>NC_134402.1:6627453-7827453 GCF_038048845.1 Mixophyes fleayi
CTCCTGGTGCTCTATAAATAAATGTTGATGATGATGATTATGATGGCAGCCAATTACCCATCGTGTGAGAGATTAGGCTTTTGCACCATAAGAACCCTACTCATTTTCGCTCTAGTCACTTCCCCTCCTACTACCCATACTAACATGTCCCCTGTCATACCCCTTCTAACCTCTGTTCCCCAGATTGCAAAAACATTTTTTGCTTTATTAAGACTGCACCCCCCCTTTTTTTCTTTTGTTCTCGCACCCTCTTCCATCTTACTATTATTGTTGAAAGACCAAATAAATTCTGTTTTATAAAATCTACATTTACAGATTTGCTTCCTTTTTCATCTCATTTTTTCTAACTATTTCTTCTTTATTGAGTAACAGTGAATAAGCAGGGCTGCAATCTTCTGCTCCTCAGATTGGGAGTGTTGATCTTGGCAGTAACATCATAGCCTAGCACCATAATCCCGTCATACTGACATCACTGACACTGTTCAGAAGCAGAAGGATACTGGCATCCATGTCGGCTGTCGGTGCTCATTGTTATGGACATCATATTGATATTACAATGAATGACTGGCATAACAGCAGTATTTCAGGCTCCCCTATACATTGGCACCCTAGGCAGTAGCCTTGGATTGCCAAATGGTAGTGCCGAACCTGGAGGCATATCTGAGAATATTTATTTTTGATTAATTTACATTTTAGGATGAAATTGAAATTTAAGATTCTAGTGGATTAGATAATTTTCAGAAAATGTCCAGATTATGAACAGGTCATAAATATAGAGCAATCAGGCCAAAAGGATAGTAACATGGATAACATATTCATGGCCAAACTGGAGAAATAATTTCTAGCTAACTGGCCCAAGACAATAAAAGTTAATTGTTAAATACCACTCATGTTGTACACAGTCATGTACCAGCTGTAGAAATACTACCCTGTACTATAAGATATATTGTAAGCATGATCTCTTTTATTAAGATGATTGTTAATACTATTGGGAATGTTATGTGATACAACTGATCAATGATATAAAAATATTTGTAAAGTTCTATGTGATATCAAAGATGAAAATGCAATTTGCAAACTATAGAAACTTTCCAATTTATTCAATCTTTTTTCCAAATCCATTGGTGAACTGAATGTCATGATACTTCGAAGAGGGACAGCACTGACACATTGAAGAGAGACATCAGTGATACATTGAAGAGGGACAGCACTGACACATTGAAGAGAGACAGCAGTGATACATTGAAGAGGGACAGCACTGACACATTGAAGAGAGACATCAGTGATACATTGAAGAGGGACAGTAGTGACACATTGAAGAGGGACAGCACTGACACTTTGAAGAGGGACAGCAGCGATACATTGAAGAGGGACAGCACTGACACATTGAAGAGGGACAGCACTGACACATTGAAGAGAGACATCGCTGACACATTGGAGAGGGACAGCACTGACACATTGGAGAGGGACAGCAGTGATACATTGAAGAGGGACAGCACTGACATATGGAAAGGGACAGCATCATCATCATCATCATCATTTATTTATATAGTGCCACTAATTCTGCAGCGCTGTACATAGAACTCATTGGAGCTAACAGTCTAAATTCCCTAATATAGACACACACACACAGACACAGACACAGAGAGACAGAGACTAGGGTCAATTTTGATAGTAGCCAATTAACCTACCAGTATGTTTTGGGCGTGTGGGAGGAAACTGGAGCACCCGGAGGAAACCCATGCAAACTCAGGGAGAATATACAAACTCTTAACAGATAAGGCAATGGTCGGGAATCGAACCCCAGTGCTGTGAGGCAGAAGTGCTAACCACTAGGCCACTGTGCTGCCCATACAGCACTAACACATTGCAGAGGGACAGCACTGACACATTGAAGAGGCACAACAGTGATTCATTGCAGAAGGTCAGCACTGACACATTGCAGAGGGACAGCAGTGATACATTGAGGAGGGACAGCAGTGATACATTGCAGAAGGACAGCACTGACACATTGCAGAGGGGCAGCACTGACACATTGAGGAGGGACAGCAGTGATACATTGCAGAAGGACAGCACTGACACATTGCAGAAGGACAGCACTGACACATTGCAGAGGGGCAGCACTGACACATTGCAGAGGGGCAGCACTGACACATTGAAGAGGCACAGCAGTGACACATTGCAGAGGGGCAGCAGTGACACATTTCAGAGGGGCAGCACTGACACATTGAGGAGGGACAGCAGTGATACATTGAAGAGGGACAGCACTGACACATTGCAGAGGGACAGCACTAACACATTGGAGAGGGACAGCACTGACACATTGGAGAGGGACAGCACTGACACATTGGGGAGGGACAGCACTGACACATTGCAGCGGGACAGCACTAACACATTGGAGAGGGACAGCACTGACACATTGGAGAGGGACAGCACTGACACATTGGGGAGGGACAGCACTGACACATTGCAGCGGGACAGCACTAACACATTGGAGAGGGACAGCACTGACACATTGAAGAGGGACAGCACTGACACATTGGGGAGGGACAGCAGCTCATTGGACGAACAGCGATAGCATCAGCAGACATTTAACAGATGCTAAAAGAACAAAGTCGTAGTGTAAAAATGAATTCTCCTAAATAAAGTCTCTAGCTGGATTTCAGATTATTAATCTATTATACAGTGGCAACTGACGTTTATTCTATTAACTAACGGAGTCTACTGTCCTTATCATAGGTGGGACCTATGTTTGCTTGATCTTAGAATTTTTTCACTAATTAATTCTCACTTGGATCTATTGATTAAATTGTTACAGTTGCAAGAGAAAATTAAGGAATTAGGATCATATCATGTTTTATATTCTCAACTAAGATCATTTTTTTCTGGCCCCAAAGTAAGTCATAAATAAGGATATCCAATTAAGTAGTATTTATTAGAATTCCAGGTAGTGGACTTTTCCTTTGATATATACCTGGTGAGTTTGTCATTTGATCAAGGAAAATACTCTAGTTCTATTTAAAGGGTGTAAGTGTTTAATTGATTCTAATTAATTTTCAACTGTTATGATTTTTTTAAAGATGTTACTATTTTATTGATTGGTGACTGAGTGGGATCATTTTTGATTGATTCTCCAGGTCAGAAGTACATTGTACAGCACTACATTTCCTTTGTTTCAGCTTCCATAAGGTAAAAAGGTGGAAGATGGAATTGTCCTTGGGCCCTCCCACCCGGATGTGATACATATGTTCGAAAGTTACATTATTAACATTTATATGGTGGGTACCATTATATAGACCTGATTGTAAAGTTGACAATAATGACATGACAGTATTATTAGACTGACAACTAAAATGTAGACAGTATTGTTAGGTAGAAAATTCAAATGTAGACAGTATGTCAGTCGATGATAATATCCCTAACCCTGTCCCTAGCCCTATCCCTAACCCTATCGATAACCTTAACACTAACCATATTATACTGTTAACTTTTGAAATGTCAACCTAGTAGTAATGTGAATTGCTGACCTAATGTTATCGACTTTGCGAATGTTGACCAAATGTATATGTCTAGATGACGACCACATAGCGTTTTACACAAGATGATGGGCCAATGCCATAATGTTAAATAGTGCAAAATGGAATTATACTTGGACACACGCACCCACCCATATGTTAGATAGAACAGATACATAGTTTAACAAACCAAGAACTTCAGCAACAGGGACTACATCTTTTGTGGCTGAAGTGCTTGATTTATTTGCGCCCCTACAAGACAGAACATTTTGGCTGTTGGTTCGTGACCTGGAGATTAGATAGGAATTTTAACAAAGTACTAATGGGCATTTGGCTAGCAGTGGCCATGTTCCTCAATGGTGACAATGTCATCACCCTCACCACAGATGTGTAGATTAATTAAATTTTCCTTTTACAAAAGAAGATACACAATGTAGTCTTTTGTTTGATCAGTACTGCTTGTCTACATATCCGTAGTTAAGCAGATAATCAATACAATGGAATTTTCTTGGAACTGAATTACTTTTTGTTTAACCTAAAATGGTACAGCTGTGAAATTGTTGTTCAGGAGAAATGGAATTGAGATGGAATTTGATTACATTGACAAATGACTTCAACTAATTGGCTAAAATCTGATGCATTGAAGGTGGAAATTGGATGCACATCCAATGCTAACATAGCTGTCATGGCTTTAGTGATCCACTATGCAACAGGATGCTCACTGTCATGCTTGGTTCCTTTTGCAAACGCTTGCTTCATAGACAATTGCTGTTTAAAACTATGCTCACACTTCTTATTCACCTTATGTATAGAAATATCATCCCCAGCAGCAGCAGCTGTGGAGCGCAAGGATGCCTCTTGGGGATCAGGGAATGCATGAGGAGAGTCAGAATTGGAAAACTGGATGCTGGACTACACTCTAATAAAGAGGAGGTTGATAATGAAGGTATTGATGGTGATAATTGCATGAGGTATCTATCCATTTGGCTGCTACCAGATGCTGAGCTGCTTGCTATTATACATATTTGTCCACCATTTGAAAAACTACTTGAATGAACTCACTGCAAATAATGCAACAGGGACAAGGTGCCTAAATGATCAACAAGTCTACTTATTTTAATGCCACAAAAGCTACAGACACCTTCACAAATGTTGTGTGGATTTGTTTTAAAAACAGTAGAGTTGCTTTTTTGGTCTTATGTCCTGGCATTGCTCTTATCATGGGCATGAGGTGGTGCCATAGGTGGCTGCGTTACTTCAACACAATCATTGTCATACTCATTATCTTGTTCAAATACAACACATTAATTTTCAGATCCAAAATTATCCCCCTCATCCTCTTCCACATTTGCAAGTTCCAAATTAGCATCCTCAATTTCTATCTGTAAATCGACATCATTGCTGCTACTCATCTTCACATTACCAAATGGTTGAGAAATTTTGGAAGGAGGCTGCTCCACTGTGTAATTACAGTGTCAGTATCTGAAATGAAAGACTCACATATAGCACTCGTGGACACCTTTAGACTCTCCTCAGGATTCCGTGAGTGCCTTCAGCTTCAGTGTTATTTTCATGCACTGATGGGGCTGTTTTGGAGGTGACAGACCTACACTCTGAGTGAGAAGATGGTGCATGGGAAGTTAAGGAAGATGCATGACCGTGTTGGGTATCACTTTTGCAATAGGCATTCTAGTATGTGTATCAGCAGTAGCAGGACCTCTACTAGCAAAAAGTGTGCATGGTCTGAGTCTTGGTGTGCCACTGTGGGTGGTGTATGGAATGTTACCTATTTTAAATTTATTTTGGACATTTCACCTCATTCATTAATCGTTATATGAAGAGCTGATTTTTCATTGCAGTTGACAAATTGTGTTTCGATTCTGAGGACACTTTTGTACACTCTACCTTTTTTATTAGTAGAGGCCCTAAAATTAATACTACTGCCAGTACGTGTACTGGGTTACTCTGAAGATCAGGAGTATCCCAGTGAAAACCCAAAGAGATAAGGAAAGGAGGGAATGTTACCATACAATTCCTCTGACACTGCTCCACAATGTGATTCAAATGTAGACAATTGGGGTCTGATTCATGAAGACATGTATTCTGAGCGCAACAGGCATTCAGTGTTATATGCACGTATCTAGACTTTGTGTCCACCCAAATTCAGCAAGACGCGGATCTGTGTGCTTTTGAAATTGGGGGCAGGTCTGCTCTGCTCTACTGCACAAGACTCTGCAGGATGCGTCCCATACCTATATGGATTATACATTTACAAAAGAACGCACAGAAGAAAATAAAAAAAATCTTGAATTAATGGTACCTGTTACTAATAAGTAGAGATGGTCACTGACCCCTGTGTTTTGGTTTTGGATTCGGTTTTGGATCTGGATTACCGTCGTGTTTTGGTTTTGGTTTTGGTTTTGCAAAACCGCCATTGCGTGTTTTGGTTTTGGTTTTGGTTTTGGTTGGTTTTGTTTTGCTATTTTTTTGGAAAATCCATGTTTTTGGGCCTAAATTAACCCAATTTAGTGCTCCAACTGTTTTAGAGACAAGTAATCTAATTGTTGAGGTAATAAATCATCCAAAAAAACAGTTTAATTCTTCGTTGGTAGGCCTATTCTACACACAAAACAGATTGTCTTCCTCTCCATCTATGCATATTGGCAATGCAGCCATCGTCTTTGAATGTATATTACACCCTACACTTATAGTTAAATATGTAAAGAAATGGAAAAAGCCAGTTTGGTTTCTGTCTCTCAAGGCCCCCCTCCACTTGTATAAAATACCAAAAATTCAGCCATTATAGACTGTACAATATTAATTGACATGGAGAAAGCCAGTTTGGTTTCTGTCTCTCTAGGCCCCCCTCCACTTGTATAAAATACTAAAAAATTCAGCCATTATAGACTGTACAATATTAATTGACATGGAGAAAGACAGTTTGGTTTCTGTCTCTCTAGGCCCCCCTCCACTTGTATAAAATACCAAAAAATTCAGCCATTATAGACTGTACAATATTAATTGACATGGAAAAAGCCAGTTTGGTTTCTGTCTCTCTAGGCCCCCCTCCACTTGTATAAAATACCCAAAAATTCAGCCATTATAGACTGTACAATATTATGAAAAATGGACAAAGCCAGTTTAGGGTCACTCTGTCTATGACACCCTACCCTTAAGGATAAATTGCCCTAACAGCAGCCTTTCAAGATGGTATGTGATATGGAAATGCCACAAGTCCCTTTCCTCTTTGGGGGTAGATTGCCCCCTACACTTACATAGAAAGTTTTAAAAAGATGTTATCGGCATCATCTTCAGCTTAATCCTCACCCTCATCAGTGTGTACGTCATCATCACAGACTATCAATTCATCGCCGCTTGAATCCGCCATTAGAGAACAGTCAGTGCTTGGATGTCTTGGATGGTGAAGGCCTTCCTCGTGGAAGATGTAGTTTATTTTTATAAACATCATTTTCTCCACATTTTTGGGAAGTAACCTTCTACGGCGATCACTGACTAAGTTTCCTGCTGTGCTGAACACTCGTTCAGAGTACACACTGGAGGGTGGGCAGCTTAGGTATTGCAAAGCAAGTTTGTACATGGGTTTCCAAATGGCCTGCTTTTCTTCCCAGTAAGGAAAGGGACTGTCTGACATTTCCATATCAACTACCTCTTGAAAGTAATCCTCCACCATCCTTTGCATGTTTATACTCATATTGGATGGAGTTATGGGCAAAGTGACACATTTTTTTGAAAAATCCTTCAAACCAGCCTAGATGTTAAATTGTTCTGGTCTGCCCCTTGTGTCTTCCCTGCTTCTTTTTTGGAAATTTAATTTTTTACGAGCAACAGCTTGAGAAAGTGAAGGAGGACACATCGTCAAGCCGAGGCCCAGTTCAGCGGCCAACTTGCTGAGCAATAGCTCCTTGCAAAAGTTCACATCTCGCTCATTTACAAGTAAAGACTCAATGTAGGTTTTAAACCTTGGATCAAGCACAGTGGCCAAAACGTACTGATCCGAGTTCAAGATCTTAATAACTCGAGGATCATTGTGAAGCGAATTAAGTACTTGATCGACAAGGCCAACATACTTTGCTGAATTGCTTGCTTTCAGCTCCTCCTTCATTTTCTCAAGCTGCTTTTCCAATAGTCTAATTAAAGGAATGACTTGGCTCAAACTAGCAGAGTCTGCACTGACCTCACATGTCACAACTTCAAATGGTTTCAGCACCTTGCACAGCACTGAAAGGATTCCCCACTGTGCAAGAGTGAAATACATCCCCCCTCCTTTCCCAATGTCATGACTTGTGCAATATGCTTGGATGGCTTTGCGCTGTTCCTCCATCCTCTGAAGCATGTACAGGGTGGAATTCCACCGAGTTACCACCTCTTGCTTAAGTTGGTGGCAGGGCAAGTTAAACTGCTCTTGGAGCTGCTGTAATCTCCTACATGCTGTGGCTGAATGCCTGAAATGACCTGAAATTTTACGGGCCACCAAAAGCATCTCCTGCACCTCACGGTTATTTCGTAGGAAGCTCTGCAGTTGATGGTGTGAGCAAAACAGGGAATATGTTGGAAATCACCCAGCTGTAATGCTCGCACTATATTGTTGGCGTTATCTGAAATGACATACCCTGGGGAGAGTCCGAGTGGTATAAGCCATGCATCAATCACATTCTCAGTTTGCGTAACAAATTGTCAGCCGTATGCCTGTTAGTGAAGCCGGTGATACAAAGAGTGGCCTGCCTGTGACAAATGTTACGTAGTGGTGTACATGCTGCTGCTGTTCCTGCTGGTGAAGGTGAATGACCAACCCAGTGGGCTGTCACAGTCATATAGTCTTTGGTTTGGCCACTTCCACTTGTCCACATATCTGTGGTTAAGTGAACAGTGGGCAGAATGGCATTTTTCAGCGCAATCTCTACATTTTTACACACTTTTTGGTATAGTTGTGGAATAGCTTTACGGGAGAAATGGTGTCGCGATGGAATTTTGTAACGCGGACACAAATCCTCAATTAACTGTGAAAAACCAGCTGCGTTTATTGTGGAGATTGGACGCAGATCTAACACTAACATTGCAGCCATGGTGTCTGTGATTCGCTTGGCGACTGGGTGACTGCTGTCATATTTGCTTCCCCTCGCAAATGATTGTTTCACAGTTAATTGCTGAAATGTAGGACTGCTCATTTTATTAACCTGCCTCTGGGATGACGATTCACCCCCAGCAGCAGCAACAGCAGCAGCAGGACTAACGCTTTCTTCAGAGGAATCAATAATAGTGCCGGAGTCATCCAGCCTTAAGTGGGATGCCGGGCTAACTCCGAGCGCTACTGAGGATATTGATGAGGATGGTGTGGTGGGTGTATTTTGTAGCCGTCGGTATGTCGGTGAGCGGAGGGTCTTAGCTGATGAGGGAGTGCTTGTATTCTTTTGGGAAGAACTTTCAGCTTTTCCCAACACTTTGCCATGAACTCTCGTTAAATTGCGTAACATAGACGAGGTTCCAAGATGGTTAAGGTCCCTCCCTCGACTGACTGTGGCTTGACATACACTACAAATGGCTATACAATTGTTGTCTGGATTTGGGTAGAAATAATTCCACACATAAGAAGTGGATTTTTTTGTTTTATGCCCAGGCATGACAATGGCCTTTTTCTTGTCACGTGCCAGAACTGCTGCCACTGGTGCAGGACTTACACAAACAACCTCATCCTCATCAACATCCTCATTAGCACCCTAGTCGCCTACACAAATCTCTCCCTCATCCTCTTCTAATTCCAAAGTGGCATCCTCAATTTGGGTATCACCGGCTACACTCGGGCTATTAAGGCACACATCAGCAGAATGCTCACGATTAGACATCCCACTGTTGGATGGACTCTCCACAGGGATTGTTGTCATTTGTGAATCAGAGCAAATATTCTCATGTAATGCCTCACTGTTATCTTGCAGCTCGGCTTTGACGCGTAACAGTAGTTGTGCACCAATTGTAGGCTGGGTAACTTTTTGGGATCTGCCACTAATAGCCAAAGGTGAAGGCCTCATTCTCTCTTTGCCACTGCGTGTGTAGAATGGCATGCTTGCAATTTTTTTTTTATCGTCACTTAACTTTTGCTCAGTTACACTTCTTTTTCGCTTCAATACAGTAATTTTTTTTTGGGTTTTTGTTTTTTGCACTAATTTGAAAACACTCTGTTGTTTGACATCGCCTTGGCCAGATGACGTACTGGGAACACTAACATCAGGACTGGTGACAGAACCTGGTTGCTCATTCAGATCATATGTGGACTGCTTTGAATCCATTCTGAGCGCAAACCACTGGGGAGTGCTAAAAATTATTTAATAGATACTGCTGACAGATATGACTTTTGACAGCCAGAAATATTAATGCACAATTAGGGAGGACACCCCAAAAGCACTGAGGAGTGCTAAAAATGATTTAGTAGATACTGCTGACAGATATGACGTTTGACAGACAGAAATATTAATGCACAATTAGGGAGGACACCCCAAAAGCACTGAGTGCAAAAAATTATTTAGTAGATACTGCTGACAGATATGACTTTTGACAGACAGAAATATTAATGCACAATTAGGGAGGACACCCCAAAAGCACTGAGGAGTGCTAAAAATGATTTAGTAGATACTGCTGACAGATATGACTTTTGACAGCCAGAAATATTAATGCACAATTAGGGAGGACACCCCAAAAGCACTGAGGAGTGCTAAAAATTATTTAGTAGATACTGCTGACAGATATGACTTTTGACAGCCAGAAATATTAATGCACAATTATGGGGGACACCCCAAAAGCGCTGGGGAGTGCCAAATATGAAGAAAAAATAATAAACCTCTATCCTCCTCTCTGCACTAGCGATTTTGGTTAGAGCAATTGCAAGAACAATATTGTATTCTCTGTCCCTGCTCTAATTAGCCTATGACTACACCCTGCTCTCTCCCTCTGTCAAATGGCGATGGATTGCTGTGGAGGCGTGTATTTATAAAGTTGAAGTATCGCGAGAACCGAGCCCCGAGATCCGACGACGTCACAATGACGTTCGGCCTCGATTTGGATTCGGAACGGGCGGGAGAGTACCGAGCTGCTCAGCTCGGTACTCGGATACCCAAAGTTCGGGTGGGTTCGGTTCTCGGAGAACCGGACCCGCCCATCTCTACTAATAAGGCATTTATGATAAAATAGTAAAATATAAAAGGGGTTTTTTATTATTATTTTTTCCATGAAATACATTCTAAAATGATCTTAATGTCTACTGAGCATAAAATACATTTTTACAGTTGCATGAGATTGAACACACATGTTTTATTATGCAGGGGGGCTGTCATCCCTACTACTCAGGACTTAGACTAGCCCCTTAGCTGGAGCAAGAGATACGGCAGAAAAACAAGTAACTTTGAGTTCCTCAGAGCTTAAATTACTATGACAAAAGGCATACACTAAAGCAATATGCTAAATTGAGGATTTAATTTAACACAATCACTCCCTGAAATCATAGTCTGTAGTAAGTGTCCCTTCCTTGCATTGGCACACGGAACAGGGCTGCGTTCATGGGTCTGGGCATGGACAGAGTGATTTTACGTACAATACACTCAAAATCAGCAGATACATGCCTTGATGAATCAGGCCCTTAGTTCTAAAACAAATGTATATTTATTTGAGAAACTGCTGAGAATCAAAGGACACCCTGGGTTTTTTTGACCGCTTAATCAAGATGCCACTGAGACTGACCTCACAAAATTGCTTTCACTAGAAAACACTTTGGATTTTAAAAGAAGGAAATATTTAACATTTTTGGGGTGTGCTGATCTCACTCAAATATCCCCCTGTTTTATGTCTGAAACACTTCAAACACTCTCAAATACTTTGGATTTTAAAAGCAAGAAATCTATTTATTTTTTGGGTGTGCTACTCATACAGTACCCTGTATTCTCACCACTATCTTTTTCACCACTAGTTCAGATATAATAAAAACCAGTAGCCACTACTCCAAACTCTCTGACACCCAAATGATCAGCACACTATTCTAGCAGACTGATCTCTACATAAACTGCAGTTAAATCACAGCTATTACTTGTTATATAAATGACCTTTCACCCTAACTAACCCTCTACATATGATTTTCGGAGCACAAAACTGTAGCCACCCTCCTATCCACATGGCAGATGAGAAACGGAGGGAGGGCTATATCAATCTAAAATTCGTGAGATCCATCATTTTACCAGAAATTATGCTTTTCTTTGTTTTCAGATCCGAAGTTGGTTAGATGACTCGGTTCATCTGTAGAGCCCCAAAACTCGGATCTGTCAAAATTCACAGAATCCAAACCGCACATCACTAATAACAACAGGACTACTATATATCAGGAATATTTTATATAATTTATATAATTTTACACACCTTGTGTTGAAATTCAGAGATAGTTAAACCAACCTTCGCTCCATATATACTGAAAGACATATACATATCATGTAAAGCTTGTGCCATGCTGAGGACTGCTATATACACTTGGTAGGTGGCTGAATCTCCAGAATAATTTAACAGTAGCTTAAAATTCTCGCTCCCATTGCAGTTATGAAGTTTTAAATTTGCAAAATGTGAAAAGAGATAATTCTTCAGAGAACTTACTGAAAAGCACCGAAAATAATACATCCAGATATCTTCCAGTAATTTGTCCTTCGCATTGGTGGATGGATGACAACGGTATAAACGTTCCTGTAATCCAGGGATATAACGCAATGGAGGAGCAAATACCAAACTACGATCCACCAGTTCATTCATATCGTGATGTAAGAGTTCTCTTGCATTGGACCATGATGCTGGAAGGATAATTGTCTTGTTAAAGAGATAATACTGTGCTTTATTCAAAGCACTCATAAAGGTTACATGTACAGTTCCACAAATAACAACAATTTCAGTTGATGAATTTTGCAAAAAAGGATGAATGTTATAAATCAGTGAAGGAGTAACTTTAATTTTGAATTCAGTACAAATTCCATAATTATACAATTGTTTGCTCAGATGTAGCAGCTCCCGTTCTCCAGCATCATCATCTGATGTGATGATTCCAACCCAGTTCCACCCAAAACTTCTCAATAACTTTGCAATGGCCACATGTTGTATCTGATAGTTTTGAACAGTGCGAAAAAAATTTGGATAAAGAATCCTATCACTTAGCAGCGGGTCTCTCGCTCCATAGCTGATCTACAAACATCAACAATGTATTATTAAAATAAAAACAAAAGAACAACAGTTGCTCAATTATTTTAATATATAACAACAACTCAAAATTAAAAATATTCAAAGCTTGGATTTCGCAAATATTTGTTTACCATGTAGAATATATTAAAGACTTTGGGCTTTAAGTACACTTTGCTTTCTATATTGTTCTTCTGCACCAAAGATATGTCCATATGCAGATTCAGTTGCATCTTACGCTTATGACTCCTTATGCTGAGTGAGGCATAATCAGTGAGGGAAGTGGTAGGCTAACATAGGGTGAGTACAGCAAGGGTATGTTCTCATTACTGTAACTGAGGTAGACATGTACACAGAACAGGGTCGGACTGGGACTAAAAATCAGCCCTGGCATTTCAAGCATACAGGCCCATCTCTGTTGATGAGCATGAAAAAACTGTGTGCCGCTGCGCAGCAGCGGTGCCGCCAAGGACGTGGCCACATTATGCTGAGGACATGGTCAACATGGGGCATTGATACATACATTATAATAAAACTTTACATTTATCAGGCCCTCCCTATCATGCCACCCCCCACCCCAGAAACACATTACAACACCCCCAGTCCACTGTACTTTTCTATGCTTCTGATGCTGCTGACATCCATCACAGTGGGAACTTCCTGTAGAGTGAGCAGGGAAGCTCTTAGTCTCACAAGATTAATAAATCTCATGAGACTTAGAGCTCCTCGGCTTGCTCTGCAGGCTGTGTCCTATCTAGGGACTGGGAGCAGCTATCCGCTCCCTCCTGCTAACCAAAGCTGGATTTAGGCTCATGGGGCCCTAGGCACTTAAGACAGGGGGCTCCTATGATGTAATATGGTTATTAGACACATTTTCAACAAATACATAGGCAATACTGTGAGCACTACTGTTAGGTGCACACAGTTCTGCCTTCACAAGCAGTACAATGTGAAGAAGGACATACCTCCCAACTGTCCTTGCAGTCAGACCAAATCCTGACTAAGCGGGACAGTCACCCACCAAATTCAGGACAGTTGACAGACTGTCCAGCTCTCTCTTACCTGTCTTGTCATTGTCACCACTTGTGGCTGCTGGTGACTTTAGATCAGTTGCTGCTTGTCTGGATCCTGGAATGTTGGAGGCCCTATTTGGAAAAAAAAATGGGTACATGAAATTTAGAAAACTCGAACCAGCACCGGTGTTAACTCAATATAGCACCCACGTTATAAAATTAGGCCTCACTACAGCTCCAATATTAAAATAATAGTATTCCCATTTAATAAACAAATCTATTTTCCTCCCTCCAAACAACCTCAGCAAGAAATTAAATAGCATTTATGTTTAATAAAAATAACCATTTCCCACAACCATCCCAGGCATTAAATAATTCATAATCACATTTAATAAATATACCTCATTTTCCCCAAAAAGCCCCACATTCACTTAATAGCACACATTATAGTCATATACTGTCCCCCACACACATTATAGTCATATAGTGTCCCCCACACACATTGGCTATTTTTATTTTCCCCCTCCTACAGCCATTGCCCCCCCCTGCAGATATTTTCAATCATCCCCTCTTCCCCCTGCAGACATTTTCACTCAACCCCCCTTCCCCCTGCATTTTCGCTCACCCCCCCATCCCCCTGCAGACATTTTCAGTCCCTCCCCCCTGCAGATATTTATTGCCCTTCTCCCCCCCTGCAGACATTTATTGCCCCTCTCCTCCCCTCCAGACATTTATTGCCCCTCTCCTCCTTTCAAATTTTTTATTGCCCCCTCTCCCCCCCTGCAGACATTTATTGCCCTTTTCCCCCCTGCACACATTTAATGCCCCTTCCTTCCTGCACACATTTAATGGCCCTTTCCCCCCCACCCCTGCACACATATTCCATTCCTTCCTCCCCTGCACATATATTCGGTTTCTCTCCCCCCTGTACATATATTCAATCTCTCCCCCCTGCACATATATTCCATTCCCCCCCCTGCCCATATATTTGGTTTCTCTCCCCCCCTGCACATATATTCGATCTCTCCACCCCTGCACACATATTCCATTCCTCCCCCCATATATTCGATCTCTCCCCCCCTGCACACATATTCCATTCCTCCCCCCCACCTGCACATATATTCGATCTCTCCACCCCCTGCACACATATTCCATTCTCCCCCCATACATTCAATCTCTCCCCCCCCCTGCACACATATTCCATTCCTCCCCCCCCTGCACATATATTCGGTTTCTCTCCCCCCTGCACATATATTTGATCTCTCCCCCCTGCACACATATTCCATTCCTCCCCCCCTGCACATATATTCGATCTCTCCCCCCCTGCACATATATTCGATCTCTCCCTCCTCCCCTGCACACATATTCCATTACTTCCCCCCTACACATATATTTGGCTTCTCTCCCCCCCTGCACATATATTCGATCTCTCCCCCCCCCCTGCACACATATTCCATTCCCCCCCCCCTGCACATATATTTGGCTTCTCTCCCCCCCCTGCACATATATTCGATCTCTCCCCCCCTGCACATATATTCGATCTCTGCCCCCCCTGCACATATATTCAATTTCTCTCCCCCCCTGCACATATATTCGATTTCTGTGCCCCACTGCACATATATTCGATTTCTCCCCCCTGCATATATATTCTATTTCTGTACCCCCCCTGCACATATATTAGATTTCTCCCCCCCCTGCATATATATTCGATTTCTGTACCCCCCCTGCACATATATTTGATTTCTCCCCCCTCTGCACATATATTCGATTTCTCTCCCCCCCGCACATATATTCAATTTCTGCCCCCCCCCCCCCACTGCATATATATTCGGTTTCTCTCCAACGATCCCACCCCAAAACCTCAAAACGTCACATCGCGTGGCCGCGAAACTGACGGCTACACACGAAAAAAAAAATCGGGGGATCGCAGGGAGCCAGACCGGCCCACACTGCCATCGGCCCTTCTGGCATTTGCCAGAAGTGCCAGATGGGCCAGTCCGGCCCTAACACAGAACCATATACGCCTCTCAGAATGATATCTCTTATGGGTGCTAAAGAACTGGTGCCATGATATATTCTGAATATGATGACAACCAAACTGGTCCACTGGAGTACCGCCAGGGAAAATCCTGCATAGGCACTGATTCCTGGTGTCTCTGCTCCGTACATTTGGGCATGTGTCAAAGTCCTGCAAGCTACAAAAAACTGCTGAGAACCGAGACAAATGGCTCTCTGCACCTCTAAGTGTTGCATCTGATAAGGACATTGCAAAACTATACGTGTTGTAGAGCTGCCACCAGGAGCAGTTGTTCGAAGAAGACGTGGAGAAGCTGCTGCCATTTATCAGGTTAGTAACTATCGGCAGCACCGGGGACTCAGAGAACTGGGGGGGGGGGGGGGGGAATGTTACTTTCCACAATAATCTGGTGCTGAACAGGAAGATTCTTCTATTGAAATAAATGAAATCCATTTTCTTGATCAAAAATAAATTCACAATGGATCAAGAAATGGATTTATTTATGTCAATGTCAGCACAGGAAATAGGCTCCAAAAAGCCTGGATCAATATATAAAATATAAAATATAGATTAGAAAAGAAGGAAAACATGAAACATTTATTCAAAAAAATATTATTATTTTTTTTTAAAAATTAAATAATTAATTGAGAATTCCTTTAATCTCATTAGCAATAATGGCTCATGTACTGTATATATTTATTATAGATCCTTATCACCTCTAATGAAAACAGTGAAGAGAGCCTTATCTAAGGCTTGGAGGTCCAATCCTAATTTATAGTCCCCTATGACCCTGCTATGGTATAACACGGCCCCACCTGGGGTGCTTAGTATTCCTAATGTTTATATTTCAGCTTCAAAACGGTTCAATTACCTCAAGAGTTGTAAACAATTACAGCATTTTCTATGGTTTTGAATCTTTATGGTTGAAATTTCATCTGTCACATTACATGAGAAGTACTTTAGAGGTTTAGAGAGTAAAGTTTCTATTTTTGCAGATGACACTAAACTCTGTAAGGTAATAAAATCAGAGCAAGATGTAGCTTTTCTACAGAGGGACTTAAATAAACTGGAGGATTGGGCGGCCAAATGGAATATGAGGTTTAACACAGATAAATGTAAGGTTATGCATTCAGGGATCAAAAACAAGAACGCAATCTATAAATTAATTGGAATTAATTTAGGAGAATCTAAAATGGAAAAGGATTTGGGAGTGCTCGTAGACAGTAGACTTAGCAATAGTGCTCAATGTCAAGCAGCAGCTGCAAGGGCAAACAAAGTATTGGCATGCATAAAAAGGGGCATAGATGCAAGGGAAGACAGGGTAATTTTGCCACTGTATAAATCGTTGGTAAGACCTCATCTTGAATATGCAGTACAGTTCTGGGCACCACTCTATAAAAAAGATAATTTGGAACTAGAAAGGGTTCAGAGAATGGCAACAAAATTGATAAAGGGTATGGAGTCATTAAGTTATGAGGAAAGGTTAGCCAGTTTAGGCATGTTTACTTAGAAAAGAGGCGTCTAAGGGGAGATATGATTACTATGTACAAATACATTAGGGGTCAATACAGAGAACTTTTTACCCCAAGGGACTATACAAAGGACACGTCGTCACGCTCTAAGGTTAGAAGAGAGGAAATTTCACAACCAGCAAAGGAAGGGGTTCTTTACAGTAAGGGCAGTCAAGATATGGAATTCATTGCCAGGGAAGGTTGTGATGGCAGATTCAATAGATATGTTTAAGAAAGGGTTAGACAAATTTTTAGCGGAAAGGTGTATCCAGGGATACGACCGTTAATTAAAATGTAGGATAGTAGTGGATATATGGTAAAAATAGGACTGCAATATTGAGTCTGGGGGGATTTTCACAATGGAAACAGATTGGCGGTTGCTTACTCTGGATCAATTTCAAATATAAGTGCAGGATCGCAGGAGATCCAAAATAGGTTGAACTTGATGGACTGGTGTCTTTTTTCAACCTCATCAACTATGTTACTATGTTACTATGTTACTTTCATCATCACTATTTATAGTCATCTAGTCATATAGTCGAGTTTGTTGATTATAGCATTCAGTTATAAAACTAGACATGCTGAGGGCTAAAAGTCTAATAAAGACACTATCAGATATCTACAACTCCCCTCATTTTGACTAAACAGGGCAGGTTGGACAACATCAATGGCAAATGGGAAAATTATGAGGGAGCCTTTAAGAAAAGAGACATTGAGCACATCTTGAGTGCTCTTCTCAAAGTTGCAAAGGCAGCCATAGACAGACTGACACAATTTAAGTTTGTACAGGATGAGACTTGCTTCATCTGACCAGTGTCTCAGATGTGATTACTTTTACAAGAGAAGCCATAAGTCGAACGCACCTAAACTCATATGTTTGTGCAGAAGTCATTCACTTACCTATTCTGGCATAAGTCTTCTGACATCTTCCAGCCAACATTAACCACAGGGGAGGGGCCTTTGTCTGGCCCATATATTCTCTCCCCAGTGGTTGCTGGTCATCTGTTTGCTGCACAAATTCTGTGTTGTGGAGAGAAAGCAAGATAAGTCTAGCAGCGGCATTGAGTATAGATCAAAGACACCAGCATCAGGCTTCAAGTTTATCCTCTAAACTTACAGTTCTACCCTCTCCCTCACTAAACAATCAGTCTTTAAATCCCTTATCTCTTCAGTCTTCCAATCCCGCCTCCTTTTTTCCACCTTCAACACACTCCCGTGTCCCCATCCTCACCTCCAATCCTCTCTGTCATCGACTTTGCTTCCTTTTTCTCTTCTCTTCTAAACTCAATGTCATCAGATTTGAAATCACCTCCTCCATTCACTCTTTTTCTCCTCCACTCAACCCTCCTATTCCCCCAGCCACCAACTCCTGTACTCCTTCCGCCTTTCTTCAGATTGTGAAGCCCACTATCTCATTTCATTCTCTCCCCTTTGAACAGGCCCCTGGAAACCATTCCCTCACACCTCGATCGCTCCCTCTTCGCCAACACCCGCTCCCACCTTGCTCTCCTCTTTAACCAGTCCCTCTCCACTGACATCTTCCACTCATCCATTAAACATGCTCTCATCTCACCAATTCTAAAAAAACTAATCTGGACCCCACCTTACTCTCTAACTACCATTTCTATTTGCTACTTTGCTTCCAAATTATGTGAGATGTTTGTCTGCAACTGTCTCATCGTTTTTCTTTCTGAACACACCCTCCTTGATCCTCTCCAATCAGGCCTCCACTCCACTACAACTGCCCTGGATAAAGTCACCAACAATTTCTTCTTGGCCAAATCTCAGTGGCCTTTGACACCGTGGACCACCACCCTCCTGCTTCACACCCTCCACTCCATTGCCATCTCCAGCACTGTCCTTTAATGGTTCACCTCCTACCTTGCCAACTGCTCCTTCCCTGTTTCCACCTCTGGTTCCTCCTCTCCAATTCCACCCTTCCAGTTGGGGTCCCACAGGGCTCTTTTCCTGACTTTGCACTTTTCACTATACGCCTCCTCCCTGGGTAAACTCATAAGTTTCTTTGGCCTCTAGTAATACCTCTGTGCCAATGACAATCAACTCTACCTCTCATCTCCTGATCTTTCTCCCTCCCTACTCTCTCTGGTGTCTGCTTGTCTCTCTGTCATCTCCTCCTGGATGTCCTCTAGATTTCTTAAACTAAACATTGCCAAAACTGAACTTATTGTCTTCCCTCCATCTAGAACCTCCTCCCCCTCTGACCTCTCTATCACTGTTGACAATACCATTATCTCATCTCTTTCCCCAATTAGCTTCCCGGGTGTCATCCTTGACTCCTCTCTCTACTTTAACCCCCAAATTCAATCTTTTGCCAAATCCTGCTGCTTCCAGCTATGCAACATTGCTCGCATCTGACCCTTCCTCTTCCTGGATGCCAACAAATCTCTCATTCATTTGCTGATCATCTCTTGTTTGGACTACTGTAACCTTCTTCTTACTGGCCTTCCCCACTCCAATTTGGCTCCTCTTTGATCTATAGTCAATGTCGCTGCTAGACTTATCTTCCTTTCTCTCAACTCCACATCTGTCTCCCCCTCTACACTGACTCCCCTATGTAGTTTTGATATATATTTAGAGTTTTAATGATTCCAAGAAGTAATTTGATATATAATCTTATATTATTGACTATGCAGAATTTTGTCTAAACCTTTGCAATCTGACATAATATATTTGTATGCAGTTTTGATATATAGTTATAGTTTTAATGATTCCAAAAAGTAATTTGACATGGAAACTGAGCTCTATTTTACTCATATTTATTTACCATTATACAGATTACAAAATATGAAAAACACAATGATAATAAGTCTTCTAATTACTTTTGCTTCCTTAACTACATAACAAAACACAAAACATAAGACTATTTCACAAAACACTTAATAATTAATATGCATATTGTCTCATTGCAAGAAAATAAAAAGTATAGCTACCTGTTAGTTGATATCACAATAGGATCCTTCTTTCTTGTCTTAACTTTAACTGGCTCTCATCTACTCTTGCTCTTCACTTGCATTTTTGAACAAACTAACAATGTCCAGGGTTTGTTTATATATATATATATATATATATATATATATATATATATACATACATATATATACATATATATATATATATATATATATATATATATATATATATATACACACACATGTTCCTAATTTGGATTGGGTACAAGTTTAATGCTGCCGAGAATTCCGACAACCTACAAATACCTACAAAAAATTGGCTGCAAAATGAATGCAATAAAAACATACTTACATGGAAACCGAAGGTCCAGATGTCCTATGGCACCGGCATGCTGACAGGAACTGATCCTAAAGACACAGCTCTCCGGCACTTCACTGTCACGTCATCACGACTTACATCTATGTTAATTTAAATCGGCAATGTCTAGACCCTTCAGGTTAAGTGTTAACTTGCGGGGTCCAGACATTTATGTGGAGATGTGGACACAGGCTGGAACACAGGGATATCTCCACATTTAATGAAAAAAACACAGACATTGATACTCACCTACATGTATATGAACACATGATAGCCATGCATTGTGAGGGGGAGGAGGAGTGGGCCAAATATTTGGGATCCAGTTTAACAGGGAAAACTTTGGAAGCTTGCCAAACCCAGAGCCCCCTAGCCTGCAGAACATATGCAAAAGTGAAGAGGCCATTGGTGGCCCATTTTCAAGTAAGAAACCTACAGGCAGATTTTCCAGATGATGTCCAAGAAGGGATTACAATCACCAGCTGAGAAGACCTTGCACCAGATGAATGGAAGGCAGACAGGCCCGCACAATGCAGCAGATCCAGGATCTTATTATTGTGGAAAAACTACTTTCAAAAATGGCCTCCAAGACTCTGGAGTGGGTGTCAGATAGAAAGCCTGACACAAGCTGCATTACTGGCAGACGATTTTGAGGCCAACAGGCTCAGATGAAGGAATCCAGTTAATCTGTATCATGTACAGTCTAGATGGTCCATTAGGGGCCCAGAGATGCCACCACTGGGATTGACAACAAATCCTTTTTTTGCAGGGTAACCTATCTTCAACCCTGCAAACCACTAGCCCCATCAAACATCGGGTACCAGAGCTGGACCAACCACAGAGATGCTTTTGGTGTATGTGCTTTAGGGCACATACAAAAGAACTGTTCCATAGTGGCTTGTTGTCAAGAGGACCCCCTGAAGTTCTATGAGGAGTACTATTATCCCAACGTGCCAGAGACAAGGGAAGTAGTGTACCATGTGGACATGGTAGTTGGGAGTGGAGATGCATCCACAAACATTGCACTAGCAGTAAAAGATCACTCTAAAAATGACTTTAAAAACTAACAATATTTGCCCCATTTTGTTTGGAACAACGGAACTTCACATCACATATTCTGCAGATTGACATCCCGATTTCTCCCAGATTTTTCCTTCTCCCACTTGGAATTCCATCCGCAACCTAAGCATCAAACAAAAATGTTCCGCCACATAGTTTCTGCAGCACTGTGTCAAATTGCCACTAATTGGAAACAACCAACCGCGCCTACTATGCAGACAATTATTAATAGAGTTTGGCACTCATACAAAATGGAGTTCATGACATGCATATTGCGGAATACCTCTAAATCATTCAATAAAGTATGGGAGCCGTGGATATAATTTTTTCAAATTCAAATTCCTTTTGCCATATGACTCATCTAAAACACTCCACTTGATATCCCCCTTCAACCAGCTACAACCCCCCCCCCCATCTCCTGCCACTTCTCTTCTATCTCTCGCTCTGCTTTCTTTTTCGTTTCTGCTATTGGCGGCCCGCCACACCGCCTCCCAATCTGTCTTGTCCACTTTTCTCTGACTAGCTTCTCTTTTCTGTCTCTTGTTTCTTCTACCCTTAGAGTTAAAATTTGGTCAATATCAAGACTCTACTCGGTATGATATACAATGATTGTATTAGTCCCTGAATATGTATAACTTGTTTGTAACAGATCTTGCCTTGGACTGATGCTCATTGTTGACCTTCTCAAAAATAAAAACTTTAAAAAAAAAAAACAAAAACTAACAATATTGTGAGGACAAAACCCTTCATGTTTCATTTTCTCAAACTGAAGGCCACTTTAGCACAGAGCGCTGTATTAACTGTCCCTGACATCCAACGAAGGTTCAATGTGCAAACTAAGGCTTCAGGTTGTTGATTAGGAGAAGTTCTCAAACCAGATGGGGGAGGATGGTCAGGAACACCCTGTGACCTATCTCTCTAGGAAACTTGTGGATCGCGAGATGGCATATGCTACCATTGAGAAAGAGTGCCCTGGTATAGTATCGGCACTCAAGAAGCTCCAGCTCTAACTATATGCTGGGAGTTCACTGCAGTCACTGACCATAATCCCCTAAGCTGGCTGCACAGGATAGAAGGTGACAATGGGCATCTGCTCAGATGCAGTCTGGCATAAAATCTTTTAATTTTACCATTTCTCATAAAAAGGGCAGGGGTCATGGGAATGCTGATTCACCGTTAAGACAGAAGGAACTGGACCCTCTATCTCGACTTCCACTTGGTCTGTTCATCATTGCTTGCCTGCCCTCAGGATGAGACACCTCTTTCCGCATTTAAGAAGGGGGAGAAATGTGACAAATGCAGGGTTTCTGTCACATTTAACTAAAAGTATTAACCCACTGGACAGCCTCTCTTTTACTAGGGATAATGGTACATTGTAACCATGCCTATATAGCACACTTTTTCATTCTATAATACCCATTGTAAAAATGTGTTTTGTGGTTATTGCAGCAATGCTGTTATGCATTGTTCTTAAATTGAAACAGCTGGGTTATGGGTAAGGATTGGGTGGGTTTCCAGAATACAGGTGAGGGGGCTGTAGCATTCATTCTACCCCTCCTTTCTCTACAGGAATTCTTGACCAGTTGGAAGCTAGTTCTGGCTGAAAAAGATTGTAAGGGGTTTACATTGTGAGCGTCACTTAATCATCTTGGCCATACCCTTTCATTTACCTCAGTATATCCCCATTGTCTCAGGTTTTATTCAGAAGACACATTGAAATCAGCCTGGCAGGGGACCAATGGATATATTAGGAAGAAAAGGGACAGCCCTGTAATAGCCCCTTCTAACAGACAGCCACTCTCAGAGGACCCCACTAAGGCCACCCCTGACCCAGCCCCTAGAGCATGGGAAATATTCAGGGAAAAGAAAAATGAGTGAGAACCAGGGATGGGTGTTGTTTCTTTTTGTTTTCATCCTGGGAAGAACCTCAGTGTTGAAGTCTAGGATTCTGCTGGACTGAACATCCTGCTAGGACATCCAGGTGACTATAACTCCTTAAGCTAGTAGGCTAAAGGACAGATAATGTGGTAAATCTGCCTGTTATTTATTACTGTTTATATATAGTTCTCTAGTGATCATTTTTATTACAATAAATGTACTGTTGTAGTTTTGTAAATGCATTGGCCTGAAGTAAATATAATTGGGCCAAATAAACCCATGTATATTCACAAGCAGCTTCAGCCACAATGAGAAGATTGGTATAACACAGCATATATTACCTCACACAGTAACTCTGACCCTCAAAGATCAGCAACATCAGTCACAATAGGAAAAGAGGGAGAACACATCCTGTATTCCCACATACAGTAACAATGACCTTTCAAATTCAGCAGCATGTACCACAATGAGAAAAGAGGGAGAACACACATCATATATTACCTCATACAATAACAGCATCATTTCCCTGTCTCCTTCTTTTCTGATAATTCCCTACATTACCCATCTTCTTCCTTGATTCCCCTCAAGTGCCTTAAGCTCCACAGTAACATTTGAAGCAGCCTAAACTGTCTACACCTATAAACAATCTCAAATCAGAAAATACATATTATACTTATTCTGTTTTGAACCCCTGACCATATCTCTCTTCACACCCCCATTAAACCCAGGACTTTAATCTACCCTTCATACATCATACATCACTCTGTGTCCTCAGTCAGTACGAAGACCTGGGGAACACACCCTTATTCCATATAATTACCCACTCCTTAACATGCCCCCATGTACCCACCAGCTTTTCTCACATGTCACCTGCATATGCCTACCGGCATTTCTCTCACATATCAGTCAATATGTCAACTAGTTTTTCTCTCAAATGTCACCCCATATGCCAACCATATTCTAACACATGGCTACCAGCTTTTTCTCATATATCACCCCACATGCACTTTATCTTTTTTCTCACATGCCACCCCATATACCCATCAGATTTTCACTCAAATGCCACCCCATATGTCCACCAGCTTTTCTCTCAATACAAATAATGTAAGTAAAAATTATCTCTCAGGCACTCACACTTTATAATATAAGGAGCTATTGTCGCTGCCTATTTTAGCAGTGCCAGTCCTTTAATGGAATCAAAACCTGAAACAATTAGAAAGGTGCACCAAAAGCTGGAAAGAATCTTCAGAAATATGATGAAAATTGTGTACTTCTATACATTAAAAAAATATATATATTTTACCAATAATATAATTATAAAAAAAACTTGATATAAACAGATATCGATATCTGAGAAATAACTTATAATAAACAACTGGAATAGATATACACCCATATGGTGCATATTTTACACAGTTCCCCCACCCTTCACAGGGAACACTTTAAACCTAAACTTAACCTCGATAAACAATACCCTTACAAGTCTCACTGACCTTATTTCAATCTAGATCACCAACATTTCTTTAGCACCCATTTCCCAGGAATCTTCTCCTACTTCTTTCTCTCCATCTCTCAGTACTATCCTTTAACCATACTGCACCCCACCTGATTATCGTTCCACAAGTAGATCCTATCACGTGCACCCGTGTTCACATACTGAACCACTCCCCTATCAAGTCATTGTTTATAGCGCAAAACTCCAAATGCAACACCATGTTTTCCCAATTTTTTAAAAATGAATCATATACCCATTACAATCCATCATTCAACACTCATTTGGCTCCACCTGCCCATCCAACCATTTCTGCCCCTCCTGCCACCTCTGCCCCTCCTGCCATCTCTGACCCTCCTACTCCTTCTGCCATCCCTGCCCCTCATGCAATTTCTGCCATCGCTGCCCTTCCAGCCATATGTGCCCCTCATGCCTCTCCTGCCATCTCTGCCTTTCCTGCCATCTCTGCCCCTCCTGCTATCTCTGTCATCTGTGCACCCCGTGTTACCCTTGCACCCTGTGCAATGCTTTAACCCCATACCACACAATCTACGGCTGATGCACACCCACTCTCAACTGCTCCATTGGCCTCTGCTTCCTCCCCACTGTTGCCTTCCATATCACGGGTTACCCAAAGCCAGACTCATTCAAGAACAGCAGCAACTTTTGTACCAGCAAAGAGACTACACAAATCAAAGTAATGTGCTTTGCTTTTTTCCCTACAGTGTAAATAAAATATAGTATGATATACTTCTCAGTTATGTATGTTTTCTTTAGTTAAAATAAAAAACTTACAAGAAAAGTAGGATACCAGGACATATTCTTAAAATTAGACAGCATCAACCGATTCAGGAGGGCTGGGGTCAGCATCTACCACCTCCTGGCCAGCAACCTCAGCCTCTTCCACACAAGGAACCTCACTCCTAATGACGATGTTATAGAACACCACACAAAGAGCAATGATATCACACACAGTGGTCGGCGCATTCAGCCTTGCACCCCCTTGCCTCTGTTGCAATCTTTGCCATATCCCTGATTGCCAAAAGGCAAAGGAGTCATGTGTGCTCCCTGGCCACAGATCTACTAGGTCAAAAATCTGGAGAGATGCGTCACATATAGCCTGGACCTTTATCGAGTGGAAATGCTTGTGATTCAAATAAATCACAGCATTCCAACCCAAGGGGACCAAGGCTACATGCGTACCATCTAATGCCCCTATGACGTTTGGAAAACTGACTATGGTTGAAAACTGCCATTTGATCTGCACAAGGGATTCCTCATCGAGTGGCAGATGTATGAATTGCCTGAGCTGCGATAGGAATGCCAGAAGAACAATCTTCAGCAGACGACTGAAGAACTTCTGGAACATCCCTGTCACGACTCCCACAGTGGTCTTGAAAGACCCTGTGGGGCAAAGGTGCAATACCGCCAACAGTTTGGTCAATGACGGTATTGCTGTCGGGATGTTGTGCATTGGCTCCAGGTCACTCTGCATAATGCTCAGGGTGTCAAGGATGACACAGGGTGGGAGCCGACAACGGCGAACCACCTCAGCATCAGACATCCCAAAGAGGCTGACACGTGGCCTGAAGACACGCTCCCTGGGTCAGCGACGATGGACTAGTTGCTGGTTTTGGAGGCCTATAAATTGATTTGAGCAGCTTCCACTTCTGTATTTGTCTGAGAGGCATGTTGGTGTCAGTAGCTGAGAGGGGGTACTGGCACTGAATTGCTGTTTGGAGGCTTCTGGGGTACCTCTTTGGTAAGTTGGCTCTCAATTTAAAAACACATATGTATGGCCCAAATATATGGGACTCTCATTGTTTAGAGTAGGACCATCCTATTAGCAAAAGCGCCTTGGCGTGGCGGATGGCTTAAACATACATTTGCAAATGTGTGCAACAAAGACTTTTGCATTTTTAACTACAGTAGAAATGGCAGATCTGTTGCTGGCTATAGCAGTGTGCTGGGGGAAAAAATGTTGTGTGTATGTTCCTTGCAGGATAACCCCACCCTTTCAAGCACCTGTTATGGCCTATAAATTGATTTGAGCAGCTTCCACTTCTGTATTTGTCTGAGAGGCATGTTGGTATCAGTAGCTGAGAGGGGGTACTGGCACCGAATTTCTGTTTGGAGGCTTCTGGGGTACCTCTTTGGTAAGTTGGCTCTCAATTTAAAAACACATATGTATGGCCCAAATATATGGGACTCTCATTGTTTAGAGTAGGACCATCCTATTAGCAAAAGCGCCGTGGCGGATGGCTTAAACATACTTTTGCAAATGTGTGCAACAAAGACTTTTGCATTTTTATCTACAGTAGAAATGGCAGATCTGTTGCTGGCTATAGCAGTGTGCTGGGGGAGAAAAAATGTTGTGTGTACGTTCCTTGCAGGATAACCCCACCCTTTCAAGCACCTGTTATGGCCTATAAATTGATTTGAGCAGCTTCCACTTCTGTATCACTCTGCATAATGCTCAGGTTGTCAAGGATGACACAGGGTGGGAGCCGACAATGGCGAACCACCTCAGCATCAGACATCCCAAAGAGGCTGACACGTGGCCTGAAGACACGCTCCCTAGGCCAGCGACGATGGACTAGTTGCTGGTTTTGGAGGCGTGGTCGATGGTTGCCCTCCTGCGCTGCCACATGTATCTCAGACATTTCTAAGAAATTCTATTTTGAGAGAGAAGGATGTTACAAAATAATACATTACCTCATCACTTTGGAAATGTCACTCCTGTCTGCACAGGAAAGATTTACAATATACTTACACCAAACTCATAATGGGGCTGAAAAAAACCCCAAAAACAAATAAAACAGAGAACATAATTTGCCATTGTGCCACATGACTAGGCATTAAACAAAGTAAGAAAAAAACAAAAAAACAAAAGAACACATACATATGTTTCAGGGATGAGGGGAACATTAATAAGAAAGAAAAGCAAATTATTCCTTCTCCTTATATGCTCTGTAATCCTGCACACCTAGGGCCATCTTACCACAAAATGGAGTGTGATCCTTTGATGTAAATGTCCACTTATAAAACAAAGCCAAAGGAAAGCTAAACAACAGAAAAAACAGCCCCATGACTAGGCTAAGAAACAAAGTAAAAACAAGTAAACTATGACATGAAACAAACAATAAACAAACAAGCACATACATATGTCTCAGGGGGAAAACAAAAAAAACAGAATTAAAATCATAAAATCTAGGCTATAAGTAAACAGACACTTAAAAATGTACAAACCAAACAAACCTTGCTAAAAGCTTGAAAAATATAAAGCAAACATAAATGTAAATGCAGTAATAGCAGCATACAGGGCGCATACTGTAATCAGAGTTTTATAGCAGTGTTTAATATGCAGGTGATTGAGAGCATACGTCATGACCACATGTCGATTCGGAGTCCTAATTGTCTACACTAGTGTTCTAGGCCCTGATTCATTAAGGATCTTAACTTGAGAAACTTCCTATTTAAGTCTCCTGGACAAAACCATGTTACAATGCAAGGGGTGCACATTAGTATTTTGATTTGCACATAAGTTAAATACTGACTGTTTTTTCCTGTAGCACACAAATATCAACTTTAAATTTGAGTGTACAAATAAGCTATCAAGTATTTGTGTGCTACATGAAAAAAAATTCAGTATTTAACTGATGAATCAGGCCCCTAGACCCTAAGGAGGTACATACTAAACGCCCAGAACCACGCAATTACATACGTTCGACCAAATCTGACTTTGACGTCCTTACACGGGAATGCCTTCATTGTGGATTGACTATGGCACCACGCCCCATCACCACTCTTTTCACCCCCCAATCTCGCAGGCCGAAGCAAGCGGCGATTGAGTTCGCAAGCGTCGAGGTTCTGCGTTCTTAGATGGCTGATCGTTCCTTTGCTGGACATGCGCAGAAGACTTTTGCGTACGATACCTACAGAAAAGAACATACGTACCTTAATGACTCAGGCCCAATGACTTTATTCCATATCTCCAACCTGCTTGGATCTATATAAACAGCTATATTCACGTAATTGTTAGAAATAAAAAAAAAAAAAAACGATCTCACCCAATGTAGCAGGTAAGGGAGGGTTGGCGATGTAACCTACCGGGAAAAGTCTCAGTAGGCCGATAGCCTCAGGTGGCCGACTGGTGTCTTTTTAGAGGTTTTCAAAAGAAAAAAAAATTGTAGTGCCCCCCTCCCCCTCACCCCCTCCCCCCCTCCCCCTCACACCTGTGGGGGGGAGGGGACAATGTGGTACTAGGTGGCTGGCACATCTTCCGGGATTAAACGTAAATGCTCTTAATTTATTACTGGGGCTGTTTGTAGAGAGGGAAATAGGCCTAATTATTAAATGTGGGTGCTATTGATTGAATGCAAGGGGTTGTTGGAGTTTTCTAAATTTCATGGACACATCTTTTTTTCCAAATAGGGCCTCCAACATTCTAGGATCCAGACAAGCAGCAACTGATCCAGCAGTCACAGGTGGTGAAAGTGACAAGAACAGGTAGGAGAGAGCAGGACACTCTGCCAACAGTCCTGAATCTGGTTGGGCACTCCAAAATTCTCAGATTTGTTGAACATATGGCCAGACCCCATTGCACTGACAGTATCATTAATCCTGCCTCCTTTGCATTTACTATATCACAAGCAAACCTTTGGAATAGCTCTCACCTTCACTTATGCCATTGTCTGCCAACCCTCCCTGCACTATTAAATCACCACCACCACCAATCACTGGACCCATTTAGGGCTCATACACAATTGTTACAAAATTGTTACAAAATAAATGTTTTCTTGCAGATGCTTGAAGCATTTTACTTTTCTGGGCCCCGATTCATCAAAGTTCGCAAACGCATACACATCTGCTAAATGGCTCTGCGCATGCGCGAAACAACACTTAAGCAGCGCAAAACACTACATACGCTACTCAAGCACGGCAGATACAGCTCTCAAAAGGCAACGCAATCTCAAACACCAACGCAAATAGATTTGAGATGACTGCTGACCACTTGAGAACAAATGGGTGGGAATGGGCGGAGAGTAGGCGCGGACTGGGCGGAGATGAGATAGTACTTGAGTAAAGTAGGCGTTATGCTTTTTCACTTGAGAATAGTAGGCGTTCCCTCTGGCCAGATGAGTGAAACTGACGTCACTCCTGTCTCAAATCTTTCACAAAAGTTAAGGAAGGTCAGGGTCATGTTTAAATCCAAAACACCCTAGCGCAGACAGCTGTTAAAAGTCTTGCAAAGCATACTCTGCGTATGAAAAATTAAAAAAATATGCAAAATAAACACACATATTAATATTTTGTATTTTATTCACAATTTGAAAAAAATAAATAAAAATTTTTTATAAAATAGCGCACTATGCTGCTTGCTGCCTCTTCAGTAAAGAGGCTTGGCTTTTATAGGCCTCTACACTGCAGTTTGGTATGCTAGGCAGATATATTTTATACTATCACTCCCTATCTATTCCGGCTGCCAAAATAGAGTGCACACTCCATTCCCCATTCATGACAGTTTCCAAAATGGAGTCCACACTCCATTCCCCATTTAGTACAGTTTTCAAAATGGAGTGCACACTCCATTCCCCATTCATGACAGTTTTCAAAATGGAGTGCACACTCCATTACCCATTCTTGACAGTTTTCAAAATGGAGTGCACACTCCATTCCCCATTCATGACAGTTTTCAAAATGGAGTGCACACTCCATTCCCCATTTATTACAGTTTTCAAAATGGAGTGCACACTCCATTCCCCATTCATGACAGTTTCCAAAATGGAGTGCACACTCCATTACCCATTCATGACAGTGTCCAAAATGGAGTGCACACTCCATTCCCCATTCATGACAGTGTCCAAAATGGAGTGCACACTCTATTCCCCATTCATGACAGTTTTCAAAATGGAGTGCACACTCCATTCCCCATTCATGACAGTTTCCAAAATGGAGTGCACACTCCATTCCCCATTTAGTTTAGTTTTAAAAATGGAGTGCACACTCCATTCCACATTTAGTTCAGTTTTCAAAATGGAGTGCACACTCCATTCCCCATTCATGACAGTTTCCAAAATGGAGTGCACACTCCATTCCCCATTCATTCCGGCTGCCGGAATGGAGTGCACACTGCATGGGTAATTACTTCAGTTGATTTAAAATGTTGGCCAAACAATAGACTTTGGCATAAATATTTATTATAAATCTCCTACGATTCTCAACAATTACCAATATCATTAGTCTCAATATGTTACATGCCTGATTTGACAGGTGGTGATGGTGCGTTTGCAATAAAAATAATAATAATAGACATATAATAACTCTAAACTATATTTTAGGGTTTTACACACATGATTTATGCAAATTTAAAACAAGTGTACTATTACCACAGGGACACTTTTAAAAGCAACACGAATAGTGTAAGGATTAATGATCCCTAAGAGCCAAGAGAATTGGTGAGGACTCAAACCCACGTAGCAAGCTCGCAAGGTGGATTGCCTAACTGCTACACCACTATACAAGTGGTGATGGCAAGGGAATAGAATACAAAATAAAGATGACCAGCAACTTCTAGCATAAGTTGGTTTCCTTAAAACATGGGGAAAAAATGCCAATACTTGGAAATATTATACCCAGAAAGATTTGGTGCATGCAGAGTCAAAATTTATGCATATCGAAATATATCCATTTTGATAAATGAAAACCAAAAATATAACATTTATTGCTCCCATTTCTAATATTTGATTTGGTGGAGCACTTAGCTTTTTCCACTGTTGCCAGTACAGAATTCCTATGTCTTTGAAATCCAAAGTCTTTGCCAACAACTGCTTTGCTGTGTTGTAGCTGATAACACTGTTGAGCATGACATATAGCCACCTCACACACAAAAACATATATTAAGTCACTCTTAGATAAGTCACAGAGTGGAATAAATACCCTCAAACTTGTAAATATACCAAGGTTACCCACATACACGCATCATTCGGGGTTCAAACTCATTACCTTGTTGTTGCAAGCTCATTTCTTTATTCACTGAGGTATACTTCACATTGAAGCACCAACACCAAACTGCACATTAACTATTTTGCACAGCTGAATGGCTGTCTTAGACCTGATAAATCGGACATGTTGCAATTAATATGAACAGCAATGATGGATAACGTGGTATTAAAATATTAACCCTAGATAAACACACACATAAATAAAAACACTGTTTTACTAAAGCAGCAGGAGCTGCAAAAACTTCACCAAAAAAAAAGGGAATTAAGTGTGTTTGTGAATCTTACGCTAAATACAAGCATTTGCATACTGTTTTTTACTTCTAGGAGTATGCTTAATAATTAGGGATGAGCGCACTCGGATTTCTGAAATCCGAGCCCACCCGAACGTTGCGGATCCGAGTCGGATCCGAGACAGATCCGGGTATTGGCGCCAAATTCAAAAGTGAAACTGAGGCTCTGACTCATAATCCCGTTGTCGGATCTCGCGATACTCGGATCCTATAAATTCCCCGCTAGTCGCCGCCATCTTCACTCGGGCATTGATCAGGGTAGAGGGAGGGTGTGTTAGGTGGTCCTCTGTGCAGTTTAGTTCTGTGCTGTTTAGTTCTGTGCTGTTTAGTTCTGTGCTGTTTAGTGCTGTTTAGTGCTGTGCTGTGCTGTGCTGTTTAGTGCTGTGCTGTGCTGTGCTGTGCTGTGTTCTGCAGTATCAGTCCAGTGGTGCTGTGTGCTGTGCTCTGTCCTTCTGAGGTCAGTGGTGCTGCTGGGTCCTGTGCTGTGTCCTGTTCAGTCCAGTGGTGCTGTGTCCTGTGCTCTGTGCTTCTAAGGGCATAGTTATTTCCCCAATATTCCCCTGTGTTTAAAAAAATAAAAAAAAGTTTTTTTAAAAAATACCAAAAACTACTTTAATATTTTTTAATTACCACAAAATTTTCACAACCAATCCTGCAGTATAAGCCCATTGGTACTGCAATATTACCAAGTTCACACATTCAGCAGTAAAAGTCCAGTGGTACTGCAATATTACAAAGTTTACACATTCTGCAGTATCAGTCCAGTGGTGCTGTGTCCTGTGCTCTGTCCTGCTGAGTTCCGTAGTGCTGCTGGGTCCTGTGCCGTGTCCTGTTCAGTCCAGTGGTGCTGTGTCCTGTGCTCTGTGCTTCTAAGGGCATAGTTATTTCCCCATTATTCCCAAGTTTTTAAAAAATAAAAAAAAAGTAAAAAAAAATAAAAAATTTAAAAAAAAAAAATATATATAATAATTATAACCAAATTTGCAAAACCAATCCAGCATTATAAGTCCATTGGTACTGCAATATTACCAAGTTCACACATTCTGCAGTATCAGTCCAGTGGTGCTGTGTCCTGTGCTCTGTCCTGCTGAGTTCCGTAGTGCTGCTGGGTCCTGTGCCGTGTCCTGTTCAGTCCAGTGGTGCTGTGTCCTGTGCTCTGTGCTTCTAAGGGCATAGTTATTTCCCCACTATTCCCAAGTTTTTTAAAAATAAGAAAAAAGTAAAAAAAAATAAAAAATTAAAAAAAAAAAAAATAAATAATAATTATAACCAAATTTGCAAAACCAATCCAGCAGTATAAGTCCATTGGTACTGCAATATTACCAAGTTCACACATTCTGCAGTATCTTGTGCTACATATAATGGAGACCAAAAATTTGGAGGATAAAGTAGGGAAAGATCAAGACCCACTTCCTCCTAATGCTGAAGCTGCTGCCACTAGTCATGACATAGACGATGAAATGCCATCAACGTCGTCTTCCAAGCCCGATGCCCAATCTCGTAGTACCGGGCATGTAAAATCCAAAAAGCCCAAGTTAAGAAAAAGTAGCAAAAAGAGAAACTTTAAATCATCTGAGGAGAAACGTAAAGTTGCCAATATGCCATTTACGACACGGAGTGGCAAGGAACGGCTTAGGCCCTGGCCCGTGTTCATGACTAGTGGTTCAGCTTCACCCACGGATCTTAGCCCTCCTCCTCCTCCCCCCCCCTACAAAAAATTGAAGAGAGTTATGCTGTCAGCAACAAAACAGCAAACAACTCTGCCTTCTAAAGAGAAATTATCACAAATCCCCAAGGCGAGTCCAAGGGTGTTGGTGGTTGTCAAGCCTGACCTTCCCATCACTGTACGGGAAGAGGTGGCTCGGGAGGAGGCTATTGATGATGTAGCTGGCGCTGTGGAGGAACTTGATGATGAGGATGGTGATGTGGTTATTGTAAATGAGGCACCAGGGGGGGAAACAGCTGATGTCCATGGGATGAAAAAGCCCATCGTCATGCCTGGTCAGAAGACCAAAAAATGCACCTCTTCGGTCTGGAGTTATTTTTATCCAAATCCAGACAACCAATGTATGGCAATATGTAGCTTATGTAAAGCTCAAATAAGCAGGGGTAAGGATCTTGCCCACCTAGGAACATCCTCCCTTATACGTCACCTGAATAACCTTCATAGTTCAGTGGTTAGTTCAGGAACTGGGGCTAGGACCCTCATCGGTACAGGGACACCTAAATCCCGTGGTCCAGTTGGATACACACCAGCAACACCCTCCTCGTCAACTTCCTCCACAATCTCCATCAGATTCAGTCCTGCAGCCCAAGTCAGCAGCCAGACTGAGTCCTCCTCAATACGGGATTCATCCGAGGAATCCTGCAGCGGTACGCCTACTACTGCCACTGCTGCTGTTGCTGCTGTTAGTCGGTCATCTTCCCAGAGGGGAAGTCGTAAGACCGCTAAGTCTTTCACCAAACAATTGACCGTCCAACAGTCGTTTGCCATGACCACCAAATACGATAGTAGTCACCCTATTGCAAAGCGTATAACTGCGGCTGTAACTGCAATGTTGGTGTTAGACGTGCGCCCGGTGTCCGCCATCAGTGGAGTGGGATTTAGAGGGTTGATGGAGGTATTGTGTCCCCGGTACCAAATCCCCTCGAGATTCCACTTCACTAGGCAGGCGATACCAAAAATGTACAGAGAAGTACGATCAAGTGTCCTCAGTGCTCTTAAAAATGCGGTTGTACCCACTGTCCACTTAACCACGGACATGTGGACAAGTGGTTCTGGGCAAACGAAGGACTATATGACTGTGACAGCCCACTGGGTAGATGCATCCCCTTCCGCAGCAACAGCAACAGCTGCATCAGTAGCAGCATCTACAAAATGGCTGCTCATGCAAAGGCAGGCAACATTGTGCATTACAGGCTTTAATAAGAGGCACAACGCTGACAACATATTAGAGAAAATGAGGGAAATTATCTCCCAGTGGCTTACCCCACTTAGACTCTCATGGGGATTTGTGGTGTCAGACAATGCCAGTAACATTGTGCGGGCATTAAATATGGGCAATTTCCAGCACGTCCCATGTTTTGCCCACACCATTAATTTGGTGGTGCAGCATTACCTCAAGAGTGACAGGGGTGTGCAGGAGATGCTTGCGGTGGCCCGCAAAATTGCTGGACACTTTCGGCATTCAGCCAGTGCCTACCGCAGACTAGAGGCACATCAAAAAAGCTTGAACCTGCCCTGCCATCACCTCAAACAAGAGGTTGTGACGCGCTGGAACTCCACCCTCTATATGCGGCAGAGGATGGAGGAGCAGCAAAAGGCCATTCAGGCCTACACAGCCACCTACGACATAGGCAAAGGAGTGGGGATGCGCCTGAGTCAAGCGCAGTGGAGACTGATTTCCGTGTTGTGCAAGGTTCTGCAGCCATTTGAACTTGCCACACGAGAAGTCAGTTCCGACACTGCCAGCTTGAGTCAGGTCATTCCCCTGATCAGGCTGTTGCAGAAGCAGCTGGAGAAAGTGAGGGAGGAGCTGGTAAGCCATTGCGATTACAGCAAGCATGTAGCTCTTGTGGATGTAGCCCTTCGTACGCTTTGCCAGGATCCGAGGGTGGTCACTCTTTTAAAGTCAGAGGAATACATTCTGGCCACCGTGCTCGATCCTCGGTTTAAAGCGTATGTTGTGTCTCTGTTTCCGGCGGACACAAGTCTACAGCGGTGCAAAGACCTGCTGGTCAGGAGATTGTCCTCTGAAGAGGACCGTGACATGCCAACAGCTCCACCCTCATTTTCTTCCACATCTATGGCTGCGAGGAAAAAGCTCAGTTTTCCCAAAAGAGGCACTGGCGGGGATGCTGATAACATCTGGTCCGGACTGAAGGACCTGCCAACCATTGCAGACATGTCTACTCTCGCTGCATTGGATGCTGTGACAATAGAAAAAATTGTGGATGATTACTTTGCTGACACCATCCAAGTAGACATGTCAGACAGTCCATATTGTTACTGGCAGGAAAAAAAGGCAGTTTGGAAGCCCCTGTACAAACTGGCTCTATTTTACCTGAGTTGTCCCCCCTCCAGTGTGTACTCGGAAAGAGTTTTTAGTGCAGCGGGGAACCTGGTCAGTGAGCGGCGAAGGAGGTTGCTTCCTCACAACGTTGAAAAAATGATGTTTATAAAAATGAATAATCAATTCCTCAATGAAGTACAGCACTGCCCTCCAGATACTACAGAGGGACCTGTGGTTGTGGAGTCCAGCGGGGACGAATTGATAATGTGTGATGAGGAGGAAGTACACACTGTAGGGGGAGAGGAATCAGAGGTTGAGGATGAGGACAACATCTTGCCTCAGTAGAGCCTGTTTAGTCTGTACAGGGAGAGATGAATAGCTTTTTTGGTGTGGGGGCCCAATCAAACCAATCATTTCAGTCAAAGTTGTTTGGTAGGCCCTGTCGCTGAAATGATTGGTTTGTTAAAGTGTGCATGTCCTATTTCAACAACATACCTCTCAACTGCAGCTCATCCCTCCTCTGCGGGGATAATGTCTCCTGTGCTCTGACACGTCACTCTGTGTACTCTCAGCCTCAGGATCTGACACTACAGCTACCATGCCTCTTGTAGCAGCCCTCACTCCAGGGCCTCTTCCATGTGCAGTGTCCCCCTCTCTCTTGGGTTCACTATAGTGGCATGGAGTTCTCCCCCTCATCCAGGGCACACATTCCTTGCCCTGGCTCAGTCACCACGCTCAGACTTCCAGGCAATGCTGGGGGAGCCTGGGAGCTTCCACCCCAGGTCCCCAGCTACAACTCTCCTCTCCTGTGTCTTCTCTCTCTTTCTGACACTTTAAAGATCGTGCCTTTAAATGAAAAAGTCAGTCTTCATTGCACGACTATGTGCAAGTGCAACAGGGACATTTTTTTGGGTTTACAAAGTCAAACAATAACACTTCGACCCTGTCTGTCTGGGGTCTCTCAATGACGAATTGTCTGTAGCATGTTTGGAGGAGGTATTGTGGCCCCGGTATCAAATTGGGTACCGGGGCCACCCCACTATGCAGTCCAGATACTTGTTTGGTGGAATTCCGATACGTGGAGGGTTTTTTAATTATATTGTGGCCTCGGTACCAAATTGTGTACCGGGGCCACCCCACTACGCAGTCCAGATACTTGTTTGGTGGAATTCAGACCAGTTGAGGGTTTTATTATTATATTGTGTGGACCACTCTATCTATACCACACTACAACTCTATACCACTCTATTTCCTACTTTAATTCTATTTAATTCTATTTCCTACTTTAATTCTATTACTAATTAATTACCATAAAGAGGAACAAAAAAAACCAATTTTACCAAAAGTATAATATGACTTAGACTTACAAACACTACACTTTAAAGATCGTGCCTTTAAATGAAAAAGTCAGTCTTCATTGCACGACTATGTGCAACAGGGACATTTTTTTGGGTTTACAAAGTCAAACAATAACACTTCGACCCTGTCTGTCTGGGGTCTCTCAATGACGAATTGTCTGTAGCATGTTTGGAGGAGGTATTGTGGCCCCGGTACCAAATTGTGTACCGGGGCCACCACACTACGCAGTCAAGATACTTGTTTGGTGGAATTCAGACCAGTTGAGGGTTTTATTATTATATTGTGTGGACCACTCTATCTATACCACACTACAACTCTATACCACTCTATTTCCTACTTTAATTCTATTTAATTCTATTTCCTACTTTAATTCTATTACTAATTAATTACCATAAAGAGGAACAAAAAAAACCAATTTTACCAAAAGTATAATATGACTTAGACTTACAAACACTACACTTTAAAGATCGTGCCTTTAAATGAAAAAGTCAGTCTTCATTGCACGACTATGTGCAACAGGGACATTTTTTTGGGTTTACAAAGTCAAACAATAACACTTCGACCCTGTCTGTCTGGGGTCTCTCAATGACGAATTGTCTGTAGCATGTTTGGAGGAGGTATTGTGGCCCCGGTATCAAATTGGGTACCGGGGCCACCCCACTATGCAGTCCAGATACTTGTTTGGTGGAATTCCGACACGTGGAGGGTTTTTTAATTATATTGTGGCCTCGGTACCAAATTGTGTACCGGGGCCACCCCACTACGCAGTCAAGATAGATAGATGCGTATTGCGTATCATAGATAAAGTACATTCAGTGGTGTGGGGCAAATTGAAAAATATTCCAAATGCACTGACATTATCAAAAACAAGAGGTTGTCACACGCTAAAACTCCAACATGTATATGATGGAGAGGATGGAGGAGCAGCCGTATGTGTAGTGTAATGCAGATCTGTTGAAGGTTTTTTATATATTTTATTGTGGTGCCCAGTGCCCACTCCTCTACGCAGTCCAGATACATTTATTGGTGCGAATCATAAAAGTTCAGGGTTTTTAATATATATTGTGGTGACCCACTCCTCTACGCAGTCCAGGTACATTTATTGGTGCGAATCATAAAAGTTCAGGGTTTTTAATATATATTGTGGTGACCCACTCCTCTACGCAGTCCAGGTACATTTATTGGTGCGAATCATAAAAGTTCAGGGTTTTTAATAGATATTGTGGTGACCCACTCCTCTACGCAGTCCAGGTACATTTATTGGTGCGAATCATAAAAGTTCAGGGTTTTTAATATATATTGTGGTGACCCACTCCTCTACGCAGTCCAGGTACATTTATTGGTGCGATTCATAAAAGTTCAGGGTTTTTAAGATATCTTGTGGTGACCCACTCCTCTACGCAGTCCAGGTACATTTATTGGTGCGAATCATAAAAGTTCAGGGTTTTTAATATATATTGTGGTGACCCACTCCTCTACGCAGTCCAGGTACATTTATTGGTGCGAATCATAAAAGTTCAGGGTTTTTAAGATATTGTGGTGACCCACTCCTCTACGCAGTCCAGGTACAATTATTGGTGCGAATCATAAAAGTTCAGGGTTTTGAAAAGATATTGTGGTGACCCACTCCTCTACGCAGTCCAGGTACAATTATTGGTGCGAATCATAAAAGTTCAGGGTTTTTAAGATATTGTGGTGACCCACTCCTCTACGCAGTCCAGGTACAATTATTGGTGCGAATCATAAAAGTTCAGGGTTTTTAAGATATTGTGGTGACCCACTCCTCTACGCAGTCCAGGTACAATTATTGGTGCGAATCATAAAAGTTCAGGGTTTTTAAGATATTGTGGTGACCCACTCCTCTACGCAGTCCAGGTACAATTATTGGTGCGAATCATAAAAGTTCAGGGTTTTTAAGATATTGTGGTGACCCACTCCTCTACGCAGTCCAGGTACAATTATTGGTGCGAATCATAAAAGTTCAGGGTTTTTAAGATATTGTGGTGACCCACTCCTCTACGCAGTCCAGGTACAATTATTGGTGCGAATCATAAAAGTTCAGGGTTTTTAAGATATTGTGGTGACCCACTCCTCTACGCAGTCCAGGTACAATTATTGGTGCGAATCATAAAAGTTCAGGGTTTTTAAGATATTGTGGTGACCCACTCCTCTACGCAGTCCAGGTACAATTATTGGTGCGAATCATAAAAGTTCAGGGTTTTTAAGATATTGTGGTGACCCACTCCTCTACGCAGTCCAGGTACAATTATTGGTGCGAATCATAAAAGTTCAGGGTTTTTCATATATATTGTGGTGACCCACTCCTCTACGCAGTCCAGAAAGATACCTTGTTGCAACGTTTTGGACTAATAACTATATTGTGAGGTGTTCACAATACACTGTAAATTAGTGGAAATGCTTGTTATTGAATGTTATTGAGGTTAATAATAGCCTAGGAGTGAAAATAAGCCCAAAAACTTGATTTTTAAACTTTTTATGTTTTTTTCAAAAAAAATCCGAATCCAATACCTTAAATCCGAACCGAGAACTTTCGTCAAGTGTTTTGCGAGACAAATCCGAACCTCAAAAATAACGAAAATCCGGATCCAAAACACAAAACACGAGACCTCAAAAGTCGCCGGTGCACATCCCTATTAATAATGTGTTTTATTAACCCACTTGGTTAATAAAATAAATGGTACTTAAAACTATTTTACCCATACTATTGCCACAAAACTAACAGCTTAGCTCATTAATGACATCTGTAATAATCATTATAATCTCTACTTACCCTACAGAAAATAAACGTTGCTAACATGTCAGGTCACTTTTACACAAAAACACACTTGGATAATTAGAACGCACCTGGGTGCTCCTAATGACGTGTCCGGCATACTCTCCGGCCTACTCACCTGCATTTAATTCACTAATTACAGTGCTACTTAAGAATACCTTGCTTGCACTCCTGTGTTGTTGGGAGATTCACAGTGCTGGGTAAGTAGCCCTTAATGGTGAAGTGTTTCATAATCTATGCTGTTTATTGCTGTACCTTGCTCAACACTCATGTTTATTTTTAGGAAAAGGTATTGGTGAGATAGAGATAGAAAATGATGCTGAAAGGTCCTAATGCTAATGAATTTTATGTTGAAGATTAGTGGAAAAGTCTTTAATTACCTGCAGAGTTTGAATATTGAGGCAACTGTGTAGACTTGGGGTGTGCCTCTGCATAGAGATCTCTCGAATGTAGTGACACACATAAATATTATCCATCTATATTTATTTGTTTGTTACCTGTTTACCCTCCCCCCACAGATCTTGGTCCTGGATTGTGTTTTTTGGGTGTCTAGTGATTGCTTTTTGACATTCCACATTTGTGTGTGTGTGGTAAGTAGAAACCAGATATTATTTTATTACCCCTTGTTAAAACACTTTGCATTAATAATGTTCATGCTGTTCTATTTAATTTTTTTTTTGTTTTTTTTCTAATAACTTTATTTGAAGTGTGTTTTTTTGGACCCTACCTTAAAGATACATTAACACTCTGTGCTTGAGTCATTAAGGAGAGCAAAGGATCAAAAATAAGTAAATGTTCTAGTGGACAAAGCATGGTACAATGTAAGGGGTGCAAATTTGTTACTTTTTTTTTTTGGAACAAAACATAAATATCTTCACATTTACAAGATCAGTGGTCAAATCATGTGCAAGCTTAGTCAAGGGTTGATTATCTAAGGTATGGTAATTCAAAATGGGAATATGAATAGACATGGGCTGGTGTGTTGGTGAAATGGTTTATATGTGTAATAATGGGGGAAAAATCATGGCAACCTGTATTTTACCTTTACAATGTGTGTAGAAAGTATAGCTTCATGCCTCTACGTTTAGCCTTAATGTCTTTTGCTAAATGCACGTTAATGGGGTAGTTTAAATCTACAGCCTAATGTGGCAACATAATTGATGTTTGGTTTTTCTACAGTTTATTGATCAGCACATATAGTGTTGATTGAGGAGTGCACATTATTGATACTTTATTTGTTTTTCTTATATCTACAGCCTTTAGATTACACTTGGCCTGCAGTGCTGGCTTTTCTGCCATTGCACTTCCCTTTGGAGTTGGTGGATGTTGCCATGGTGAAGGGTGTTGTCAAATGTAAGTAGTATAGTGCTATCTGCACTAAAATGTGATTGGCCAGTGAGTGTGCTCCATACAATAATGTCGTTACTAAGCCTGCAATGTGTGGTTGCACAAACAAAACATATGGGCAGATGCTAGCTATGTAACATATGGGTTTTTGGTGTTTGTAATTAAGTCAAATAGTGCATTCAGAATCCTCGGTATAGTCCAAACACACAAGCCATTATTATACACTATAATATTTCTGGGCTTTTTTACACATGCCAATACAGTGCTCAACCTCTTGATATCAAAATGCAAGTTGTGTGAGCTAATATTGCCATATTAATTTGTTGATTCTCATTCAACAGGGTGCGTTGCCGTGGATTTTGGATTTGTGCAACTCGTGTCTCACTACATGTTGAATTTCTCCAGAGCTCCAAGCCTGCTTATGTCTCTCTTCAGTCTGACCAGATTGTCATCTCTTCATCCAAGGAACTTTTACACACACAGACCATTAACTTGTTTGCTTTGTTTTTGTCAGCACGTTTGAATTCATATATGTAATAAATCTAGCCTATGCTGCAAATGTCTCAGCAATCAGTTGTCATGCCATTTTGTACCATTACTACAGTGCACTGATTAATCTTTTAATACCCATAAATCCATGTGTAGTGCTTTCAAAACTATTGTGGAAAAGGTTTTTTTTTTTAAAATATATTAAATCTGTGTGGTTCTTTTGTCCTTTGCCACAGATACACCATAGCCTACAAACACGCTCAATGGGGTTAATGTTCAGTTTTAGAAAATGTCCATAGTGTGGAGGTTTGTATGTGTGTTTGGTTGCTTAGTAGTAAAAATATTGTACATTTTAAGCTTTTAGAGGGAACATGGGATGTGACTAGCAATATAGGCATTCCATTACAGGTACGTATAGAAATAAAGCCAAAATGTTAGCAGTGTCAGATCAAATGCTACCAACGTTTGGCCCTTGCCCAAACAGGATAACAATCTTCTTCTCTTGTGCTAGTGGCACTTTGTTTCAAAGTGGTCCAACACCCACATGCCAGACACAAACCCCACACTAACAATCATGGGGAATGCGTTAGGGCACTAAGCTAGTGGAGTCTTGCTACAAGGCCATAATACCAATATGTGTTAGCCACCTTTGGTGTAGCAAATATTCCAGTCTTCACCCTTTTCTTGGTGTTTTTACAATGTTTATTTGCTGGGTTATGTAATACCTCACCTAGGGCCTGATTCATTAGTGATCTTCTTTTGTGCAAAAGGTAAGATGCTTATTGTTACGAAGAAACAGGGAGATAAGAGTGAAGTAAAGATGGATTTTCATCCTAACGTAAGAAATTCTTCACTTATGCAGTGGATTTTGCTTCTTAACTCACTTTTCTGAGCATGAACAGAGTGGATTTGCTTAAGATAAGCAAAAAACGACAGATAAGATCCTTAATGATTCAGGCCCCTAGTTTGCTAATTGGTCAAGGCAGCTATATTTAAACTTACAGCCAACACAGATACTCCACATGAGAACTAGTTACATTAGTCTGATTACACATTGTTAGGCAGCAGTCACTTGACATGTTTGCTGAACCTGACAATGTAGGTCTCCAATGTTATTGTGCTGTAGAAATGTGTAATTGTTTCTCAATACCATTTTCAGGTAGATTGCCCTCTGAAAGTGGAAAGTAGTGATCAAAGTCACATTCCAGCTTTGTTTCTCTTCAAACCGTGTGTGTGTGTGAAGAGTAAATTGTGTTAGTTTGCGCCCTAATACCACCTATGCAGGGCCGGACTGGGACTAAAAATCAGCCCTGGCATTTAAAGCACACAGGCCCACGTGTTGTGGGCTCCATGCACTATATTGTTGCACACTGATGCTGGCGCAGTACAACATGATGTAGTATGAGTGTGTGTGTGTGGGGGGGGGGGGGGGTATTTATTTCTCCTAATGACCCTCAACATTACATTATTAGCACCCCAATTACATCAATAAACACCATGACAATACATTATTAGTACCCAAATTACAGCAATAAATAACCCCCCACACACACTCATACTACATCAATCATCCCCACATTACAGCAACCAGCATCACCCCACACATTACAGCAACCGGCATCACCCCCCCACATTACAGCGTCCAGCATTACCCCCACATTACAGCAACTGGCATCACTCCCCACATTACATCAACCGGCATCACTCCCCACATTACAGCAACCGGCATCACCCCCCACATTACAGCAACCGGCATCACCCCCACATTATAGCAATACCCTCTCCTACTTATTAGCAATACTAGCACCAAACACACTACAACATTGCCACCAGCACGCCACCCCATACTACAGCAATACCACCAATTATACAGACGCCACTGTAGGAAACAATGTTTTGCTTTTTTCAAATCTCCCACAAAATAGCAACAACGAACAGAGTACTTTCACACACATATAGGTAACAGGTACCCTTTTTCCTCAATTAAATAGTAATGGCAGAATTTTCATGAATCATTCCACATGAAATAAAACTAACATATATCTAAAAAAACCATAACTATTGAATGATCAGTTGAATCCACACGGCCGCATTAAAAGTATTTCCATCTACAGCAAAATGTCAGAGAAAAATATTTTTGTTTTACTACAGTAATTGGATATGCGTCTTTTCTATTCATTTTAAATAACACAGTATATAAATTAAGGGGGATAGAGGAGGTGGGTGAGAAATAATTGGATGTGATCCATCAGTTTGATTAGATAGGAAACATTTAGATTATTTACCTGGAGGCGTCTACCCCCTTGACTCACAGGCAGGGCTGACAAGAGGAATTTTAGGCCCCGATACAGCAACTTCTTTGGGCTCCCATCATATTCAACAATGAAAGACTTGCCTTTGGCAGAAGTTCATATGATGCCACACCGTAGTGTGCCCAGTTCATATTATGCCACATCGTAGTGCCCCACGGTCATATTATGCCACATAGTATTACCCTCAATTCATATTTGGTCATGCAGAAGTGCCCACAAATCATATTATGGCATAGTAGTGCCCCCAAATCATTAGTAAAGCTCAGATAAAAACTCATTCACAAATAAAAATTGCTACAGCATATCAGATACTGAGTGTGAGTCCCAAGAGCAGCTTAATACATCATTTACAATGCAAACAAAAATAGATATATTGACACAATTACAGACAAAATTTATGACAAGCAATGTTTTTTCCTCTTAATTAAAAATCTCTGTACAGATAAATATGCAAAAAACATTACAGCGCAATAATGAGCAATACATAGTGTTAAACATTATTGGATACGCTGTAGTGTCCCCAGTTCAAGAAAGGATGGTTAAAAACATATTGCACACGAGAAAATATATGAACTTACCTGATTATGGCATCCTGTGTTCTGTTCTCCTAGTGGGCGCGCTGGGCGAGGAGGGATCAGCAGCTGTCAGCTCACACAGGCAGTCGGGAGCAGGAATAGAGGGCAGTGGTCGAAGCAGAAATTTAGGAGTGGGGGTATAGAAAATATAAGTGAATGGAGTATGAAGGCTTGATTTTTTATTTTTTTTAACACTTGTCCCCTCTGTGCATTTCCATTCTTCATTACTACTTGTGTTTTATGATGGCTGCATCCCTGACATTCCCATTCTTAAGATGTCTCTCTCTTTACACTTTCTTTTACCTATGCCCCTGCACCATCTTCTCCTTTGTCCCTCTCACTTAACCCCCTGCACCACCTTCTCCGCTGGCTCTCACACATCTTCCTGTACCACCTACTCCCCTGGCTCTCTCACACGTCTTCCTGCACCCTCTACCCCCCGGCTCTCTCACTCCTCTTCCTGCACCCCCTACCACCCTGGCTCTCTCACCCCCTTCGGCTCTATCACCTCCTTTCCCAGCACCCCTTCGGCTCTCTCACCCCCTCTCCCAGCACCCCCTGGCTCTCACCCTTTTTCCCAGCACCCCCTTCCGCTCTCTCACCCCCTCTCCCAGCACCCCCTTCAGCTCTCTCACCCCCTCTCCCAGCACCCCCTTCGGCTCTCTCACCCCCTCTCCCAGCACCCCCTGGCTCTCACCCCCTTTCCCAGCACCCCCTTCGGCTCTCTCACCCCCTTTCCCAGCACCCCCTTAGGCTCTCTCACCTCCTTTCCCAGCACCCCCTTCGGCTCTCTCACCCCCTCTCCCAGCACCCCCTGGCTCTCATCCCCTTTCCCAGCACCCCCTCCGGCTCTCTCACCCCCTCTCCAAGCACCCCCTAGCTCTCACCCCCTTTCCCAGCACCCCCTGGCTCTCACCCCCTTTCCCAGCACTCCCTGGCTCTCACCCCCTTTCCCAGCACTCCCTGGCTCTCACCACCTGAAAATCGCAGGCACCCCCGCCCGAAAATCGCGGCACCCCCGCGACCCCCCCCCCCAAAAATCGCGGGCACCCCCGCCCGAAAATCGCGGCACCCCCGCGACCCCGCCCCCCCTGAAAATCGCGGGCACCCCCGCCCGAAAATCGGGGCACCCCCCCCGCCCCGAAAATCGCTGCACCCCCGCGACCCCCCCCGTCTTCAGTAAAAAAAAAAAAAAATTAAAAAAGACAGGAAACTCACCAGTGTAACTGGCTGCACAGCATAACGGGGTAGGGAGCTGGGGAGCGCGCAGCAGAGGTGGCTGGTTCCTCCAGCCACCAAGAAGACAGGGGGAGTCGGGCCAGCCCATATAGCCATCGGCCCTTCTGGCATTTGCCAGAAGTGCCAGATGGCCAGTCCGGCCCTGCACCTATGTCTGTTTGAACATGCTAGTCAATGTTAACAATAATTTGCTGCTCTTGCATTTGCCCATGCCTTGGCCAAGGGAAGTACAAATCCTTAATGTACAGATATCCTCCCTTTAGGATGATGGGTCCATGTTCAAATTCCTTTAAAACCATCTAATCCAAGAGTGTTGGGCCGAGCACACAGTCATTTGAGGGTTTAATGTCTGGTAGATATTGTTGATGGTTACATTGTTAGGTGAGGCATCCACTTTATTTGGCTTATAGATGGTGAACGTGTGCAATGGGTACCTGTGTCTGTATTGGCAAGAAATCGCAACATACCAAACTTCAAATTATAATATGTTGCCCGTTATATAAAATAGCTTGGCCTTGCTTAAATGTTTTCCAAAACTGGAAGGGAGCAAAATCCAAGGGCCGTGCCCACTCTAACAATGAATGATTCAGTGTACATAACGTAAGAAACTCTAGGGTCTGTTTGTTTTAATAATGTATTCAAGATTCCAGATTGGTTTAAACTATCATGGATTGGGGAGATCAGATCATAGAGTTTTGAAAAGTCATTACAGGATAGAGGAGTTTGGTGGACAAACTACCTCTTGGAGTCTACTTACTTGGATTACAGAGTGTTTCTTTGCCTCAGCAAACCATATCTATACTGCAAGGTTTTTCATTTGCGTCTTACGTGATTAGTCAGACACACAGCACTACATACACCCTTATAGTGTGTCAATCAGTCACGTTAGTCTGTATTTCTTGACCCGATTCAGGACCCTTGGGACTAGCTGGAGCAGGTCTGAATCTGAACAGAGCAGCCTGGATTATCTTCCTGCTCATGTTCTTGCTGATTGTCCAATCTAGCAGGGGAATGAGCAGTTTGAAAATGTGGACAGAAACACTGATTTTGTAATGCAGCCAGAAACACTGGAGCCAATAACTATCCTCTGGAGAGAAGTGTGTTGTTCAGGCAATGAACAGATCACAGCAGCAGGTTTAAATAGGTTGTCCCAAGCAACTATTGGCTGATCACTTCATGGGATCACAGGTGCTGAATCTGTTTGATCTGGAAGGATCACCTGACTGCATCCAAGATGCCTGTGCACATGCAGCTGAACAAACAGTGTGTGTTTGATTACAAACGGAGCTGTGGAGGACGGGAATGTTGCTGGCGGCCAGAAGGGATCCAGGTAGCCGTGATATAACAGCGGCTGATGGGGTAAGTGCGCCTAAGATACAAATGTAAGACCCAACCTATATGTGCTTAGTGCAATAAGGTCATGAGGTTACATGTAAACAAGTGTTATGCTAAAGGACGTCCAGTGTACCACACACTGTGCATTAGCACTATTCTTAAATACAAATCCCTTATTAGATATTTAGAATTAGCACAGAATCTTGCCTGTACAAATTAGTAGTTAACAATAATTGTCCTGTGGCATCATGTGGCATCATGACACCTGTCTTTTGTGGCTCCTTTGTGTCAGGTTACCGTTTGCAAATGCAATACTTACTTTACAGGATGATTTGCCCTACCTCTAAAGGGGCACTGTAGTTGCACGCTTTGTTTGAAATAATTTACTCAGGCAAATAAAGAAACACTGTGGCAAAATCATTAAGAAGCTTACCTTGATACACTTCTTGTTTACGTCTTCTTGAGCAAACCATGACCCTGAATCATTCTGTAAAGGTAAGGCAAAGTAACTAAGCAAGGCCAAAGCATGTGAGTTTGGAGGGGAATGTAAACCAAAAATGTCATTGGAGATCTAATTTTGGGGTAGGAGAGGTCCTAGCTGACATGAACATTTCAGTGTACAAATAAGCTATCAAGTATTTGTGTGGAACATTAGGATACAGACATTAATTTTTTTTGGCCCTTAAACCTATTGCTAATTTGCACCACTTGCATTTTAAAAGGCTTTTGAGCAGCATACAGAAATATGTATCCTTGACATCTAGGTTCATTACTCAATCAGGGCCATGATTTTGGTCAGCACACTGATATTAGATATATATTTGTTTGAATACGTTAATGAATCTGCCTGTTGGTTCCGAGATGATACTTTGGTTAGAGTTGATAACAAGAAGATTTGTTATTTAAAAAGCATAATGGAATATGCCTTACCAAATAAAGAGACATTTCAGTAGTAGGAAATTTTTTAATCCAAACAAAAACGATACATATTTTTGCCATATATTAAATCATATTTTTAGGTTAAAACAATACAAATTATTTGTTCCGAGCCTTTTTGAAGGGGGTTGCAAGGGAGGCTCCCCTACTCCGACTTCTTGTCACCCGTGATGTAGAGGAGTCAGAGGAACCAGGCAATGGGGCAAGACAAGCGGGTTGTGTCCGACAAAGTGAAGGTGCAGGGTCAGGGTCAGGGGATGGGGATGGGGCCACGACAGGCGAGGGGGAAGTGGGCACAACAGGGGATTGGCCATAGCCACAGGCAAAAGCTAAACACATAAGACGACATAGTTCGGGGTCAGGGAGGGATGACGCGGCAGACACACCAGGGAGGGAGGACGCGACAGACACACCAGGGAGGGTGGACGCAACAGACACATCAGGGAGGGAGGAGTCAGATTTAACATGGATGTTGGAGGCAACAGACAACTGGGTATGGGGGCTGGGCAACAAATAATCTGAGCTGGGTGAAGGGATTGTGCCGGAGGTGTGTTGGGAGTGGGCATGCAAGATATCACCCAGGAGTGTTGCAATATTTGTCACTGAAGTATTTAAATTATCCATTTTGGTGGCGAGTGTCGTCAGTAAAGAGGTGTGTGTGCTCATGAAAACAGAGAGAGTGTGTCAGTGAGACTGGTGATTTGCTGATCCGTGTGTTGGACAGTGGTCAATATTTGTGACAGGTGAACATTCTGTGCATCAGTGGCGTTTTTAAGATTTTGGGCTGCGTGTGTGAGTTGCCGCTGCCTTACATATTCAGCTGGAGCCAGCTGAGTCTCCTCCACATCACGGGCAACTTCCTCCTGCACTGGTGAAGCAGGCGCCTGCTGCTCACATGCTGTAGAGAGATAATAAGTAAAATAAAGTAATTAGAATCAAAGAGTAAGGTGCGATATTATATTTGCAAAAAAAACTTACAACGCGTGATGTAGCATTGGTAAAGTGTCAGCTTCCCTTGAATGTGCTAGCAGCCCTTGCCGGTCCCCAAATACATACATTGCCACTTATGGTCTCACATTTTAGGATGAGCCCTACATATTGAGACCATTTGTCTTCAGTGTGTAAATGTAATTTCCTACTATGTGATAGTCAAACACATTGTGCAATTGAAGTTTCCCTTCACACACACATCCTGAGAGTTGACACTTTTACTCAGACAGATACAAAGCTTTACAGACATTAAGTAAGCAAACTCATCATGTACCTAGTGGAGCGGCCTCTCCTGTTCGGGGTGGGCTAGAGCCAGTGTCTATGTCGCCCACCCCAACTATCTCCACCAGGGCTATTGCAGCCCTCGCCCGCTCCTCGAGGGGTGTTAAAATAGTACGTAGTCGAGGCCCCCCACCAGTGCCTTGAGCATGCCTGTGAAGCTCAACAAGCTTCGCTTTCAGGCGTCCTTTATAGTCTGCCCATCTGTGGAATAGACAAACATTATTGCCTCACATAGTACCTTCAACTCAAAATGACACATTTTTCAATCAAATACATTGCACATTTGCTAATCACACCAATTTAACCTTCACATACAGTAATACAGATTTTGCTCTTTTGAAGCGCGTATAATGTGGTAAACATATTATGTCAATGTGACCAAGGGCCATGGTGTTAGTTTCTGGAAACAAAGGGCCAGATCAACAAATGCATTGAAGACACAAGGTGGTTTCACCTCACAGGTGCCTAATGCTATTATGTCACAATATCCATATTTATCTATAGCGATATCTATATATATTTTTTGTCAAATAGACACAGTCAGAATAGTTAAATAGGGCTATTATTTTTAAATCGGATTAGTACCTTTTCTGTACTTCAACCTTTGTACGCTCATACGGAGATATTTCATTGATGAGCCGTGTGATTTCTTGATAATGCGTTTGGCGCTCGCGTCCGGTTATTTGCCGGTTGCCACTGTGGAACCTCGCCAGAACCTCTTCTACCAGCACCTCCAGCTCCTCCTCTATGAAATTGTTTTTACGCCTAGTTGGCAGCCCTGGTGCCTCCACATTACTTGGCCCAGCATCAGACATATTCCTATTTCAAAGATAAGTCGTGTCTTTATAGGCAATGCACACAGTCAGGTGGTGATACAGAATCTAAGCACATCCACCATTTCACAAACTTCAAACTATGTCTAAAACACATGCCCCTTATTATAATAAACATTGTGGCTTGTCTATTTAACGAGCATTGAGTTTGGCCACTGCATTTTGACTGACATATTCGTCAAATACTATTGCAACATTCTACTACTACTACTCGTCACTTTTCAAACCATAACATTGGTTTACAGGTTACCAACACACCAAAATGAAGGATATCACTCAGTTGCAAACCCTATATTGTGCAATTATTATTAATATTTGGTTACAAATCAGCCAGCAACACACTTAAGTGTGTACTCCAAATGCAATTTGGGAGGTATGTGCCCAAAATAAGTGTATACATTTGGACCCATGTGTCCATCAATGCTATGAGCTAGTTATTATGGTGTTGAACATGGATAAGGTTAAAAAGAACTTAGCATACTGTAGGCTACTATTGAAAACTTTCCATGTTAAATGTGAGGCCAAGGGCCATTTCCATACCAGTTTATTTACAGTCCGGCCACATATATTTCATAGCAAACAGTTTGCTACATTAGGAGAAAAAAAAAAATATGACAATCTTACAATCTCTGATTTAGTTTGGTACTTACTGTTTGTTGTTGGCTTCTTAGGCCAATCATCCAAATTTAATAAAATCTTGATTGTGCTCTATCCAGGCAAAAAAAGCGAATGAACAGGCACTAGGCCAAAGCACAGGTGGGTTTAAATGGAGTTTTGAATTAATAAACCAGATGTACACTCTTCTTTCTAATTGCGGAGCACACAGTACTCGTCTCAGTGCAGGCGCCCGCCATGTTCTTGGTGGGAGAGACAATCAGAGACACAACACAGGTGTGTGAAAGCTCCGCGTGTGACGTGAGCACGCCCATACGTGCTCAGCGAACCAATCGGAATGCAGAGGCCCCCATTTTGTGTGATAGACATTATACCAAAATGAGGGCTACTATTTTCACCAGGCGTTAGCTGAGAGTCCTTACAGAGGGTATGGACAATGTACCCTCTGGGAGGTATGTGTCCAACGAAATCAAGTTGCGGGCGTATGAAAGGGTCCGCAGACACCTCCGCCTCCGATATAACATTCGCCGAAGCACTGCTCAGCTCCAACGGCGGTGGAGCGATCTCCGGCGCCGCCAGCCCCAGCTTCTGGAAGAGCTCCGTCGGGAGATTAGAATAAGTGAGTTCTCTACTAATCGCAAAAACATGACTACATATATATATTTGCTCTATGGCCCTGAATCATTAAGGATCCTTAACTTAAGAAACTTCTTATTTCAGTCTCCTGGACAACATCATGTTACAATGCAAGGGGTGCAAATTAGTATTCTGTTTTGCACATAAGTTAAATACTGACTGTTTTTTCATGTAGCACACAGATACTTGATAGCTTATTTGTACACTGAAGATTAAAGTTGATATTTGTGTGCTACATGTAAAAACAGGCAGTATTTAACTTATGTGCAAAACAGAATACTAATTTGCACCCCTTGCATTGTAACATGGTGTTGTCCAGGAGACTGAAATAAGAAGTTTCTTAAGTTAAGGATCCTTAATGAATCAGGCCCTATGTTTGTAAATATGTTCACCCTAAACACCTGACATGGCCTACATAACAATGTGCAAGCACACTATAACGGTCATGCCCCTTCCAGTGCACCCAAAAAGTTTTGGCTCCTGTGTCCTAAATGTGTCTGCTATCCATTTACTGACCTAAATGTTTTTGTGTGTCAATTCTCACCATTAAGTGTGGTTTTTGAAAACAGGCATTCTAAGTCTTGACCCGAGTGCTGTAACTTGCTAGTCTAACCTTAAAAACATTTTGGAGTGGAAGATGTGTTGTCATTATTGGGCCAAGATTTAAAAGGCACGTTTCAAATACAAAACACCTTAGTGTTTAGACACATTTTTGCAAGCTCCCATAAGATGCACACAGATTAGAGAGTGTACTAGATATAGCTAATCAATCATTACTTAACTGCCTATTTAGACTCTTTTAGACTGTGAGGTAGTCCCAAGAAAGGGTGATTTCCAAAGTATACTCAACATTCAAATATTTGGAGCTCCATCCACTAATTCTGTGGTCCTGTAAAGAGAGAACTAATTGACATCATTACCAGGGCCAAGGGAGTTTGCAGACTCAAAGTCACCTACATGAAAAAACATACTACGGGCAAATTTGAACAACACATAATTAGGCGGCCAGTAGTATGTTTGGGGAGTGTGGTAGACAACACATTCAAATATGGAGGAAGCCTCGAAACTCCACACATATGAAACATTAATCAGGGAGTTGAACTCCTGACCCCAGTGCTGTGAGAGCAAAGTGCTGACCACTAGGCCACTGCGATATTCCACATCTCTATGTAAAATACCAAAATTTGTGCCAGGTCATCATCATAAGCATTTTTTAATATAGCGCCACAAATTCCGCAGCACTGTACAGAGAACTCATTCACATCAGTCCCTGCCCCATTGGAGCTTACAGTCTAAATTGCCTAATATAGACATTCACACACACAGACATAGACAGAGAGGGCGAGATGAGGGTAAATTTTGATTGCAGCCAATTAACCTACCAGTATGTTTTTGTAGTGTGGAAGGAAACTGGAGCACCTAGAGGAAACCCACGCAAACACATGGAGAATATACAAACTCCACACAGATAAGGCCATGGTCAGGAATTGAACTCATGACCCCAGTGCTGTGAGGCAGATGTGCTAACCACTAGACCACTGTGCTGGGCCGACAAGTCATGTAAAATGCTTTGTGTTCATCATGTTTACCTCCTTGCATTGTTATTAGCAAATATTTCTGCCTGCTGACAATGTAAAGTTTATTAAATATGTATGATCACCTGATTGTCAAAATACTATCTTTTTTTTCAAATGGTGATTGTGTTAACATTTCCTTTGGTATATATTTTCTTTTTTCAAACAGACCGGGCACGCTGGGAACGGCGCCAACGCCGCCGGGCAGTCGTGGAGGCGCAGGCAGCGGAGGAGGAGGAGGAGGAGCAGCAGCCAGTAGCGGTGGCAGTGCCACTGTCATCGGAGGAGGAGGAGGATGCGGTGGCAGTGGAGGAGCAGGAGGAGGAGGATGCGGTGGCAGTGGAGGAGCAGGAGGAGGAGGAGGCGGTGCCAGTGCCGGTGCCAGTGGCAGCAGCGGTGGAGGAGGATGAGGAGCAGGCTGACCGGGAGCCCCAGGATTTTGAGGACTCCACATCGGGCAGCCAAGAGGCAGTGGAGTTGGAAGATTGTAAGTATTTGCGATAAGTGATGGACATAGTTATATAAGATTGACATGTGCATTAAACTTGTGCATAATCCCTGCTGTGACATGACAGTTTGTGGCCAGAGGCCTAACTTTTAAAAGTAATGTAACAGTAAACATCTCTAGTAAATCCTGTCTGTTTGATGAAATATGTATCCATGTATGTAATGTTTAATTTCTGATTTCTTTCAGCACCCACGGAGGAAGCTGGCAATTGGCCTCCACCACCACCCACCGCAGCAGAACTTATGGCCCACATGGGTCAAATTGTGGAGGACCTGGAAGGCCTCCACCTACATATTGCCAATATTCTAGCCAACCTTCGGTTTAAATTGGCCTACTGGGCCTCATTTCAATCATATTTTTTTTTTTTTTGTGTACAGATTTATATGTAAATAGTTTCAAAACATTGTTGCATTTTAAAAATATATAAGTTTATAAAAAAACAAAACCTTGGTGTGTGTGTCTTTATTCATCTCATTACACAACATGTGGGTATAAATAATAGTCCGAAAAGAGTAATGAAGAAAGATGATTTGCTTATAACATCATTTGTATAGCACAAAAGGATTTCTTTAGCTGTTTGCATGTAATCCCAAAGTAACATGTGCCCTCCACGAACAAGCCACCCCTATAAGAGGTATTGCATCTGTAGGTCCTGTGTGCAAGATAAAATCCAAAAATGTCAAACGCTCTAGCTAGTTACCAATTCCCCCAAATACATATGTCATTGTAGTGATAGTCCAAGGTTACATTCAAGTAACAGAGCAAAGCCAGTGACACATTGAAGAGAGCCTCGAAAGTGTACCCAGAAGTGGCGTCAGTGGTGTAAGGCAGAAGTGCAAGCGAGGCAAAGGACCATGGTACTGGAGTGTGGAGAGCGGCCTGTTTGGATAAAGATGAGTACATGACATAACGTGTACACCATGGATCCAGATGACAGTCTATTTACTGACAATGTTGCATTTACCTCCAAGGAAGCTGTCACCTACAACACCCCCCCCTCTTAGTCCATTCAGAATACTCAATGTCAGCATGCACCTAATACTGTGCATGTGAAGTATAGGCCGTGAGGCTTCTCGGATTTTCCCTCCAAATAAAGATTTACTTTCTATACAGTATAAATCAGAGGGCATATTTTACAATATGGTTGAGCGTGTATAACAAATCAAAAAAGAAAGCATTGTGTCACATTTCTTGTTAGGATAATTATTCCAGTCCACACATTAGTTATGGGTATGCTCAGTATTTGAACTCATGTATGCTGTGCTGTGAGTCCAAAGTGCTAACCAGTGAGCTACCTGTGAGATAGGTATTTTGTGAGTAATTTGTGTGAATAATGCAGAGTAGTATTAAGTGTGAGGTGTCTGTGTAGCAGGAATGCTGTATTGTTGGTGTTGTCTGTGTTTTATTACATCTGAGGTTGGGGTAGTGGGTAGCTGTCCCACTTTGCATACAGTCATTCCTGAGTTCTAATCTTGACAGAAACCCTTCCTCTATGTGGAGGTTGTATACACTCATGTGTGTATCCTTTATGGAAGAGTATGCTATGCATTTTGCTTAAAAGGCAAAACGATGTATTTACAGCACATACATTTTGATACATTCGTTATTCATGTGTTTTTAATGTAGCCATATCCATGCATTTTGCATACTATACGGCGACTTGAAATCCTAAACACAGAAAGATCGTGAGCAATGTGTTTATTACAAGTGTGTATTACGCTAATTAGTAGCAAAGAAAAAACAACCGTTCAGAGTGTTACACATCATTGTTATTTGTCAGTGATTAATGAGTATTAAGAGCTATCTCGTTAAAATAAGCCCCAGGCATTTGTGTTGTGTTGTATGTAAACAAACTGTTGGTCCCTCCCACAGTGGGCGTGAGGTTTGCATTGCTTGGCTTGCCGTCAATCCGTTGAGTACCGTCGCTTGTGCTTGTAGCATGTTTAAAGATCCGCAGGTGGGTGTGTTTTCTAACGTTTGCACTGCTTATTTCCGTCACTTAGACCACATGGGGGTGTGTTTTTGCTGTTTGAGGTGCTTATTTCGGTTTACGTCACTCAAAGTATGCAATGCAGATGCGTATGCGTTTGCGAACTTTGATGAATCGGGCCCCTGGTGATTGCACTGGATAGCCATTTATTATAAGGATTATTTTTAATGCATTTTTTGGAACACACAGTACTCATTTTTATATATATCAAAACCTGGCCAGGATCCAACTCGACCACTTTGCATTGGTTTCATCCCTATTGGTACTATGGTGTCCGAATGTATAACCAATTAAAGTAATTTCATCGTTTTTCAATAAGCATTGTCTAAGCAATTTGTGTGGTTCCAAAGCACAAGCAATTTATTTGGCAAAAAGCAAACGTTTAGTAGTTCAATAAATGAGTAAGTACAGCCGATATATTATACATACATACGCTGCGCCCGCTATGCTCACCTGCGTTCCGCTGGTACCAGCTACAGTCCTTCAGTCCAGAAGACTGTGGTCAGAGTGACTGTTTAGCTGGTCACAGGGAGCTGTATATATACATTTAGTGATATAGTGAAGACAATACAGATGCCTTGGCAAGTTTCCATAAGTTCAGGCTCCAGGAAGGTCCAGTGTTTTACAGTTCATAGGTCAGTTCAAACAACCCCCTCCAAGGGTGTGACCAGTTCGGCGATTGAACCGGACGCCTGCGAATAAATAGGGGATTAGAATGATACCAAACATGACATGCTTCCCGTGACCTGAACCTAAAATATCACTAAAGTGTACATATAACCTTAAAATATATAACTATACACTAAATAACATCTGCTCATAAACGACTGTGGAATGGAACTATTATAAATATGAAGTATATTATAAGGGCACAGTTGTGCCCTTATATTAAGGTTACATCTAAAAAACGTCATTCTGCCATAGGGAATCTGTGAGAGGAAGGGCATGGTGTTTGAGGGTCTACATCTTAAAACATATTAAAGCTATTAAACTGAAATTTGGCATGCGAATGGAGAACTGTCCACAGTTTCCGCATGCCAAATATCAGAAAAAAAGAAAAAAAAATGGCAATTTAGGAACAATCTAAATTTCAAAATCTCGCCGTTTTTTTCCACATCCTGTTTCGCAACAGTCACCGTTTTTCTGGGTTTTAGGGGGGAGCGTAACTCGTGTACAGAACATTTAAAGACACGCGGTAAGTTCTGTTAGAAAGCTATTAGGGCTGAGGAGAGCCTTTGAGGGTTCACAAGTTTGAGAAAGTTACAGTTTTTTTACAATTTAGTAAAATATGCCCCATTTTAAAGATTGGGGATTTCATAATGTTGCACATGTCAGATAAAGGTGTGTGCTGGGTGTACTCAGAGTGGCTTCACTTGCGAGTACAAATATGGCTGATCCCCTCTCGCTAAGAAATTTTCCTCATTGAGCTAGAGATATTAGTCATATTTGTGGGATACAGGGAGGATGGCTGGGGTTTTGGAGTTACAGGGGACACACACTAATATTTCTAATCCTGACATCGTTCTCATTGTAAAGTTTAATAGTCCGTGTGTGGTGCCAGACTAGGCTGTTACAGAGCTGTTTTAAACCTCCCGCCCCCTCAGTGACGTCAGTTAATTTATTCACTGCACTGAGCGGGAGGCGGGATATTTAAAAGTGCAATGAGGTTCTGCACTGATCGCATACATGCCACTAGGAGAGATGTGTGATTAATACATTGTTTTTTAAACTAAACCAAATTAATATGCCATTTTCATTTCAAATTTAGAACACCCAGTACCCCTGTATAGATATCTTGTACTAACCGCAGAAAAAGAAACATTCTTTCTGCAGCTATTGTAGTTCTGAGTTTGTTGCACCAGGGTAGGGGTTGTGCCTGTCTTCTGTGCCCAAAACCAAGCAGGTAGTGTTATGCATTGCATACAAGTAACATCACACAGCCCTCCATACAACAGCGTACTGCGCTGTCCCACACTCACCATCCTCTCACTGCACTGTCACACACTCACCATCCTCTTACTGCACTGTCACACACTCACCGTCCTCTTACTGCACAGCCACACAATCACCGTCCTCTCACTGCACTGTCACACACTCACCGTCTTCTTACGGCGCTGTCACACAATCACTGTTCTCTTACTGCACTATCACACACTCACCATCCTCTCACTGCACTGTCCCACTCTCACCATCCTCTTACTGCACTGTCACACAATTGCCGTCCTCTCGCTGCACTGTCACACACTCACCGTCCTCTTACTGCGCTGTCACACACTCATCGTCCCATCACTGCACTGTCACACAATTACCATCCCGTCACTGCACTGTCACACACTCCCCATCCTCTCACTTCGCTGTCACACACTCACCGTCCCATCACTGCACTGTCAAACACTCCCGTCCTCTCACTGCACTGTCACACACTCCCCGTCTTCTCAATGCACTGTCACACACTCATCATCCTCTTGCTGCACTGTCACACACTCACAGTTCTCTTACTGCACTGTCACATACTCACCGTCCTCTCATTGCACTGTCACACACTCCCTGTCCTCTTACTGCACTGTCACACACTCCACGTCCTCTCACTGCACTGTCACACACTCCCCGTCCTCTTACTGCACTTTCACACACTCACCGTCCAGTCACTGCACTGTCACACACTCACTGTCCTCTTACTGCAGTGTCACACACTCCCCGTCCTCCCACTATACTGTCACATACTCACCGTCCTCTCACTATACTGTCACACACTCACCGTCCTCTTACTACACTGTCACACACTCCTGTCATCTTACTGCTCTGTCACACACTCACCATCCCATCACTACAATGTCACACACTCACCGTCCTCTCACTGCACTGTCACACACTCACCGTCCTCTTACTGCACTGTCACAAACTCCCCGTCATTTCACTGCACTGTCACACACTCCCTGTACTCTTACTGCACTGTCACACACTCCCTGTCCTTTCACTGCACTGTCACACACTCACTGTCCCGTCACTGCACTGTCACACACTCCCCGTCCTCTTACTGCACTGTCACATACTCACCGTCCAGTCACTGCACGGTCACACACTCACTGCCCTCTTACTGCAGTGTCACACACTCAACGTCCTCTTACTGCAGTGTCACACACTCAACGTCCTCTTACTGCACTGTCACGCACTCACAATCCCATCACTGCACTGTCACACACGCACTGTCCCGTCACTGCACTGTCAAACACTCCCTGTCCTCTCACTTCACTGTCACACACTCACCGTCCCATCACTGCACTGTCACACACTCCCGTACTCTCACTGCACTGTCACACACTACACGTCCTCTCACAGCACTGTCACACACTCAACGTCCTCTTGCTGCACTGGCACACTCTCACAGTTCTCTTACTGCACTGTCACACACTCTCCATCCTCTTACTGCACTGTTACAGACTCACCGTCACGTCACTGCACTGTCACACACTCACTGTCATCTTACTGCAGTACCACACACTCCCCTTCCTCTCACTGCATTGCCACACACTCACCGTCCTCTCACTGCACTGTCACACACTCCCCATTCTCTTACTGCACTGTCACACACTCCCCGTCCTCTCACTGCACTGTCACACACTCACCGTCCCGTTACTGCACTGTCACACACTCACCGTCCCATCACTGCACTGTCAAACACTCCCGTCCTCTCACTGCACTGTCAAACACTAACCGTCTTCTCACTGCCCTGTCACACACTCATCATCCTCTTGCTGCACTGTAACACACTCCCCATCCTCTTACTGCACTTTCACATACTCACCGTCCTCTCACTGCACTGCCACACACTCACCGTCCTCTTACTGCACTGTCACACACTCCCCATCCTTTCACTGCACTGTCACAAACCCCCCCGTCCTCTCACTGCACTGCTGCACACTCACCGTTCTCTCACTGCACTGTCATACACTCACCGTCCTCTTACTGCACAGCCACACAATCACCATCCTCTCACTGCACTGTCACACACTCACCGTCTTCTTACTGCGCTGTCACACACTCACCATCCTCTTACTGCACTGTCACACGATTACCGTCCTCTCACTGCACTGTCACACACTCACCGTCCTCTTACTGCGCTATCACACACTCACCGTTCTCTTACTGCACTGTCACACACTCATCGTCCCATCACTGCACTGTCACACAATCACCATCCCGTCACTGCACTGTCACACACTCCCCATCCTCTCACTTCGCTGTCACACACTCCCTGTTCTCTTATTGCACTGTCACACACTCACTGTCCTCTTACTGTAGTGTCACACACGCCTTGTCCTCTCACTGCACTGTCACACACTCACTGTCCTCTTACTGTAGTGTCACACACGCCTTGTCCTCTCACTATACTGTCACACACTCACCGTCCTCTCACCATACGGTCACACACTCACCGTTCTCTTACTGCACTGTCACACACTCCTGTCATCTTACTGCTCTGTCACACACTCACCGTCCCATCACTGCACTGTCACACACTCCCCGTCCTTTCACTGCACTGTCACACACTCCCTGTCCTCTCACTGCACTGTCACAAACTCACCGTCCCGTCACTGCACTGTCACACACTCCCCGTCCTCTTACTGCACTGTTGCACACTCACCGTCACGTCACTGCACTGTCACACACACTCACTGTCATCTTACTGCAGTGCCACACACTCCCCGTCCTCTCACTGCATTGTCACACACTCACCGTCCAGTCACTGCACGGTCACACACTCACTGTCCTCTTACTGCAGTGTCACACACTCCCCGCCCTCTCACTGCACTGTCACACACTTACCGTCCTCTCACTATACTGTCACACACTCACCGTCCTCTCACTATACTGTCACACACTCACCGTCCTGTCGCTGCGCTGTCACACACTCACTGTTCTCTTACTGTACTGTCACAAACTCACCATCCCATCACTGCACTGTGACACACTTACAGTCCCATCACTGCACTGTCACAAACTCCAGTACTCTCACTGCAATGTCACACACTCAACGTCATCTAACTGCACTGTCACACACTCACCATCCTCTTGCTGCACTGTCACACACTCACAGTTCTCTAACTGCACTGTCACACACACACACCGTCCTCTCACTGACCTGTCACACACTCCCCGTCCTCTTACTGCACTGTCACAAACTCCCCTTCCTCTTACTGCACTGTCACACACTCCAAGTCCTCTCACTGCACTGTCACACACTCACCATCCCGTCACTGCACTGTCACACACTCCCCATCCTCTTACTGCACTGTTACACACTCACCGTCACGTCACTGCACTGTCACACACACTCACTGTCATCTTACTGCAGTGCCACACACTCCCCGTCCTCTCACTATACTGTCACACACTCACCGTCCTCTCAACATACGGTCACAAACTCACTGTTCTCTTACTGCTCTGTCACACACTCCTGTCATCTTACTGCTCTGTCACACACTCACCGTCCCATCACTGCACTGTCACACACTCACTGTCCTTTCACTGCACTGTCACACACCCACCGTCCTCTTACTGCACTGTCACACACTCCCCGTCCTTTCACTGCACTGTCACACACTTCCCGTCCTCTCACTGCACTGTCACAAACTCACCGTCCCGTCACTGCACTGTCACACACTCCCCGTCCTCTTACTGCACTGTCACACACTCACCGTCCAGTCACTGCACGGTCACATACTCACTGTCCTCTTACTGCAGTGTCACACACTCCCCGTCCTCTCACTATACTGTCACGCACTTACCGTCCTCTCACTATACTGTCACACACTCACCGTCCTCTCACTATACTGTCACACACTCACCGTCATGTCACTGCGCTGTCACACACTCACTGTTCTCTTACTGCACTGTCACACACTCCCCATCCTCTTACTGCACTGTTACACACTCACCGTCACGTCACTGCACTGTCACACACTCCCCATCCTCTTACTGCACTGTCACACACTCAATGTCCTCTAACTGCACTGTCACACACTCACGATCCTCTTGCTGCACTGTCACACACTCACAGTTCTCTAACTGCACTGTCACACACACACACCGTCCTCTCACTGACCTGTCACACGCTCACCGTCCTCTTACTGCACTGTCACACACTCCCCGTCCTCTTACTGCACTGTCACAAACTCCCCTTCCTCTTACTGCACTGTCACACTCTCCAAGTCCTCTCACTGCACTGTCACACACTCACCTTCCCGTCACTGCACTGTCACACAATCCCCATCCTCTTACTGCACTGTTACACACTCACCGTCATGTCACTGCACTGTCACACACTCACTGTCATCTTACTGCAGTGCCACACACTCCCCGTCCTCTCACTGCATTGTCACACACTCACCGTCCTCTCACTGCACTGTCACACACGCACTGTACTCTTAATGCACTGTCACACACTCGCCGTCCTCTCACTGCACTGTCACACACTCCCCGTCCTATTACTGCACTGTCACACACACTCCCTGTCCTCTCACTGCACTGTCACACACTCACCGTCCCGTTACTGCACTGTCACAAACTCCCCGTCCTTTTACTACACTGTCACACACTCACCGTCCTGTCACTGCACTGTCACACATCCACTGTCCTCTTACTGCAGTGTCATACACTCAGCGTCCTCTTACTGCACGATCACACACTCCTATCATCTTACTGCACAGTCACACACTCACCGTCCTCTCACTGCGCTGTCACTCACTCACTGTTTTCTTACTGCACTGTCACACACTCACCGTCCCATCACTGCACTATTACACACTCCCCGTCCTCTCACTTCGCAGTCACTCACTAACCGTCCCATCACTGCACTGTCACACACTCACCGTCCCGTCTACACTGTCACACACTCCCCATCCTCTTACTGCACTGTTACACACTCACCGTCACGCCACTGCACTGTCACACACTAACTGTCATCTTACTGCAGTGCCAGACACTCCCCGTCCTCTCACTGCATTGTCACACACTCACAGTCCTCTCACTGCACTGTCACACACTCACTGTACTCGTACTGCACTGTCACACACTCACCGTCCTCTCACTGCACTGTCACACACTCCCCGTACTATTACTGCACTGTCACACACACTCCCTGTCCTCTCACTGCACTGTCACACACTCACCGTCCCGTTACTGCACTGTCACACACTCCCTGTCCTTTTACTGCAGTGTCATACACTCAGCGTCCTCTTACTGCACGATCACACACTCCTATCATCTTACTGCACAGTCACACACTCACCGTCCCATCACTGCACTGTCACACACTCACCGTTGCATCACTGCACTGTTACACACTCCCCGTCCTCTCACTTCGCTGTCACTCACTAACCGTCCCATCACTGCATTGTCACACACTCCCCGTCCTCTTACTGCACTGTCACACACTCCTGTAATCTTACTGCACTGTCACACACTCACCGTCCTGTCACTGCGCTGTCATACACTCGCCTTCCTTTAACTGCACTGTCACAAACTCACCGTCCCGTCACAGCACTGTCACACACTCCCCGTCCTCTTACTGCACTGTCACACAATCACAGTTCTCTTACTGCACTGTCACACACATACACACCATCCTCTCACTGCACTGTCACACACTCACCATCCTCTCACTGCACTGTCACACACTCCCAGTCCTCCTACTGCACTGTAACAAACTCCTGTCATTTTACTGCACTGTCACACACTCCCCGTCCTGTCACTGCACTGTCACACACTCACCGTCCTCCCACTTCGCTGTCACACACTCACCGTCCCTTCACTGCACTGTCACACACTCCCTGTTCTCCAACTTCACTGTCACACACTCACCGTCCCATCACTGCACTGTCACACACTCCCTCTCACTGCACTGTCACACAATCCCCGTCCTCCCACTGCACTGTCACACACTTACTGTCCTCTTGATTCACTGTCACACACTCACCGCCCTGTCACTGCACTGTCACACTCACCGTCCTCCCACTTCGCTGTCACACACTCACCGTCCCTTCACTGCACTGTCGCACACTCCCTGTTCTCCCACTGCACTGTCACACACTCACCGTCCCATCACTGCACTGTCACACACTCACCGTCCCATCACTGCACTGTCACACACTCACTTTCCTCTAACTGCAGTGTCACACAATCCCCGTCCTCTCACTGCACTGTCACACACTCACCGTCCTTTCACTGTGCTGTCACACACTCACTGTACTGGCACACACTCACTGTCCTCTTACTGCACTGTCACACACTCACCGTTACGTCACTGCACTGCTACACACTCACCGTCCCTTCACTGCACTGTCACACACTTTCCCGTCCTCTCACTGCACTGTCACACACTTTCCCGTCCTCTCACTGCACTGTCACACACTCACCAGCCTCTTACTGCACTGTCACACACTCCCCTTTCTTCCACTGCACTGTCACACACTCCCCGTCCTCTCACTGCACTGTCACACGCTCACCGTCCTCTTACTGCACTATCACAAACTCCCCGTCCTCTTACTGCACTGTCACAAACTCCCCTTCCTCTTACTGCACTGTCACACACTCCAAGTCCTCTCACTGCACTGTCACACACTCACCATCCCGTCACTGCACTGTCACACACTCCCCATCCTCTTACTGCACTGTTACACACTCACCGTCACGTCACTGCACTGTCACACACACTCACTGTCATCTTACTGCAGTGCCACACACTCCCCGTCCTCTCACTATACTGTCACACACTCACCGTCCTCTCACCATATGGTCACAAACTCACCGTTCTCTTACTGCTCTGTCACACACACCTGTCATCTTACTGCTCTGTCACACACTTACCGTCCCATCACTGCACTGTCACACACTCACTGTCCTTTCACTGCACTGTCACACACTCACCGTCCTCTTTCTGCACTGTCACACACTCCCCGTCCTTTCACTGCACTGTCACACACTTCCCGTCCTCTCACTGCACTGTCACAAACTCACCGTCCCGTCACTGCACTGTCACACACTCCCCGTCTTCTTACTGCACTGTCACACACTCACAGTCCAGTCACTGCACGGTCACACACTCACTGTCCTCTTACTGCAGTGTCACACACTCCCCGTCCTCTCACTATACTGTCACACACTTACCGTCCTCTCACTATACTGTCACACACTCACCGTCCTCTCACTATACTGTCACACACTCACCGTCCTGTCACTGCGCTGTCACACACTCACTGTTCTCTTACTGCACTGTCACAAACTCACCATCCCATCACTGCACTGTCACACACTCACAGTCCCATCACTGCACTGTCACACACTCCCCATCCTCTTACTGCACTGTTACACACTCACCGTCACGTCACTGCACTGTCACACACTCCCCATCCTCTTACTGCACTGTCACACACTCAATGTCCTCTAACTGCACTGTCACACACTCACCATCCTCTTGCTGCACTGTCACACACTCACAGTTCTCTAACTGCACTGTCACACACACACCGTCCTCTCACTGACCTGTCACACGCTCACCGTCCTCTTACTGCACTATCACACACTCCCCGTCCTCTTACTGCACTGTCACAAACTCCCCTTCCTCTCACTGCACTGTCACACACTCACCGTCCCGTCACTGCACTGTCACACACTCCCCATCCTCTTACTGCACTGTTACACACTCACCGTCACGTCACTGCACTGTCACACACTCCCCATCCTCTTACTGCACTGTCACACACTCAATGTCCTCTAACTGCACTGTCACACACTCACCATCCTCTTGCTGCACTGTCACACACTCACAGTTCTCTAACTGCACTGTCACACACACACCGTCCTCTCACTGACCTGTCACACGCTCACCGTCCTCTTACTGCACTGTCACACACTCCCCGTCCTCTTACTGCACTGTCACAAACTCCCCTTCCTCTCACTGCACTGTCACACACTCACCGTCCCGTCACTGCACTGTCACACACTCCCCATCCTCTTACTGCACTGTTACACCCTCACGTCACTGCACTGCCACACACACTCACTGTCATCTTACTGCAGTGCCACACACTCCCCGTCCTCCCACTGCATTGTCACACACTCACCGTCCTCTCACTGCACTGTCACACACTCGCCATCCTCTTACTGCACTGTCACACACTCACCGTCCTGTCACTGCGCTGTCACACACTCGCCATCCTCTTACTGCACTGTCACTCACTCACCGTTCCGTCACTGCACTGTCACACACTCCCCTTCCTCTTACTGCACTGTCACACACTCCCCTTTCTCTTACTGCACTGTCACACACTCCCCGTCCTCTCACTGCACTGCGCTGTCACACACTCGCCGAAAAAGCGGCTATATGCCGATATGAGATCAGGCAGTGGTCAGATAACCCTTATTGTTCATACTAAGGTGTTCTCACTCCTCTAAATTAGTGAAAAACCCAGTTATATGCTAGAATGAGAGCAGCTAATTTCCTATCCACGGGGCAATATAATTATACTTGCCAACTTTTCCTGGTTAACTTCAGGGAGATCGCAGGGGGAGGTGGGTGTGCGGGGCTTGACAAATCACATCATTATGACCCCGACCCCATACGATTGTCACAATTTTGGCCAATTAAGATGACGCAATATTTGCATCATTAAGCCCCGCCCCTGCTACTTAACTATTGCAGGGATGAAAATCGTGAGGTTGCTCCCAGAAATGCATGAGTCTGACGGACATTCTGGGAGAGTAGTCAACTATGCGTTAAATAAAAGCAGCTAATGAATCTCTAGAGACTGAATTGTATTTTCATTTCTGTCTCCATTACTGAAGTCATATTGTCTTACCTGTCAGTCTTTGATTAAATCTTGGTCTCCATGAAAATGGCCACCTCCATAGCCATCAATACATGGACATAGGACACAATTTCTGAACTGTGAATTTGTGTGTGAGTGCACCATCCATAAACAAAATGATGTATAAGGCTACAATGGTTAAGTAATTGATAATGGAATAGCGATTACCTGGTGCAGTGGTACTTTTTCTTTGAATTTCTGAACTGTGTCATCATGCCACAGATGGCAAAGCCAATCACGTCTTGTACTGGCTCAGCATCAGGGAGAATGCCAGACTCTTCAGGGACTGAGGGAGATCAACCATATTTCAGGGAGTCTCCCTGACATTCAGGGAGAGTTGGCAAGTATGAATATAATTAGTAGTTTAATTAACTATGTCAATTAGCTATTACACTGGGCAGCAATTATGGGATCGGGATGGGAGGATGATGATAGCTTTTTATCAGATTGTGATTAATCCATAATAAATGAGACAACATATTAGAGCCTACAATGAATAAAACTGAAAACAATATTAGTCACCCTTCACCTTAACTATGAGACCTGAATTCCTCGCTGATCAATGCAGATTCCTGCAGCAAATGTATCCTCAAATTAAACCCCCTTCCACAGCTTAATACTGCATTTTTCTACAGAATTAAATATTTTGTTAGAATTACTACCACTATTACCAACAGTGGTAACTGACACACACTGAATGCATGCATCATATTTTAACAACGGGACTGCACACAACTTAGCTGGATCTTGAGAGCTTCCGATAACATAGAGGAAGAGCAATGATTTATACGACAGTGAAGGACAGGACAGCCTGTCAGCCAAGCCGGGAGCAGTATGACATATATGTGTGAGAAACTGATAAATTATCTATATTGGGTTAATGTGATAGCAGAGGAAAGCTAAGAAACAATTAGCTGAGCAGGACTTAAAGCCCCCCCCCCTCCCCCAGGGCCACCCTAACAACATTATGGGCCCCTGGGCAAAGCAGTGCACCGGGGCCCCTATATATATATATATATATATATATATATATATATATATATAGATGTATAGAGATACAGATATAGATAAATAGAGATAGAGATAGATAGATGTACTTGCTCATTGACCCTTGAAGGTTTTTTTGCAGGTTTTTTCTTTTGCAGGATTATTTATTCTAATTAAGAGCCCTGCCTATGGGGCCCCCTTGCCCGTGGGGCCCCCTTGCCCGTGGGGCCCCTGGGCACCTGCACATTGTGCCCAATGGAAAAGATGGCCCTGCCCTCCCCCTCTCCCAAGGCAGAGAAGAACAGCAAACTAAACAGAGAGCTAAAACTAAGTAATATAAATCAGCTACGTGGAGCATATTAGTGACAGGGAGAGTCTGGCAGCTGGGGGAGGACAAAGTAGGTGAGAATCTGCTAAATTTGTATCATTAGTAATTGTTATTTAACATAAGAGAACAGGCACTGTCATTAGTGTCATTATCACTGTACATATTGCTGATCGTCTGACTGTGTGCAATCCAACAGCAGTTATGCAACTATTAAAGTCCATAAAAATTTTATAATTATTAAAATCTCTTCAAAATTAAAAAAAAAAATATTTTAAAAACTATACAAAATTAATAAAAAAAATATATTTAAGCAGTTCTAAAGAATAGGTACTGCAATCTATATTACATTTACTACGGTCATTGTTTAATCAGTTCCAGAGAATAGGTACTGCAATCTATATTACATTTACTACGTTCATTCTTTAATCAGTTCCAGAGAATAGGTACTGCAATCTATATTACATTTACTACGTTCATTCTTTAAGCAGTTCCAGAGAATAGGTACTGCAATCTATATTACATTTACTACGTAAAATTTTTGAACAGTTCCAGAGAATAGGTTCTGCAATCTATATTACATTTACTACGTTCATTCTTTAAGCAGTTCCAGAGAATAGGTACTGCAATCTATATTACATTTACTACGTTCATTCTTTAAGCAGTTCCAGAGAATAGGTACTGCAATCTATATTACATTTACTACGTTCATTCTTTAAGCAGTTCCAGAGAATAGGTACTGCAATCTATATTACATTTACCAGCTTGAGTCAGGTGATTCCCCTGATCAGGCTGTTGCAGAAGCAGCTGGAGAAAGTGAGGGAGGAGCTGGTAAACCATTGCGATTCCACCAAGCATGTAGCTCTTGTGGATGAAGCCCTTCGTATGCTTTGCCAGGATCCGAGGGTGGTCACTCTTTTAAAGTCAGAGGAATACATTCTGGCCACCGTGCTTGATCCTCGGTTTAAAGCGTATGTTGTGTTTCTGTTTCCGGCGGACACAATTCTAAAGAGGTGCAAAGACCTGCTGGTCAGGAAATTGTCCTCTGAAGAGGACCGTGACATGCCAACAGCTTCACCTTCATATTCTTCCACACCTGTGGCTGCGAGGAAAAAACTCAGTTTTCCTAAAAGACCCGCTAGCGGGGATGCAGACAACATCTGGTCCGGACTGAAGGACCTGCCAACCATTGCAGACATGTCTACTGTCGCTGCATTGGATGCTGTCACAATAGAAAAAATGGTGGAGGATTATTTTTCTGACACCATCCAAATAGACATGTCAGACAGTCCATATTGTTACTGGCAGGAAAAAAAGGCAGTTTGGAAGCCCCTGTACAAACTGGCTCTATTTTACCTGAGTTGTTCCCCCTCCAGTGTGTATTCGGAAACAGTTTTTAGTGCAGCGGGGAACCTGGTAAGTGAGCGGCGAAGGAGGTTGCTTCCGCAGAACGTTGAAAAAATGATGTTCATAAAAATGAATTATCAATTCCTCAATCAAGTACAGCACTGGCCTCCAGATACTACAGAGGGACCTGTGGTTGTGGAGTCCAGCGGGGACGAATTGATAATGTGTGAGGATGAGGAAGTATACACTGAAGGGGGAGAGGAATCAGAGGATGAGGATGACATCTTGCCTCAGTAGAGCCTGTTTAGTTTCTACAGGGAGAGATGAATAGCTTTTTTGGTGTGGGGCCCTAAACAAACCAATCATTTCAGCCACAGTTGTTTGGTAGGCCCTGTCGCTGAAATGATTGGTTTGTTAAAGTGTGCATGTCCTATTTCAACAACATAAGGGTGGGTGGGAGGGCCCAAGGACAATTCCATCTTGCAACTCTTTTTTTGGCATTATTTGACCGTTCAACAGTCATTTGCCATAAGCACAAAGTAAAACAAAATTAAAACAAATTAAACAAATTAAACCAAAAGTATAATATAACTTATAAACACTACACTTGAAAGCTGGAGCCTTTAAATGAAAAAGTCACTCTTCATTGCACGAAGATTTGCAACAGGGACAGTTTTTTTGTTCCCAAAGTCAACAAATAACACTTCGACCCTGTCTGTCTTTGACATACTTGATGGGATCTCAATGATGAATGCTCTGTACCATGGTCGTCGAAAACAAGAGGTATTGACATGCTAGAACTACTGTAGTGTTTATAACTTATAAACACTACACTTGAAAGCTTGAGCCTTTAAATGAAAAAGTCACTCTTCATTGCACGAAGATTTGCAACAGGGACAGTTTTTTTGTTCCCAAAGTCAACAAATAACACTTCGACCCTGTCTGTCTTTTACATACTTGATGGGATCTCAATGATGAATGCTCTGTACCATGGTTGGAGGAGGTATTGTGGCCCCGGTACCAAATTGGGTACCGGGGTCACTCCACTACGCAGTCCAGATAGAGGCGTAACAGATATTAAAAAACGTTGACTGTTGCTGCCAAATCCAAAATTAATGAAAATGACCTGTCAATGTCAAAAACAAGAGGTATTGACGTGCTCGAATTACACCCTGTATATGCTGCAGAGGATGTAGGAGCAGGCAGCTGTGCAGTGGAATTGAGACCATTTGAAGGCGGAGGTATTGTGGCCCCGGTACCAAATTGGGTACCGGGCCCACTCCACTACGCAGTCCAGAAAGCTACCTCGGTACAACGTTTTGGACTAAAAACAATATTGTGAGGTGTGAGGTGTTCAGAATAGACTGGAAATTAGTGAAAATGATTGTTATTGAATGTTATTGAGGTTAATAATAGCGTAGGAGTGGGGGGGGGGGAAAGGATTTTAGCGCTTTTGATGCTTTTTTAAAAATAAATCAGAACCCAAAACCCGAAATCAGAACCAAAACCTTTCGTCAGGTGTTTTGGCAAAACAAATCAGAACCCAAAACCTCAAGCTAATCAGAACCCAAAACCCAAAACCCTAAAAGTGCCCGGTGCACACCCCTAGTGCAATGTACGGCAGCATGGGGGTAAGGGTACAGTGTACAGGGGTCTGAGCCTGTCTGTGTTGGCAGATCCTATATACAACGTTACAAGTGCTGATGATTGCACACAGAGGCTGATACTTTCGGAAATAGTATAATACATACAAAGGGTTAATGAACTAGCTCATATCTCGGCACAAAGTTCCATATAATTGTTGCTAATTAAAATAGACCTCATCTAGCATAAACAGCAATACATATAATGTAGTACATGGTGAAATCATTAAATTGTCTCAGACTGGTGTCATAAGGCAACTTCCTGCTTTAGTAATAAAACCAGTTGACATTTATGTTGGAAACACATTAAAAGGGATCACTGTAATATTGCGTTCAGTTCTGCAATGCAGAAGTGTCAGGATCTGCCTGCAAGCCCCTTGCAGTACATACTGCTTTGCCTGGCAGCTCCTGCCTCCTGGACTATTAGACTTTATTAGTGTGTATTTGCAGCAGTACCTCTGATCTCCAGAGGTGCTGCTATTGTGCCTTTCATGTTTGCACTAGGGGTTAACCCATTCTCCTATTATCCCATGCACCTGGGTGTGTTCTCATTTCCCTTATATATACCTGTCACTCCCAGCACACATGGCTGGTTATTGATGTTACACCCTGTGGTTACTTCCTCCTGCTGTGCTCCTGTGTTTATGCTGCATTGGGATATCAACATACATTCTGCTGACCTGTTTCCTTTGTGAACCTGCTACTTACCTGTGTATTTCCCTGTACTTGCTGCCTGGAATCTTTCCACACCTCCCGTTTACCTGCAACTGCTGTATATCTGATAATTTCTGCAAGCTCATTATTTCATCATCTGTTCAGACACTTCAGTAATAAACATTGTGGGCCTGAGTCATTAAGGAGAGCAAAGCATAAAAAAGGAGTAACATTTGCACCTGGGCAAAACAATGTTGCATTGGAGGGGGAGGTAAATTTAAAATGTAGGGACAGATTTATTGTTGGGGTAGGGCATGTCCTAGATCAACTTTAAATTTCAGTGTAGTGATAAAGTTATTAAGTATTTGTGTGCTAGATGAAAAAACAGCCAGTATTTAACTTATGTGCAAAATAATAAACTAATTTGCACCCCTTGCAATGTATCATGGTTTGACCCAGAGAACATTTACTCTTTTTTTGCCTTAATGACTCAGGCCCTGTGTGTGTTTTTCACCTTATTCATGGCTCCTTAGATGTATTCCTACATTGATTCGTGACAATAAGGCATTAATCTGTATAGGCTTTGATGATTCCAACTTTAATAGTAATTACAATACAACTAGTCTATTTAGTCAAATGATCACTTTCAAGGTTTAGAATTAGTATATATTTAGTTTCAGGAATCCTCAATGTATAATCTGGGTTCTATCCTTATCATAATTATGTAGAAGGGATGGATTAAATAAACTAAAAAATTGTGCCACTAATTAATTTGTGGCTGCTTCAGATTTCTGATCTTAACTTTGATATTCTAAACACCCTAGGTCCATATACACTATAGGGATAAAAGTATTTGGCCACACTTGACAATTATTGAATTGAAGTGTTTTAATCAGACCCGTTACCAGAGGTGTATAAAATCAAGCACCTAGCCATCCAGTCTCCATTTGCAAACATTTGTGATACAAAATGGGTCGTTATGAAGAGCTCAGTGACTTCAAGCATGGTACTGTGATAGGATGCCACCTTTGCAATAAGACGGTTCATGAAATTTCATCCCTGTTGGATATTCCACGGTCAACCGTAAGTGATATTATTAGAAAGTTTAAGCGTTTAGGAACAACAGCAACTCAGTCACGAAGCAGAAGTCCACGTAAAATCATAGAGCAGGGTCAATGACTGCTAAAAAAAACTACAAATCTCTGGCGCTAAAATTGTTAGATGTTAAATAGTTAATATAAGGTGTCAAATGCAGCAATTCAACGGAGGTAGTGTTAGGCCTCCTCTTTGTACATAGGCCTATGTAGAACTGTTACAATATAGCGATTTTAACTGTAATTAAATTACAACTATTCGTAAATTAGGGTGTCATTTGCACATTCTTCTCTTCTTTTCTTTCTTGTCAACGACTGCTAAGGCACATGGTGCGTAAAAGTCACCAATGGTCTGCTGATTCCATAGCTGAAGAGTTCCTAACTTCCACTGGCATTAATGTAAGCACAAAAACTGTGCAGCGGGAGCTTAATGGAATGGGTTTACATGGTCGAGCAGCTGCATGCAAGCCGCACATCACCAACACTGGACTGTGGAGCAGTGGAAACGTGTTCTGTGGAGTGATGAATCACAGCTCTCTGACAGTCAGATGGGCGAGTCTGGATTTGATGGATGCTGGAAGAACTTTACATGCTTGACTGCATTATGTCAACTGTGAATTTTGTTGGAGGAGGGATAATTGTATGGGACAGTTTTTCAGGGTTAGGGCTAGGTCCCTTATCTCCAGTGAAGGGCAATCTTAATGCTTCAGCATACCAAGTCATTTTGGACAATGCTATGCTTCCAACTTTGTGGCAAAAGTTAGAGAAAAGCCCTTTTCTATTCCAACATGACTGTGCCCCATTGCATAAAGCAAGGACTACAAAGACATTGTTTGATGAGTTTGGTGTGAAAGAACTTGACTGACCCGCACAGAGCCCTGACCTCAACCCTATCGAACACCTTTGGGATGACCTGAACAGAGATTGTGAGCCAGGCCTTCTCGTCCAACACCAGTGCTTGACCTCATAAATGCTCTACAGAATGAATGGGCAGAAATTCCCACAGAAACACTCCAACATTTTGTGGAAAGCCTTCCAAGTAGAGTGGAAGCTGTTATCACTGCAAAAGGGGGACTAACTCCTTATTAAAGTATATGTATTTGAATACAATGCCATTAGAGTCCCTGTTGGTGTAATGCTCAAGCGTCTGATTACTTTTGTCCTATAGTGTATATTATTAAATACATTTTGAACGCGATCCATTTCAATCCTTATTGCAAAGATAAGAATTAACATATCATGAGTATTGATGAAAAATGTTCATTAGGAACAGCAGTCACCAAAAACTGCTGTTTCTGCAAACTCATCTTTTTCACTGTCTCTTCTCTCCCGGTGACATATGCGATCTGCAGCAGGCTTGAAAGCCCATGTGTGCATGCGCCATCCAAAAACCATGGGCATGTGCACAAACATATCTGATGAAGTGATGGAGCATGTGAGAGGGAGGGACCATATGATCCCTCCACACATGTGCTGTTCAGCTCTGCTCTTCGGAGCAGAGCTAAAAAATAACACATACGGTAATGTACCCCAGCCTAGAGTGCTCCACTTGGTCTGCTACAATGTTTATCTAGGTGGTACGTGTAAAAGTAACATCCACATGAATGCCTGTGTATGCGTGACTACGCAACAAGCTGTGATGCCCTGTGTGTTCTGACACCTCTCTATCACACCCAGATTAAACTTTTTAAGCAATTTGTGCTACAGTAGCTCTTCTGTGGGACTGGACCAGACCGGATAGCATCCGCTCCCCACGGGCATCAATGAGCCTTGCGTTCCCATGACCTTGTCACTGGTTCCACCTGTTGTCCTTCCTTCGACCGCTTTTGGTAGGTACTGACCACTGCATACCAGGAACACCCCACAAGACCGGCCATTTTGTAGATGCTCTGACCCAGTCGTCTAGCTATCACAATTTGGCCCTGTTCCTCAGATCCATACGCTTGCCCATTTTTCCTGCTTCCAACACATCAACTTCAAGAACTGACTGTTCACTTGCTGCCTAATATCTCCCACCCCTTGACAAGTGCCATTATAACAAGATAATTAATGTTATTCAGTTCACTTGTCAGTGCTTATAATGTTGTGGCTGATCAGTATATATAAAAATAAGGTCTCTATATGTGTGAAATTAATATTGATTTTAATGCACATGGTTCAGTATGTTTTATAACTGATAACTGATATGTTGTATGTAATATATTAAGAATGTTTTAAGTAATCCAATCCTTTGTCTTGATTATAAATTCTGCCATATACACAATATTACTTCTTATAATAATACGTAGCACTCATTTTTCTCAATGAATCTTTTTTATTTGCTTTTTAGTTGGGCAGTAGCAAATCCATTGATTTAGCGAGTTTTTCTTCCTTTTTTAGTGTCAAGTGCACTTATATAGGAGCGTACATACTTGTATAAGCGTGTACATACTTTTATAGGCGTGTACATAATTATATAGGAGCACACATACATATATAGGACCGTAAATATTTATATAGGACCACATATACTTAAATAGGACCACATATACTTAAATAGGACCACATATACTTAAATAGGACCATACATACTTATATAGGACCATAAAACTTATATAGGACCACATATATTTATATAGGACCAAATATACTTATATAGGACCTGTCAAAGTCGTATAATTGGATGAACGAAAGTATATTGGTTAATATTGTTTTATTGTGCGATTGCACTAAGTATGCAACGCTACACATGACATACTGCGATCGCACGGTAAAATACACACGCACACACTCGCATTACAACATTTAGTTATTTATATAATTCATATTCATATTGGTTCCGTTATACAGTGATTTAGGAGCAGATAGTATTTAGTTTATTATTAGTTTATATATATTGATTATATGTACACTTTAGTGTTATTTAAAGTTCAGGTTACAGGAAAGGTGTCATGTCTGATATCCCCTATATTTTAATCCCCTATTCATCAGCAGCTGTCCGGTTCATTCGGCGAAGAGATCGCACATTGCATACTATAGTTATTGATGTTAGGGAATAAACCTTTAATGATAAAATGCTAATGGACTAGTTGAAACTGGAGTCTTGGCGGGAAGTTGGAGCACATCCCCTGGAGAGATGACCCCCACGTTTGGATTCTTTAGTTTGAACTAGCCTATGATCTGCAACCCCCTGGACCTTCCTGATACCTGGACCAATAGAAGCAAGCCACACCATCTCCATTGTTCTCACTGTAACACTGAGTGTATATAATATAGCTGTGCTCCTACTGATTTTTCAGTCATTCTCTGACCACAGTATTCTGGATTGAACTACTGTTCACTGGTACCCGTGGGAACTCATGCGAACGCAGCGGTATGTATTTATCCTTTGGTATTGGCTGTACTGTACTGTATTATATTATAATCATGTATTGAACTGTTAAACTTTGCATCTGCTAAAATAAATTACTTTGTGCGTTGGAAACACAATACAATCGATTGGGCAATGCTTATTAGAAAACGATAGAATTACTTTAATAGACCATACATTTAACAACAAAATATAAGTCAATTAGGCAAGATTACATAAAATGTTTTTTTTTAATACATTCACATTATCAGAAATACTAAATATTACAAAGGACATCAATAAGTATTATAATAAGAACAAACATGTTATTCTCATTGCAAGTTACTCCTACTCCCATTGTCCCATAGACTGTAAGCTTGCAAGCAGGGTTCTCTTACCTCTCTGTCTGTATGTATTACCAAGTATTGTTTTATTAATGTTTGTTCCCAATTGTAAAGCACTATGGAATTTTCTGGCGCTATATAAATGAATGTTGATGATGATGAATGTTGCTGAAGTTATCGTGATTTAGTTACTGATACCTGATACCGAAAAGCATCTACCATCAGTGTATGAAATAAAATACTATGATTATAATTTTAAAACTTTTAAAACACATGATTCTGTTGAGGTTATATGAAAATGAAGGTGTGACAGGATGGACCGTCTATGCTACCCTGGCTGTTGTTGCTGGGAATCGGCTGGGCTTATCCCAAATGCACCCTCTTTCCGCAGTAGGAGGGGCTTACACAAGCTGCCACCACTGGACCCCTATACCGGCATCCAGAACCGGGTTTCTTCTGGCTAACTGACGCTGCTAGTGTATCTCGTTGCTGGTATACCTGGGCTGGTGCTCCTGACCTCTTACTATGGATTAGGGAAGCTGTGGATGGATGCTTGGGTCCAAACCTCAGAAACAGCCAGAGAACTGATTAGATTAGATTTTGGGTCTAATCTGCAGATTACAGGAATAAAGCAATATTGAAGATGTTTTCAAGCAGGTCTTGAAGCAAGATGTTTATTTGCTCTCGTACACTGATTGAAGGTACCAGTGTGATCAGGTCAGATGAAAATTAGAATAACAAGTTTTAAATACAAGCTAGTTCATTTTATACAGTTCAGACACAGGCTATTTTTAGCATCAGGATGTACCCTATTTACACAAACATGGATTTACTTGCATTGCAAAGATAACAAAATTTGCGCTTATATATTAAATTCACTCTGGACAAAAGGCCACACAGTAACCACCCCCTGATGGGCCTTTGGTCAGAGCAGGCATAACACTTCATCACAAAACTTTGTTAGCAATTCCTGCTATCAGACTCCCTTCCACATATGCCAAATTGAAGGTTTCCACTAGCAACCTTACAAATCCAAAACAATGATACTTCCATACCAAAACACATCCCAATACACAAAAGAATTTGTAAACAAAGGCCAGATATATACATCAGAAATAAGGAATATCCTAGTTAAGACAGAAAAAAACAAATTTCTACCCTGGTCTCAGAAATAACGATTTCCTATCTGAAAATATACATAATATAAAAAATAAGAGCATATGCAATTATATAAATAAGCGCCCCGCGCTATTTCCTTTAAATAAATTCATACCAGAAGGTATTTAACAGTGATCCAGTCACAGAAAGTAATTGAAGTTGTTTTGAATGTATCTGCATGTAACCGCAGTTAGAAAGACCACATCAAAATGAAGAGCTACAGTCTGAGTCAATGGGATCAATTATATTGTGATAATAAAGTCATTTGAATTCTGATTATATTAATGATTATAGCTTGTGAAGGGGTCTCTGGCAAAGCAGAGGTTGGTATATGAGAGAAACGCTGGTGGACATGGGATGGTATGAGAGGGAACAGCTGGTGAATTGGGTAGAATGTGAGGGAACAGCTGGTGAACTGGGTGGAATGTGAGGGAACAGCCAGTGAACTGGGTGGAATGTGAGGGAACAGCTGGTGAACTGGGTGGAATGTGATGGAAAACCTGATGAACATGGGATAACATGAGCGAAAAGCTGTTGGATATGAGGAGGCATGTGATAGAATAGCTGGTGTGCAGGGCTGATGTTAGAGGTTTATGGTCAGGGAGAGGCATATGGAAGAAAATCTGTTGGGTAGAGGGTGGCATGTGATAAAAGCTAGTTGGTAGGAGGTGGCATATGAAAAAGAAGCTGGTCAGCAAGGGCACATATGTGTGAAACACTGATGAAAAGAGTATGCCTCTAATGAGCTTGTGGGCAGGGTGTCATGTAAAAGAAAACCTGGTGGGCAGCAGGTTACATTTGAGAACAGCTGCTTGTCAGTGGATGTCATGTGAGAGAAAGTGGTAGGCAGCAGGTATGGCATATAATAATGCACGGGGCAGGGTGCCATGTAAAAGAATAACTGTGTCATGCAGGCAAATATGAGAGGCTTGTGGGCACCGGGTGGCAAGTGAGAGAAATGTTGGTGGGCAGCGGGTGGTATGTAATAGTAAGCTAGTGAATAGCTTGGTGATTTCAAATTTCTAAACATAGAATTTGACAAATATAAATATTTTCACTTTACAAAAAGCTATGAAATTCCATAGACAAAAAACCTTGAGGTTTAACATGTGTGATTAAGGTTTCTTATAGTTACACACAATCTAAAATGTATTGAAACTGTTCCACTCAAACTCCAAAAAGCAATGAAATTACGACGATTAAGGATTAATGGATGTGTTCCTTGTGCAATACAGAGATGGTATGACATCACATCCTGTGGTTAGCTGCAGATTCAGCACTATCATGGAGTCAGATTGCTGTCACTCACACAATACAGAGATGGTATGACATCACATCCTGTGGTTAGCTGCAGATTCAGCACTATCATGGAGTCAGATTGCTGTCACTCACACAATACAGACATGGTATGTCATCACATCCTGTGGTTAGCTGCAGATTCAGCACTATCATGGAGTGAAATTGCTGTCACTCACACAATACAGACATGGTATGACATCATATCCTGTGGTTAGCTGCAGATTCAGCACTATCATGGAGTGAGATTGCTGTCACTCACAAAATGGTGGAGCTGCTAATTCACAGATTTGTGTGTTCACTGGAACACACACATGCAGTACTATTATATTTTCTTAGTTTAGCTTTATCGTATTTTAGGGCCTGCGTGTCTTAGAAAGAAACAGTAGAGCAACTTACATTCTTCTACAAGCCCTAAGCTACCTTTTAAGGATACATAAAGTCAACAAGACTTTATCGGGAACTATTTTATCAAACTGCACAATAGTGTAATCCAAACGCACAGAGAGATTCTCTGCAGGGATCTGTCACTTGCAGGAACCATATTTGGTGAGGAGGCATGTATTGCAGGTATCTTTTAGGAGCAGGCACAATATTGGAGGAAGGAATGCTCTACAAGGATCTGTCAGGAGGGGTTAGTATGCTGAGTGGAGGGATGCTCTGCATGGGGTCTGTTAGCTGCAGGGTGTGCTTTGGGTGGAGGAATGCTCTGCAGGATTCTTTTGGGAGTTATTTACTGCAATTTTTTTCTAGGAGCATGCACAGTCTTGGAAGGAGGAATGCTCTACAGGGGTATGTCAGGAGCAAGTATTGTTTTTCGGGAGGAGGGATATTCTGCAGTGAACTGTTGGAAGCAGGTACAGTGTTGGTGGGAGGAATACTATGCAGGGATTTCTTAGGACAGGTTAGTATGTTGAGTGGAAGGATGCTCTGCAGTGGTCTTTCAGCTGTGGGGAATGTTTTGGGTGGAGGGATGCATTGCAGGGAGCAGATACTGTTTGGTGATGAGCTATGTTCTGCAGGTATCTTCTAGGAGCTGGCACAGTCTTGGATTGAGAAATGCTCTGCAGGGTTTTTGTAGTTTTACTTTTTTATGAAGTTGCTCCCGAAGTACCGCCGTTTTAAACGTATTAACGTTATTATTTCTGCTCCCAGCTCAGGTTGCTGCAAGCAAAAGGCCGGCTTTAAAATTACCGTAATAATGGTATTTTAGTGTGCAGGCAGCGTTTCCCCCCATATTGGTAGCTATCTTGACATGTTGTATTTCCAAAGCACAAAAGAAAAAAAGAAAAAAAAATAACATTACTAGTTTTAAAAGTATCAATCATAGCACACTAACTATATAAGCACAAACATAATTGTAATACAAATGTCCTAACATAAATGCTTGCTGCCATTTATTTTTCTAAAATGAAATGTATTCGCTACTTGTGTAATCAAAAGAAATACATTCTCCTGTAGACCTCCAGTGCTGTGTAGGTGTAACCGTAAATAGAAAAATGTGACAGAAACAGATGCTAAATACTACAATGTAACCATGAGCGATGAAAGAAATGCTGTCAGATGGAACGTTGGATCCACAATCATTCAACTAGCAAGTGGTGCTGGTCATTACCATCAGCATGTATCAGCACCTGCCCTCCAGCAGCCACAAGAGATACAGCTACTGACAGGTCTGCCGCAGTTGCACATGTTAGACCACTACTTCCCTCCCCAGTTCTGCCTCTCCAACTGTAAGGGAGTGCAAGTGTCAGATGCGACCATATCATCATGTGTGCATATGCATGCATTTTATACTGCTCAGCTGTGAGTGCCAGTCTGCATCAACCCCATATACTGTATACTTCACAATCTTTACCATATTTTCTAGAATACTAGGTTACCCATGTTAAACAATATTTTAACTATAAAAAAGGGTAACTTAACTTTCCAGTAAATCAGTAACAGTTTTGCAGAAAAATATTTACAGCAATTACCTGTGTATATCCATAGAAGTTCAGTAATTGTGCAATTGTATAGGTAGTTTCAGAATGAAGATCTCCAATAAAACCAGCCAATATTCTATTTCCCATACATACATAATTGGCAACTTCTGACTCGTGCCCAGACATTATCTCTATAACATCTTTTATAATTTTCATTGTATGTCCACAAGAATCATATGCATACATTCCCAGAGTAACATTTGGTAGAATATCCGGGTTGTTGTTTATCTCATCAATGGCAAATATAAAAGCTTGGAGCTGCTGATATTCTCTGGGATGAACACTGTGGACAAAAACATATCTCTCAATTATGTATTTCACCATGTTAGAACTGCCAAGGTTAGTATCAATATACATACATATAATATACAAGGGATGGTAATATATAAAGCAGTAGCATATTATAAACTTTTTAAAATAGTAGATATAGAATCAGATTGTTCTAATATTGTCATTTCAGTGTCCATTGTGCATTAGAAAGAATAACAGAATAACACACCCCCTATTGTGAATCATTCTGAAGATTAGAAGCTTCCTCAGATTTCTGTAACCCATATAAGAGCACTGGTCTATGGTCTATGCCATTATGTATCCACAGCACACCTTGGTGATTTACAATATTAGGTGCAAATTTACTAGAATGTATTTTTAATTTGGTGTTTTGAAACCACCACTCATTGCCCTCCAAACCGCTGGCAATGTATGGTGATGTGTCGAGGATTTCAAAACAGTTAAACTGCTGGTTTAGTCAAAACCACCAGAAAAAAGGCAGGTTTTTTTTATACCTGCATCTGATAGTCTAGATAACCAAAGCCACATGTTGTTTGAGCTATCTTTCCATTCAACACATAAAGAGGAGTCACCATAGACTTATGAATTATGGGGGGGGGGGGGGGGGCAGTCATTATTTATTGATTAAGTGGGCATAATTAATTGATAGGACACTATTGATACTGCTGCTTGTAGCACTGCAAGTTCCAGCATGCACATTAGCAGTAGTATTAATGGTGCAGCATCATGAAATAATAAGTGTCACCCCAATCATTTATTAATATTTCCCCCTTTACCAATCAAACATTATTGGCTCTTAATATAATTTTATATTTATATTACCTCATAATATAATACAATAATATTACCTGTTTTTCTGATGTTTTTCCAGCAGATTCACAGCTAACACAATCTGTTTAAAAACTGCCAAAACGATCACCAAAAAACAGGTTTCACAAAACTGCACTTTAGTAAATGAACCCCCTAAAGTGTGTAATATGGGTGCATATGGGTGAAAATTATTACTAGTAATAAAAATTGCAATGTACACATGGCTAATATAATTTAAAATATAAAATTTGTCACAGGCACAATTAGCTTATAGGCTCTTGATCTAGGTAAATTTAATTGTTTTATTACTATATTTGTAAACTATAAAGAGTTAGATGCAATAGCGGAACGATTTGGCCACTTAGAGGTACCCCCTATACTGACCTAAACTTCACTTACAGGAATTGTAAAACTCTGACTCTGTTCTCTCTGTCTGGTTACAGCAGATCTCTGATAGAATATATTGATTTATGTCACACTATTCTACCTTTTAATTATACTGATGGTGGTAGCAATTAGTATAACCTTGCTGGACTATACTTATGACATGCTAGTCTAACATGGCAAATCCTTAAATCCCAGCTAACACCAGTGGAGTTATCTTACTTGCTGGTCAATGCCCATGTCTGCTAACCGTTGCCAGCAAGAAGAGTACAGTCTCCCTACCTAAGCTGTCCCTACTCTAACTGCAAGGACACTCCTATAATTGCATGTGCACCAACACAGAGTGTCACCCGACACACACAACTAGCAAATGTTTCTACATTGGCTGCCTGTATTTCAACAAATCCAATATAAAATTCTACTAACATACAAGGCCATCAACAAAATTGCACCTACATACATTTGTAAAGCGCTACAGAATTTGCTGGCGCTATATAAATAAATGTTGATGATGATGAATTATATCTCCAAACATTCATGGTTCTTTTTATGATTTTCTGGACTTTTCATTAAGCAAACAGACAGACACAGATCTTGTCTTACAGCTGATTTTTCATTGGTAATAAAACTTCAATTACATGATACATAAATCAGATTGAATGAACATTGCTAGTTACCTGATTGGTAAAAGCCATTTTCACTTTGTCTATTCTCATTTTAGAAACAATTCAGTGATCATGGCTAAGACCTGATGCAGCAGCTGTAAAACATCTTTTGTGTCTCTGTACAAATCACTTGATTCTTGTTCCCCCTTCCATGCTGTATTCTGCCATATTTGTGATACATCATAAGCCAAGAGACATCATACACAAAATTTCGTTTTTTCCAACCCAATACATGGCTCTAATTCTTTACCCATCCCCCTAAGAATGCATGCTGTGCATCTGTGTGCAGTCAGAGTACACGTAGGAAGGGGGGAAATAGATATAAGAATAGACTTGTTAGCTGTGTTCCTGGGTCATATAACCATGTTAGGCTGAGAGTAAACTACAAATATTTGGTGCTCTAACACTTGAAATGTGTGTGTTCCAATAGTTGCATTAAAGTAATTATGGGAACAATAATGTAAAGGATATTGTTTTATCTTATCCGATATGATGTCAATAACAGTGTATGTTTCAGAATATTCCTTGAAGAAAGCCCCTCTCCATTCTAGACATAAATAGGCCAACAAATAAATAATGTTCTTTATGAAACCGATTTTTATATGTGAAAAAAAATTGGCTTAAACAATATTATTTAGAAAGCAAACTCAGTAAGCTGGTTCTTAAAGAGCTTCTACAACACTTTTACATTATCATGTACATATGAATAATAATAAATAATGATACATATAGGGTATATTGTTATTCATTTGTAAAGGACCAACTTATAGACATCCAGACAGTTGTTTAACACATGACACAATGATCGGGGCTGGGGGCATCTGACCAGGCTGGTCACATAGTGGGCTACATTGGGCTGGGTCAATGTCCTGCCTGAATTTATCCCTTTAAAATGTTTCTAATTGGCTGTTCAGCTGAAACTCACCTGCTGAACAAAAAATTGCCATAGGGGTAAGATAATCCAATGTATGCAATAAAAACATTTCTACATTCTTCAATTATGCAGAAATGATGAAATATCACAGGAGAAATACAAAATTACATGTAATTAAATGTTTCAGTTTCTTGCACTTAAACTGTTACTTTCAGCTGATATGGAACGAGATTTCTATCCTAGATTTTTTTTTAAATAACAGTGAAATAACATAAACAGCTCTTACAATGTACACATCTTGTGACTGTAGTTCTCATCTTTAAGGCTAAATTCTGTCACCATAGAATGTGCAGTGAATATTCCTCCTATAATTATATCTCCTCTCATGAAATATCTATAGTCAAACACATATCTCTTTATTGCAAGTTGACATCCGGGTGTTGAGCTCGGTGTAGCAGATTTGCAGATAGAAACACACAGGACCAACAACCAGAACAGCTTCAGTGATAAAGCAGACAGAATGATGCTAAATTTCTGACACATTGGAGAGATTGTGTCCTCAGCACTGACAGCAGCCTGGGATGTGAATGATGTATTCAGCTCTCTGGTACAAGATGAGACGGAGAGGTTTTTATACGATATGTGGTTTATTAATATGCTTAGAAAAAAAAAGAAGAGTTATACTTACAGATAAAATCAAACAACAAACTAGACATAACACACCAGGGAGCAGCTCACAAGTGAATCTGTTATATTATTTTCAACATTACATCTGCAGTTATAATTGCAGCATTAACCAGTTGTATTGATTAAAGACTGCTACATACACTTTATCATATATTATATGATTCACAAACTTTTGTGGAGCCTCAGTCATAATTATGAAAACTAAGTTTAAAGTGTTAAAAACATTTCTTTGTGATGTCACTATGTTTATCAATAGTGCTCTTTCTGTGCGAAGTTTGTATGTTCTTCACATGTTTACATGTTTCCTCGGTACAGTATGTTTGTTTTCTACAGAATTTAAACTCTCAGCACCAGTTGGGCAGAGACTGATTCTTAAATATCCCTTTTAAAAGTACTATTTAATATGTTGGAGTTATATAAATAAACGTTAATAACGTCTCCAAACCTTTGAAAAAGTGAAATGTGGAACAAGTGTGTTTATACAATGTATCACCATAGATTGTGACGGCAGCTTGTAAATATTATACAAGATGAAGATACCAGTGGAAAGAGAGATAGAGGGAAATAGGCCATAAGTTGTTGCCATAAGGTAAAGATTAGCAAAGTATTTTAGGCCAGTTGTACCCGACAATCAGAATTTGCCGCCTTTTAGCTACTAAATCTCTAGGCAGTAGGCAACAGTACAAGGAGCAATTGAGAACAGAAATCTGTTATCAACTTTGAAAAAATGAACATAGACATTTAAAAATGCAGCTACTATGGATTGGTAACAAATATCTATTTTCAGTATCATATCCTCAGTCCCAGTATGCAGCATTTATAGGGTTCACACTCCTGCCAATCTCTGCCTCAACAAAATTGGAAGTTCCTTTCTCTGCTGGCGCTTTAATAAGTCTTGTTTTCTTTACCTGTTTCTTAAGTTCACTATTCTCCAACCATTGACTTCAAACACAATTCATATTCTCAAGAGTAAGTGGCTTCTTCTATCATGGTGTGTCTCTGATAGCTGCCCCAGAAATATGGTTCTCTCCTGGGAGAAACTAGCACAGTGACAAAACTGCTTTCAGTGGGGCTGTTTTATTAGCATCATCATCGTCATCACCATTTATTTATATAGCACCACTGATTCCGCAGCGCTGTACAGAGAACTCATTCACATCAGTCCCTGCCCCTTTGGAGCTTACAGTCTAAATTCCCTAACATACACACACAGACAAAGAGACTAGGGTCAACTTTGATAGCAGCCAATTAACCTACTAGTATGTTTATGAACTGTGTTAGGAAACCGGAGCACCCAGAGGAAACCAACAAAAACACGGAGGGGAACATACAAACTCCACACAGATAAGGCCATGGTGAGGAATGGAACTCATGATCCCATTGCTGTGAGCAGAAGTGCTAACCACTGAGCCACCGTGCTGCCTAATGCTCTCATAAAATATATTTCTTTATGTGTTGTGGGGTATTAACTCTTTCATCAGTTAGGCCCAGCAGGATTTTAGCTGAATTAATAGAAATATAGTCCACAGGTAAAGTTTAAACCCATTCTGCCTGACAAAGTTCATAATGCTTTCTGGGCTGTGCACAATCAAACAATAATATAAAAACCTTCTCATCTGATCTCTAACTAACAGCAAAAGAAATTCTAAATATATATTGTATCCTACCCTACCAACCATGGTCACTAAACTGAATCAGATGTCAGTTCACAAATTCTCACCAAACATTTCCATAGACAAGCCCTTCTAATAAGAGATCAGTCCCCAGGTTATTTCTAGCATAATTAACCCCTTATTTTATAAAACATAGAACAATGTCCTGGAAGAAAAATGTCAATCTACCAGTCACCCCACCACCTCTCCATTCAAATGTGGGTTTAAACACTTTTAGCTGAAAGTCAATATACCATAGATAAAGCATTAGCTTTTCTTTGCAGTTTTCCTTTTCTGTGATATATAGAAAATCTAAAATGTGAGAAATCAGATAGTGACTCTACCATTCCCTTCTTTTTTTTAAAAAAAATATTTTTATTAAATTTTGAAAAAGTAATTACAGCATAACTGGATACAGATTGGTCAATTGGGCCAGGCATGCTTGATAATAGAAAATTACACGTAAGTAAAATATAAGTGAACATATGTGCATATATGTCAGACATTGAGAGGAGCAAACGTAGCTAGCTATACATAAACAATATTGTAAGTGCAGAAAGTGATAGGGGGAAGATAGAGAAATAGAGGGATAAGAAAGGAAAGGGAAGGGAAGTCACTGTTCACTATGATGTGTATAGGTAGGAGTAAGCAGTCGAAATGTTGTGCTAACTATGTAAGAGTTAAGTGATCAGACGCAGAGTGTGTATAGGAACTGTGGCATATCGGTCCAGGAATTCCAGACCCAATTGAAGGGAGCATGAGTGTGTCGTAGGAAGTTTGTGATGTATTCCACGTGGTAGACCTGCCATGGGCAGTTTGTAATGGAAAAATGATGAGGGGGTTCAGGATTTTTTCAAAATAAAGTAAGATGACATTTGATTTCACTGAGTATATGTGTGATGAGGTTTTGAGTGTGTTTAGGGACATTGAACCTGGGGCCCGGTAGTAAGGAGTAGGAAAGAGAAGCAGGAAGTGAAACCTGAGTAATGTTGGAGATAAAGCGATGAATAGATGCCCAGAAGGAATGTAATTTCAGACAGTGCCACCAAACATTGGACAGGGTACCCACCTTATCACAGAGGCGCCAACACAATAGGGAGGCACTTGGTTGATAATATGATGCCTGTGTGGGACCATATGATATTGATGATAGATTTTTTGAGCATTTTCTCTAATTCTACACAAATCGAGGTTTTGGCCACATTCATATGAATTTTGTCCCAATCCTCCAGAGTGAGCATCACCCCCATGTCCTCCTCCCATTTGAGTTCATGTGGCTCTTTAAATGGTTGTTTGTGTTGTAGAATGACACAATAGAAGGTGGAGATGAGGGCTCTGGAGGAAGAGCGAAGAGAGCAAAAGGATACTAAAGGAGAAGTCTGGTTGGATATCAGTCACTGTACATCTAATTGTGTCATAAAAGCGGTGAAGCTGTAAATATTGAAAGAAGCAAGATGAGGGGATACGGTATTGAGTTTGTAGGTGAGCAAATGTAGGGAACATTTGAAAGGGGGCTATTTCCTTAAGGAATTTAAGGTCACGTCTTATCCATAATGAGAATTGAGTCGGGTGTGTACCTGGAGGGAAGGAAGGATTCCATGCGCCAGGTATTAGGAGCCAGATCATATGATGTCACTCTGTAGGACCAGCTTGTGAGCAAGAACACCAGGTTGGTAGGAAGAGGCGAGAGGGGGAGGTGGTGGTGGAGCTTCAACAACAGGATTGAGGCTGTAGAATAAGTGTTGGTGAGAGCAGCTTCAACATCAATCCAGACTCTGAGGTGGGGAGGCGAATGAAGAAGGACACACTGGGTGAGATGAGTGGCTCGATAGTTTTTAAGAAAGGCCCCTGACCTGAGAGGGTTTAATGAGGATGTTCATGCGAATCCTCGGCTTGCTTGCCGACCAAATAAATTTAGGGGCTAGCTGATGGAGAAGGAACTTGAGGGGATCTTAATGGGGAGGGTGTGAAAAAAGTACAGAAGGTACAGAAGGTGAGGAAGGACATTCATTTTAAGGGAGTTTATGCAACCCGTCCAAGAGATTGTGAGTTTGTCCCATTTGAGAAGGTCGGCTTTGTTGGCTGCAAAGAAAGGAGTTAAGTTTACATTATATAATTGCTCATAAGTGCGAGTCAAGTAAACCCCAAGGTATTTCAGTTTGGAAGGTTGCCAACGAAAGTCGAAATTGGACTTAATAACTTGTAATTGTGCCAGTGGGATATTGAGATATAAGATTTCGTGTTTAGAGGGTTAAGTAAGTTAGGGAGGGATATGAGGGGATTGGTAAGAGTCAAGAGGATGTCATATGCATATAGTGAAAGTAAATATTTGGAGGAGTTGAGACAGATGCCTGATGTTAGGATTGAGCTGAATTTTGTGGGCAAGGGGTTTGATCATGAGGGCGAATATAAGAGAGGTGCCATTTCAGATCGGAAAGGAGGAAGATTGAAAGACATTATCCAGAACCAATGCAAAGGGGTTAAAATAAAGGGACACTACAGCCTGCAGAAAGGGAACTCCCATGCCCATGGCTGCAAGGGTCCTTTGCATATAGGACCACCCCACCCTTTGAAATGCCTTTTCTGCATCCAAGGCTAAGAGCAGGGTGAAAGTTAGACAAATAAGTTAGGTCAATTGCAAAATGTTTATTGTCCAAAGCCTGACATTATAGAAGGTAGAGATGAGGCCTCTGGAGGAAGAGTGAAGAGAGCAAAATTATACTAGAGGGGAAGTCTGGTGGATATCAGTCACTGTACATCTAATGGTGTCATAAAAATGGCAAAGCTGTAAATATAGAAAGAAGCAAGATGAGGGGATACGGTATTGAGTTTGTAGGTGAGCAAAAATAGGGAACAGTTGAAAGAGGAATATGTCCTTAAGGAAATAAGTTGGGTCAATCGCACAACGTATATTGTCCAAGGCCTGGCGGCCAGGGATAAACCCCACTTGGTCCAGGTGGACCAGTGAGGTGGTTACAGAGTTTAAGCACTTGGCAAGGACTTTTACAAACAATTTAATGCCTACAGTTAACAGTGATATGGCCATATAGTTACTGCAAAAATGGTGGTCCCAACTGTGGTTAGGAATCACAATATCAAAACAATATCTGCGCACGTGGTGGCTAAATCACATTTGGAACCTAGAAGTATAGAGTTAAAGAGCTCTAGAAGCATGGTCATAAGAGGTGCAGCAAAGGTTTTATAGTAAATAGTCGCAAAGTCGTCAGGGCCGGGGTCGAAGCATTTCTCAAATATTTGATGGTTTGGCCAATTTCTTCTGTGGTGATTCAGAGAGTCGAAATCAGACGAAATAAATTTGGGTAGATGGAGGGAAGAGAGGAAATTAGTGATCTTAGAGTGGGATTAAGATTATAGAGTTCTGAAAAGAAATTATTAAAAGTATAAGCAGTGACTTTAGGGTCATATGTGATGTCTCCTGTAGGGGTCTTAATAGAGGATATGTGATTGCGCATACCTTTATCCCTTAATTTTTGGGCTAGTATTCTATCCGCACGATCTCCCTTTTCATAATAATTTTAGCGTAACCATTGAAGAGATTTGGGGTCCTTTTTAGAGAGCATTTGGTATAGTTGAACGCACAGGGAAATTTATTTAAGCCAGGTTTTACGTTTTGGGAACCGTAACGTAACGGAAGGCCGTAAGCGACGAATGTTGAGTCTCCCATTCAGCGAGTCAATTCAACCTTGCATCTGGCAGCTGATAATGGAGGCCTTATAAGCTTCCCAAAGGAGAGCAGGGGAGATATCTGGGGAGGAAATGATAGAGACAAAATTATTAATGGAGTTGTAATCTGAGGACACCTGGACAGGTTTCCCCAGCAGGGTATCATCTAGGCTCCAGTTTGTAAGGGAAATTACGAGGGCGAAGTAGTGCAATCTCGAGAGAGACCATGGCATGGTTTGACCATGTTATTGGGGAAATGTCAGAGTCAATAAGAGTTTGCATGGTTAATCAATCAATGAGAATGAGGTCAATATAAGTGTATATATTGTGGGGAGCTGAAAAATGGGTATAGTATCTACCTGTGGGGTGTGAGAGTCATCATGAATCATGAAGGTCATGAGATTTATGCAGTGAAGCTACATGTCTAGATTCTTGGTGTGAGGAGGAAGGGGAGGAGGACACGAAGGAGTGATCCATACCTTGGTTCGGCGTAAGTCAACACAGACAATAACATGTCCTTGAGCAAAAGAAGTTAATTTTCCACTGAGAAAGGCACCCTGCCCCACATTAGGAGCATAAAGATAAACTAGAGTGAGCTTAGTGAGTCCGAGGGACCCTACAAGATTGAAATATCTTGCCAGTGGGTCAGCAAAAAGAGTGTCAATGGAGAAGGATAGATTATGATTAATAAGGATGGCAGTACCTCTTTGTTTGCTACCTGTGGATGCATAGTTAGTGCTGGGATATATCTTACAGGTCGGATGGGGGATCTTAAATTGAGTCTCTTGTGTAAAAACTAGGTCTGCACAGTGAGTTTTAAAATGTTGGAGATCCATAGTGTATTTTTCAGGTGAGTTCAAGCCATTGGCATTCAGAGAGAGGATTCTAAGAGTCATGGAGGGTCCAAGCAGAGAGGATGTGAGAGGAGAACCGTTACTTTATAGTGGACAGGGAGAGCATGGAATGGGGAAATGTGTCCATGCTCGAAATGAAAGGTAAAAACATGGGTACCGGGAATGAGGAGAGGAGGCTTGGGCAACCAAAAGAGACTGAGGACAGGTCAGGGGACCAGGGCCGGACCACGGGAGGAAAGTGATAGGTTAGAAGGTACTAAGAAATAGGAAGAGTGGAGGATAGATCTCTAAGAAGGACAGGAAGGGAAGGTTATAACAAAGTAAGTGTCTCAAAAAGCAATGTGAGAATCAAACATTCAAACAACAGTAAATTAAGGAATTACACATGGTGTTGACCCAATGTCACAGAGGGAACGTTCCAGGGTGCACGAGTGCAGGGAGGGAAGTTGACACAAATGTCCGCAAGGGTGATATACAGGCTGAGGGGAGCTCCCAAGCGTTTCACGCTCCAGGGAAACCTCAAAGGACATACATTCAATGTAAACTCATGAGAGACAAGGTAACACGTGGCTTATATAAGACATAGCGACAATCTGGAAACAGTAAGTAGTTAAGTCATCAAGGTAGTAACTTTAACATCATTGTCTATTGGTGAAATTATCTGTTAGAGAGTCTCACTAAACACCGTCATTGCAGTGGTCAGAGAGCAAGTTGCATCAAAGGGGTACTAACAAGATTATTTATGAGGACGACCATTCTGCTTGCGGATGGCACTTTCTATGGGCAGATTGTGATGAGGAGGGAATACCCATAGAGTCAGTGAGTTTCAGCTGATGCAAAAGTTCCTGGCCTTGTGTGTGAGATTTAAGTGAGTAATTGTGATTATTGTGAGTGAAGGAAAACTGAAAAGGGAAACCCCACCGGTATCTGGCACCAGCAGATTGTAGGCACTAGGTAATTTCACTGAGGTTGTGGCCTTTCTTCTGCTTAATGGGTGATAAATCCTGAAATAAAAGTAAAGTAGTCCCGGAGTAGGATATAGTTTGCTGGTCGCGGGCTGCAAGTAGAATCTTTTCCTTTGCAGGGTAATAGTGTAGGCACACTATAATGTCTCATGGAGGAACGGATGGTTTAGGTTTGGCCCGATGTGCACAGTCCAGTCGAAGATCAGAGGCTGACATATCGGGTACCGAAGAATTGTAGAGGCCTTGTTGGTAAGCGGAAATATCATCGGCGTGACAGACTCTGGGAGGTTCTTGAGTCTGAAATTATTACAGCCGGAGCTATTTCTTGATCCTCAAATTGTTCCTTGAGTAGGTCGAGTTCACTATGAAGAGCTGTTATGTCTTGATCAGTTTGAGTTTGGAATGAACAGAGTTCATCAGTTGTACGCTCAAGGGAGTCCATGCGTGATCCTAATGAGTTCAGTTTGAATAGTTGCCTTTACTTGTTTCATGAGTTAGGCCATAGTATGTTGTGGAGAGTCCGGGTCCAAGTCACTTTGTAGCCGAAGTAGGGGATGACTCACCTTGCTGCTTCTAGAAAACATGTTGTGTGTCTGCAGTATTGACTGCTTTATCTGCTTGTGTACCATTAAAGGTTGGGCTGACAACAAGTTTTAAAGAAAAAGACAGCAGGGGTGACCGAATGTGGGGGTACTTTCAGGGTAGCAGATAAATGAGTAACCCTCTCCAGCGAGTCAATGATGTTTAGAATAACATAGGAAGCCCAGAGTATAGAACAATAGTGTTGGCAGAATGTGACGATCCGAAGACACTTGAAATGGATGGTCGTGCCATACAAATGATCAATCAATGATATTCAGGATACCGAGCATTATAGAAATAGATGTAACAGGGTTTTGTACTGGTCCTATTAGAAAAAAGCTGCACCCATGCCCCTGGTCAGGGTCGGTGCAGAGCTTATGCTAGGCATTCAGTGCGGTGTCAGGCTATTATTAGGCAGAAATGACCTGTGAGGATGCCAAGCATATCCAGGTCTTATGCTGCAATGTAAGCACCACAAAGTGCTGCATAGTATTAGGTAAAAGAACCGGGAGCTGTGGGCAGTAGTGAAGGGGCCAAGTATGGTGGACGGGGAGTAGTGGCAATGCTCAAAGTCTCCCTTTGGTCTCTCCTTTCCCTTTGAGGTGGTGCTGAGGTGTTGGTTTGAGTCAGTGGACCCAATCAAAACATAGAGTAGTGGGAGCTGTGAGGATGAGCAGAGCGGGTGGGGGAGAGCTAGATTCCCTCTGGCCTACCTCCACGCAGAATCTCACCAGTGCTGATCAGTGTTTGCGCCTACCAGAAATTCAGCATCGAAAAGCAGAAGTTTGGCTGGCCATTCATAGGCGGCAGTGAATACAGTGGCTGACAGGCAGGATGCAGGCCGCGGTTGACAGTGATGGCGGTTGGAATTACAGACACCACCGGTAACTGGAGGGTTCTGCCAGAGATGAAAGTGTCAGGCTGTAGGCCTATTGAGGACTACAAGAGCAGGACACTAACTGGTATTAGCGCTACTGAACTAGCAGGTGCGGAGTCTAATGTGCCCCTGGTATTTGCCAGGGACCCCCACAAAGAGGTTTGGACTTCGCTGCACAGGGAACGCAGGTCGTGGTCCTACTAGCCAGCTGCCGGTGTAGTGTAGAAGGGTCAGACGGTCCGGGTCAAGCCAATCGGAAATGCAAGGTACCAGGGAGAATCCAGATGGATGGTCAACAAGCCGAGGTCGCGGAGCAGAATGGGTCACACAGAACGAGGGATGTTTGTCAAGCCAGGTCACAACGAGGAAGAAGGAACACTGGGAGCACAATCAGGAGGACTTGGAGCAGAGATAACCAGGAACACAAGGTATAGAACCTGTTACTCTGGCACCCTAATGGCGCCAGAGCCGGTTTAAATAAGGCCAGCTAGGTGGTGATATGTGGAGCCAGTAGGCTGCACTCAGGAGGGGAGAGTAGCGTCCCGTTGTCTAGCAACGGGACGGAGCAGTGCGCATGCGCCCGACAGAACCAGACAGCGTAAGCCGCAGCTCGTCTGTTGCCTAGCAACAGAGCGCTGCGACCCGGAAGGCAGGCGTCCTTCCCCGACTGACAGGGGATCAGCAGGTATGGCGCCAGACAGTACCCCTCTCCTCTCCCTCAAAGAAAGACTAGTTCTCAACCGGAATTTGGCAAGGAGATGAGGAGCATGAAGATCAGCTTCTGGGACCCAGGATCTCTCCTCAGGACTATAGCCTTTCCAGTGTAATAGATACTAGGGGGTTGCATCGAACAAAGCGGATCTTCAAAATTCTCTGTACTTCGAATTTTTCTCCCAGATAGGCATTGATGAGTGGAGGAGAGAAGGTTCTTTGAAGAATTTGTTGAGGACTAGAGGTTTCAGCAAGGAAATATGGAAAGTGTTATGGATTTTGAGGGAGGGAGGTAATGAGTTTGTAAGAAACAGGATTAATGATTTGAGAAATAGTGAAAGCACCGATAAACCTGGGAGCCAATTTCATCGATGGAACTTTGAGTAGGAGGTTGCGAGTAGCCAGCCACACACGATCTCCCACCTTCAAAACTGGAAGATTCCTCCTACGGCAGTCAGCAGCTCTCTTATGTCGTTGCACTGAAGTAGAAAGTGCTGTTTTAGTTTGGGTCCAGATTTGTGAAAAGTCATGGATGAGGGAGTCAGCAGTCGGCACAGAAGAAAGTGGAGCCTCAGATAAGAGAGGAGGAGTAGGATGTCTCCCATAGACAACGAAGAAAGGTGAATGGCCTGAGGAGGAATGTAGGAGGCTGTTATGAGTGAATTCGGCCCAGTAAAGGAGGTCACTCCAGGAGGTCTGATGGTCAGAGGCAAAGCACCGCAAGAAACACTCCAGGTCCTGATTCACTTGCTCCATTTGTCCATTCGTCTTAGGGTGGTAACCGGAAGATAATTTAAGTTTAACCTCAATCCTGGTGCAGAAGGCTCTCCAGAACCTAGCGACAAATTGTACCCCCCGATCAGAGATTATCTCCTGGGGACACCCATGGAGGCGGAATATATTTTTTAAAAACAGGTCTGTGAGCCTAGGATCTGAGGGAAGACCTTTACAAGGAATGAAGTGAGATATTTTGTAGAAGCGATCTCCCACGACCCAGATGATATTGTAGTCATGACTCAGAGGGAGATCGGTGATGAAATTCATTGTGATACTGATGCAGTGAGAGTCGGGAATGGGAAGAGGAAGGAGAAGACCAGGGGGACTTTGTCTAGGAGTCTTGTGACGCACACATATACAACATGCTGACACAAATTTACGAACGTCAGAACCCAGAGTAGGCCACCAGTAGTATCTGAAAAGGAATTTCTTCGTCCTCTTGTAGCCGGCATGACCTGCAAACTTAGATTTGTGTGCCCAGCATAGTAATTTAGGGCGGAGGTGTGGTTCTACGAAGGAGCGTCCAGAAGGAGGAGAGACGGATGAGGAATTGGTAATAGCCACCACCTGAATAGGATTCAGAATGGTTTTGTTGTCTGAGAAGGCTAGAGAATCCGTATTATCAAATGATCTAGATAGTGCATCGGCCTTGCAATTCTTGGAACCAGGACGGAAAGTAAGCATAAGTTGAAACCGAGAAAAAAAAGAGACCAGCGAGCCTGTCGAGGGTTGAGACATTGTGCCTCCTGGAGGTAGATAAGGTTCTTGTGGTCCGTCATCACGGTTACGGGATGTAATGCCCCTTCGAGAAGGTAGCGCCATTATTCTAGCGCCATTTTAATGGCCAATAGCTCCTTGTCTCCGATCCCATAATTTAATTCACCACCAGAATTTTTTTTAGAAAGGAATCCACAAGTCTCCAGAGTGCCGGAAGAAGATCTTTGGGACAACACAGCCCCAATTCCTACAGAAGAGGCGTCAACCTCAAGAAGAAAAGATCTCCCCTGGTCTGGCTGTTTGAAGATGGGAGCCGCAATAAATGCCTCCTTAAGGGTCTTGAAGGCCATTATTGCCTCAGTTGACCATGGTTTGCAGCAGACACCTTTGCGGGTTAATGCCGTGATAGGACAGATGATGGAAGGAAATCCTTTAATGAACTGACGGTAATAGTTGGCAAAGCCGATGAAGCGTTGCGTAGCTTTGAGACCAGCGGGAAGTGGCCAGTTGATAATGGCTTCTACCTTTTGGGGTCCATTTGGAGACCAGTGCCTGAAACTAGATAACCGAGGAAGGGAACCTGAGAACATTCAAAGAGGCATTTGTCCAGTATAGAGAATGTTTTCTGAGACGGGGAGGACCGCCTTAACATGGAGACGATGAGAGTATAGATCGGATGAGAATATTAAAATATCGGCCAGGTAGACAATCACGGATTGGTACAGAAGATCCGTGAAGATTTCATTGACGAAATCTTGAAAAACGGCAGGAGCATTGCAGAGCCCAAAGGGCATCACCAGGTGCTCGTAGTGCCTGTCGCGGGTGTTGAATGCTGTTTTCCACTCATCACCGATTCGAATGCGTATCAAATTGTAAGCCCCTCTGAGATCCAATTTGGAGAAGATCTTAGCACCCCGAATGCGATCGAACAGTTCTGTAATAAGGGGAAGAGGGTAGCGGTTCTTGATAGTGATTGCATTCAGGCGACGGTAATCCATGCAGGGTCTTAAGGAGCCATCTTTCTTCTTTACGAAAAAAACCCAGCCCCCGCTGGAGAGGAGGACTTCCTTATGTTAGGAACCCCAGCAGCCAGAACCACAAAACCCGGAGTCTACTTCGAAAGTCTGGTGTTCACTGTTGCCCTAGTGGTGGGGACAGGCTTGGCTGCAGACAAACGGAGTGTCGTGAGATGGATACTGGCTTGCGGAGAACCCAGGAACCGAGAGTTATGGCAGACTGTATTTCCAGAGAACAAGCCGAGGTCAGGGGTCACTTGCAGAAAAGGATAGTCAAAAACACCACAAAAGGTCAGGGTCACGAGCAGGTCAGCAGAATCCGGAGTACGGGCCAAAGATCGGGGACACAGGCGAGATGGCAAAAATCCAGTAAACAGGCAAGGGGTCATACACGGTTATTCAGAATTCCAAAGGTAATACACCTCTGAGGCACAGGAGCAGGCTAGGCACAGGAGCACTGAGCTATAACCGGAGGGGAGGCGAAGCCCTCCCTGCCTTATAAAGCAAAGCTGGCCAATGGGTATGCAGATTTAATTAGCCCTATGAGCTGCCCAGATAGCACACCTGAATATTAGCGAGCGCGCCTGGCTGCCTCTAATGCCGGGACGCAGCGCTCGGCCCTGCAGCATCCAGACCGTTGCCTAGGCAACAGCCGGGATGAGACCCGGAAGTGACGTCCCGGTCGTCATAGCGACGGCCGGGATGCGGAACAGAGGGTCTCGCCGACTGAGCACCGCCATGACTCGTAACACCTGATAAATTCTCTTTCAAGATTGTCAGAGACATACAGTGACATTGCCTTCGTTTTAGGTAGAGAAAGTGGATAAACTCTACTCTTAGGAATGGTTTTCCGGGCATGAGTTCGATGGGACAATCTCACCCACGATGTGGGGATAGACTCTCAGCGGCACTTTTGCTGAATACGTCAAGGAACTCCAAGTACGATTCTGGAAGCTTGACCTGGGAGTCAAGAGAGAGACAAGGTAGGTGGGTGGGTGGTAGTACCTTAGAGAGACACCGGTTGAAACACGAAGTACCCCAGGAGTATACCTGGGCATGAAGCCAATCAAATTGTGGTGAATGCGTCCTGAGCCAGGGTAAACCCAGGATGATAGAGTTAGCGGACTGCGGAATGACCAGGAACCTAATCCACTCATGGTGAGGAACCCCTACCTGCAACCGAACTGGACAGGTGATACAGGTGATGGAACCGTTGCTGACTCGGTTACCGACATTGGCAGTAAGGACCAATGGCTGCGGCAATAGAGAAAAGGGTATGTCAAGCTTGGACACCAGAGTGGCGGAGATGAAGTTCGCTGCGGATCCAGAATCCACGAAGGCGAAACATTCCAGAGAGATATCTGTAGACTTGAGGGTGACTGGCATCAGGAAGTTGGTATTCTTAGGGGGGTAGGGAGTATGGAGATTGGATCCTAGGACAAACTCCCTTTCATTGCCTAGGAGGTGGAGTTTTCCGGCCTCTTTGGACAAGATGATAATAGGTGACCGGGTTCCTTCAATACAGACAAAGGCGGTTCCTAATACTACTCTCCCTTTCATCCCGAGACAAACGAGAGCGCCCAATCTGCATAGGCTCCTGGGCTGGAGGGACAGGAGACTGAAAGCGAGGAGCCAGACGAACAGGGCGGCGTTCCTTGTTTCTTTCAGCAAAATGTCCACCTTCATTCTAAGAGATACCAGCTCGTCAAGATTGGTGGGGAGGTCTCGGGAGGCGAGGGCGTCCTTAATAGGATCAGACAATCCTTGCCAGTAAGTAGCTGTCAGAGCCTCATCATTCCACTCCAGTTCAGAAGCAAAGGTACGGAATTGTACTGCGTATTGACCAGCCGAGAGGGAACCTTGATGAAGGGCCAGAAGACACCGGGCCGGGCTCGTCAAATACCTTTCGAAAGTTCTCGACAAAAGTGGCAGAATTATAGAGGGATACATAATTTCATTCCCAAAGCGGGGAGGCCCAGGCTACTTTAGCTCTTTCAGAAGAGAAATTCTCCGGTGCAAGTTTGAATTGGATGGAGCATTGGTTGAGAAATTCTCAACATCCTTTGGGACTATCGTCATTCTTTTCAGGCGTGGGAATCCATAGAGTCCTGGGTGTAGGGACATTCACACTAGGAGGGGAAGAAGGAGCCGAAACAGCTGCCTGAGGAAGATTCAGGGAATCCAGACGGGAAATCACTTCTTGTATGCATTGCAGGAGTTGAGCCTGGTTAAATTCTTGCTGTTCCACTCGCTGCCCTAAATGGAGGAGGAGATCTCTAGCACAGGGTTCCCCAGAACCGTCAGTCATGGCCAGAGTAAACTGTCAGGCCGTAGGTCTATTGAAGACTACAAAAGCAGGACACTAACCGGTATTAGCGCTACTGAACTAGCAGGTGCGGAGTCTAATGTACCCCATATATTCGCCAGGGACCCCCACAAGGAGGTACACAGGATACGCAGGTCACGATCCTACTAGCCAGTAGCCAGTGTAGTGTAGAAGGGTCAGATGGTCTGGGTCAAGCCAATCGGAAATGCAAGGTACCAGGGAGAATCCAGAGGGATGGTCATCAAGCCGAGGTCGCGGAGCAGAATGGGTCACACAGAACGAGGGATGGTCGCCAAGCTGGGTCACAACGAGGAAGCAGGAACACTGGGAGCACAATCAGGAGGACTGGAGCAGGGATAACCAGGAACACAAGGTATAGAACCTGTTACTCTGGCACCCTAATGGCGCCAGAGCCAGGTTTAAATAAGGCAAGCTATGTGGTGATTGGTGGAGCCAGGAGGTGGCACTCAGGAGGGGAGAGTAGCGTCCCGTTGTCTAGCAACGTTTTGGAGCAGGGCGCATATACCCGACAGAACCCGTCAGCAGTAGCCGCAGCGCGTCTGTTGCCTAGCAACAGAGCGCTGCAGCCCGACTGACAGGGGATCAGCGGCGACAGCGCCTGATAGAAAGTGGGTGGGCGGAAAGGGGGCCGTTATAAGGATGGAAAACGGATTGGACAGAGAGGAGATTTTTAATGCAGTGACCGTTATAGCACCCAAGCCACGTCCCTGGCATTCCTTTCTTTGGCATGACTTATCCATATGAGAATCTGGCAACATGCATGCTGACACTTGTAGTGCCACAAAAATGTACTTTAAATGGTATCTCCATCACGAAATATTAAGTGTTGCCATGTCAGAAATGAATTTTTCTATCTCATAGTGTTTCTCTTCATTATGCCTCCATCCTTAATGTAGTACCTACGCGTTTGTCTGTTATTGGCATTGAACATGTTCAGATAACTGAGAAAAGAGTGGACAAGTTTAGGAAACTGTGTAGACAAGAGATATTTTGGATGCACCAGATTAACTCTTTTTATCCAGGTTGCTGCACTGAAGCGTTGGAGTTAAATAATATTTAACAAATGACTGTGGTGCTGCAATTTATTTTCTTTAGATGAATTTTATTCAGTATAGGTTATTGTTTTGAATATTGTTTGATAATTAAATGGTGCCTGAGATATGTAGATAATAATGGTATTATTATTATTATTATTAATAATAATAATAATAATAATAATAATAATAATAATAATAATAATAATAATAAAAATAATAATAAGTAAAAATAATAAAAATAAATAAAATTATATTTATATATTTTATTGATAATAATAATAATAATAATAATAATAATAATAATAATATCAATAAATTATATAAATATAATTTAATTTATTTTTATTATTTTTATTTATTATTATTATTATTATTATATTTTTATATATATATATGCATATATATTTTTTATGCGTTGTTTCATTTAATATTGTTTAAATTTTGTTTCATATTTAATATTAGTTTCCAATATGACTGGGTTTTTCTCATATACTATGGAGTTAATTATTAGTCATATTTCTGACAGTAAATTTACAGACCGAAATATGACCAACATGAAAATGCAGACATTCCAAATGCCAGTATGTAAATATCCCCGACAGGGATACAATACCGATAGTGTAATTGCCGACAGTCAAAATGCAGACATTCACAATGCCAACATTAAAATGGCAATGCCAGCAGGTCCATTGCTGACAGGTCTATTTACAACCTGAGGCTTGCGTTTCTGACAGAGTGAGAAAGTGTGGAAACGCTAACATAAGTGACTCTTTCCCACACTGTCAGAGGCGCAATACCCAGGTTATAAATAGACCTGCCAGTTATTAAAATTTTATTAAGTGGCGGGTTGCTTCTGTATTCAAAAGCAGTTGCGGCGTCTCCGGAAAAGCGTTGTTTTTTGCCAAGCATGTTCCGGCTAGACTTTTGGGGTCTGAGATGCCAGACAACAATTTTTTGGGTGAAGACAACTGGAATATTTTTTTCGGGGGTTTTTTTCTTCAAATATCAATTTAGATTAAAAGCTTACAAGACTGGACCATACCGAAGAAAGAACAGAGTTTATAAGTATGATTTTTAAAAAAATATTTTTAGTAAAATTTGGAGGTGATGTCTTTTATTTACATTGTGCATGGGTGCACTACAGGACACAGTGGGCCCTAGGTGTCAGGCCATGCTGACAATTGTGGTTCCCCAAGTGCCAGCATGCTATGGGAGCCATAGGTATGCTGGTGTTTGTATTACTACAAGCACCAGAATGTCCAGACTGTTCATGGCAGCCCAGGCTTGCTGGGAGCTGTAGTTCATTAATGTAAAAATTGTTTCATTCATATTTTCTTTTTTTTAGCCATGTATTACCTCCCACCACCCAGTGGTGTCTGAAGAGCCCTCGCACTATCAACACAGGGCAGTGTATCCCTGGGAGGGGGCCCACATCATTTTTTGCACACCCCAACTCCCTAGGGAATCCAGCCCCATGCTTTAACAACCTGGGGCAGGTGGGCATCATGCCTGGGAGACTCCCTGCTGCGGGTTCAGCTGCTGTATTGCCATCAGCCCTAGTTAGCTAGTTAGCCCTAGTTAGTTTGGAGCCTGAACATCAGATCCACACCTGGAGAGCAAGCAAAGCACACAGTTATGATTGGGAGACTTATCTCAAAACTGCAATATGCTCTGAAGGCTCCCAAAGAGAGACACTGGAGATAACTGCATCAGTTTTTCCTTTTGCCAAAATGTGGTTTATTGTAACGGTGAAATTTCGCCAGGGGGAAACCTTAGTAAGAACCAACACAGCCTTTCATAGTGATTGAGCTGTATGCTGCTTGGAAAGTATTAATTTCACAAGAGAGAATTATATGCTATATTTGAACGATATAATTTGCATCTACTATTGTCTTATTGGATTGAGCAGAGTGTGCTTTGAATTATTGTTGCAAAGAACAGTAAACTACATATTAATGTGATCAAGAGCAGCGTGTACTACACTGTTGATTTATATATACTTTCGGAGATGATTATCATGCACAATTTAAGAGATCAGTGCACTGATCAGAACTTATTAGTGCTATAACAGTTCTTCTGTTTCATTAAAATATCCGGGAGGGTGTAAATGGAATGTGCAATGTTCTATTAACATGTTTTAGTTTAGTTTAAATAAATTTATTTACTTAAAATATTTATATATTTCCATGAACTTATTTCTATGTGGATTGTGCCAAATGATTCCACAGCGCTGTGTTATACAGAATATTTAATTCTGTGTTTTCAAGAGCACACAGGCTCTATCACAGCTGCATAAGACGATTTACTTTTAAAACATTAGCAACTTCTATGTCTGAGATACCATTGCCAAAGGACTAAATTCATACTTGCCTACTCTCCCAGAATTTCAGGGAAGCTCCTGAATTTCGGGGAGTCTTTGAGGACTCCCGGAAGAGGAGGCAAACCTCCCGGATCCTATAAAATGCCGAAATTCAGCAAAATTGAATAGCTGGGGCAGGGCCTAATTGCATCATTAAGCCTCACACCCGATATTCAATACCTTGAATTTCTTTATTTTTAGTGGGGCGGTGCTATAGTGACGTAACAACATCGTCACGCCCCCGCCTGCCCACTGTTACATGTCCTGTACTCCGGAAAATCCTGGAGTACAGATTTAAAAGTAAGCAACTTGACTAAATTGTTTCTTTATTTTACAAAAGCCTCAGATGCCTTCACAGGCCGATTGTCTGCATCGGGTGTCACCGTTGGGGGTTAGCCCAATAAGGCATTGGGTAAGTTCCATTTAATACAACATTTGTGTTAAGAAATAGGATCTCTCCTGTTTGTCTGAGCTGTCAGCTGGAAAATTACTGCTGCAAGCATGTGTAGGATCAATCCTGCAGTCCAGCTGGTTGCTAGGTAAATAGCTTCCTACCAATTCTGGTGAACGTTTCTGCTTGACCTAGTGTGCCTTGTATCCTGACCTGTTCTGTTCTCTGTATTTCACCCAGATTGTTCTAAGGATTCTGCTGTCTTCTCCACTCCTGACTCTTGGTTTTGTTAAACGGATTTGCTTTCAAATATCTACCTGCCCTGACCTCTGGCTTGTTTAAATGATTCGGCTGTCTTCTCTGCTCCACACTCTCTAGTCTGGTTGCACACTACTTGCTACTGTGAGCTGTCTGCTCTATCAGACAAGTGCCATATTACTCTGCATTAACCCCTGTCTGTCTGACTCTTAGCTCTGCCAACAATTTCCTGGTTGCTCACTACCTCCTACCTGTCACACGCCGATCTCCCGCTGTGTCCTCCCGGGAGCCGGCGTGTGTATCCGCTGCCTCCCGCCGGGTCCCCGTCTGAATATTTAAGCTATTTCACTTACCTGGTTCCACGCTGCTGCAGTCCGTCCAGCGCTGTCTCTCTCCTTCCTCTTCGGAGCTTACTGGTTCTGCGCATGCGCATAGCGGTCAAACTCTTTTCTGTGCTCTTACTGCCCTCTATTGGCTGCCTAATTGTAACTACACTTTATAATACCTTTTGACCTAAACTCTGTGCTGGGTCTTTCAGTCAGTCTCTGACTCCTGCATTGGATACAGCTCCTGTGCCGTTTGAAGCTCCTGGGAATTTCTACTCTGTGTTTCCGAGTTCCTGCATCTCCAGGCTCCTATGCCACAAACTATCCCTGCAAATTAACTCCAAGTGGCAAACGTCGCATTATTACGGCTACCACCTCTGAGTGGCAACGCTGCATCATAACTATTAACCACTTCCAGTGGAAACACGGCAGTCCATCCTGTATATCTTCTCCTAGTGACATTCTTCGGCTCATCTAAGATAAATAAAGCTCCAGGTCCAGATGGAAAACACCCAAGGGTCTTTATGGAGTTAAATTCAGAAATAGCTAGACCGCTATTCTTAATTTTCAGAGATTCAATCTCATCAAGCTCAATACCAAGGGATTGGCGAATAGCAGATATGGTGCCGTTGTTTAAAAAGGAGACAAGATCACAACCAGGGAATTATAGACCTATAAGCCTGACATCAATAGTGGGGAAACTACTGGAAGGTATTTTAAGGGATTACTTGGTACGCCATAAAATTATTAGTGGGAATCAACATGGATTTGTGAGGGATAGGTCATTTCAAACTAATCTAATTAGTTTCTACGAGGAAGTTAGTGGAAACTTAGACCAGGGTAGCACAGTAGATGTGGTCTACTTAGATTTTGCAAAGGCCTTTGATACAGTGCCACACAAGAGGTTGGTTTACAAAATTAGGGAACTGGGTCTAGGAATCAACATTTTTACTTGGATCGAAAACTGATTAGAGTATAGGGAACAGAGAGTTGTGATAAATGGTACATTTTCTAATTGGTCAAAAGTCTTAAGTGGAGTACCTCAAGGTTCCGTGCTGGGGCCACTCCTTTTTAATATATTCATTAATGACCTTGGTGATGGTTTAGAGAGTAAAGTTTCTATTTTTGCAGATGACACTAAACTCTGTAAGGTAATAAAATCAGAGCAAGATGTAGCTTCTCTACAGAGGGGCTTAAATAAACTGGAGGATTTGCGGCCATATGGAATATGAGGTTCAACACAGATAAATGTAAGGTTTTTTATTCAGGGATCAAAAACAAGAACGCAATCTATAAATTAAATGGAATTCATTTAGGAGAATCTATAATGGAAAAGGATTTGGGAGTGCTCATAGACAGCAGACTTAGCAATAGTGCTCAATGTCAAGCAGCAGCTGCAAGGGCAAATAAAGTATTGGCATGCATAAAAAGGGGCATAGATGCAAGGGAAGACAGTGTAATTTTGCCACTGTATAAATCGTTGGTAAGACCTCATCTTGAATATGCAGTACAGTTCTGGGCACCACTCTATAAAAAAGATAATTTGGAACAAGAAAGGGTTCAGAGAAGGGCGACAAAATTGATAAAGGGTATGGAGTTATTAAGTTATGCGATAAGGTTATCCAGTTTAGGCATGTTTACTTTAGAAGAGAGGCGTCTAAGGGAAGATATGATTACTATGTACAAATACATTAGGGGTCAATACAGAGAACTTTCATGGGAACTTTTTGCCCCAAGGACTATACAAAGGACACGTGGTCACCCTCTAAGGTTAGAGGAGAGGAAATTTCGCAACCAGCAAAGGAAGGGATTCTTTACAGTAAGGGCAATCAAGATATGGAATTCCTTGCCAGGGAAGGTTGTGATGGCAGATTCAATAGATATGTTTAAGAAAGGGTTAGACAAATTTTTAGCAGAAAGGTGTATCCAGGGATACGACTGTTAATTAAAATGTAGGATAGTAGTGGATATAGGGTAAAAATAGGGCTGCAATATTGAGTCTGGGGGGATTTTCTCAATTGAAACAGATTGGCGGTTGCTTACTCTGGATCAATTTCAAGTATAAGTGCAGGATCGCAGGAGATCCAAAAAAGGTTGAACTTGATGGACTGGTGTCTTTTTTCAACCTCATCAACTATGTTACTATGTTACTTTGTCTCTTCACCGGTTGCCAGTAGCATCAGTCCGTTCTCCAGAGGCTCTACTTTGGTTGTACCTCCTGTGGCTCTATCTAGCTATTCTACGCTCTTTCTCTCGTGGTTCACTGGGAATTTCCCAAGGGGGCTGTGACCTGCAACTGGAAGCCGCGAAGTCCATATCCCTTGCGGGAATCACTGGTGAACACCTTTCGCTTGTTAGACTCCGCACCCCTATCTGAAGTCACGCCAATCCCGGTTGAACTACCAGGATCCAGTTGTCCCTCATTGGTGCAGTGACACTACCATGTTCCATCCACTCAACCGGGCAAGTGCTAGATCAACAACTGCTTCTACCCGAACTTTGGTCTTGGGGGCTAACGAGTACTGTAGAACATAACTAGTTCTTTGGAAAAGGGGTTGCTAAAGGTGAGAATCTCATGAAGAGGTTCTAGTAGCTGAGGCTCTCATGCTACTCTGCCTTAACAATTTGTCCCACCCTCTTGGGCTGTCGGTGAATGGCGTGATTGATGGGGATGTTTGCACGGTGGTATATCAGTCATTTGAAGAGGCTTTGGCTTTGGTTCAAGAGTATGGGTCAGGTGCATTGCTACCAAAGCCAGATGTGGAATCAGCTATTTGTCTTCTCCCCTGCTCCCCATTCCTTTTAGTACATGGGTTTTAAATTGGATAACGGGTTTTATGTGAATAAAGGTTTGCCTATGTGTTCTGCGGTGTCCTTTGCCTTTTTAAGTGTTTTAGTTTGTTTCTTCACTGGTGCATAATTGCTGAGACAGGCCACCGTGATGTGACGTATTACTTTGATGATTTTTTGTTTGTAGGTCCAGGTGAGTCTGCTGATTGTGAGACAGTTTTGGTTTCAGTGCAGGCCTTGCTGTGCCGATTGTGGTTGACAAAACTGAGTGACTGATGATCAAGTTGTTGTATTTGGGCATTGAGATTAATTCAATGGTGGGTTGTTGCAAGTTGCTGGTGGCCAAGGTGACTAATTTGAAGGGCATTCTAGATTTTTTTTTGCTGTGGTTAGCAAGGGCACACAGAAACAGGTTATGTCTCTACAGGGGCTGTTGAAATTTGCATTTCGAGTGCTTCCGATGGAGCAGATTTATTTGTAGAAAGTTTGAAAGGGCTGCTGCTGGTGTTGTTATGAATCATCCTTTTATCAGGCTTTCTGGTGAGATTAGGGATGATCTGGCGATGTGTCATATTTTCTTGCAACATTTCAATGGGGTTCGCATGTGGGTATCCCCTCTCGCAACTAACAGGGACATTCAGCTGTTTATGACACAGCTGGGTCTCCAGGCTTTGGGGCTTACCTGGATGGTGACTGGTGCCGTACACCCTGGTTCTTGATTGGCATGAGTAGGGACTCACAGAGTTATTTCTGATCATTGTAGCTGCTAAATTCTGGAGTCATTATATGCATGAGGAGCATTATTTTCTGGTTTAATAGTTTGTGGTGGTCAAGACCATTTATAATCAGAAGGCCTCATAGTCTCCTGCACGTAGATTGCTTAAACATCTGGTCCTCAAATTCTTATGACTCAATATTGTTTTTAAAGTTCTGTGCTGTTACAGCTGCGGCTAATATGTGAGTGTGTCATATACGCTTATGTTTGGCAGATTATCAAGCCGGCATAGAAGCTCTGGTTGGGACTGCATTTGCCCTGTTAACTTTGAAGAAGTATAGGGAGGCGTGGTTGGCTTGCGATTGTTTCAGTAATGCGAGTGGACTTAGAGGTAAGACTGGAGAAATGTCTGTTGGCTTTTATCTGGTAATTCTAAGGCCTGGTGTCGGTTGGTATCTCTTTAATTTTACAGTTGCGCGGTGCAGAGGCTTTCACTAAGACTTTTCTGGTCCGCAATGCTTTAAAAGGCTGGACCAGGCTTGCCCAGAAGGTAGAGGATAGGAGGTTACCTATTGATGCAGATCTTTTTGTGAGACTTATGGGGGCATTTGTCGAGATTGCAGTTGCATTTTAAGTGTGCTTATTTTGCGTGGCTTTCTCTATGGCATTTCTGGTGCTTTCCAGGTTAGTGACATGGTGGTATCCTCCAAGTTTTCGCGTTGTATGGGTTTGCTTTCCAAAAATGTTGTTGTTCTCAGTAATAGTTTAGTTTGTAAGATCTACAGGTCGAAATCTGATCAGCTTGGTAAGGGACATTGGTTTATGCTGTTGCGTAAAGTAGATGCTCTAGTTTGCCCAGTTAGTTTGGCTGATGGATATTTGGACAGGAGGCCTTCCAATGACTGAATTGCTTGAGGCATTTTGAGTCCTCTTTGACTAAATATCAGTTCAGTGCAGTTTTTAAGAAATGCTTGTGTAGACTGGGTTTAAACTCGACGACTGCGGCACTCATTCTTTAAGGATCTGTGCTGCCATAGTTGCGGCATGGTTGTTCTGTTCAAACCATTATGGCATTGGGTATATTTAAGTCTGGGTGCTAAAAGAAATACATTAGACTGTGTGATCATCATCATCATTAACATCAATATATGTTGATCCTTGCTCCTTCCCTGGCTAGGCTGATCCATTATGGGCGGTGCTTGTCTCATTTTGAGGGGCCATTGAGGGATTTTACTAATATTTCCTTTAAATGATTGGCTTGTGGCTCCTTGAGGTTTTTTACAGTTTTACCTTCATATGGGTCATCCCATGCATCCTTTCTCCTGGATAGGTCTGCTGTGTTGAGCTATTCATTCGCTGCCTTTGGTTTCCTGTTCTTATATTTCGGATGCTGTATTTACTTGTTTCATACCTCCATGTTTATGGATGTAGGTAGGAGTCAATAAAGGTGTGGCTGGAAGGACATTCTTTTATGTATGGGGCCATTAAGTGTGATCGCAGCACAAGCATTTTCCCTTGGGCTAGAGCTGTTCACTGTTGGTGTAAGTACCCTGTCCCTGAATGAAGCTACACATTTTTTTGGCAGTGCGGTACTATCCCTTAATAGGGAGGTTCATTTAGTAACACTACCCCATGGGTATTTATAGGACACTGTCTTTCCAGGCTGGCCCCACCTATTGAGCTAAAACAGGGTAGAGTGGGGCTGCACTGTCTAGAAGTGTTGAAATACATTTGGGTTGCCATAATTCTGACTTTTGGAGTAGCTGATGATTTGTGCTTTTTAGTTGTGACCGCTTTAATGGATCTGTATATAATAGAAGAAGATTGTTTGTTTGTTTATAGCTGAATATCATCAACTCCCCTGTACCGATTGGGTTGAAACCAGCGCGAAGAGTTCCAGTTGGATCCTGGCCAGGTTTTAATGGGTTTAGGGTCCCGGTTGTACCTCCAGTTTATGTATGTTCAGCAGAACTTTGACCCGGAGAGCCTGTACTGTGCCTTCCACTGGATGGATTTGAACGATAAGTTCACAGATTGGTAACATTGGATCCCAGTAGACATACTAGGGGTTTGGGGTCCCTGTCAGATCTCCCACTGAATGGATTTGGAAAACATCTATATATATATATATATATAAAAAACATTTGTTTGTTGCTTTGTTTGTTGGTGAATAACTTCAACATCCCTGCACCGATTTAGATAAAACCAACGCTAGGTGGTCCAGTTGGATCCTGGCTTTAAGGGGGTTAGAGTCCATGTCAGACCTCCCATCGGTGTGCGCTGGGGAGAAATTTGGCCCGAGGAGAATGATCTGAGCTTTCCACTGGATGGATTGGGTTTGGTTTTCTGTCTCGTTATGCATTTGGGTACTCCTGCGCCAATTCGGATTAAACCATTGCGAGGTACTTTAGTTGGATCCTGGCCAGGTTTTTGGGGGTTAGGGTCCCGGTCTATAGTCCCATTAGTGTATACTGGGCAGAAATTTGACCAGGGGAGCCTGTTCTTAACATTCAACTGGATGGATTTGAATGGTAACTTTATAGACTGGTAACATTTTATCCCAAATGACATACTAGGGGGTCGAGGTCCTGGTCAGACCTCTTACTGATGTACACTGGCCAGAACTTTAACGCGGGGAACCTGTTCTTCATCTTTCACTGAAAGGATTAGGAAAACATCTATATATTATCATCATCATCATTACCATTTATTTATATAGCGCTACTGATTCCACAGCGCTGTACAGAGAACTCATTCACATCAGTTCCTGTCCCATTGGTGCTTACAGTCTAAATTCCCTAACATACACAGAGAGAGAGAGAGAGTGAGAGGTGAGACATATGGGTAAATTTTGATAGTAGCCAATTAATCTACTAGTATGTTTTTGGAGTGTGGGAGGAAACCGGAGCACCCGGAGGAAACCTACGCAAACACAGGGAGATCATACAAACTCCACACAGATAAGGCCTTGGTCAGAAATTGAACTCATGACCCCAGCGCTGTGAGGCAAAATTTCTAACCACTTAGCCACCGTTCTGCCACACGGAAGAAGCTTGTTTGTTTGTTTGTTGGCAAATAATTTCGACACCCCTACACTGATTGAGAGGAAACCAATACGAGGTAATCCAGTTTGATCCTTGCCAGGTTTTAAGGGAGTAAGGGTCCACATCGGACCTCCTGTTGGTGTATGCTGGGCAGAACTTTGACCCGGGGAGCCTGTTCTGAGCCTTCCACTGTATGGATTTGGAAGAAACTTAAACAGACTTTCAACATTGGATCCCAGAAGACCTACTTGGGGGTTATGGTTCTGGTCGGACCTCCAATTAATGTATGCTGGCCAGAATTTGACATGGGGTGCCTGTTCTGGGCCTTCGACTGGATGCATTTGGTTTGTTAGTCTATCCAGTTATACATTCAGAAACGCCTGCACCAATAAGCATAAAACCAATTTGATCCTAGACAGGTTTTAGGAGGTTTTGGGTCTTAATCGACTCGTTACTATACACTGGTGTCACGCGACAGTCATTCGGCTTCCATAACCGTAGTCTGCCACACTCTCATCTGTTCCTCCCTGATTCAAGCTGCAGCTGTTTGTGTTCTGATGTTAGTTCTGCACATGCGTGGAAATTATCCTTGATGTTCTCTGCAAGTTTCCTATTGGCTTTCAGTCTGGCTCCAAATTTCAAAAGGCACTCCCCCCTTCTCAGTGCCTGTTGATCAAATTACTTGCCTGGTAAGACTTACCATCTTGTCTCCTGTGTGTTCTACCTTGGATCCTCAGCGCCTCCCTGTCTTTGCCGTGCCGCTGGTTGAACTGCTCAAGCTACACCAGTTCCCGTTATATTGCTGGCTGAACTGTCCACGATGCACTTGTCTCCACTGTTCCGCTGACTGTACTACTTAAGCTGCACCTGTCTCCGCTATACTGCTGGCTGAACCATTCACGGTGCAGTTGTCTCCGCTGTGCCGCTGACTGTACTTCTCAAGCCGCAGCTGTCTCCACTACACTGCTGGCTGATCCGTTCATGCTGGAATCTTGTCTCCGCTGTGCTGCTGACTGAACTACTTAAGTTGCACCTGTCTCCGCTATACTGCTGGCTGAACTGTTCATGCTGCACTTGTCTCCGCTGTACCTCTGGCTGTGCTGCTCAAGTTGCTTCTGTCTCTGCTATACTGCTAGGTGAACTGTTCACGCTGCACCTGTCTCCATTTTGCCACTGGCCTAAGAGCTTACGCTTCACCTGTCTCTACTGTGCCGCTAGTTAAAGAGCTTACACTCCCCCTGTCTCCATTGTGCCACTGGCCAAAGAGCTTACAATCCACCTGTCTTCACTGTGCCGCTGGCTAAAGAGCTTACGCTCCACCTGTCTCCATTGTGCTGCTGGCTAAAGAGCTTACACTCCACCTATCTCCAAATTTCCACTGGCTAAAGAGCTTACGTTCCACCTGTCTCCCCTGTGCAGCTGGCTAAAGAGATTACGGTCCACCTGGCTCCACTATGCCGCTGGCTAAAGAGCTTACGCTCTACTTATCTCCATTGTGCCGCTGGCTAAAGAACTCACATTCCTTCTGTATCCATTGGAGCCATTGGCTGAAGAGCTAATGCTCTACCTGTCTCTACTGTGCTGCTGGCTTAAGAGCTAACGCTCCATCTGACTCCATTATTTTGTTGTCTTCTGGCCTTGTGTTTCTGCCTCTGTACAGCATCTTATTCTACTCTCTCCCCTATAGGGTTTCGCCTGACACTCCTGGTAAGGGCCAAGACCTGTGGACGAGTGCAGCTAAGCCCAAACCACCTTGCGGTGGCTCTTGGTGAAAACCTCCCGTTCGTTACACTGCGCGCCTTACTGGGAGTAGTGCTAAGTTGGACAGACCTAAGAATCCAGTTTACCAAACCGTGACAGCTGGGCAGAGCTTTGACCCTGGAGCCTGTTCTGAGCCTTCCACTGGATGGATTGTGTTTGTTTTTCTGTCCAGTTATGCATTCGTACATCTCCTGCACAGATTGGTATGAAACCAATGCAAGGTAGTCCAGTTGGATCCTGGCCAGACTTTAGGGTGGTTAGGGTCCGGATCAGACCTCCAGTTGGTTCATTGCTGGGCAAAACTTTGACTCGTGGAGCCTGTTTTGAGCCAACCACTGGATGGATTTAGATGAAAATTTCAAAAGACTGCTAACATTGGATGCCAGAAGACAGACCAGGTGGTTGATGTCCCAGCCAGATGTCCCGTTGGTGTGCACTGGCCTGAACTTTGACCGAGTGAGCATGTTCTGTGATTCCTACTGGATGGATTTGGTTTGTTTGTCTTTCTGGGTATATGTATTCAGAATCCCCTGCACTGATTGGGATAAAACCAACGCAAAGAGGCTTACTGTGATAAGTGGGTCAAATTGACTGATGAACATGTGAAACCCTTTCCCAAAGTTGGTAGTTTTGATCCAGAGGTATTAAGAACTGTTAGAGATAAAATCTTTTTTATAAAGTCACTAAAACTGAGAATTAAACATACTGACTGTTGGCAACAGGAAGGGAGTATGTGATACAAGAGCGCATGCATAGCAGAATGTAGCATTGTGAAGCGAAGAGAAACAAGACCAAGCGCGCCCTCGCAACCATATGTGGACGGGGAAAAGTACAACTGATACCAAAAATGATAAAAAATAACATAAGTAACTTATGTCCCATATTGAGAGGTATGCAAGGTAATGTTTCTGAAGAAGATGACGAACCCACTGCTATTTCAGCCATTGCCCATGCAATTAATATGCAAGAATTGCCACTTAGACAAGGAAAGGGAACGGTCCCACCAGCAGGGGCAGCGGCTGAAATCAGTGAGATTGGTGTAGAAACCAATAGGCAGGGGAACATTCAGTGTACTGAAACAGTGATTACAGCTATTAGTCCTGAATGAAGTGATTTAGTTTGCTTACATCCAGTCCGTACAATAGCAGTTCCTAATAGGAAGGCGGACAAGGATAGTGTAGTTACTATAAAGCATGTGACAATGAATTGTCCCTGCACTAGGTCTGAGCTTCTTTCAATTATGTCTGATTCAAGGAAAAGATTTGGCCAAATGTCAGAAATTTGTTAAAGATTTGGGTAATGCTCATGAGCCAACAAGTAAAGATTGGTGAGTGGTGTTGAGGGACTGTCTTCCTCCCAAAACTGACATATAAAAGTTTATTAAGGACTGTATGTTGGAAGAAGATAAGTCCTTAACAGATAAAGATAACCAAACCAATATAAATTATATAACCTCCCAATTGGGTATATACTTTACAGTAGTAGCAAAATTTTCACTATAGACAAAAAGATGGTGAAACTACATCAGATTATTTTTCAGAGCCCTGACAGCTATGACCAACTACACTGGGATATCAACCATAAAGGATGATGTGCATCACAGGGAGTTAGCTGTTACAGTACTAACGGAGGGTGTTAGGGAGAATCTAAAAGCCAGAATACAAACCTCTTTGGACTGGGGTAAAGTTGTTTTGTCTGATGAATCCCCTTTCAGATTATTTGGGGCGTCTGGAAAAATGCTTGTCTGAGGGAAAGGTGAGCTCTACAATCAGTCTTGTGTCATGCCAACAGTAAAGCATCCTGAGACCATTCATGTGTGGGATTGCTTTTCAACCAAGGGGGTGAGCTTATTCCCAATTTTGCCTAAGAACACAGCCATATAAACAGCCAATAAAGAATAAAACCAAAATATCCTCCTAGAGCAACTTCTCCCAACCATCCAAGAACAGTTTGGTGAAGAACAATGCCTTTTAAAGCATGATGAAGCACCCTGCCATAAGGAAAAAGTGATAACTAAGTGGCTCGGGGATCAAAACATCTAAATATTGGGTCCTTGACCAGGAAACTCCCCAGACTTTAACCCCATTGAGAACTTGTGATCAATCCTCAAGAGGTGGGTGGAGAAAAAAGCCCACAAATTCTGACAAACTCCAAGCATTGAATAGGCAAGCATGGGCAGCCCGCAGTCAGTATGTGGCCCAGAAGGTGATTGACAGCATTCCAGGGCGAATTGTGGAGGTCAACACTGCAAATATTGACTCTTTGCATAAACTTAATGTAGTTGTCAATAAAAGCCTTTAACACTTATTGAATGCTTGTAATTTTACTTCAGTATACCATAGTCGGGGTTCAAGAAGGAGGGCGTGGAAGACAGGGAGACCCCCAGGGGGGACGCGGGAGCAAGAGTGAACGTGGGGTGGAGGACCCTCGAGGAGGAGGGCTAAGTAGCTGGAGAGCAGAGTTAGAAGTGGTGGAAACAGGAGGAGAGATGACCCTGCTCAGAGGAGCGTACAACCTAAGGGGAGGGGTGGACAGACAGAGAGACGCAGGAAGAGAGGGAGAGTAGGAGGACTGGGGCAGAAGATAAGGTAGGAAGTTAAGTGGGAGACAGAAAGGCTTTCAGAAAAAGGTGAGTTTTTAGGGCCCGTTTGAAACTGGACAGATTAGGGGAAGTTCTGATGGAGGGAGGGAGCTTGTTCCAGTGGAGGGGGGCAGCGCGGGCGAAGTCTTGGATACGTGCATAGGAGGAGGTTATAAGGGGGGAAGAGAGGCGACAGTCAGAGGCAGAACGGAGAGGGCGGGATGGAGCATGAATAGAGAGGAGGGTGGAGATGTACGGCGCAGTGGAATTGGCGAGGGCCTTGTAGGTGAGTGTGAGGAGCTTAAGGAGGATTCTGAAGGGGAATGGGAGCCAGTGAAGGGCTAGGTAGAGGGGGGAGACAGAAGAGGAGCGGCGAGAAAGGAAAATAAGCCTAGCGGTAGCATTAAGAACAGATCGAAAGGGAGCGAGATGAGACATTGACATTACATTACATACATTACATTACATAGCAAACATATCTCCTCTTAGACGCCTGTTTTCTAAAGTAAACATGCCTAAACTGGCTTACCTTTTCTCATAACTTAGACTTCATACCCTTTATCAATTTTGTCGCCCTTCTCTGAAACTTTTCTAGTTCCCAATTATCTTTTTTGTAGAGTGGTGCCCAGAACTGTACTGCGTATTCAAGATGAGGTCTTACCAACGATTTATACAGTGGCAAAATTACACTTCCCTTGCATCTATTCCCCTTTTATGCATGCCAATACTTTATTTGCCCTTGCAGTTGCTGCTTGACATTGAGCACTATTGCTAAATTTAGGTACACACCACACGGTTTTCGTCCAATAATCGGCTCAATCAGCCGGCATACGACCGCTCATTCAAAAGTCGGGTCAGTGTGTGTAGTGACACGATGGTCGAAAGTCTGCCCAAATGGTCGATTGTCGCCTCATTTGGCTGGTAGTACCGTTAAATATTTATTTTCGTTCCAATCTCGTTTCTGTTGTGTAGTGTGTATAAACTTCCGACCGAACCACAACAGGGAGTACGAAATTTCAGTCATTGCTCACGACAACATAGCTGTAAAAAGTCGCTAATGTGAAAGCTGCTCTTCCCTTTATCGTCTAAAACGAGGCTAGTGTGTATGCAGTCCATGGACCGAGCAATCGGACCATCGATTGCATGTAAAATTGATTGGCATAAAAAGTTGGTGGAAAATTCTGTAGTGTGTACCCAGCTTAAGTCTACTGTCTATGAGTACTCCCAAATCATTTTTCATTATAGATTCTCCAAAATTATTTCCATTTAATTTATAGATTGCGTTTTTGTTTTTGATTCCTAAATGCATAACCTTACATCTATCTATGTTAAACCTCATATTCCATTTGGTCGCCCAATATTCCAGTTTATTTAAGTCCCTCTGTAGAGAAGCTACATCTTGCTCTGATTTTATTACCTTACAGAGTTTAGTGTCATCTGCAAAAATAGAAACTTTACTCTCTAAACCATCAACAAGGTCATTAATAAATATATTAAAAAGTAGTGGCCCCAGCACGGAACCTTGAGGTACTCCACTTAAAACTTTTGACCAATTTGAAAATAATCCATTTACAACAACTCTCTGTTCCCTATTCTCTAACCACTTTTCGATCAAAGTACAAATGTTGATTCCTAGACCCAGTTCCCTTATTTTGTAAACCAACCTCTTGTGTGGCACTGTATCAAAGACCTTTGCAAAATTTAAGTAGACCCCATCTACTGTGCTGCCGTGGTCTAAATTCCCACTAACTTCCTCGTAGAAACTAATTAGATTAGTTTGAAATGACCTATCCCTCACAAATCCATGTTGATTCCCACTAATAATTTTATTGCGCACCAAGTAATCCTGAATATTATCACTTAAAATACCTGCCAGTAGTTTCCCCACTATTGATGTCAGGCTTACAGGTCTATAATTCCCTGGTTGTGATCTCGTCCCCTTTTTAAACAGCTGCACCACATCTGCTATTCACCAATCCCTTGGTATTGAGTATGATGAGATTGAATCTCTGAAAATTAAGAATAGCGGTCTAGCTATTTCCGAGTTTAGCTCCATAAGGACCCTTGGGTGTATGCCATCTGGACTTGGAGCTTCATTTATCTTAATATTCTTCAGTCGCCTTTGGACTTCTTCCTCTGACAACCCAGTATTAATTAATGGTATGGTTTCATTTCCATTTTTATGTATTACTCCTACCATTTGTTCCTCTCTAGTAAATACTGAAGAAAAGAAAGTGTTTAATACCTCTGCTTTTTCATTAGTATCATTTATCAATTCACCCATCTAAATTCTTAGGGGTCCTATATAATCTTTTTTAATCCTAGTGCCATTTATATACTTAAAAAGCTATTTGGGGTTTGTCTTAATTTCTTTTGCAACTTGCCTTTCATTTTCTAATTTAGCCAAACTAATTTCCTTTTTGCATGTTTTATTACATTCCTTATACATATGGAAGGACTCCTCTGACCCTTCAGACTTAAAAAAATTAAATGCACGCTTTTTGCTTTGCATTTCTTCCCTTACCTTTTAATTTAGTCACATTGGTTTAGACTTAATTCTTTTACATTTATTTCCCATAGGAACGCACTTATATGTGTATGTTTTTTTACACTTTAAAGATAGCCCACTTTTCTTCCGTATTTTTTCATTCAAAGGCTTTGTCCCAGTCTATGCTCTTTATAGACTCCTTTAGCATATTAAAATTTGCCTTTCCAAATTTTAAAGTATTAGTTGATCCCTTATACCAGTGGTCAGGGAACAGGGGTAAATTACACCAAATGGGGTAAAAATGAAATTCCTGGGGGTAATGCCGCCGATTCACATGCTGTCAGTTGCATTGTAGACTCCTTTAAATGTGAAATTGCTGTTGTACCAGAAGAGCCTCAAGGGTTGGCAGAGGCAATTCTTGAGCTTCATTTCAATAATGAAGCACATATTGCATTTGAAAAAAAAGCAGATCTGTCATATTTTTGGATGTCAACAGCTGCAAAGGCATCAAAATTGCACATGAGGAAGCAGTCAAAAAGTTGCTGCCTTTTGCAACAACCTACCTTTGCGAACAAGGATTTTCCACTTTAACGAACATAAAAACAAAGCAGAGAAATCGATTGGACGCTGAAGACTGTATCCAAATTGCTCTGACATCCAAATGCCCCAATATTGATACTCTCGTATCAAAAATGAAGCAACATCATTGCCCCAAAACCTGATTTTTTTGAAGTTGAAGCTTTCAAAGAAATTTTGAATTCCAAAAATTAATAATTATGATTTCCTTCCTTCAAAATCAAGGGGGTAACGTCGGCATATCTAAATATATTTGGGGGTAAAAGGTAAAAAAGTTCCCTGACCCCTGCCTTATACCGTTGCTTCTGGAAACTAATTTCAAATGAGACCATATTATGATCATTGTTTCCCAAGTGCTCCCTTACTTGAATATTTGATATTACATCTACATTGTTTGTTATTACTAGGTCCAGTATATTCCGGTTCCTAGCAGGTTCATCTACTAATTGGGACATGTAATGGTCTTTTAAGTTGCTCAGAAACCTATTTCTCCTAGCTGTACCGCAGGTCTCAGTACTCCAATCAATGTCCGAATAATTAAAATCCCCCATAATTAAAATTTGACCTAGTTGTGTAGCCTTTTCAATTTGCTATAGAAGTTGGGTTTCCTCAATTGTAATAATATCTGGAGGTTTATAGCATATCCTTAACAGAAACTTCTCTGAACATTTTTCCTCTGCTGGGTATTTCCACCCACAATGCCTATATTATCACCAATATTCTCGTAAATAACTTCCTGAATACTTGGTTTTAAATCTGGCTTAATATAAAGACATATTCCGCCTCCCCTTTTATTTACCCTATCCCTCCTGAAGAGAGAATAGCCTTCCAAGTTGACTGCCCAGTCATGTGTATCATCCCACCAGGTCTCCGTAATACCTATAATATCATACTGCTCATTCATTGCTACTAGTTCTATTGCCTCCCTTAGGTATTTCTTTTGCTTTAAAAAGGACCTCTCCTTATTCTCTATGTTTCCCTTTCCCCCCTCTCCACCCCCTTGACTCTTGTTAAATTCCTCCTTACTACTCTCAATGTCTATCCCATAAAAACTTGCTTGCCCCACCCCCCGTAGCCTAGTTTAAAATCCCCTGCAACCTTCTAACCATTCTCTCCCCTAGCACTGCAGCCCCCTCCTCCTTCAGGTGCAATCCATCTCGACAATAAAGATGGCAACTGACCGAGAAATCAGCCCAGTGCTCTAAGAATCCAAAACCCTCCTTCCTACACCAATCCTTTAGCCACGCATTAACCTCCCTAATATCCCGCTGCCCCCCTGGACTAGAGCGTGGCACAGGTAGTATTTCCGAAAATACTACTTTGGATGTCCTTGCCTTAAGTTTGCGACCTATGTCCCTGAAATCATTCTTTAGGACACCCCTTCTTCCTCTAACTCGGTCATTGGTTCCATCATGCACCAAAACCACTGGGTCATTCCCACCCTTCTCAACAATCTGTCCACCCGATCCGCAATATGCTGAGCCAGAGCACCCGGGAGACAACACACTGTTCGGCATGCATGGTCCCGGTAACAGATTGCCCTATCTACCTTCCTAATAATTGAATTCCCTACCACCACAATCTGTCTGGGTCCCTGAGTAACTTTGTCTCCTCTATGCTGGAGAGACCATTCCCCTGGTTGCTAGAGGAAGCAGTCTCATCCAACTCTACCAATTCTGAACTGCCTTCCACAATATCTTCATCCAATCTGGCAATTCTGCTGGGATTGCTTAGCTCAGAACTGGCTTGCCTCTTCCTCCCTCTGCTACCCCTATTAACTGTTACCCAACTGCCTACCTGTGCACCCTCCTCTGCCTCTACTCCACCCTGCTCAGCTAACGCATCAACGGTGAGCTGTAAACTCTGCTCCAGGTTCACACTTTCTCTCAATTTTGCAATGGTCTGCTTTAGATCAGTTACCTAGGCTTCCAAAGAGACCAATTACTCACATTTCTCACAGAGGTATAAACCTTGGAACAATTGCTCCAAGTGTGCATACATATGACAAGATATGCATTGAGTGAGATCATCAAGCCTGCTACCACTCATCTTATTATGGCTAACCTTACTTCTTATAGCCTACAGTGAACTCGAGAGTACTAACCTTTGCTAGCTACTTACCAGATTAAGCCCCTTCCTGGATTCAACGCCTTACTGGATCTAACTCTACACTTTAAACAAACAGCACTTGAAATCAAACAGCAGTGGAAATAACAAGCTCAATGAATCCCTTCATCACCCCAATCAAAAAACATTTGGGTCATAATTTTATACTACAAACACACAACAGAAGACAGCACTATATCAAATACATTAAAGTGCTGACAGTTTAGAAACACATTAAAATCTCCTGTAAATAAACATATAATTGCCTATATATGTGTATATATATATATATATATATATATATATATATATATATATATATATATATATATGCTATCTGAAGTACCTGGCGTTGCCTGGGTTCAAATCTTCAAGTTAATAAGTTAACATGGAGTTGAATGTAACTGTTAACAGTTTAAAATTAATTAGCAGCTTAGAAGCTCTTCCAACACACCAATTAGGTGGCTGCCCAGTATTGTTTTTGTTTTTATATTAAATGTTCTCCAATTTTCAAATTTGCAAATGTTCTCCAAATGATCTCTTCCATCCAATGGAAAGACCAAACTTGGTCCCCGGGTTAATGTTATATAGTATATATATAATGCTATAAAGTTTTCGTTCAAATCAATGCAATTAAAAGCACAGAACAGGCTCCTCGGGTTTAAGTTCTTCCCAACGTACACCAACAGGAGGTCCGACTGGTACCTGAAACATCCTAAAACATGTCCAGAATCAAACTGGATCACATCGCATTAGTTTATCAACTGTACCAATTTGCATTGGTTTCATACCATTCGGTACAGGGGTGTCCGAATGCATAACCAGACAGATAAACAAACCAAATCCATCCAGTGGAAGGCCCAGACAGGCTCTCTGGGTCAAAGTTCTTCCCAGCGTACAACAACGGGAGGTCTGATCAGGACCCTTAGCCCCCTAAAACCTGGTCAGGATCAAACCGGTCCACTTCACATTGGCTTCATCCCAATCAGTGCAGATCGGAATGCATTTACGTATGCATAACCAGGCTTCACATATTAAAATTCTGGCCAGCATACACTAATGGGAGGTCTGACTGGGAACTGAACCCCCGTGTATGTCTTCTGGGAAGTCTTAGAACAGGCTCCCCAGGTCAAAGTGTTGCCCACTGTACACCAACAGGATGTCTGACATAAATTAAAACTGGCTTAAAACCTGGCCAAGGTCCAACTGAACCACCTCACATTGGTTTCATCCCAATCGGTTCAGGGGTGTCAAAGATATTCGCCTTAAAACAAGCAAAGAAGCAAACTTTTTCATATATATATATATATATATATATATATATATATATATATATATATAAATGTTTTCCAAATCCATTCAGTGGAAGGCAAAGAACAGGTTCCCTGGGTGGAAGTTCTGGCCAGGGTACACCAATGGAAGTCTGACCGGAACCTCAAGCCCCTAGTATGTCTTCTATGATCCAATGTTACCAGTCTGTGAAGCTATCGTCCAAATGCTTCCAATGGAAGGAACAGAACAGGCTCCCCGGGTCAAAGCTCTGCCCAGTGTACACCAACGGCAGTGTCCAATCAGGACCCGAAAACGCATAAAACCTGGCTAGGATCTAGCTGGAACAATTCGCATTGACTTCATCCCAATCGCTGCAGGGGTATCCAAATTCATACCCGGACACACATACAAACCAAACCCATACAGTGGAAGGCCCAGAACAGGCACTCAAAATTAATATTCTGGCTGGCGTAAACTAAAGGGAGGTCCGACCGGGAACCAACCCCCCTAAAACCTGATAAAGATCCAATTGGGTCACCTCACATTAGTTTCATGCCAATCATTGCAGGAGTGTTTGAATATATAACCAGACAGAGAAGCAAACCAAATCTATCCAGTGGAAGGCCTACAACAGGCTCCCCAGTTATGGCCCATGTACACCAACGGGATGTTCAATCAGGACCTTAACACACTAGCATGTCTTCTAGGATACAATTTTACCAGTCTGAGGAACTTTTGTCCAAATCCATTCTGTGAAAGGCTCAGAACAGGCTCCCCTGGTCAAAGTTCTGCAAAGCGCAAACTAACGGGAGGTATGACTGGGACAGTAAACCCATTAAATCATGGCCATGAACCAACTGGACCCCCTCGAATTGGTTTCATCCCAATCGGTGCCGGGGAGTCTGAATGCATATCTGGACAGACAAACAATCCAAATCCATCCAGCAAAAGTCCAAGAACAGGCTTCCCGGGTCAAAGCTCTAGGCCAGTGTACACCAATGGGAGGTCTGACTTTGACCTCAACCCCTTAGTATATCTTCTGGGATCCAATGTTAGCAATCTGTGAAGTTTTCATCCAAATCCATTCAGTAGAAGGCTCAGAATAGGTTTCCCCAGTCAAAGTTTTGCACAGCGTACACCAACGGGAGGTTCGACCGAGACCCTATCCCCTTTAAAACAAGCCCAGGATCCAACTGGACCACCTCATGTTGGCTTCATCCCAATCGGTGCAGGGGTGTCCAAATGCAAACAAACTAAATCAATCCAATGGAGGGCCTAGAACAGGCTCCCGAGGTCAAAGTTCAGGCCGTGTTACACCAACAGGAGGTCCAAATGAAACCTACACCCCTAGTATGTCTTCTGGGATCCAATGTTAAAAGATTTTTAAAAAAATTTCATCCAAATCCATCCAGTGGAAAGCTCATAACAGGCTTCGCACGTCAAAGTTCTTTCCACTGTACACCAAGGGGAGGTCTGACCAGGTCCCTAAACCGCTCAACATCTGGCCGGGATCCAACTGGACCACCTTGCATTGATATCATTCAATTTGAGGCATGAATTGTCGAAGATATTTGCCTAAAACAAATAAACAAAAGACCAAACAAGCTTCTTCTTTTATAGATATTGTGGCACCACTTGTGGCAAGAGCCCGCTGCTGCTCCAAAGTGGCATCATTAAGTTGGTCCCGTGCACAGTCCTGTAGAGGAAACAAAATTGGTATTGTGGACCAGTCCGTATCCTCACTGACAGGCGGGGTGGGCTCAACCGTGACATCACCAACCAATGCTAGTTTGGACTGTCCATATTTCCCTGCAGGTAGATGCTTTTGTGGAACTCCGTCTGTGACTGCCAGGAGGACATTCTGGTTTGGCAGTTACCAAAGATTAAGGTCCAGATGTTGTGGAATCTTAGGCGGCTCCTTTAAGACCAGGCTTCTGTCCGTTGCATCAGTTGCCAGCATGTCCGGCCGAACCCGCTCACAGAGGACATTATTAAACAGTGGGAAGTCTTGCCCCATAATGAGTGGATATGGGAGTTTAGGTGCTATGGCAGCTACCACCATAACTGTTTGGTTTTTGAGTGTGATAGGAAGAAGTTTTCTCTTATACTCCTCAGTCATCTCAGTCATCTCATGTACGCAAAGGACCTTCACCTTGGGCAACCGAGTAGTTATGTTTTTGGGTAAGGCAGAGCTGGAAACTAACAAAAGTTCACTTCCAGAGTCAACCAAGGCCAGCAAGGTTTTGGTTGATTAGCACTATCACCCGGAACAAACAAGGACTTCCTGATGTGGGACTCATGGTAAAACACTTTGGGAAAGCAGGCCAATATGTGCCACAGAACAGTTAATGGGTTCCGGTAGTTGAGGACACTCTGCCTTAACTGGGCCTGGCTCACCACATTTAAAGCACTTCAGATTAGACACCTTTGTAACTGGCCCTCTGTCTGTAGCAGTTTTGCCATTGGGCCCTGCAGCAAACCTGGATTTTGAAGTGGCATCGGCTTTGGCACGAATGCAGGTCTTTATTCATTTGCTGTAGTGCACCTCTCTACCACTGTGGCAAGCTCTTCATAAGTTTCAAAAGGTGATTCAGCGCACGGAGGACTCAAAACAAACAATATGACACATAGAAAAATGTTACAGCTCTTTTGAGAGATGTTGGCAGAAAAAGTTAGCGATCTTACCCTGCTCTTTCCCTACGAGGGTGAATGTCCTTCCCACTCTGGTATAATGGCGATGGTTCCCTCAGTGTAGCGATGGTTCTTTAATAAACGATGTTTCCAAAAGGGGTAGAAGAAGTTGATGCCGACACTATCCAGCTACAAATCCGGATTGCCGTCCGCAGTGGAACGCAGATGGACCGCGCGATCTCCTTTGCTACTTCCTGTATGTACGGATATGTACTTATTCATAAGTTTGTAGATCTAATTGCAGCACCCACATTTGAAGACCACGGTTCAGCCCCCGGACGCAGTGATCTATCACCAGAACTTCAATAATCCGAGAAGACAAATTCTCCTCAGGCTGCAGCCATTTGTGCTCTGAACGGTTTATCTTTATCATAGCGCCATTCATAATAGCAATCTTTCTCCAATTTAGGTGCATTACTGCACAGATATTTTACTCTACTTGCATGCTTTATCTGCATATTGCCAACAAAATGCCTCCCTTTATTACTATATATATATATATATATATATATATATATATATATATATATATATTCAGAGAGAGAGAGAGAGAGAGAGAGAGAAAGAATTCATACAATAGATTGATCCCATGAGAATCAAAACTTGTTCATAAAGAATAACTAGTAAGGGGACATATCATTTGAAAGAGGGGACTTTTCTCTTTCAAATGAAGGGATCCCTGCATTTATTAATACTTAATGATTTCTGCTGTAAATCCCACATGATTACCAGAGAATATGCCAGGAGTGAAGATGTCATCAAGCCTCACTCTTCCCTGGCTCCCACCAGCAGTTACTAACTTTAAGGGCCTTTCATGTGTTTTACCCATTGGAACTCCTGCCAAGGAGGTGTAGGACTCATTCTGAGCACATTTGAGGTTTATTCTGAGAAAGAGTCCAACTTTTCCTAAACAGTGAAGGGTTCAAACAAGGAAATTAATTGATTCTTTGAATTCTGCCAAACAGGATATTTTAATGTGTTTCTATCAATATATATTTTAGCAATCTTGATATAGCGCTGTATTCTGGTTAGGTTTTTGTGGTTTTTCTGGAGGGAGGGAGAGGACAATAGTGGCAGCTGCTTCTTTTATCTGTAACTTGTGCAGTTCTCTTCTCCATGGAGTGAGACCTTCATTACGTTATAGGAGCAATTATTTCAGCATATGATTCTTAGGGCTAGATTTACTAAGCTGCGGGTTTGAAAAAGTGGAGATGTTGCCTATAGCAACCAATCAGATTGTAGTTATCATTTATTTAATACATTCTACAAAATGACAGACTGAATCTGATTGGGTGCTATAGGCAACATCTCCACTTTTTAAAACCCGCAGTTTAGTAAATATACCCCTTGGTGTTTTTCCTTTTTGGTAGACTCACTGTAAAATACTTCATCTGTGGAACATTTGTTGTGAGATCACAGGAAATATTCATCAGTTATAACCCTTATTGAATACTTAGGACACATTATTACATTTTATACTTCATTTAAAATTTTATTTTAATAACATGCATATAGAAAACACTAATGTTAATTGTTTGTTTAAAATATATATTGCTTAAAACAATAATTGATTTGCAGCACAACACAATAGAACAATACATTACTTTCCATTGCAAAGTAACAAATAATTTTATGATTAATGTTTCTCTAACAAACGTCTTTTACTGTTCATTTCAGGTCTCAGTAGAATATTGTAGCATTTAGGAAAGAATATACAGCATAATATTCCAATACCAGAAGCCAAAATGGCAAAAATCTCTACAGTGACCATGTGTTTCCCCTTACTGCTCAGATAGGCAGGTATGGCACAGACCCAAACACTGCAGAACACCAACATGCTGAACGTGATGTATTTGGCATCATTAAAGATGTCAGGTAATGTCCTCACCATGAAAGCTAAACCAAAACTCAGAGCTGCCAGGAACCCCATGTAACCCAACATGAAATAAAAGGCAAGGACAGAACCCTCATTACACTGAATGATGATTATCCCAGGGTAAGAATCACACTCTTGAAAAGGAGGAGAAACTGACAACCAAATAGCACTGATGAGAACTTGAACAGATGAACAGATCAACACAACAGAATTTGGCAGTTTAACACCAAGCCATTTTCTCCAATAGCTTCCAGGTCTGGTGGCTTTAAAAGCGATGTAAACCATGATAGTCTTGGCCAGGACTGAAGATAAAGCAACAGTGAAAATTATTCCAATTGAAATTTCCCGTAATATGCAGGTGATATCCACTGGGCGACCGATGAACAGATAGACACAGAGTAAACTCAGCTTGAGGGAGATGAGAAGAATGAAACTAAGGTTTCTATTATTGGCTTTTACTATGGGAGTGTCCCGAAATGAAACAAATATTCTGATTATATAGACAGTCAAGATAAAAAATAGCACAGATATTGCAGAAAAAACTATTGCAATTGTGTCCGTCTTGTATGATAGAAATTCTGTTATCCTGGGAACACATGCGGCTTTCTTCTCATTGGGCCATTCATCATCAGGACATTTCTTGCAGCTTTCACTATCTAAAAAATGAATAAAGCAAAAATGTGTTATGTTAAAACATAATACTCCCACGTTGTCTCATTTATTTCTATTATTGATTTGCAAGTGCCTCCTACCCCTGATGTGGAAGGAAAAAGCTAAATACAGCCAGCACATGCACATAGGAACACAGCTCCACAGACACTAAATGAGGGATCCTAAATGTAAGTTTCCTATTGTATCTAAATTTGCTTCTCTGGAAAACTGCAAACACCAAGGCATCTTTATTCTGGGGCAGCACGGTGTCATAGTGGTTAGCACTGGGGTCATGAGTTCAATTCCCAACCATGACCTTATCTCTAAGGAGTTTGTATGTTCTCCCTGTGTTTGCCTGAGTTTCCTTCAGGTGCACCGGTTTCCTCCCACACTCCAAAAGCATACTGGTAGGTTAATTGGCTGCTAACAAATTGACCCCAGTGTGTTTGTTTGTCTGTCTGTCTGTCTCTGTGTGTATGTGTGTGTGTTAAGAAATTTAGGGCCCGATTCATCAAAATTCGCAAACGCATACGCATCTGCTAAATGGCTCTGCGCATGCGCGAAACGACGCTTACGCAGCGCAAAACACTACATACGCTACTCAAGCACGGCAGATACAGCTCTCAAAAAGCGACTCAATCTCAAACTCCAACGCAAATAGATTTGAGATGACTGCTGACCACTTGAGAACATATGGGTGGGAATGGGCGGAGAGTAGGCGCGGACTGGGCGGAGATGAGATAGTACTTGAGTAAAGTAGGCGTTATGCTTTTTCACTTGAGAATAGTAGGCGTTCCCTCTGCCCAGATGAGTGAAACTGACGTCACTTCTGTCTCAAATCTTTCACAAAAGTTAAGGAAGGCCAGGGTCATGTTTAACTCCAATACAGCTAGCTAAAACCACTATTAAACGCCTTTAGGAGCATCTTTTGCGTTTAAAACGCAAAACGAAATATGCACAACATACATACATATCAATACAGACTGCCTGTGGGAAAAAAAAAATTTTAAATTTTTTTTTTTTTTATTGAGCTTTTACATATCTTACAAATGTTCCATTAGTATGTTTGTGTAAATTAAGCTTGTTTTGCTTTAAATACCCCTTTCTAATCAATGCAATTTGCAAGTGCAACATGTTTGATGTTATTTTGGCCCTTTGGCCTCAATCCGGGACTGCCGGAATGCCGGAATTAGTTAGCTGGAAATAGCGCCCTCTGCTGCTTACTGCCTCTTCAGTAAAGAGGACTGCCTTTTATAGGCCTGTACACTGCTAGCCACATATCTCCTCAGCATTATGGGGAGAATCCAGGTCACAGTGCATTCCGGCTGCCGGAATGGTTGCCTCAGTGCATTCCACATTCATTCCACTGCCGGAATGGTTGCCTCAGTGCATTCCACATTCATTCCAATGCCGGAATGGTTGCCTCAATGCATTCCACATTCATTCCGGCTGCCGGAATGGTTGCCTCAGTGCATTCCACATTCATTCCGGCTGCCGGAATTGCTGTGCACACTGCATGGGTAATTATTTCATTTTATGTAAAATGTCTCCCAAACAATAGACTTGGTCATAAATATTTATGATAAATCTCCAACCATTCTGAACAATTACCAATATCATTAGTCTCAATATGTTACATGCCTGATTTGACAGTTGGTGATGGTGCGTTTGCAAGAACAAATAATATTAATAGACATATAATAACTCGAAAATATATTTCAGGGTTTTACACACAAGATTTATGCAAATTTAAAACAAGTGTACTATTACCACAGGGACACTTTTAACAGCAACACAAATTGTCTAAGGATATTAATGATCCCTAAGAGCCGAGGGCTGGTGAGGACTCGAACCCACGTAGCAAGCTGGCAAGGTGGATTGGCTAACTGCTACACCACTGTACAAGTGGTGATGTCAAGGGAATAGAATACAAATTAAAGATGACCAGCAACTTCTAGCATAAGTTGTTTCCCTTAAAACATGGGGAAAAATGCCAATACTTGGAAATATGATACCCGGAAAGATTTGGTGCATGCAGAGTCACAATTTATGCATATCGAAATATATCCATGTTGATAAATACAAATCAAAAATAGAACATTTATTGCTCCCATTTCTACAATTTGATTTGGTGGAGCACTTAGCTTTTTCCACTGTTGCCAGTACAGAATTCACATATCTTTGAAATCCAAAGTCTTTGCCAACAACTGCTTTGCTGTGTTGTAGCTGATAACACTGTTGAACATTACATATAGCCACCTTACACACCAAAACATATACTAAGTCACAGAGTGGAATAAATACCCTCAAACTTGTAAATATACCAAGGTTAGCCACATACACGCATCATTCAGGGTTCAAACTCATTACCTTGTTGTTGCAAGCTCATTTCTTTATTCACTGAGTTATACTTCACATTGAAACACCAACACCAAACTGCACATTAACTAGTTAGCACAGCTGAATGACTGTCTTAGACCTGATAAATTGGCCATGTTGCAAATAATATGTACAGCATGATGGATAACGTGGTATTCAAATAATAACCCTAGATAAACACACACATTAATAAAAACACTGTTTTACTAAAGCAGCAGGAGCTGCAAAAACGTCACCAAACAAATGCGAATTAAGCGCGTTTGCGAATCTTACGCTAAATACAAGCAGTTGCATATATTTTTTTACTTTTAGGAGTATGCTTAATAATGTGTTTTATTAACTCACTTGGTGCTTAGGGTTGACCTGGGGCCTCCAACTTCTGCACTTAGTATTGGGGGGTGAAATACATAACCACTACACTATCGTGGCACATCTAAATGTAGCACATGCAAATGAATAATACCTCATAGAATTGTACTTAAAACTATTTTACCCATACTATTGCCACAACACTAACAGCTTAGCTCATTAATGACATCTGTAATAATCGTTATAATCTCTACTTACCTACAGAAAATAAACGTTGCTCACATGTCAGGTCACTTTTACACAAAACCACACTTGGCTAATTAGAACGCACCTGCGTGCTCCTAATGACGTGTCCGGCATACTCTCCGGCCTACTCACCTGCATTTAATTCACTAATTACAGTGTTACTTAAAAAGACCTTGCTTGGCTTTCTGTGTTGTTGGGAGATTCACAATTCTGGGTAAGTAGCCCTTAATGGTGAAATGTTTCATAATCTCTGCAGTTTATTGCTGTACCTTGCTCAACACTCATGTTTATTTATTGTCAAGGTATTGGTGAGCTAGAGATAGAAAATGATGTTGAACGGTCTTAATGCTAGTGGATTTTATGTTGAAGGTTAGTGGGAAAGTCTTTCATTAGCTGCAGAGTTTGAATATTGAGGCAACTGTGTAGACTTGGGATGTGCCTTTGCATAGAGACCTCTCGAATGTAGTGACAGAAATAAATATTATCCATCTATATTTATTTATTTATTTGTTACCTGTTTACCCTTCCCCCACAGATATTGGTCCTGGATAGTGTTTTTTGGGTGTCTACAGATTGCTTTTTGACATTCCACATTTGTCTGTGTGTGTGGTAAGTAGAAACCAGATATTGTTTATTACATACCCCTTGTTAAAACACTTTGCAGTAAGAATGTCCATGCTGTTAATTTTTTTTTTTTTCTAATCACTTTGTTTGAAGTGTTGTTGTTTTTTGGACTGAGTCATTAAGGAGAGCAAAGCATCAAAAATAAGTAAATGTTCTAGTGGTCAAACCATGTTACAATGTAAGGGGTGCACATTTGTTGTTGTTTTTTTGCACATAAGATAAATACTGCCTGCTTCATGTAGCACACACTTACTTGTTAGCTTTAGCTTTACCCTGACATTTAAAGATGATCTAGAGCATGTCCTACCCCAACTATAAATCTGTCCCCACATTTAACATTTACCTCCCCCTCCAATGCAACATGGTTTTGCCCAGGTGCAGAGTTACTCCTTCTTTATTCTTTGCTCTCGCTAATGACTCAGGCCGTCTGTATTTAGTGTTCCACTACCTTGACAGTCTTACGCCACAACAATTGTAATATAAGTAATGTGAATTTTGAAAGGGTATATGGCGATGGTAAGTATCACGTTTGCAAGCACTTTGGTGGTTCTATATGAATAGATGGTGGTTGGACAAAGAAGAGGTTTATTTTTCCTAGTTGTAGTTTTTAATGTTTTGGTTTTTTTTGCTTTTTTTCTCTTTATATCCCACCTTACACATTACTTCCATCTACTTATGGACTGTCCTTTTACACCAAAAAGCGTGACGATGAATTACGACTACTTTGTAAGTATTGGTTGTGTCATTTGTGGCAAAGTCAGACAATGCCAAGTGTCCATGTTTCACCTAAGTGCTGGTTTGTAATCTTTTCCTTTTGAAACACATACAGGCACTCCTGGAGTTGGACCACATTCTGTTTCACGAGGGGCCTGCTCCTCTGCCCCGTCCGAACCAGCAACTACAACAACATCGCCGTCCGAGGGAGCGCATCTTCAGGCCACGTGTCAGCCTCTTTGGGATGCCAGATGCGGAGGTTGTCCGTCGCTATCGGCTTCCTCCACATCTGATCTTGGACACCCTGCGCATTGTGGAGCTTGACCTTGAGCCAAGGCGCATCATCCCGACAGCAGTACCGCCTTTGACCAAACTTGTGGCGGTACTGCACTTCTGTGCCACTGGTTCATTCCAGTGCACAGTCGGGGTCGCGGCAGGTATGTCCCAGGCGACCTTCAGCCGTGTGCTGGAGGTTGTCCTGAGGGCGTTTATGTTGCGGCTCCGGCAATTTATCCATCTGCCACTCGATGAGGAGTCTCTTGTGAGGATCAAGCAGCAGTTTTCCACCATAGCTGGCTTTCCGCACGTCATAGGGGCTGTAGATGGGACGCATGTGGCCCTGGTACCGGTGAGTGGAAATGCTTCGGTTTTAATGAACCGGAAGCATTTCCACTCAATCAATGTCCAGGCCATATGTGACCCGTCTCTCCTGTTTCGAAACCTGGTTGCGAAATGGGGTGGGAGTACCCATGACTCCTATGCGTTTCGTAATTCAGAGTTGTGGCCTAGATTGCAACAGAGGCAAGGGGGTGTCAGGCCACACGGAGATGCGTGGCTTCTTGGTAATTATGTGCAAAAAAAATGGTTCTGCCAACTCTAAGTTATTAATAATATTGTTTGAGAAACCTAGAGTTGTAAAATATAATATTGGACTTGAGATGTTACTGTTACCAAATGTGTTATATAGTGCATGTGCCTTGTATGTTTAGTTTCCGCTACTATAGAGTGATAGAATCAATGTTTACAATAGTGAGCTATATAATGGTAATGTAGGCCTATTTTTGAAACTCGCCTAGTAGCAAAGGGTATGTGTCCTGTGAATAGTGGACGCCGCCAGGTGTGTAATTATTAGTTCGGTGTACATTGTCAATGTCCAATGTGGATTGTGCTTTGTTTAGCAGCCATTAATAGACATGGGTAGTTTTCATTGGATGCTAATTATACAGTATTATGACTTTGTAACCTTACTATTTAGCCTAGAATGTAGTTTCAGGTCATATATTTGAATGTTACCATTTAATTTCTTGCAGGTATAGTTGTACTCTTAAATGGTGTTAATCTTGCTTTATTTGTCTTTCCTCTCTTCCTACATAGGAGACAATGCGTATCCCTCCTGCCCTTGGCTCCTCACTCCTATATTGAACCCACACACAGAGCGGGAGGAGGCCTATAACTCCGCTCATAGGGCCACCAGATCGGTCATTGAAAGAGCCTTTGGCGTTTTGAAGGCTCGTTTTAGATGTCTTGACCGGTCTGGTGGCGCCCTCATGTATGATCCCAGGAAGGTGTGTAAGATCATTGCTCTGTGTGTGGTGTTTCATAATATTGCCATCAGGAGTGGGGCACCAGGGGTCCTGGACGAGGTTGCTGGGGTGGACGAGGCGGGGGTGGACGAGGAGGCGGAGGTGGAGGAGGAAGATCTTGGAGACCCCCCTCATGAAGCAGTGCGTGGCTCCAACTTCAGGAGCTATGTTGTGGAGACATATTTTTGAGGTAATTCTTTGGGGTTGTGACATTTTATATCTTCACATTTCAAAGATCTGTGGTCAAATCATGTGCAAGCTTAGTCAAGCGTAGATTATCTAAGGTATGGTAATTCAAAATGGGAATATGAATAGACATGGCCTGGTGTGATAGTGAAATGTTTATTATGTGTAATAATAGGGGAAAAACCATGGCAAACTGTATTTTACCTTTACAATGTGCGTAGAAAGTATAGCTTCATGAATCTAAGTTTAGCCTCAATGTCTTTTGCTAAATGCACGTTAATGGGGTAGATTTAATCTACAGTCTAATGTGGCAACATAATTGACGTTTGGTTTTCTACAGTTTAAACAGTCCAGACTTTGCACACTTGATGCTTGTATTAGCTGAGGCACCAAAGGTGCTAATGGTCTAGTATGTATATGTCCCCTAGTGTGAAAATGGTGTGAAAAAATAGTTCTAGCAAAAATGTACCCTAACTCTGCTCATTTAGCCATGTGAGGTTTTTTAGTTTATTGATCTGCACATATAGTGTTGAAGTGCACATTATTGACACTTTATTTGTTTTTCTTATATCTACAGCCTTTAGATTACACTTGGCCTGCAGTGCTGGCTTTTCTGCCATTGCACTTCCCTTTGGAGTTGGATGTTGCCATGGTGAAGGGTGTTTTCAAATGTAAGTAGTATAGTGCTATCTGCACTAAAATGTGATTGGCCAGTGAGTGTGCTCCATACAATAATGTCGTCGTTACTAAGCCTGCAATGTGTGGTTGCACAAACAAAACATATGGGCAGATGCTAGCTATGTAACATATGGGTTTGGTGTTTCAAATTAAGTCAAATAGTGCATTCAGAATCCTAGGTATAGTCCAAACACACAAGCCATTATTATACACTATAATATTACTGGCTTTTTTACACATGCCAATACATTGCTCAATCTCTTGATATCAAAATGCAAGTTGTCTGACCTAATATTGCCATATTAATTTGTTGCCTTTCGTTCAACAGGGTGTGTTGGCGTGGATTTTGGATTTGTGCAATTCGTGTCTCACTACATGTTGTTGAATTTCCCCAGAGCTCCAAGCCTGCTTATGTCTCTCTTCAGTCTGGCCAGATTGTCATCTCTTAATTCAAGGAATTTTTACACACACAGACCATTACCTTGTTTGCTTTGTTTTTGTCAGCACATTTGAATTCATATATGTAATAAATCTAGCCTATGCTGCAAATGTGTCAGCAATCAGTTGTCATGCCATTTTGTACCATTACTACAGTGCACTGATTAATATTTTAATACCCATAAATCCATGTGTAGTGCTTTCAAAACTATTGTGGAACAGGTTTTATTTTAAATGAATATATGAAATCTAGGTGTGGTTATTTTCTCCTTTGCCACAGATTCACCATAGCCTACAAACACGCTCAATGGGGTAAATGTATAGTTTTAGAAAATGGCTATAGTGTGGAGGTTTGTATGTGTGTTTGGTGCTTAGTAGTAAATTGTTTGGACACTTTCAGCTTTTAGAGCGAACATGTGATGTGCGTAGGAATATAGGCATCACATTACAGGTAAATGTATATAAAGAAAGCAAAAATGTTAGCAGTGTCAGGTCACACACTACCAACTTTTGGCCCTGGGCCAAATGGGATAACAATATTTTTCGCTTGTGCTAGTGGCACTTTGTTTCAAAGTGTTCCAACACCCACATGCCAGACACAAACCACACACTAACAATTATGGGGAATGCATTAGGGCACTAAGCTAGTGGAGTCTTGCTACAAGGCCATAATACCATCACCTAGGGCCTGAATCATTAGTAATCTTCTTATCTTGTGCAAAAGGTAAGATGCTTATTGTTATGAAGAAACGGGGAGATAAGAGTGAAGCAAAGATGGATTTTCATCCTAGCGTAAGAAATTCGTCACTTATGCAGTGGCTTTTGCTTCTTATCTCCCTTTTCTGAGCATGAACAGAGTGGATTAGCTTAAGATAAGCAAAAAATGACAGATAAGATCCTTAATGAATCAGGCCCCTAGTTTGCTAATTGGTCAAGGCAGCTATATGTAAACTTACAGCCACCATAGATACTCCACATGAGAACTAGTTACATTAGTCTGATTACCCATTGTTAGGCAGCAGTCACTTGATATGTTTGCTGAACCTGATAATGCAGGTCTCCAATGTTATTGTGGTGTAGAAATGTGAAATGTATTCTCAATAACATTTTCATGTAGCTTGTCCTCTTAAAGTGGAAAGTAGTGACAAATTAACATTCCACCTTTGTTTCTCTTCAAAGTGTGTGTTGTAATACCACCTATGTCTGTTTAAACATGCTAGTCAATGTTAACAATAATTTGCAGCATTTGTCCATGCCTTGGGCAAGGGAAGTACAAAGCCTTAATGTACAGATATCCGCCCTTTAGGATTATGGCTCCATGTTCAAATTCCTTTACCACCATCTAATCCAGGGGTGGGCAAACCTGTCCTCAAGGGCCATATCCAGTTCATGTTTTTAGGATTTCTTTAATCATGTACAGCTGAGTTAATCTATTTGGCTGGGTCAGTAATTATCCCACCTGTTTCTACAGACAGAAATCCTAAAAACATGAACTGGATATGGCCCTTGAGGACAGGTTTGCCCACCCCTGATCTAATCCAAGAGTGTTGGGCCGAGCACACAGTATTTTGAGGGATTAATGTCTGGTAGATATTGTTGATGTTTACATTGTTAGGTGAGGCATCCAGTTTTTTTGGCTTATAGAGGGTGAACGTGTGCAATGGGTACCTGTGTCTGTATTGGCAAGAAATCACAACATACCAAGCTTCACACGATAATATGTTGCCCGTTATAGAAAATTGCTTGGCCTTGCATAAATGTTTTCCAAAACTGGAAGGGAGCCAAATCCAAGTGACGTGCCCACTTTAACAATGAATGTATCAGTGTACATTACGTAAGAAACTCTAGGGTCTGTTTGTTATAATAATGTATTCAAGGTTCCAGATTGGTTTAAACTATCATGGATTGGGGGGATCAGATCATAGAGTTTGGAAAAGTCTTTGCAGGATAGAGGAGTTTGGTGGACAAACTACCTCTTGGAGTCTACTTGTATTACAGAGTGTGCTTCTTTGCCTGACCAAACCATATCTATACTCCAAGCTTTTTCATTTGCGTCTTACATGATTAGTCAGACACACAGCACTACATACACCCTTATAGTGTGTCAAACTGTCACGTTAGTCTGTATTTCTTGATCCGAATCAGGGACCCTTGGGATTACCTGCAGCAGGTGTGAATCTGAACAGAGCAGCCTGGATGATCTTCCTGCTCATGTTCTTGCTGATTGTCCAATCTAGCAGGGGAATGAGCAGTCTGAGAATGTGGACACAAACACTGATTTTGTAATGCAGCCAGAAACACTGGGGCCAATAACTATCCACTGGAGAGAAGTGTGTTGTTCAGGCAATGAACAGATCACAGCAGCAGCTTTAAATGGTTTGTCCCAGGCAACTATTGGCTGAGCACTTAATGGGATCACAGGTGCTGAATCTGGTTGATCTGGAATGATCACCTGACTGCATCCAAGATGCCTGTGCACATGCAGCAGAACAAACAGTGTGTGTTTGATTACAAACGGAGCTGTGGAGGACGGGAATGTTGCTGACGACCAGAAGGCACCCAGGTAGCCGTGATATGACAGCGGCTGATGGGGTAAGTGCACCTAAGATCCAAATGTGAGACCCAACCTATATGTGCTTAGTGCAATAAGGTCATGAGGTTACATGTAAATAACTGTTATGCTAAATGACGTCGAGTGTACCACACACTGTGCATTAGCACTAATCTTAAATACAAATCCCTTATTAGATTTTTAGAATTAGCACAGATTCTTACCTGTACAAAATAGTAGTTAACAATATTTGTCCTGTGCCATCATGGGAAAAAATGTTTTTAAAATTATTTGGGTTCCCTTAACACCTGTCTTTTGTGGCTCCTTTGTGTTAGGTTACAGTTTGCAAATGCAATACTTTCTTGACCGAATGATTTGCCCTACCTCTAAAGGGGCACTGTAGTTGCAGGTTGTGTTTGCAATTATTTAGTAAGGCAAATAAAGAAACACTGTGGCAAAAGCATTAAGAAGCTTACCTTGATACACCTCTTGTTTAAGTCTTCTTCAGCAAACCATGGGCCAGATTCATTCTGGAAAGGTAAGGCAAAGTAACTAAGCAAGGGCAAAGCATGTCAGTTTGGAGGGGGATGTAAACCAAAAATGTCATTGGAGATGTAATTTTGGGGTAGGAGAGGTCCTACCTGACATGAACATTTCAGTGTACAAATAAGCTATCAAGTATTTGTGCGGTACATTAGGATACAGAAAATTTTTTTTTTTTCGTGCTCTAAACCTATTGCTATTTTGCACCACTTGCATTTTAAAAGGCTTTTGAGCAGCATTCAGAAATATGTATCCTTGACATCTAGGTTCATTACTCAATCAGGGCCATGGCATGGTTTTGGTCAGCACACTGATATTCGATACATATTTGTTTGAATACGTTAATGAATCAGCCAGTTTGTTTGGAGATTATACTATGGTTAGACTTGATAACAAGCATTGTTATTACAAAAAACATTATGGAATCTGCCGTAAAAAAGAAATAGACATTTCAGTAGTAGGAATTTTTTTTTATTATAAAAAAAAATAAAAATACATATTTTCGTCATATATTAAACTATATTTGTTAGGTTAAAACAATACAAATTACTTTTTCCGTGTTTTTTTAAAGCCGGTTGGACGGGAGGCTCCCCTACTCCGACTTCTTGTCACCCGTGATGTAGAGGAGTCAGAGGAACCAGGCAATGGGGCAAGGCAAGCGGGTTGTGTCCGACGAGGTGAAGGTGCAGGGTCAGGGGATGGGGATGGGGCCACGACAGGCGAGGGGGAAGTGGGCACAACGGGGGATTGGCCATAGCCACGAGCAAAGGCAAAACACATAAGACGACATAGTTCGGGATCAGGGAGGGCGGAGGCGACAGACACATCAGGGAGGGCGGAGGCGACAGAAACATCAGGGAGGGCGGAGGCGACAGAAACATCAGGGAGGGCGGAGGCGACAGAAACATCAGGGAGGGCGGAGGCGACAGACACATCAGGGAGGGCGGAGGCGACAGACACATCAGGGAGGGCGGAGGCGACAGACACATCAGGGAGGGCGGAGGCGACAGACACATCAGGGAGGGCGGAGGCGACAGACAACTGGGTATGGGGGCTGCCGAACAAATAATCTGAGCTGGGTGAAGGGATTGTGCCGGAGGTGCGTTGGGAGTGGACATGCAAGATATCACCCAGGAGTGTTGCAATATTTGTCACTGAAGTATTTAAATTATCAATTTTGGTGGCGAGTGTCGTCAGTAAAGAGGTGTGTGTGCTCATGAAATCGGAGAATGTGTTAGTGAGACGGTCGATTTGCTGATCCGTGTGTTGGACAGTGCTTGATATGTGTGACAGGTAAACATTCTGTGCAAGAGTGACGTCTTTAAGATTTTCGGCTGCGCGTGCGAGTGTCCGCTGCCTTACATATTCAGCTGGAGCCAGCTGAGGCTCCTCCACATCACGGGCAACTTCTTCATCCACCGGTGAAGCAGGCGCCTGCTGCTCACATGCTGTAGAGAGATAATAAGTAAAATAAAGTAATTAGAATCAATGAGTAAGGTGCGATATTATATTGGCAAAAACATCTTACAACGCGTGATGTAGCATTGGTAAAGTGTCAGCTTCCCTTGAATGTGCTAGCAGCCCTTTCCGCTCCCCAAATACAAACATTGCCACTTATGGTCTGACATTTTAGGATGAGCCCTTCATATTGAGACCATTTGTCTTCAGTGTGTAAATGTCATTTCCTACTATGTGATAGGCAAACACATTGTGCAATTGAAGTTTACCTTCACACACACATCCTGAGAGTTGACACTTTTACTCAGACAGATACAAAGCTTTACAGACATTAAGAAAGCAAACTCATCATGTACCTAGTGGAGCGGCCTCTCCTGTTCGGGGTGGGCTAGAGCCAGTGTCTATGTCGCCCACCCCAACTATCTCCACCAGGGCTATTGCAGCCCTCGCCCGCTCCTCGAGGGGTGTTAAAGTAGTACGTAGTCGAGGCCCCCCACCAGTGCCTTGAGCATGCCTGTGAAGCTCAACAAGCTTCGCTTTCAGGCGTCCTTTATAGTCTGCCCATCTGTGGAATAGACAAACATTATTGCCTCACATAGTACCTTCAACTCAAAATGACACATTTTTCAATCAAATACATTGCACGTTTGCTAATCACAACAATTTAACCTTCACATACAGTAATACAGATTTTGCTATTTTGAAGCGCGTATAATGTGGTAAACATATTATGTCAATGTGACCAAGGGCCATGGTGTTCGTTTCTGAAAACAAAGGGCCTGATCAACAAATGCATTGGAGTCACAAGGTGGTTTCACCTCACAGGTGACTAATGCTACTATGTCACAAAATCCATATTTATCTCTAGCGATATCTATATATATTATTTGACAAATACACACAGTCAGTAAAGTTAAATAGGGCTATTATTTTTAAATTTAATTCGTACCTTTTCTGTACTTCAACCTTTGTACGCTCATACGGAGATATTTCATTTATGAGCCTTGTGATTTCCTGCCAATGGGTTTGGCGCTCACGTCCGGTTATTTGGCGGTTCCCACTGTGGAACCTCGCCAGAACCTCTTCTACCAGCACCTCCAGCTCCTCCTCTATGAAGTTGTTTTTACGCCTAGTTGGCAGCCCTGGTGCCTCCACATTACTTGGGCCAGCATCAGACATATTCCTATTTCAAAGATAAGTTGTGTCTTTATAGGCAATGCACACAGTCAGGTGGTGATACAGAATCTAAGCACATCCCCCCCCTACATAAGGTACAATTTCACAAACTTCTAACTAGGTCTAAAACACATGCCCCTTATTATAATAAACATTGTGGTTTGTCTATTTAACGGCCATTTAGTTTGACCACTGCATTTTGACTGACATATTAGTCAAATACTATAGCAACATTCTCCTACTACTACTACTACTCTTCACTTTTCAAACCATAACATTGGTTTACAGGTTAGCAACACACCAAAATGAAGGATATCACTCAGTTGCAAACCCTATATTGTGTAATTATTATTAATATTTGGTTACAAATCGGCCAACATTTGGACCCATGTGTCCATCAATGCAATGAGCTAGTTATTATGCCGTTGAACAAGGATAAGTTTCAAAAGAACTTAGCATACTGTAGGCTACTATTGAAAACTTTACATGTTAAATGTGAGGCCAGGGGCCCTTTGCTTAGCAGTTTTTTTAACATTCCGCCCACACATATTGCAGAGCAAACAGTTTACTACATTAGGAGATAAAAATATTTTGGAACTATCCAGAAATTTCAGATAAATTCTTATACTTTTCTCCAAAGTTTGGCACAAAAGACAAAAATTATTTTGATAGTCAACTGGGTAATGCGTGGTATGGGCTGCGAAAAAAAAAACAAATTAATTTTTATAAGCAAGAAAAGGTAATGTGGTAAACAAAGCTAACCTCCTAATTTGAATATGGATAAGGTTCAAAAGAACTTAGCATACTGTAGGCAGAAAACTTTAGGAGAACACAAAAAAAAATTAAATCTTTCAATCTCTGATTTAGTTTGGTACTTACTGTTTGTTGTTGGCTTTTTAGAACAATCATCCAAATGTAATGTAATTAAATCTTGACTGTGCTCTATCCAGGCTAAAAAGCGAATGAACAGGCACTAGACCAAAGCACAGGTGGGTTTAAATGGAGTGTTGAATTAATAAACCAGGTGTACACTCTTCTTCCTAATTGCGGAGCACACTGTACTCGTCTCAGTGCAGGCGCCCGCCATGTTCTTGGTGGGAGAGACAATCAGAGTCAAAACACAGGTGTGTGAAAGCTCCGCGTGTGACGTGAGCACGCCCATACGTGCTCAGCGAACCAATCGGAACGCAGAGGCCCCCATTTTGTGTTATAGACATTATACCAAAATGAGGGCTGCAATTTTCAGCAGGCGTGAGCTGAGAGTCCTTGCAGAGGGTATGGACAATGTACCCTCTGGACGGTATGTGTCCAACGAGGTGAAGGTGCAGGCCTATCAAAGGGTCCGCAGACGCCTCCGCCTCCGATACAACATTCGGCGGAGCACCGTTCAGCTCCAACGGCGGTGGAGCGATCTCCGGCGCCGCCAGCCCCAGCTTCTGGAGGAGCTCCGTAGGGAGATCAGAATAAGTGAGTTCTCTACTAATCGCCAAAAAAAAGTCAACATATATATATATTTGCTCTATGGCCCTGATTCATGAAGGTTCCTTAACTTGAGAAACTTCTTATTTCAGTCTCCTGGACCAAACCATGTTACAATGCAAGGGGTGCAAATTAGTGTTCAGTTTTGCACATAAGTTAAATACTGACTGTTTTTTCATTTAGCACACAGATACTTGATAGATTATTTGTACACGGAAGTTTAAAGTTGATATTTGTGTGCTACATGAAAAAGCAGTCAGTATTTAATTTATGGTCAAAACAGATTACTAATTTGCACCCCTTGCATTGTAACATGGTTTTGTCCAGGAGACTGAAATAAGAAGTTTCTCAAGTTAAGGATCCTTACTGAATCAGGCCCTATGTTTGTAAATATGTTCACCCTAAACACCTGACATGGCCTACATAACAATGTGCAAGCACACTATAAAGGTCATGCCCCTTCCAGTCCACCCAAAAAGCTTTGGCTCCTGTGTCCTAAATGTGTCTGCTAACCATTTACTGACCTAAATGTTTTTGTGTGACAATTCTCACCATTAAGTGTGGTTTAGGAAATCAGGCATTCTAAGTCTTGACCCGAGTGCTGTAACTTGCTAGTCTAACCTTAAAAACATTTGGGAGTGGAAGATGTGTTGTCATTATTGGGCCAAGATTTAAAAGGCACGTTTCAAATACAAAACACCTTAGTGTTTAGACTGATTTTTGCAAGCTCCCATAAGATGCAAACAGATTAGATAGTGTGCTAGATATAGCTAATCAATTATTACTTAACTGCCTATTTAGACTCTTTTAGACTGTAAGGTAGTCCCAACAAAGGGTGATTTCCAAAGTATACTCAACATTCAAAGCTTTTTGACCTCCATCCACTAATTCGGTGGTCCTGTAGAGAACTAATTGACCAGGGCCAAGGGAGTTTGATGACTTAAAAGCACCTACATGAAAAAAACATACTACGGCCAAATGTGAACAAAACCTAATTAGGCGGCCAGTAGTATGTTTGGGGAGTGTGGTAGACAACACATGCAAATATGGAGCAAGCCTCCAAACTCCACACATATGTAACTATCATCAGGGAGTTGAACTCCTGACCCCAGTGCTGTGAGGCAGACGTGCTAACCACTAGACCACTGTGCTGGGCTGACAAGTCATGTGAAATGCTTTGTGTTCATCATGTTTACCTCCTTGCATTGTTAGTAGCAAATATTTATGCCTGCTGACAATGTAAAGTTGATTAAATATGTATAATCACCTGATTGTCAAAATACAATAGTTTTTTTCAAATGGTGATTGTGTTAACATGTCCTTTTGTTTATATTTCCTTTTTTCAAACAGACCGAGCACGCTGGGAACGCCGCCAACGCCGCCGGGCATTAGTCGAGGCGCAGGCAGCTGAGGAGGAGGAGGAGGAGGAGCAGCAGCCAGTGGCGGTGGCAGTGCCACTGTCATCGGAGGAGGAGGAGGCGGCGGTGCCAGTGGCAGTGTCGCAGGAGGAGGAGGCGGTGCCAGTGGCAGTGTCGCAGGAGGAGGAGGAGGCGGTGCCAGTGGCAGTGGCAGTGTCGGAGGAGGAGGAGGAGGCGGTGCCAGTGGCAATGGCAGTGGAGGAGCAGGAGGAGGAGGAGGCGGTGCCAGTGCCGGTGCCAGTGGCAGCAGCGGTGGAGGAGGACGAGGAGCAGGCTGACCGGGAGCCCCAGGATTTAGCGGACTCCACATCAGGCAGCCAAGAGGCAGTGGAGTTGGAAGATTGTAAGTATTTGCGATAAGTGATGGACATAGTTATACAAGATTGACATGTGCATTATACTTGTACATAATCCCTGCTGTGACATATGTTGATTAAATGGTGCCTTAAATGCCACAGGTCGAACACTTATAATATCTGCCTATACATTTTAGGCGCATTAAACACTCAAACCACAGCCATAGCCATCTTAACACATGGGCACGCAGGGCATTGGGCAAAACAATGTGGCCGCTAGCCTGGTCAAATCGTCAGTATATTAATGACTTGTTTATAAAATCTAATATACACCAAAATCGTTTGAATTCCTGTGAGTGATTGTATAGGTAGTGGCCCATGTAGTGCATAGGACCTGGGGCCAATAATGCTGGATAAGACAACCCTGTACATGGCCCTCTCCCCGTGGCTCACCAGAATTTAGTACATTGATTCGAATGCCTTCTCGATGTCTAATGTGCGTGCAAATGGTTTTGTGGCCAGAGGCCTAAGTTTTGAAAGTAATGTAACAGTAAACATCTCTAGTAAATCCTGTCTGTTTGATGAAATATGTATCCATGTATGTAATGTTTAATTTCTGATTTCTTTTAGCACCCACTGAGGAAGCTGGCAATTGGCCTCCACCACCACCCACCGCAGCAGAACTGATGGCCCACATGGGTCAAATTGTGGAGGACCTGGAAGGCCTCCACGTACATATTGGGAACATTGTAGGCAACCTGCGTTTTAAATTGGCCTACTGGGCCTCATTTCGATGATATTTTATTTATTGATGTATATGTAAATAGTTTGCAAAGATTGTTGTGTTTTAAAAATATATAACTTTATAAAAAAACAAACCTTGGTGTGTGTGTCTTTATTCATCTCATTACACAACATGTGGGTATATATAATAGTCCGAAAAGAGTAATGAAGAAAGATGTTTTGCTTATAACATCATTTGTAAAACACAAAAGGATTTCTTTAGCTATTTGCATGTAATCCAAAAGTAACATGTGCCCTCCACGAACAAGCCACCCCTATAAGAGGTATTGCATCTGTAGGCCCTGTGTGCAAGATAAAATCCAAAAATGTCAAACGCTCTAGCTAGTTACCAATTCCCCCAAATACATATGTCATTGTAGTGATAGTCCAAGGTTACATTCAAGTAACAGTGACACATTGAAGAGAGCCTCGAAAGTGTACCCAGAAGTGGCGTCAGTGGTGTAAGGCAGAAGTGCAAGCGAGGCAAAGGACCATCGTACTGGAGTGTGGAGAGCGGCCTGTTTGGATACAGCTGAGTACATGACATAACGTGTACGCCATGGATCCAGATGAAAGTCTATTTGCTGACAATGTTGCATTTACCTCCAAGGAAGCTGTCACCTACAACACCCCCCCCCCCCCTTAGTCCATTTAGAATACTCAATGTCAGCATGCAGCTAATACTGTGCATGTGAAGTATAGGCCGTGAGGCTTCTTGGATTTTCCCTCCAAATAAATATTTACTTTCAATACAGTATAAATCAGAGGGCATATTTTACAATATGGTTGAGCGTGTATAACAAATGCAAAATAAAAAAAAAAACATTGTGTCCCATTTCTTGTTAGGATAATGATTCCAGTCCACACATTAGTTATGGGTATGCTCAGTATTTGAACTCATGTCTGCTGTGTTGTGAGTCCAAAGTGCTAACCAGTGAGCTACCTGTGAGATAGGTATTTTGTGAGAAATTTGTGTGAATAATGAAGAGTAGTATTAAGTGTGAGGTGTCTGTGTAGCACGCATGCTGTATTGTTGGTGTTGTCTGTGTATTTTCATGTCTCAGGTTGGGGTAGCGGGTAGCTGTCCCCATTTGCATACAGTCATTCCTGAGTTGTAATCCAGACAGAGACCCTTCCTCTGTGTGGAGGTTGTATATACACTCTTGTGTGTATCCTTTATGGAAGAGTATGCTATGCATTCATTTTGCTGAAAAGGCAAAGATGTATTCACACCACATACATTTTAATACATTCGTTATTCATGTGTTTTTAATGTAGCCGTGTGCATGCATTTTGCATACTATACGGCGACTTGAAATCGAAGAAATCCTAAACACAGATCGTGAGCAATGTGTTTTGGACAAGTGTGTATTAGGTTAATTAGTAGCAAAGGAAAAACAACCGTCCAGAGTGTTGCACATCATTGTTATTTGTCAGTGATTAATGAGTAGAGAGCTATGTCGTAAAAATAAGCCCCAGGCATTTATGTTGTGTTGTGTGTAAACAAACTGTTGGGTCCCTCCCACAGTGGGCGTGAGGTTTGCATTGCTTGGCTTGTCGTCAATCAGTTGAGAGCCGTCGCTTATGCGTGTAGCATGTTTAAAGATCCGCAGGTGGGTGTGTTTTCTAACGTTTGCGCTGCTTATTTCCGTCCCTTAGACCACATGGGGGTGTGTTTTTGCTGTTTGAGGTGCTTATTTCGGTTTACGTCGCTCAAAGTATGCAACGCAGATGCGTATGCGTTTGCGAATTTTGATGAATCGGGCCCCTAGACTGTAAGCCCCAATGTGGCAGGGACTGATGTGAGTGAGTTCTCTGTAAAGCACTGCAGAATCAGTGGCGCTACTGAAATAAATGGTGATGATGATGATGATTCTGTATTTCTCCTAATACTAAGGGTTCTATACTGCTATAATAACGCTACCATGGAAACCTCAAACAAAAAGAACTATTACACTTTTAGTCTTAGTTAAAGCTGAACATATATGTACACTGTGACCATATTGATGAATGGATGTATACAAAACTCAAGCCACTACAGCACTACAGCAATGAGTGACATAATAGGGCACAACAATTAGCAATTACATGATGAGCAAACAGAAATAAGTTTCATAGTACATGGGGACTGAGCAGTTATCATACTAATATGAAGCAACCATGGGTGCAACAATCAGGGCAAGAGATGATGAATAAGACAAGGCAGGAAGTGATTAACATAGGTGCAACAATAGCTATGATAGGGAAGCGAGGAAAACACAAGGTAAGAGGGCCCTGATCATGATCGCTTACAATCTAGATAGAAGGGGCAGACACAAAATGGGTGATAAAGAGTGGGTGAGTAAGTGTGAGAGGGCAGCAGGGGATAAGTTAAGATGAGGGCTGGCAGGCTTTGATGAAAAGATGAGTTTTAAAGGTGTGTTTAAAGTCTTGGATACTAGTGGATAGTCTTATTGGTGTGGGAGTGAGTTGCACATTTAGGAGAGTAACACAAGAAAGAGGTTACATTGATCAAGGTGAGAGATTACAAGAGAGTGAAAAAGAGTTTTGATGGAATCTATGGTGACAAAGGTTTGAATCTTGGATATATTCCAGGGGTGGAGGTGTTAGGATTTGGAGAGGGACTATATGTGAGATTTGAAGGAGAGGATTACATCTAGGTAGGGAAGAAAAAAGATATGTTATGTAAGTTCATCAAGGGAGGAGATGTAGAGGGAGAAGAGCTGGGAGCCAATAATGGAACTGTGGTGAATTTCAACAGTTAAAGAAAGAGTGGGGTAGGTGGAGTCATGTGTAGAGATTGATAGGGAACAGTTGGTGAGGTAAGAAGAAAACCAGTAGAGGACTGCATTACAGGGAAATATCGATTGGAGTGTTTGCAAAAGGATGGAGTAGTAAACAGTATCAAAGGCAACAAAGAGGTCAAGAAGAGTTCTCCCTTACACTTAGCAAGGAGAAGGTAGTGATGGAATTTTTGGTAGAGTGGAGGGAGCGGAATTTTGATTGGAGTGGGTCAAGAAGGGAGTGAAATGATGAGATGAGAGAAAGGAGGTGAGATGGTTGTACATATCCCATTCAAGAAGTTTGGATACAAAATGAAGGTCGAATATAGGGTGGTCATTTTCGAAGGAGGAAGGCTCAAGTGATGTATTTTGAGAAAGTTGAGAAAAGAGCATGTTTAAAGGAGGAGAGGATGGCACCAGAAGGGAGAAATAGGTTGAGGAGGTGGGAAAGGTTAGAGCAGGCATCAAGAGAGAGGGAGGAGTGGAGGTGAGAGTTGATGTGGTCAAGTGGGCAAGTGGAGGAGGGAATGGGTGATAGAAGGGTGTAGACTTAATCAGATATCAGAGTGAAGGAAAAGAAGGTGGGCTGCTTTGCCAGCAGGGTGACAGTCTAGAGCAGGGGTAGAGATAATCCAAAGAGGAGGCTGGGAGGGGGGACAACGTGGGTAGATAAGGGGTAAGTGGAGTGAGAGGGGACTCATGTTGTGACATATGTACTCAATTTTGGAGGTGTAGTGTGTTAATGACAGAGAGTGAGGAGTGAGAGTGGGAGAGGGGAAAGCAGGGAGTTGAAGGTGGCAAAGAAGCATTGGTAGTTGGAGGGAAATGTGAGGTTTGAAGGCCTGTGACTGTTTAGTGAATGATAGGGCAGTAATGTAACAGGAGAGAATGAACTGGAAGTGAAGGAAGATAACATAAATGTGTGATTTTCTCCAGAGCTGTTCCACGACACAGGAGTATTTATGAAGAGATTGGGTAAGTTTGGAGTGCCAATATTGAGGAGGGTACTGGCAAAGTTATTGACAGTCTGGCTGACAGAGTGAAGTGCAGTGGTAAGGTGATGGTGAGTGGGGGAGGGGATAAGACAAAAAAGGAGGTAATCTTGGTAGAATCAATGATGTCCAGGTTACACTTGGTGAGAGTAACTTTAGGGAATGGGGAAGATGAGAAGGGTGGGGAGATTTTAAAAGATTGGAGATGGTGGTCAAAGATAGGGAATGGTGAATTGTTAAATCAGAGACTGTACAGAGGTGAAAAAGTCCAGATCAACAGCCTTTGATCGAGTATCATATTAACTTCAGCGACTCTTCATACTACATGTCGACTCCAATGTCAGCTGCGGCACACTAAAGTAAACAAAATCTTCAAAAACTTTCCCATAAAGCAGAACATCACTGGTGTAAATTTTGTACCTCTAATGATTTCTTCACATATACTTCTGTAAATCACTCCTATCTAAATGCTCTGGACACTGCAAAACAAACATATTTCCAATTTCTCATCTATTCTCAGGTGTCACGTGCCGGGTGATCAGGCTCCACACCCGATCCCCGGCACTCTTAACTGGTACCGCCGGCCACTCCTTCCATCCCGGCCGCCACCATCTTCATTGACCCAATCTATTTATTCCCTCTGCTCCCTTCCTATTGGATGATGTATTTTGGCTCCAAATTTAAAAGGCACCTCCTTCAGATGTTTGGTAACTGTTCTTTTAGTTACCTCTGAGGTGCTAGACGTGGCTCCATTTTCACCTGCTGTGTTTTCTCCCTTCTGCTGGACTACATTCCATTTCTACCTGTTGGCCACAGAGCTGACACTCTACAGAGTACTTTTCTGCAATTCCAGTGGCAACATGTTGTCTGCAGAGCTGACATTCTACAGAGTTCATCGCCATTCCAGTGGTAACCTGCTGACTGAAGAGCTAACATTCCACAGTGTACTTGCCGCCTTTCCAGTGGTAACCTACTGTTAGCAAAGCTGACACTATAGAGAGCATTTTGCCACCATTCAAGTGGTAACCTGTTGTCCGCAGAAATGACGCTCTACAGAGTATTTCATTGCCATTCCTCCAGTGGTAAACTGCTACCTTTATTTCTAATCTCATCGTGTTGTCCGCCATTGCAAACCATCCTTGCACATTCTCCTAAAGATTGCGCCTGATATTCTTAGTAGGGGCTGTGACCTGCGGGACAGACACAGCAAAGACCAGACCGCCTTGCTGCGGGCCCTGGTGAAAACCGCCTCCCCGTCAGACTCTGTGGGCTAGATTTACTAAGCTGCGGGTTTGAAAAAGTGAGGATGTTGCCTATAGCAACCAATCAGATTCTAACTGTCATTTTGTAGATAGTACAAAATAAATAAAAGCTAGAATCTGATTGGTTGCTATAGGCAACATCCCCACTTTTTCAAACCCGCAGCTTAGTAAATCTAACCCTGTGTCTTACTTAAGTAGTGCTAATCTTGGCAAATCAAAGAATCCATTACCCAACCGTGACAGCAAGAACAGGCCATGTCGGATCCGACTGGGTAATTATCAGCCAAAGACATGCTTCAGCATTTGCTTAACTCAGTGGAACAACAAGACAGTCCAACATAAACTCCTACAGTGTTTTCAGACGCTTGCGGCTTGCATTGAGACTTTGCAAGTGTTTCTAGCTTCACCGGCTGAGAATCCTCCTGCGCTAGTGGCAGCATCAGCTTCTACCTCTACCCTACATATTCCAGCTCCTTCCAAGTTTGATGGGGATCCCAAATCTTGTCGTGGTTTCCTGAACCAATGCTCCATACAGTTCGAGTTGCAACCACAAAATTTCCCAACTCAGAAATTCAAGCTGGCATATTTAATTTCTTTGTTGTCGGGTCAAGCTTTAGCTTGGTCTTTCCCCGTCTGGGAGCAAGATGATCCACTCCTGGTAGACCGTGCTGCCTTCATTGCTGCATTTTGTAAAATTTTTAACGAGCACGGACAAGTAAATACTGCAGCATCCAGTATTCTTCGTTTCCGCCAAGGAACCTGTTTTGTGGTTGAATACGTTATTCCATTCAAATCTTATAATCTGAATTTCACTGGAATAATGATGCTTTGGTGTTTACCTTCTGGAAAGGCCTCTCAGACAAAATTAAAGACGCCCCTTGCCTTGCAGGAAATTCCAACAACCCTAGATGCTATGATTTTGCTATGTAATCGTGTGCACCTCCGCTTTTATGAAAGATCTTCCGAGAGGGATAGTACACGGTGCCCTGCGGTCAAGTTAGTTCTTCGCTTTCTTCATCCAGTGTTGGAGCATGAGCCCATGCAAATAGGACATTCTCGTCTGACTCCGGAAGAATGTGACAGGAGAATCAAGAATAAATTGTGCTTGTACTGCGCGGATCCTGGTCATCTGCTGAATGTCTGTCCCAAAGATTAGGAAATGCCAGGCCCTAACCTGCTCCGGAGAGGTCAGATGAGGGCTCTCTAAAACCTCTACCTCTCTTGATGTCACTCACCTGACTGTGAGTGCTTCTTCTCCCGTTGTTAGGAACCGTGGCCGCCCACCATCCTGATGGTCTGCGCATGCGCAGGCTCTATGAACTCTTCAGACCTGTTGCTTTTAGTTAATTGGCTGATCAGGCAACACTCCCTATTTAAAGCACCTGTGGTCATTACCTGGTTGCCTGATCTTGGAGTCTCATTCCCTGTGAGTCTCTGAAGGTGTTCCTGTGTTTCTCGTGTCTTCAGCTCCAGCTGATTCCTCGCTACTGCATTACCGGTTTCCAGACCGCTTCAACTCTCCTGTGTTTCATCGTGTCTTCAGTCCCAGCTGATTCCTCGCTACTGCATTACCGGTTTCCAGACCGCTTCAACTCTCCTGTGTTTCATTGTGTCTTCAGTCCCAGCTGATTCCTCGCTACTGCATTACCGGTTTCCAGACCGCTTCAACTCTCCTGTTTTTCATCGGGTCTTCAGTCCCAGCTGATTCCTCGCTACTGCACTGCCGGTTTCCAGACCGCTTCAACTCTCCTGTGTTTCATCGTGTCTTCAGTCCCAGCTGATTCCTCGCTACTGCTCTGCAGGTTCCAGACCGCTTCAACTCTCCTGTGTTCATCATGTCTTCAGTCCTAGCTGATTCCTGACTACTGCGGTGCCGGTTGCCAGACCGCTTCAACTCTCCTGTGTTTCATCGTGTCTACTATTCCTGCTGACCTCCGCAAGAATCATCATTGCTCCACTCGTGTTATGTTCTCTGTCTGTGTGCTTCACAGATACGGATTACCGCTACCACTCTCCTGTGGTCTCTACTCGTGTCGGCGTTCAGCCGCTCAGCTATCCCTGTGTTTCTCTCGTGACAGCCTGCTCAACTGAACCGCGGTATGCTTATCTTTTATTGACTTTACCAGTTTATTGCATATCCGCTTGGACTGTGTTCTGCTTATCTACGGAGTCCTCTATTTCACGAAGTTATAGATGCTATTGACTTTGTCTCATATGTCCTGGATCTCAGTAGTGACTTTGTATCTCCAAGCAGCACTAGTCATTTGCTATTGTATTATATATACCATTGGAATCAAGTTCCTTGTGCTCTCCGTGTTACCTTTGATGCTCCACTCATCTACCTTAGTGCCTATCCTCACATATATATGCAGTTGTACAACTTGCTGAACGCAGACCACTGACTCCCTGTTTCCTATTGGCACCAGTTACAAGTTTCCTCACTATAAGCAGTGGTACAACTTGCTATACGCAGACCACTGACTTCCCCGTTACCTACTTGCACCTGGAACCAGTCCCATCATTACAAGCAGTGGTACAACTTGCTGTACGCAGACCACTGACTTCACTACCTCCTATCTATCCCTGGACATTCCTCTCACTATAGCAGTGGTACAACTTGCTGTACGCAGACCACTGACTTTCCTCACGTCTTCACGTCTATCAAGATCCTCGTGTTCATATTGTTTAACCCATAACCCGTTGCTGCTAGTCATAGACTTTCCTCTAGCATCCTCTCACCATCTGCTGATTCTCTTGTTCCGCTAGTCACCCTGCTACCAGAAGATCACTGTGTGCATACACTACTCTGGTAAGACTAAATCTGGTGATATCCTGGGCAAAGACGCCTAGTGCCCTTGACACTTGAAATTCCTAAAATCTGCTCCTTTTCTGGCATTCTCCTTGGCCTTCAGGGTTTCATTTATATCTCTGCTCTCTTAGATTCAGGAGCAGTTGGGAATTTTATTTCACTTACTTTACTTCACCCCTGGAGGTTCCTGTTTCTATTGCGACCATCGATTGGTTGCCCGAGCAATATCATTCATTCTTGGACATCTTTGATAAAACCCGTTCAAAGCATTTGCCCCCTCATCGATCATAGGAATGTCCCATTGAAGTTCAGGCATGGAAGACTCCTTCCAGAGGCCTGGTATACTCCCTGTGTTTACCTGAGTCTCGGTCCATGTCTGAATACATTAAAAAAAATCTTCAATGGGGCTTCACCAGACCTTCTTCCTTGCCCGCTGGAACGGGGTTCTTCTTCGTGAAGAAGAAAGATGGCTCCTTGAGGCCGTGTATTGACTACCGGGGTCTCAATGCCTTAACCATCATAAACCGCTACCCCATTCCTCTCACTACGGAGCTCTTTGACCATATCAAAAGAGCCAATGTCTTCACCAAATTAGATCTTCGTGGAGATTATAAACTCATTAGGATAAAAGCAGGAGATGAATGGAAGATGGTGATTAATACATGCAATGGTCATAACTAATACCTTATAATGTCGTTCAGTCTGTGCAATGCACCGGCAAGTTTTCAAAGTTTTGTCAATGAAATATTCAGAGTCCTTCTCTATGTATGTGTGGTCGTGTACTTTGATGACATTTTGATCTTCTCCAAAGATATTTCCTTTCATCGCCTCCATGTGGCAGAAGTTCATTCCAGGTTACTCCTAAACCAACTCTTTTGTAAACTTGATTAGTGTTCTTTCAAATTTCATCAAATGCCTTTCAGGGTTACATTGTGTCTGGATCTGAATTGTGAATGGATCCTGATAACATTAGAGCATTCTGGAGTGGCCGCTTCCATTAGTCTTCAAGCCTATTCAACGGTTCTTTGGGTTCGCCAATTATCAAAGGCATTTCATCAAAGATTATTCCACCATTGTAGCTCCTATCATGGCTCTTACCTGGAAAGGTTCTAATCCCGAATCTTGGTCTACAGCCGCCATGGAGGCCTTAGAGTTCTTTAAGAACACCTTAGTGTCTGCACCTGTCCTCAGAAAACCTGACACCTCCTTACCGTTCTTCCTGGAGATTGATGTCTTTAATGTGGGCATAGGAGCAGTCTTATCGCAGAAGTCACCTTGAGGGCAGTTTCATCCCTGTGTTTTTTTCTGTAGTAAATGTCTTCCTGCGCAGAAGAACTATGCCATTGGAGACAAGGAATTACTTGCCAGCAAGGCAGCTTTTATCAAATGGCGTTATCTTCTGGAGGGTGCTCAACACCCAGTTATCATTTTTACTGACCATAAGAACCTTCTATATCTCCAATCAGCACAATGTCTGAATCTCAGACAAGTACAGTGGTCACTCTTCTTTTCCTGTTTTGACCTTCGCATAACCTTCAAACCAGGGTATAATAACAAGAGGGCTGATCTTGTGCATTTTCTTTGGACAATTCTTTCAGAGGAAACTCCTTTTTGTCCCATCCTGGACCCCAAATATCTCATATCCTCCACAGTGCTCACATCTCCAACCCCTCCACCTGAGAAGACTTTTGTTTTCCTCTGGTCTCCGCAAAAAACTCCTGAGTCATTTCCATTCTACTCATTTTTCTGGTCACACGGGGGTCTATAAAACCATCAAATTGGTGTCTAGAGGCTTTTGTTGGCCAAGCCTACACTCCAATGTTAAGAATTTTGTTTCTCCTGTGTTAATTGCACCCATCACAAAGTCTGCCCACCAGGCTCCCTCCTGCCATTTACTTCTGTTACTCATTCCACAGGAACCTTGGACCCATATCAGTATGGACTTTATTTCAGACCTTCCACCCAACAAGAAATGTACCACTATATGGGTTGTAGTGGATCGGTTTTCTAAAATGGCCCATTACATCCCACTGTCTGGTCATCCCTCCTCTCCTGTTTTGGCATCTCATTTTGTTAAGGAGATATTTTGTCTGCATGGCTGTTCCGCCGATAAAGTCTCAGACCATGGCATCCAGTTTGTGTCTGTTTTCTGGAAACTGTTGGAAATTAAATTGAATTTTTCCTCTTCATACCACCCCAAATCCTACAGGCAGACCGAACGGGTGAACCAGGATTTAGAGACCTCAGGATGTTTTCTTCAGCCAACCAAGACAACTGGGTTGTCTTGGTTGACCTCCTACCCTGGGTTGACCTCCTACCCTGGGCCGAATTCGCCCAATATAATGCTTTTCATGAATCTATCACTACTTCAGCCTTTTTTTGTGGTCTATGTACATCATTCTTCTCTTCCCAAATTTTCATCCCTCCCTCCCACGTTCCTGCTGCTGATATGTTAGACTGGTATTTTCTCTCCATCTGGACTCAAGTAAGGTCCTGTCTTAAGAAATCCTCCATTTGCTACAAACTGTTGGCAAATAAGAAACGACAGGTATTTCCTGTCTTTAAAATCGCAGATAGGGTGTGGCTATCCACCCAAAATATATGTCTCAAGGTTCCATGTATGAAACTGGCTCTGCGGTTAATTGGTCCATGTAGTATTTCCCTGTCTGTTTTAAATTGCAGTTACCTGCCTCTCTTCTTATTTCTAAATCCTTCCATGGTTCTCTGCTGAAACCTTTGATTATAAATCTTTTTTCATCTGTATCATCCTGCACCATTCCAACAAATCATCATAAAGAGGAGTTTGAACTCAAGCAAATCTTGGACTCCAAGTACTATAAGGGTGGAATAAAATATCTGGTGGACTGGAAGGGCTTCAACCCTGAGGAACGCTCCTGGGTGAGTGCTTTCGACATTCATGCAACTTTATTTTTGGAAAAGCTTCATGAGAAGTTTCCCATTAAGGCTAGCAGTAGGCGCGCTGTGCCCACCTTTAAAAGAGGGGGGTACTGTCACACATCGGGTGATCGGGCTGCACACCCAATCCCCAGGGTTCTTACCTGGTACTGCCAACAGCTCCCTCCGTCCCGGCCACCACCATCTTTATTTCGGGTCTACGCATACCTATTACCACCCATTAAACAATCCGAACAGGACAATAGCCCTCTGACAAACATTGCTGTTTGACCGGTTCATAAAGCATACTAATCCTTTTTTTTTTTTTCGTTTTTTGATTTTAGCTTTGCAATCTGATTGGACTGAAATACAATATGTAGATTTATCCCTATGTATTCAACACCCATTGTCCCATAGATTATAAGCCTGAGAGCAGAGCTGTCTCACCTCTTTGTCTGTTTTACCAAGTTTGCTGATTACTGTGTTTGTCCCAATTGGAAATCGCTACAGAATATGTTGGCGTTTTATAAATAAATGATGATGATGATGAGTGGCCACTGTGGTGGGAGGGCGAGAAGGTCCATTGAGAAAAATAAAGGAAATAGGAGAAGGAGATCATTTTGAATGCAGCAGGGTCAGTAATATTTTCTATAAGGGTATTAAAGTTCCCCAAGATAAGGGAGGGAAAGAGGATTGTAGATAACTGTCACATGAAGGTGGGCTGGGTGGAAGAGGAGGATGAAATGTACCTTGAAGGAGGAGAAAGAGAGGTCAGTGTGTACAGGAGAAGGACAAGGGATAGTCAGGTTTTAATTATTGCATATCAAAATATTACAAGTGAAAGAGCAACAAAATTATAGGTTCCAAATAGGGCAGTGACATAACATGGCAATGGTAAAAATAGAGTAACCTGTATAACAAAGGGAAGAAATGTAACTGTAATTAAATAATAATTCCATTTGCATTCTAAATCAAATCACTTTATGATAGGTCATGAAAGCTACCCCATTGGTCTGTCAATAGCAGAGTTGAACAGTTCAATGTAAACAAATCAGGGGGTGATAGGCATAAAAAAGTATGAATGAGAGAATCCTTTTGGATATATACTTTGGGAACACTGACGCCCGTGGAATTAAATGAAGTTCTTAATATAAATAAGCTTAAAAAATCTCCAATTGGTGTTGATGCACAAATATTTAGATTTTGCTATGTGCTTACACTTTTAATATTGTTTTTTTACCTGTTTATATTGGGTAAATTAATGTACATATGCCCTGTTATTTCTGGATTTGCCTATTTATATTTTTGTGGAAGCTACAAAATATACAAAATATCTATAGCTTGTTCAAATGTAAATAGATATTACTGTTAAAAATTAAGTCTAATCAATCTGCTAGTTCTCTTGTGATAGCTGGGGTTAATGGTAGATTAATTTGAATAGTAGTCTGATTGGCTGTCACAGAAATAAATACTCCACCGTCTCCTACTCTAGTTACCTCTGATGAATCCATATTATATGGGGAAATTTGTAAGCTGATGCTGCTTGCTATATTTCTAATATGTTATGGTTCCTATAATTTTAGAAAAAATACCTGGAAATTATCCTCCATTATTTCGTGTTATTGAGACAGAGTATACCTTACCTAACCACCGGCAAAGACCTGTCAGTTTGACCCTAAATACAGTAGTTATAACTGTCAGGATGAGAGCATAAATCTGATATGCTGAAATAGAATATTGGATATCAGGACCCATAATAAATCTTTGCATGAATACCTAAATTAACCTGATCTTCAATTCAGATAAAGGTGTGACCAAATGAGCCCAGGAGGAGATAATTGAGTTAGGTAAACCCTGTGTGAAGAGACCAGCTTTAGATATGCAGATCACAGACATCCATTGTATTTGATCATGTATTTCCCTAGCTAATTGACTTCCTTTCAATAGGTAGTGTAAACACAAACTAACTCCTAGGTGTAAATTGGAGAACCATATGCCTAGAGGAGATCCTGGTAGACAGCATGTGAAAGCCTATACAGGTATATAGAAATGTGAACTTGAAAGGAAATTAATTCATTTTTCATATTTTGGGAATCTGGATGTTACTCTGTACTGAGGGGCAAAAACCACACAAGGGTCTTGAAGCATAGATACCAAATACACAGGGAACAGCCATAGGCACATGTATTTCAGGATGAGATTGGATATTGTTGTAATCTCATCTGGTTTGGTATTTGTTAGGAACCCCTCCAGCCGGCACAACACAACCCGGATTCTACTCTGCCAATCAGGTGTTCACTGGAGCCCCTGATGGTGGGGACACACTGGGCTGCAGACTGACAGAGGGTCATGAAGTGTGTACCGGCTGGGGAGAACCCAGGCAAGCGGAGTGAGGTCCACGCAGAGGTCAAGGGCCAGCAGCAGGTTACAATTCCAGTTAACAAGCCGGGGTCAAGGGTCACAGGCAAACAGGAGAAACGGTAAACAGGCGAAAGGTCAGGGTCACGGGATACACAAGCGAAGTGCAAATCCAAGCCAAGGGTCATACACGAGAGTTCAGCAGAATACAATACACAGGAACAGGAACTAGCAGGTCAGCAGACTGGAAGACAGAAGCTATAACCGGCAATGAGGCAGTTAAATACTGTCAGCAGCCAATCAGAGACTGGCTCTGAGAATACACAGCCCCTTGAATAATCACATTAATGTATTAATTAGCCCACAGGCTGGTAGCGCTGATGTGTGCATGCGCCCGTCACAGCCTCACCGCTGGGACGCAGCGCCAGACAGAAAGCGTCCAACCGTTGCCCTGGCGACGGCCGGGACGCAGGCTCGTAACAGTACCCCCCCCTTGAGGAGGGGTCGAGGGACCCCGACATCCAAGTTTTCTTGGGAACCTCTTAAAGAACTCTTTTAACTGTTTGGGGGCATGGAGTTGTCTCCGCGGAACCCAAGACCGTTCTTCTAACCCGCGGTTCCTCCACTGCACCAGGAAGTGTACCTGTCCTTGCACTCTTTTAGAATCCAGGATGCTTTGAACCACATATCTTGGTGGTTTGCTTGAATCTCCCCTAAGCTCACTTGACGACTGGGTTTGGCTAGAATACAGTACTGGTTTCAACAGCGAACAATGAAATGTGTTGGGGATTCTTAAGGAGCTCGGAATTTTTAGCCTAAACACAACAGAATTAACCTGCTTAACGATAGAAAATGGCCCGATGAACTTAGGGCCCAGCTTCTTGCAAGGCTATCTAAGCCTGATATTTTTTGTAGACAACCAAAGTTTATGGCCCACTGTGAGGGAGCAGATGGTACGATGGCGGTCCGAATTTTTTTTTGCCACAAATGAGGCTTGTCTTAATGATGACTGGACCTTCTTCCAGATAACTCTGAGATCCCTGGCAGTGGAGCGGATCTCCTGGGTACCAACGGACTTGAGTGAGTATAAAGAGTTAGACCTGGGGTGAAAACCATAATTGCAAAAAAACTGAGAGGTTTTGGTGGATGAGTGACAGGACCTATTGTAGGCAAATTCCGCCCAGGGTAACAAGGAGGACCAGTTGTCATGGGACTCTGATGTGTAGCAACGTAAAAACTTCTCCAAGGACTGGTTAACCCTCTCAGTTTGCCCATTTGATTGAGGGTGATATGCGGATGACAAACTGACCTTGATTCCCAGAAGGGTACAGAAGGATTTCCAAAACAGTGCTATGAACTGAGACCCCCGAAACGATGTCAGTAGTAACTCCATAGAGCCGGAAAATGTGCTGAATAAATAAGACGACCAAATCTAGAGCAGAAGGGAGTCTGGTTAATGAAATGAAATGAGACATTTTACTAAACCGGTCTACCACGACCCAAATGGTATTGTGTCCTGTAGAGTAAGGCAGATCCACTATAAAGTCCATGGACAAGTGCGTCCATGGTTTTGCAGGAATGGCCAAAGGAACCAACTGGCCTACCTGACGAGTCCTGGGAATTTTGTTTCTGGCACAAACCTCACAAGACAGGACGTGATCCTTGACGTCAGCAGACAAAGATGGCCACCATACCGTACGTGAAAGAATTTCCAATGTTTTGAAGACTCCAGGCTGTCCAGCGGTCTGATTATTGTGTGCTTCCGCAAGGACTGCCTTCCTAAAATGTACTGGGACAAACAAGCATCCTACTGGAGTATTATCAGGAGCCAATTTCTGAAATCTTCGTTGGGTGCAACTTAGGTCTTGGGTTAACCCAGCATGAATCACGGACATGGGAACAATAGGCTCTGGGCTAGTGACCGGAGTATGATGTGCCAGGAAACTTCTGGACATTGCGTCTGCTTGGACATTTTTAGAACCAGGACGGTAGGTGATTATAAAGTTAAACCGAGTGAAGAACAGTGACCAACGAGCCTGTCGGGGGTTCAGTCGTTTGGCTGACTGTATATACTGTAGGTTCTTATGATCCGTTATAACGGAGATCTGGTGTGCAGCGCCTTCCAACCAATGTCGCCATTCCTCAAAGGCCCATTTAATTGCCAACAGTTCTCGGTTTCTCACGTCCTAGTTGGTTTCTGCTGAAGAGAACTGGCAGGAAAAAAAGGCACACGGATGTAAGTGGTGGGTCTGGGTATATTTTTATGACAAGATTGCCCCAGCACCGACGTCAGAGGCATCTACTTCAAGAATAAATGGTACCTTAGGATCCGGGTGTCTGAGGACCTGAGCAGACACAAAAGCTTTCTTCAGAGTTTCAAATGCAGTTATTGCCTGTGGTGACCAAACAGCTGGATCACTTCCCTTGCGGGTCAAGGAGACGATAGGAGCCACGTTATCAGCAAAACCGCCAATAAATCTCCTGTAATAATTGGCGAATCCCAGGAATCTCTGGACCGCCTTGGGGTTATTCGGTTGTACCCAATCCAGGATTGCTTGGACCTTGGTTGGATCCATGGAGAAACCTTCTGAGGAGATTATGTAACCTAGGAAGGATACCTTCTGGACCTCGAACTCGCATTTCTTGATTTTAGCGTAGAGATGATGTTCCTGCAATTTCTGTAGGACTTGTCTAACATGACCCTGGTGCACTAACAACGATTCTGAATAAATGAGGATGTCGTCCAAGTAGACAACAACAAAGAATCCCAGAAACTCACGTAACACCTCATTAATCAAATCCTGGAATACTGCAGGGGCATTACTAAGGCCAAATGGCATGACCAGATATTCGTAGTGGCCCGAGAGCGTGTTGAATGCCGTCTTCCACTCATCACCTGCTCTAATACGTATGAGGTTATAACCACCACGAAGATCAATTTTTGTGAAGATAGTTGCCCCTCTTAATTGGTCAAAAAGTACGGATATGAGAGGAAGGGGATAGGTGTTTTTAACCGTAATAAGATTCAGCCCTCGGGAATCGATACAGGGTCTGAGTCCACCGTCCTTCTTGGATACAAAGAAGCCCCCTGCTCCTACTGGGGACTTTTCGTCAATATATTCTTGCATGGATTTGGTCTCTGGACCGGAGAGAGAGTAAAAGCGTCCCTTGGGTCATTTTGAACAGCAGGTTACAATTCCAATTAACAAGCCGGGGTCAAGGGTCACAGGCGAAAGGTCAGGGTCACGGGATACACAAGCGAAGTCGAAATCCAAGCCAAGGGTCATACATGAGAGTATAGCAGAATACAATACACAGTAACAGGAACTAGCAGGTCAGCAGACTGGAAGACAGAAGCTATAACCGGCAATAAGGCAACAGGCCTTAAATACTGTCAGCAGCCAATCAGAAACTGGCTCTGAGAATACACAGCCCCTTGAATAATCACATTAATGTATTAATTAGCCCACAGGCTGGTAGCGCTGATGTGCGCACGCACTAGACACTGCCTCACTGCCGGGACGCGGCGCCAGACAGAAAGCGTCCGACCGTTGCCCTGGCCGGAAGTGACGTCCCGGTCATCATAGCGACGGCCGGAACGCAAGTGAGTGAGTCGTGGCGGCTGGGCACCGCCGCGGCTCATAACAGTATTTAAATGTGCGGGAGATTATGACCGATTTATTGAGAGGGGTGTTATTTCACTGTGATATAGCTGTGAAGAATTACAAGCAGGTGAAAACTTAGGAATAGTTTGAACAAACCTGAGGTGACACCCAGGGGACATTTCCGCCCCCAACGTTAGCATTCACACTGCCAGGGGAAATGCCGTCCCATTTGAGTTTGCTTAAAAACCTGTGTCTGGAGGGACAAAGTGTCAGACTTCTGGGGAAATCAAGTTGCATTGATAAGCTGTCCATCTTCTTAGCCAAATTCCCCTTGGCCAGATGCAATTCATGTAAGTGCAAATCTGAATGGAATCCTTTTTATTTTAACCTGCTTTTGCTTGTTATGTCAAATTTATTAATTGTTATTCATTATTTTTGTTATCTGTATGCCCTGTACTTTTTGTATATTAAATCTATAATTTAATAAGTTGCGTCCTTGATACTCTAAAGAATCCATAGCCTGTTTAGAAGAGATTGCTTGTCCAGGTTACCCTGTGTGTGATTTGTTGATACATTTGATTAACAAGCTGTGTGTGCTTGTATTTACATTTGTGTAACAGTCTGGAGGTGTGAAGAGTTAACCCTGTGTGTGCTGGTATGGGTCTTGCTAGTTTGTGGAAAGAGAAGCCTGTGTGCCAGTGTGGGACAGTATATTGGGGTCCTATTGCCTGTACCCAATAGGTGGTGGCTGAACCTTGAAGTGTCTGGGGGTGTGAGAGCACTGTGTTTGGGGCGATTCCGTAGGTCTAGAACCTGTGTGATAGGTGAGAGAGACTGCGGGCAGAAATCGTGTGTGACCTCATACAGCGAACACCCCAAAGTCACGGCAGCTGGGAGCGTGTTTGTGACAATAACATCCATTACAGCTGTGACCAGGTATCTGATCATAATCTCGGGAAGAAGTAAACATAATAATGGGAGACCAGGCTGAACTGCACTGCCTTCTGTTTCTTTGGAGAACTTTCTTTTTTGGGTGGAAAATTCAAGACTGGCTCCATGGTCTCCTATGGGCGGAGTTTGCTCTGCTAGATTGGGACACTGAACTGCATTTATAGGATTCAGATCTTATTCATGCTCTATTATCTATTATAGACAGTAAGTTACAATCCATTCCCTTGATGTTGTTGGTTGCAGAACTATTTTAGTTACGTTTGTAACAGTTGCAGCTTAGCTTATTTTACATCTATTCTAGTGTGTATCTTTTTATCTATGAGTTAGGTTATTTTACATTTACGTCTCTGCTATAGGGGAGCTGCATCAAGATACATGTCCTCATCATCACCACTTGAAACAATTTCAGAAGCACTTTCTGAAAATTGATTATCTTATGCAATTTCATTTAGTCAGGAATTGTCAGCAATAAAAACACACATTACTTTGTACTGTATACAACTGATGCATATTTGCAACTAATTGGATTGTTCTTGAAGTTTACAATAATTGCTTGAGGAAGTATCAGTGACCATTTCCATTCCCAAGTTACCACAGACACGATCACTGCTTGTTATTGTATAATGTAACTGGCAATGTGGGGGTTTCCCCCTGTTTTGTCCATAATTTTACTGTTGTTATTTGCTATAATAACCTTTAATGTATGTCTGACACTGTATCACAGTAATATGTTACCTTATTTGGAAAAATGTAATATAGCAAAAATGTATAAATATTTATAGAGCATGGATATAGTTTTGATAGATAACTCTGTACTCAGTAAGTATATAAGAGGTATGGAAAATGTATCATACACATAACATAACATAACATTACACTTGAGTAGATCACACTGTAATATTCTAGTGATATATCATAAGCTGAACAGAAATGTGCACTTAGGTGATTCACTTCATTCAGTTCAATGTCATTTAATTGTCAGATTCAGATTCAGTATGTTTGGCATATTGATCATGTATTTAACATTGAATATTACAGAATATTACAGAACTGTGAATTGCCAAATTAAATAAATCGATCTTCTCTACTTCTCTCTACAATGGACACAGTACAGTAGGCAGGTAACTTACATTTTCCAATAAAATATAAGATATTTACCAGATGTATTCGATATTTCTCCTTCTGAACACGGAATACAGTCATAGCAGCATATGGGAGATCCTTTCCTTATTGCTCGTCTGGTTCCCGGAAGACAGATTGCAGAACACAAACCTTGTGGAGCCTAGGAATTACAAACATTAAATTGTGATTGCAATCCTGCTTTCCAAGTATGTTATTGTTTTACTTGTAATTTAAATGTGTACTCTGTTCGAGCCTTATACATAAATTATTTTAACTATAATCAAATTATCGTGTTATTGTAGCAGTTTCATAACGTGATCCTTCTTTATAATTAAAGATTAGAGCACAGGAGAGAACTGGTGCATTACTGAGCATGGTGTTATATAAAGGGTAATTTATAACAGCACTGATACATTTTGATGACATTTTGTGTAGATATTATTTGGTAAATGTGACATTATAAAGGGTGCATTATAAGCAGTAAACACAATAGTATAGCTACTTCCTGTAACAATAATATGAGAGATACAACAAATGCTATCCCTGCCTAGTGAAAGAAAAACATTGCAAAGCAACATCTAGACTAGCTGTACATTAAAAAGCGTCACTTAAACCTATTTAGCTGAAAAATATCAAGGAATTTTTTACTTTTTCCGCTGATAGTTGTGTCTGACAGAGAGAACAGAAAAATGCAGTGCACTTTTAACTGTGCTGTCACAATATAATAGAGAGCATTTTTAATAAATGGACAAAATAGACATTTTACCCAGGCAAAGAATCTGACTTGCAAAAAGTATACCCACAAACATGATTATCCTTCAACACAAGTGTACTAAACTGTAGTTTGAGATTATAGTTATATGTTGAGGACCCATTAGTGTGATTTTTGTCCGCCAATCAATGTCGTAATAAAATCCAGATGCAGACTGCTACAAACTGATATTGGCAGAACCTTTTGGTGTCTGCAAGGTATCAGCAGTGCTAGATAGGAATATTAGTCTGCACAGCGTTAAACTTAACTGAGTTATTGGTTTATTTGAGAACAGTAACAGCTGTGATGCAGGTACACACAGGGTTAAAGGCTGCAGCAGTTGTAACAGTTGTAGAATGCAGTTTGGGTCATAAGGTCATACATTAGGGTCATAGGGTAATACAGCAGCAGGATGCTAATGTCAGTAATCACCGCCCCTGCACCAGTATTTCAGTAGAGGACCAACAGAGAGAATGTAAGAGAGGAGACAGCACATGGTTACATGTGTAAAACATAACACTTTATCAAAATAAAGTTTTTCCTGTAACCAGAAAACATGGGGTTAATGAACAAAACAATCAAACAGTGAAACATATCAACATTAATCAATCAAGCAGGTTCCAGTCTAGATTTCAACAGGAATATAAAAGACCTGCTTAAAAACATATTCAATTCTGCTGTATTCCTGTGACCTGTAGATTAGACCCAAAATCAAATCCATTTGCCGGCTGTTTCTGAGGTTTGGACCCAAGCTTTCCGGTACCACCACTCTGCCTTCTACCCATGCAGCCCTGGTCAGTGTGATAGGCCAGGGGGGATCCATCCACAGCTTCCCTAATCTATATTAAGAGGTCAGGAGTACCAGCCCAGGTACACCAGCAACAAGATACGTTAGCCAGTTACCCAGAAGAAACCTGGTTCTAGATGCCGGTATAGGAGTCCAGTGTTGTAAGACCCTCCTACTGTGGCAAGAGGGCGCATTTTAGATAACAAAAGAGAATGGTGGCAAAGTAAGCCCAGCCGGTTCCCAGCAGCAACAGACAGGGTAACACAGGCGGTCCATCCTGTCCATCCTGTCATAGAATTCTAGTGGCAAGCGGCAATATAACCCCAGGCAGCTTTTCCTGCAGCAGTCAGGAGAGCCGAGTTATTCAGGAGAGGAATAACTGAAGCCAGGAGAACGCACAGGATGTTGAAGTACAGTGTAATGTCCAAGGCAGACCTTGAGATACTGTGCCGAACAAAGAAGTTGGAAATTTCTTACATAGCGACAAGGAGCGAAATGAAAAAGGCACTGAGAACCTGGGATGCGCAGTACGGGTCAGCAGATGAGGAAACTGACAGTGACCTGGAGGAGACATTACCTTCACACCTAGAAGTACCTGCAGTAACATCCCAGAACACAGCACTTATTTTCAGTAACATTCCCCTCTCACAGAGTGAACCAGTGATGCAAGTTCAACAGCGTGATGAGGGTAACTTTTCTGTACTAATGCAGGATCTGGAGTCCCTGGGAGACAAAAAAACTGAGGCGGAGCGGTTGCTTATCATCAAGTTGTGGGGCAATCGGTGGGCACCACCTCCTGCAGCAGCCAGTGAACTGTCATCTGCTGCGCCCAGATTGGGATCGCTTCACTTTACCAAATTTGATGACACTGTTGGAGATATTGATGGAGACTTGCATGTGTTTGAAATATCTTGTAGCCTTCGTGACTTGCCCAAACAGGAGTGAGTGAAGTGTCTACAAGGTCGTGCAGTGGAAGCTTATCGCAGAGTGGCCCCAGAGGACTGTGCAGACTATGACATGGTAAAATGGCCCCTCCTTAAGCGCTATGTTATTACCCCGGAGACCTACTGGCAGAAGTTTCGGGACTTGGCTAAAAGCACCCATATCAGCTTTGAAGAATTTGCCAACCAGTTGCAGCAGTTGGCAATAAGATAGATTAATGGATCTGACACCAAGTCCTGGGAAAAATTACTGGACTTAATTTGTAGAGAGCAATTTCACCGCCGCTGCATGTCGAAGGTGAAGGAGTGGGTATTAGACCGTAACCCAGCAACCCTGGAAAAAGTGGCCCATCTGGCGGATCAGTATGTGGCAGTGTGGCCACACTGGCAGAAGCGCCAGATTAACAGCCAACCCCAAAGAACTGTACAATCAGGGGGACACCCCTCTTTTACTCACCCCCAAAAGCAAGTACCTTACCCTTTGGGTACCACTCACCAGCCACCGCCCACCCTGTCCCTGGAAATGATCAGAGAACATCGGAGCCCAGGATGGTGAGGAAGTGCTACAGCTGCGGGAAAACCGGTCATTTACGAATGGACTGCCTCAGCACCCCAGACTCGTGCCCCTAATTCGAGTCCTGGGCCCTGACTGACTTGCCTAACTAGTGGAGGTGAGCCATTAGAGACTGTTTGCACCCCTGCCAGCCCAATGGAGGGTGGCGTGTCTGAAAGTGACTCCGCGGAGAGTCACCTGTGTGTTCCAAAGACCCCTAAAAACATGTGGAGAAACCTTTAGCTTGTCCAAGTGGGAGGATTCCACCCCTGGAGGGTGAAGGACTGAGAGACTCAGGGGCCTCAATCACTGTAGTGAGTCCCCATCTTATTGATCCTGCTGCAGTATTACGGGATCGCACTGCCAAAGTTACTATGGCAGATGGACTGGAGAAGGAAATGCCTGTCGCAAGAGTGTTTCTGGACTGGATAGATGGCCAGGAGTTGAGAGATGTGATAGTTATGGATGGCCTCCCAACTGATTTGATTTTGGGCAACGATTTTGGGGTTGGAATTGTGACCACTTTTCTCAACTCGATTACCCGGAGCCAAGCTGCAAAACTACAGTCTTCAGGATCTACACCTGCATAGCCCAGTCCAGAGAAAAAGACCACAGCTGGTAGAAAACAGCCATCACCAGTACTGCAGCTTCAGCCAGCCCAGAGGAAAAGACCACATCTACTATCTCTTCAGGAAACAACCAGCCCATTGCCTATGGAAAGACTACGTCCCCTAGCAACGCAAAGGATGTTGTCTCGTGCCAACCTGATCTTGTGAGGGTGCCCGGTGAATCTACTGTCCCTAGCAGTATGCCAGTTCCAGCAGTGAGTATAGCTGACCACAGTGAACCCCCTTTCACTGACCCCACTTTGACTGACCCTAGTCAACCCTACATAGACCCCCCTGCAGCGTATCCTAACTTAGACAATAGTGAGGGACGCAGGGAGGAGTTCAGGGCAGCGCAGCTCTCTGATCCCTCACTGGAAGATATGAGGCACCAGGCTGAAGGCAGCCTTCCAGCGTGGGAGGTGGGGAGTGTGACCTGGCATAAAGGGTTTTTGTACCATGTAGCTAGGAAGTTAAATGGGGATAGACCAGTCTGGGAACAAGTTCAACTGGTGGTACCACGGGGCTTTTGCCCGCAACTAATGTCAGTTTCCCATGAAATCCCTATGGCGGGACACCAGGGCAGAGACTGAACACTGAAGCGCCTGACACAGAACTTTTTCTTGCCTGGAATGTCTGATGACGTCCTGGCCTACTGTAAGTCCTGTGATGTGTGTCAGCGTCTTTGTTCATGCTCCCCTCAGGTCCTTGCCAATAAGTGGGGAACCTTTTCAGCGAGTGGCTGTGGACAAAGTAGGTCCCCTGCCTGTGCCCTGTATTAACACTTTTGTAGATGAGTTGGACAGAGTTCAGGGTTACCTAGAAGGCATTTTCATTTCCAGTAAGATTTGGGAAGATAATTTGGTGCACATAGGACTGGTGTTAGGGAAGATTGGGTGGGCATGTTTGACTGTTAGGGCAGAGAAGTGCTAGATGGGGATGTCAGAGGTACAGTACCTGGGTGATTTTGAAGGGGGAGGAAGGGTTAGGTAAGATTCAGCTGAGGTAGAGACAATCCGAGACTAGCCCCTGCCCACAACCCAGTTACATGTACTGGCATTCTTAATGATTGCAGGGGAGTACAGATGTTCTGTCCCAGACTTTAGTACTGTAGCGAAGCCCCTGACAGATCTTACTAAGAATAAACTCCCCAAAGTAGTTGACATCCGCTTGTGAGCTGGCATTTCTGTAATAAAAGGAAGCCTTGGTCCGTGCTCCTGTACTGTTGTACTAATTATTACAAGGACTTTATTGTGCAAACTGACGCATCACAGTATAGACTGGTCACAGTACTTAGCCAGGTGGGGCCAGATGGGCAGAAGCACCCTGTGGCCTATTTGAGTAAAAAACTGCAAAAATGGGAGCAGGGGTATGTTTTTCCATTGTGTGAGCAGTGATAAAACTTCAACCTTATTTGTATGGACAACATATTACTGTGGTGACTGATCATAATCCTTTAAAGTGGCTGCAACACACCTCAGGGGAAAAAATCCATTTGTTGCGCTGGAGCTTTGCACTTCAAATTTATGAATTTAACATAATTCACAAGCAAGGAAAGGCTCACAGCAATACGGATGGACTGTCGGCAGGAAGAGCCAGAACCTCCGGGTAATCCTAGGAGACGGCGGACCAGTAGCCAAATCGTTTGGACATGGCACGCTGGTTGCCGCATGGATAAGGGGGTGAGGAGTGTGACTGGATCACTGATAAAGAACTTATGGTATAAATTTATTTAAAGAAAATAGCGCAGGGCAGGGCGCTTATTTATATAATTGCACATGCACTTATTTTTGATATTGTGTATATTTTGGTAAAGGAAATCGTTATTTCTGAGACCAGGGTAGAAAATTAGTTTTTTCTGTTTTTACCTTTCTAAAGCAAATGCTTTAGTTCTGATGTATATATCTGATACAATGAGCCTTTGTGGAAGCCTTTTGTCTATTGTGATGTGGGGGAGTGGCTTGTTTGGGGTTTGTGATGTTCTGTGGAAGTGTGTATTCGGAACTGTCTGAGAAGGGACTCATGCTGGTTGGATCTTTTGATGTGTGAGGGTCCAACATTGAAGGCAGGAATGTTCAATTAAGATTTTCACAGATAAGTGTAAATATTGTTAGGATTGCAATACAAGTATATCTATGTTTGTGTAAACACATTCCATCCTGATTCTAAAAAGTGCCTGTGTCTAAAACTGTATTAAAGTTAATGGCTTGTATTGAAAACTTCTTCAGATTTCATCTAACCTGCTCGCCTGGTACTTTTAACCAGGTGAGAGCAAATAAACACCTTGCTTCAAAGATCTGCTTGAAAACATCTTCCATATTGCTGTATTCCTGTGTCCTGCAGATTAGACCCAAAATTTAATCTGTTCGCCGACTGTTTCTTAGGTTTGGATCCAAGCATTCTGGTACCACCACTCTGCGTGCTACCCATGCAGCCCTGGTCAGTGTGATAGGCCAGGGGGGTACCATCTACAGCTTCCCTGAACCATAGTAAGAGGTCAGGGGTACCAGCCTAGGTACACCAGCAAAGAGATATGCTAGCAGCGTCAGTTACCCAGAAGAAACTCGGTTCTGGATGCCAGTATAAGAATCCAGTGTTGGCAGCCTTTGTAAGCCCTTCCTACTGTGGCAAAATGGCGCAATTGAGATAACGAAAGGGAAAGGTGGCAAAGTAAGCCCAGCCAGTTCTCAGCAACAACAGAAAGGCTGGCACAGGCGGTCCATCCTGTCACAGATTTCTTCCCACCACTGCCACCAGAAGTCGCATAAGTACTCTGTTAATGGGTAAGTTTAAACTATATTTTTGGCGGTTCCCTGAGGCAAGACACCTATGCAGCTGTTGAAGTGAGTTACCTGCACCTTTAGAGAAGAATCGACTGAACTGACCGATGACCAGCGTTCTACTGGAACATTATAAACCCTGAACCAATTAAGAACTTTCTTAGTATTATCTTTGTGTACGTTGTGAATTCATCACTGTTCTTTCCAAACCAAAATTTATATAAACTAGAAACTTGTACAGTAACAGCCTATTTGACTACAGACTTCAGAATTGATGAGCTGTTACTGGAATCAGTGCGCACCCGTATGTATCGGTTATACTTTGTGATATTTTTCTTTTGCATTAAATCTCTTTGTGATGTGGTACCATGCTAATCGCATCGGACAATCTTTATTGGTGATGATGGAAACTGACATTACAACATTAACACCCTCAGCTTCAGACACACTTTCTGCTACCTGTATAACCTAGCATTACAAATTGTTTCTGTGGTTCTTCTTCCATCATCCCGCACGGTGGTGCTGTTTATGAAACACCACATCTCTGGATTTTATGAGATATTTATTTGTAATGTCACAAAGGCTGTATCCTTTACTCTCCTGGCAATATGAAGTATTATACGTTCACCTGACTTGGGATCCAGCTTTATTGTTCGTTCTTTGAATATGTGTAAAAAACACCTTACAGACGTAGACACAGAGATTACTGACATTTGGCATTTTTTTCCTTTCACAGACACTGTGAGCACAGTGTAGATGTTGCCTATAGCAACCAATCAGATTCTATCTGTCATTTTGTAGTGTGTACTAAATAAATAATAACTAGAATCTGACTGGTTGCTATAGGCAACATCTCCACTTTTTCAAACTCGCAGTTTAGTAAATATACCCCTATGCCTCTATTCTGTCCCAGTTAAAATTAAAAACCTTTAAAGCATGCATCTGATAGTTATTGTACTTAGCTATCTCCCTGCAGAACATAACTTTCTTTCTATACCTCTATAGAGCTATACAATGTTGCACCAGAATTACAGCTCTCAGCATGTCATGTGATGGTAGAGGGGGCAGAAGGAAGGGAACAATGTCAAAGTGAAAACAGAAATCAGAGAAGTGTGCCAAAGAATCTCTGCTCTCGAGATCATGTACTATGTGACTGTTGTTGTCATGGTAATCATGTAACAGTGTGAAAATAAGGATGAATTATTTACATTAATAGCAGTCTGACAAAACAAACCAAGGGAAAAGTATAATTGCCAATCTGCATCCTATAGCCAGCCACAGTGATTTATGTTAAAATGCAATCTTTCATTGGATTGCTGCTTTAAAGGAAATATTTAATAAAATACAGTTATGTATGAATTCTGGCAAAGAAAAAGATCACAAAACTTTGGATGAACAGGTTGTGACCAACCTAAAATTGATCCAACCTCAAAGATTTAATTATGGAAAAATTCAGAAAATCACATGCCAAATGAAATGAAAAAATATTACATAACAGGCCACTGACTTCACACAACATCCCCTGTGACATCAACTATTATATTAATAATCAAAGATTATGACACTGCATGGATCTGATAACCACCATTCCTCCCCATCCATTGCTTTGGAAGATGCTTATTTAAATTGTTTGGATGAACTTTGTTTATTCTGCTTATAGAGACACAACCTCATGGACAGTCTTGAAGTTATCTGTGTGGCTTGGGTTAAGAGACATGGTCTGGGTTATCCACCTTGTACTTAAATGCTAGGTCAAATGCAAGTGTCCCTTTTGAAGTACAATCCTTCCTGTTTCCTGACCAACAAGTCCCTCCTACTGTGAAAATTAGAAGTTGGAAGGCTTTGAAGCTCTCTCCAAGTCACAAAAGCATGAAAGAGGTTAAAACAGGGAGTTGCTCCTAATTAACTTAAATTCAGTTATTCATCAACTGGTTTGAGCAACTATTATTCTCCCTTCTACTCTTCAAGACTCCTGTGCACAATACCTGCAGCAAAAAAACGATGGGAGTTTCGACATGGACTCCAAATCCCCATTTAAAAACTGTCCAGGATCCAATTGGACCAACTCGCATTGGTTTCATCCCAAACGGTGCAGCGGTGTTGAAGATATTCTGTAACAAACAAAGAAACAAACTTCTTTTTTTATTTATATAGATGTTTTCAAATCCATCCAGTGGAAGGCCCAGAACAAGCTCCCTGGGTAAAAGTTCTGCCCAGCATACACTAAAGAGATGTCTGACCAGAACCCAAATCCCCCCTAAAACCTAGCCAGAATCCCACTGGGCTACCATAATGACTGGTGTAGGTGTGTCCGAATGCATAACCGGAGAGACAAACAAACCAAATCCATCCAGTGGAAGGCCAGGAACAAGCTCCCCTTGGTCAAAGTTCTGGCCAGCGTACACCAACGGCTGTCAGACCATGACCTCAACCGCCTAATATGTCTTCTGGGATCAAATGTTACCAGTCTGGGAAGTTTTTTCCAATTCCATCGAGTTGAAGGCTCAGTCCAGGGTCCACAGGTGAAAGTTTTGGCAGGTGTACAACAACAGAAGGTCTGATCTGGACCAGAAACTTCCTAAAACCTGGTCAGGATCCGACCTCCCTCGTTCTATCCGTCTCTCTCATACTCTGTGCACCTTCAAACGTGCACCCAAAACTCACCTATTCCTCAAAGCCTACCAACCATCTACTTAACCCCCATCTCCTCCCTTTTGCTCGTCCTCCCTTCTCTCCTCTTGCCTCAACTGGCTCCTCTTGTGCCTGGTCTGTTTACCCTCCCTTAGGATGTAAGCTTGTATGAGCACGGCCCCCTCCCCTCCTGTCTCCATACCTGTTCTTCCGCTCCGTCTTTACTGCATATGACTGGCCGGAGTTTCTGAAGTATTGGTACTTTTTGTTCATTGTCCTGTATAGTCTACTGTTCGTACTGTGTGCAGCACTGCGGATACCTTGTGGCGCCTAACAAATAAATGATAATAATAATAATAACTGGACCACCTTGTGCTGGTTTCGTGCCAATTGGTGCAGAAGTGTCCAAATGCATAACTGGACAGACAAAAAAACCAATTCCATCCAGTAGAAGGCCCAGAACAGGCTCGCTGGGTCAAAGTTCTGGCTAGCGGGAAGTTTGACTTCGGACCTAAGCCCCTCTTCAGAGATCCAATGTTACCAGTCTGTGAAGTTTTCATCCAAATCCATCCAGTGAAATGCTCAGAATAGGCTCTTTTTGTCAAAGTTCTGGCAAGTGTAAACCAACGGGAGGTCCAACCTTGACCCTAACCCCCTTAATACCTGCCCAGGATCCAACTGCACCATCTCACATTGGTTTCATTCCAATTATTGCAGGGGTGTCCGAATGCAAAAAAACCAAATCCATCCAGTGGAAGGCCCAGAACAGGCTTCCCAGGTCAAAGTTCTGGCCAGTGTACCCCAAGAGGAGGTCCCTCTGAGACATACACCCCCTAGTATACATATACACCCTGCCACGGGTGAGGAAGTCCGTCCTCTCATTTCATCCTACCCCCTTCTACCTGTCCCCTGGATCCTATCCCTTCTCACCTGCTTTGCTCCCTTTCCCCCACGACCTACTCTCACCTTAGTAACATAGTAACATAGTAACATAGTTGATGAGGTTGAAAAATGACACCAGTCCATCAAGTTCAACCTATTTTGGAACTCCTGCGATCCTGCACTTATATTTGAAATTAATCCAGAGTAAGCAACCGCCAATCTGTTTCAATTTTGAAAATCCCCCCAGACTCAATATTGCAATCCAATTTTTACCCTATATCCACTACTATCCTTTATTTTAAATTAACGGTCGTATCCCTGGATACACCTTTCCGCTAAAAATTTGTCTAACCCTTTCTTAAACATATCTATTGAATCTGCCATCACAACCTTCCCTGGCAATGAATTCCATATCTTGACTGCCCTTACTGTAAAGAACCCCTTTCTTTGCTGGTTGTGAAAATTCCTCTCCTCTAACCTTAGAGGATGACCACGTGTCCTGTGTATGGTCCTTGGGGTAAAAAGTTCCCATGAAAGCTCTCCGTATTGACCCCTAATGTATTTGTACATAGTAATCATATCTCCCCTTAGACGCCCTTTTTTTTAAAGTAAACATGCCTAAACTGGCTAACCTTTCCTCATAACTTAATGACTCCATACCCTTTATCAATTTTGTCGCCCTTCTCTGAACCCTTTCTAGTTCCAAATTATCTTTTTTATAGAGTGGTGCCCAGAACTGTACTGCATATTCAAGATGAGGTCTTACCAACGATTTATACAGTGGCAAAATTACACTGTCTTCCCTTGCATCTATGCCCCTTTTTATGCATGCCAATACTTTGTTTGCCCTTGCAGCTGCTGCTTGACATTGAGCACTATTGCTAAGTCTACTGTCTACGAGCACTCCCAAATCCTTTTCCATTATAGATTCTCCTAAATTAATTCCATTTAATTTATAGATTGCGTTCTTGTTTTTTATCCCTGAATGCATAACCTTACATTTATCTGTGTTAAACCTCATATTCCATTTAGCCGCCCAATCCTTCAGTTTATTTAAGTCCCTCTGTAGAGAAGCTACATCTTGCTCTGATTTTATTACCTTACACAGTTTAGTGTCATCTGCAAAAATAGAAACTTTACTCTCTAAACCATCATCAAGGTCATTAATAAATATATTAAAAAGGAGTGGTCCCAGCATGGAACCTTGAGGTACTCCACTTAAGACTTTTGACCAATTAGAAAATGTTCCATTTATCACAACTCTCTGTTCCCTATTCTCTAACCAGTTTTTGATCCAAGCACAAATTTTGATTCCTAGACCCAGTTCCCTTATTTTGTAAACCAACCTCTTGTGTGGCACTGTATCAAAGGCCTTTGCAAAGTCTAAGTAGACCACATCTACTGTCCTGCCCTGGTCTAAGTTCCCACTAACTTCCTCGTAGAAACGAATTAGATTAGTTTGACATGACCTATCCCTCACAAATCCATGTTGATTTCCACTAATAATTTTATTGCGTACCAAGTAATCCTGAATACTGTCCCTTAAAATACCTTCCAGTAGTTTCCCCACTATTGATGTCAGGCTTACATGTCTATAATTCTCAGGTTGTGATCTCGTCCCCTTTTTAAACAACGGCACCACATCTGCTATTCGCCAATCCCTTGGTACTGAGCCTGATGAGATTGAATCTCTGAAAATTAAGAATAGCGGTCTAGCTATTTCCGAGTTTAACTCCATAAGGACCCTTGGGTGTATGCCATCTGGACCTGGAGCTTTATTTATCTTAATATTCTTCAGTCGCCTTTGGACTTCTTCCTCTGACAACCAAGTATTAATTAATGGCATGGTTTCATTTCCATTTTTATGTATTACTCCTGCCATTTGTTCCTCTCTGGTAAATACTGAAGAAAAGAACGTGTTTAATACCTCTGCTTTTTCCTTAGTATCATTGTAGGGTGGGGGGGTCTCTCGTTCGAGAGCTTACCTTGGACGTCTGCGCTTGTCAGGGGTTTGGTAGGGATTGGTGCCGCCGTTACGGATACTTCGGGTGTTCCGATTGCCGATCTGTTTGTTTCTGTTCTTGGTTTTGCCGTGGCGCAGCCTGTGGATAGAGAAGAGATATGGGGGGGGGGAGGGAAAGGAGGGAGAGAGAGAGAGAGAGAGAGAGAGAAAAAGAGAGGGGGGGGGGAGAGAGAGAGGGGGGGGGAGAGAGGGAGGATATGTGGGGGTGGTAGGGATGTGTTGTGGAGAACACAGATTCCTAGTACCTTACAGTTTGCTTATAGGGCTTCTATAAGTTTATAGCTCTTTTGGTGTTGTGAGTTAATTAGCTCTGTATGGCGGCCCTATTGGCACTGTATATTTTGGGGGTAAGGTACCTCTTGTGAGGGGTGTGGTGGAACGATGAGGGGTATTAAAGAGCTCTTATATGGCTAGAGCTGAGATAAAGAGGCAGTGTGTGGTGTGCTGGCCTCTGTTAATGTGTTGTGTTGCTGTGTGTATGGGATAGGCGCTATATATTATGTGTGGTGGTGAGTGGGGATGAGTGGTGTAAAGAGAGCTGTTAGGCTTTTGCTGAGGAGCTCTTATAAGAGCATTTGGTATCTTACAGCTGGTTTTGTTGAACTGTGGATTGAGCGCTGTGGAAAAAACGGGTCTTCTTGTTGTTTCAAGCGGCGATGTTGTGGCTGTGGATTAAACTGGGCTGTTTTTTTCTCTCTTTTCTTTTTCTGTGGTTTCCTGTGCTGGACTTCCGGTTTTGGTGGAGCGCAGACTGCGTTCCACTGTGGTTCCTGCTTATTTTCACAATAATTCACAATAAAAGTATACAACGATCCCCCCCCCCCTCCCCCCCGCCCGCCCTCCCGCCCGCACTCCCGCTCTTTTTTCCAGAACACCTCTCATTATAAAAGCAGTAACATACAAAGAGGACACATCCCTGACGAAGTCTAAGGACGAAACGCGTTGGACCCCACACACTACAGAAAACGACCAGTGGAAAGCTACCTCCACCCTGGAAATCACTTCCCCACTCAGCTCCAGGAACAACGGGGCAAACAAACTCACAAGAAAATAAGCAGGAACCACAGTGGAACGCAGTCTGCGCTCCACCAAAACCGGAAGTCCTGCACAGGAAACCACAGAAAAAGAAAAGAGAGAAAAAAACAGCCCAGTTTAATCCACAGCCACAACATCGCCGCTTGAAACAACAAGAAGACCCGTTTTTTCCACAGCGCTCAATCCACAGTTCAACAAAACCAGCTGTAAGATACCAAATGCTCTTATAAGAGCTCCTCAGCAAAAGCCTAACAGCTCTCTTTACACCACTCATCCCCACTCACCACCACACATAATATATAGCGCCTATCCCATACACACAGCAACACAACACATTAACAGAGGCCAGCACACCACACACTGCCTCTTTATCTCAGCTCTAGCCATATAAGAGCTCTTTAATACCCCTCATCGTTCCACCACACCCCTCACAAGAGGTACCTTACCCCCAAAATATACAGTGCCAATAGGGCCGCCATACAGGGCTAATTAACTCACAACACCAAAAGAGCTATAAACTTATAGAAGCCCTATAAGCAAACTGTAAGGTACTAGGAATCTGTGTTCTCCACAACACATCCCTACCACCCCCACATATCCTCCCTCTCTCCCCCCCCCCTCTCTCTCCCCCCCCCCCTCTCTTTTTCTCTCTCTCTCTCTCTCTCTCTCCCTCCTTTCCCTCCCCCCCCCCCCCATATCTCTTTTCCTTAGTATCATTTATCAATTCACCCATCTCACTTCTTAGGGGTCCTGTATTATCTTTTTTAATCCTTTTGCCATTTATATACTTAAAAAACTTTTTGGGGTTTGTCTTACTTTCTTTTGCAACGTGCCTTTCATTTTCTAATTTAGCCAATCTAATTTCCTTTTTGCATGTTTTATTACATTCCTATGGAAGGACTCCTCTGACCCTTGAGACTTAAACAATTTAAATGCACGCTTTTTGCTTTGCATTTCTTCCCTTACCTTTTTATTTAGCCACATTGGTTTAGACTTAATTCTTTTACATTTATTTCCCATAGGAATGAACTTATACGTATATGTTTCCAACAACATTTTAAAGACAGCCCACATTTCTTCCGTATTTTTTCCTTCAAAGGCTTTGTCCCAGTCTATGCTCTTTATAGACTCCTTTAGCATATTAAAATTTGCCTTTTTAAAGTTTAAAGTCCTAGTTGATCCCTTATACTGTTGTTTCTGGAAACTAATTTCAAATGAGACCATATTATGATCACTGTTTCCCAAATGCTCCTTTACTTGAATATTTGATATTACGTCTACATTGTTTGTTATTACTAGGTCCAGTATATTCCGGTTCCTGTTGGTTCCTCTACTAATTGGGACATGTAATGGTCTTTTAGCGTGCTCAGAAACCTATTTCCCCTAGCTGTACCACAGGTCTCAGTACTCCAATCAATGTCCGGATAATTAAAATCCCCCATAATTAAAATTTGACCTAGTTGTGTAGCCTTTTCAATTTGCTGTAGAAGTTGGGCTTCCTCAATCGTACTAATATCTGGCGGTTTATAGCATATCCCTATCAGAAACTTCTCTGAACTTTTTCCCCCTGCTGGATATTTCCACCCACAATGCCTCTATATTATCACCAATATTCTCATATATAACTTCATGAATACTTGGTTTTAATTCTGGCTTAATATAAAGACATACTCCTCCTCCCCTTTTATTTACCCTATCCTTCCTGAAGAGAGAATAGCCTTCCAAGTTGACTGCCCAGTCATGTGTATCATCCCACCAGGTCTCAGTAATACCTATAATATCATACTGCTCATTCATTGCTACTAGTTCTAACTCCCCCATTTTACCTGTCAGGCTTCTTGCATTTGCAAGCATACACTTAAGTCTATTGCCTCCCTTAGGTATTTCTTTTTGCTTTAAAAAGGGCCGCTCCTTATCGGCTATGCTTCCCTTTCCTCCCTCTCCACCCCCTTTACTCTTGTTAAATTCCTCCTTACTACTCTCAATGTCTATCCCATAAATACTTGCTTGCCCCTCCCCCCCGGAGCCTAGTTTAAAATCTCCTCCAACCTTCTAACCATCCTCTCCCCTAGCACTGCAGCCCCCTCCTCATTCAGGTGCAATCCATCACGACAATAAAGATGGCAACTGACCGAGAAATCAGCCCAGTGCTCTAAGAATCCAAAACCCTCCTTCTTACACCAATCTTTTAGCCACGCATTAACCTCCCTAATCTCCCGCTGCCTCCCTGGACTAGCGCGTGGCACAGGTAGTATTTCCGAAAATACTACCTTGGATGTCCTTGCCTTAAGTTTGCGACCTCTGTGCGACCTATGTCCCTGAAATCTTTATTTAGGACACCCCTTCTTCCTCTAACTCGGTCATTGGTGCCAACATGCACCAAAACCGCTGGGTCATTCCCAGCCCCTCCCAACAATCTGTCCACCCGACCCGACCTTGTTCACCTCTTTAATATGTCCCTCTTCATTGGCATCTTCCCCTCTTCCTTTAAACATGCTCTCGTCTCACCCATTCTAAAGAAACCTAATCTTGACCCCACTTCACTCTCTAACTACTGCCTCATTCCTCTTCTCCCCTATGCCTCCAAAATACTTGAGAGGCTCATCTTCACTGTCTCACCACTTACCTTTCTGAACACTCTCTCCTTGATCCTCATTAGTCTGGTTTCTGCCCCCTCAACTCCACTGAAACTGCCCTGGCTAAAGTTACCAACGATCTCCTCTTGGCTATAGCCAGGAGCCATTTCTTCCTTCTGATCCTCCTGCTTCATACCCTCCGGTCCAGTGGCCTCTCCATCCTTTCCTGTTTCACCTCTTACCTTGCCGACCGTTTCTTCTCTGTTTCAATCTCTCTGTCTCTCTCCTCCTCTTTCACCCTTCAGTTTGGGTCCCATAGGGCTATGTTCTTGGACTGTTATTCTTTTCGCTATAAACCTCGTCCCGGAGTGAACTCATTATCTCCTTCGGCCTCAAGTACCACCTTTATGCTTACAACACTCAACACTACCTATCATCTCCTGATCTCTCTCCCTAACTCCTATCTGGGTTGTCCGCCTGCCTCTCTGTCATCTCCTCCTGGATGTCCTCCAGATTTCTTAAACTCAATCTTGCTAAAACCGAACTCATTGTCCACCTTCTCTTGGACCTCCTGCCCTCTGACTCCTCTAACTTTTCTCTATGCCAGTGACTCTTACCCTGTCATTCGTGCCCAACCTCTTGGGCTCAGATTACCAGCTTGTGCTGAATATTCCTCTCCCTCACTCTTTCAGCCTTTCTTTCTTTTAGCTTCCTGAGTTATACTGCTTATTGTTATTTATACCGTGCTGTTTCACATTGTACTGTACTATTGTTTGTTCTTGCACAGCGCTACGGACACTTCGTGGCACCCTATAAATAAAAATGAATAATAATAATATTAATAATAATAATAGTATGTCTTCTGGGATCCAATGTTAAAAGTCTTTTGAATTTTTTGTTCAAGTCCATCCAGTGTAAGGCTCAGATTAGGCTCTGTGGGTCAAAGTTCTGGCAGATGTACTCCAATGGAAGGTCCGACCGGGTCCCTAGACCACTTCAAATCTGCCCAGGATCCAATTGAACCATTTTGCATTGATTGCATCTGAAGTGGTGCAGGACAGTCAAAGATATTCACCTACAAACAAACAAGAAAAGAAACAAACGAGGACACCTCCTCTTTTACACATATATATATATATATATATATATATATATATATATATATATATATAAAGATTTATTTTCATTGTTTTTACTTTTTTTATAACTACTATTTTAGTAGTTATACTATACTTATTTTCATATTTATTATATAATTGTGTAATTCACCTTTCCATGTTTCCATGTTATTTTCCAAGGTAAAATGTTCAACTGCTGATCTTCTGGAAGTGAGGGATCAAATTTACCCACATAAACCTGTAATTTACTCCTTGTATCGCCATTTCTTGTACATACCCAATTCACAATCTCTAGTGTTTCAGGCAATTCTCCTTTTTCATTAAAAAATAGTTCTTCATTATATGGACCTCTGTAGTTAATTTTATTGACAAACTTTCTTAGCTTTAAAAATCAGAGAGGATGTCAGGATAAATAAGTGGTTTTAAACATAAAAGTTATGATCTGATATGAAAGTATTATATTAATATATATATATATATATATATATATATATATATATATATATATATGCTGTAACCTGCAATACAGAGTAAGTCATTATGAATGTTTAGATTGCATCAAGAACTAATATAGGTGAAACACCAAGAGAGCCATATTTAAGTTCATGGAGCCATGCAAGGTAAGAACCTCTGCAGTCTTTTCTTTTACTTACATTTTTTTATGAATCAATAGAAGTAAACACAGATGTTTTAAAGCAATAACCAGCAAAAAAAATGTGTTGGAAGACACTATTGTGGTAGCAGAAAAGCATCAAAAAGGTGGTGGGGTTAAATGGTCCTAACATCTTGCAAATAATGAGTGCACAAAGTAAGCTAAATGAAGACATGTTAATTTATATAAATATAAATTTGAATCATGACTTGGGTGTTAAATGTAAAAGAGATTACTACAGAAGTATCTGTATCAGGTGTAATTAATTTGTATTACATGTAGGGAGTGAAGAGCCTGCAGGCTTGGCAAAAGCTTCACCAAAGATTTCTCTCTATATTTCGTGTTGGTCCATGATCCTTAACACTTCAGTATATTTCAAACTTTATTGTTCATTTCTCATTTACTCCAGGACCACATATTATTCTACATTCTCTTCCACGGCCGGTACCTCATTTTCACCAAACCCTAGCATCTGTCCTTGATCAAGTGGCTCCAGTGAGTCTACATACTCCCCGTAGACTTCGTTGACAACCGTGGTACATTCTAGTAACAAGAACTCTACAAAAATGTTCTCGTAGAGCAGAACGTCACTGGCGTAAATCTTGTACCTTTAATGATTTCATCACATATACTGCTATCTACCACTCCTATAGAAATGCTCTGGACACTGCTAGACAAACATATTTCCAATCTCTCAACAAACACACTTTTAACACATTTAAATCTCTTCTAAACCCTCCCACCCCAAACCCTCTGACTACCATCAGTCCCGAGGATCTTGCTTCCTATTTCAAGGACAAAATAAATAAGACTTAAAATGGTATCATCTCCCTCAACAAGCATTCAGCTTATTTCCTTTGTAGCACCCTCTGACACCATCTCTTCAGTTGATAGCACAAATGAAGAGGAAGTTTCTACTCTCTTCTCATCTTCCTACTTCACCTCCTATTCTCTTGATCCCATACCCTCACAAATTGGTAGGTTCCTGTCCCTTGTGCTCATTCCACCTCTAACTAAAACCTGCAATCTCTCTATCTACTGGTATTTTTCCATCACTATTCAAGCATGCAATGATTACTTCTATTTTGAAAAAACAAAATCCTGATCAAAACTCTCTCTCAAGTTACCACCCAATCTCTCAGCTCTGATTCACCTCCAAGCTTCCCTAGAGAATAGCCTACACTCACCTCACATACTTTCTTACAGCAAACAACCTACTGGATTCCCTTGAGTCAGGCTTTCACTCTAACCACTCCACAGAGACTGTGACCAAGGTTGTCAATGATTTGATCACAACAAAAACTGAAGGCCATTACTCTCTTCTAATGCTCCTGGACCTCTCTACTGCATTTGACACTGTTGACTACTCTCTCCTCATACAAACTCTACAATCCCTAGGTCTTGAAGGCACTGTCAATCCTGGTTCTCATCCTACCTATCTAATCGTCTTTTCAGTGTTAATTTCTCTGGATCCACCTCTGCTCCACTTCCTTTATCAGTTGGAGTATCACAAGGTTCAGTCCTAGTTCTTATGCTATTCTCTATCTATACCACTTCTCTTTGAAAACTAATAAGCTCCTTCTGATTTCAATATCATCTCTATGCGGAAGATACACAAATCTATCTATCCTCTCCGGATCTCTCACCATCTGTGTTGTCTCGCGTTACTCACTGTTTTTCTGCTATTTCATCTTGGATGTCTTCTCGCCAACTCAAACTCAGTCTTTCAAAAACTGAATTAATAGTATTCCCACCCAAATACAGAAGCTTCCTGCCTGACATTTCAGTATCTGTTAATAACATGACCATAAATCCCATCCCGCAAGCTCGCTGCCTAGGTGTAATCCTTGACTTACAACTATCCTTTGTTCCCCACATTGACTCTATATCTAAATCATGTTACATACATCTAATTAGGGATGTGCACCGGCGACTTTTGAGGTCTCGTGTTTTGTGTTTTGGATCCGGATTTTCGTTATTTTTGAGGTTCGGATTTGTCTCGCAAAACACTTGACGAAAGGTCTCGGTTCGGATTTAAGGTATTGGATTCGGATTTTTTTTGAAAAAAACATAAAAAGTTTAAAAATCAAGTTTTTGGGCTTATTTTCACTCCTAGGCTATTATTAACCTCAATAACATTCAATAACAAGCATTTCCACTAATTTACAGTGTATTGTGAACACCTCACAATATAGTTATTAGTCCAAAACGTTGCAACAAGGTATCTTTCTGGACTGCGTAGAGGAGTGGGTCACCACAATATATATTAAAAACCCTGAACTTTTATGATTCGCACCAATAATTGTACCTGGACTGCGTAGAGGAGTGGGTCACCACAATATCTTAAAAACCCTGAACTTTTATGATTCGCACCAATAATTGTACCTGGACTGCGTAGAGGAGTGGGTCACCACAATATCTTAAAAACCCTGAACTTTTATGATTCGCACCAATAATTGTACCTGGACTGCGTAGAGGAGTGGGTCACCACAATATCTTAAAAACCCTGAACTTTTATGATTCGCACCAATAATTGTACCTGGACTGCGTAGAGGAGTGGGTCACCACAATATCTTAAAAACCCTGAACTTTTATGATTCGCACCAATAATTGTACCTGGACTGCGTAGAGGAGTGGGTCACCACAATATCTATTAAAAACCCTGAACTTTTATGATTCGCACCAATAAATGTACCTGGACTGCGTAGAGGAGTGGGTCACCACAATATATATTAAAAACCCTGAACTTTTATGAATCGCACCAATAAATGTACCTGGACTGCGTAGAGGAGTGGGTCACCACAATATATATTAAAAACCCTGAACTTTTATGATTCGCACCAATAAATGTACCTGGACTACGTAGAGGAGTGGGTCACCACAATATCTATTAAAAACCCTGAACTTTTATGATTCGCACCAATAAATGTACCTGGACTGCGTAGAGGAGTGGGTCACCACAATATATATTAAAAACCCTGAACTTTTATGATTCGCACCAATAAATGTACCTGGACTGCGTAGAGGAGTGGGTCACCACAATATATATTAAAAACCCTGAACTTTTATGATTCGCACCAATAAATGTATCTGGACTGCGTAGAGGAGTGGGCACTGGGCACCACAATAAAATATATAAAAAACCTTCAACAGATCTGCATTACACTACACATACGGCTGCTCCTCCATCCTCTCCATCATATACATGTTGGAGTTTTAGCGTGTGACAACCTCTTGTTTTTGATAATGTCAGTGCATTTGGAATATTTTTCAATTTGCCCCACACCACTGAATGTACTTTATCTATGATACGCAATACGCATCTATCTATCTTGACTGCGTAGTGTGGTGGCCCCGGTACACAATTTGGTACCGAGGCCACAATATAATTTAAAAACCCTCCATGTGTCAGAATTCCACCAAACAAGTATCTGGACTGCATAGTGGGGTGGCCCCGGTACCCAATTTGGTACCGGGGACACAATACCTCCATCAACCCTCTAAATCCCACTCCACTGATGGCGGACACCGGGCGCACGTCTAACACCAACATTGCAGTTACAGCCGCAGTTATACGCTTTGCAATAGGGTGACTACTATCGTATTTGGTGGTCATGGCAAACGACTGTTGGACGGTCAATTGTTTGGTGAAAGACTTAGCGGTCTTACGACTTCCCCTCTGGGAAGATGACCGACTAACAGCAGCAACAGCAGCAGTGGCAGTAGTAGGCGTACCGCTGCAGGATTCCTCGGATGAATCCCGTATTGAGGAGGACTCAGTCTGGCTGCTGACTTGGGCTGCAGGACTGAATCTGATGGAGATTGTGGAGGAAGTTGACGAGGAGGGTGTTGCTGGTGTGTATCCAACTGGACCACGGGATTTAGGTGTCCCTGTACCGATGAGGGTCCTAGCCCCAGTTCCTGAACTAACCACTGAACTATGAAGGTTATTCAGGTGACGTATAAGGGAGGATGTTCCTAGGTGGGCAAGATCCTTACCCCTGCTTATTTGAGCTTTACATAAGCTACATATTGCCATACATTGGTTGTCTGGATTTGGATAAAAATAACTCCAGACCGAAGAGGTGCATTTTTTGGTCTTCTGACCAGGCATGACGATGGGCTTTTTCATCCCATGGACATCAGCTGTTTCCCCCCCTGGTGCCTCATTTACAATAACCACATCACCATCCTCATCATCAAGTTCCTCCACAGCGCCAGCTACATCATCAATAGCCTCCTCCCGAGCCACCTCTTCCCGTACAGTGATGGGAAGGTCAGGCTTGACAACCACCAACACCCTTGGACTCGCCTTGGGGATTTGTGATAATTTCTCTTTAGAAGGCAGAGTTGTTTGCTGTTTTGTTGCTGACAGCATAACTCTCTTCAATTTTTTGTAGGGGGGGGGAGGAGGAGGAGGGCTAAGATCCGTGGGTGAAGCTGAACCACTAGTCATGAACACGGGATAGGGCCTAAGCCGTTCCTTGCCACTCCGTGTCGTAAATGGCATATTGGCAACTTTACGTTTCTCCTCAGATGATTTAAAGTTTCTCTTTTTGCTACTTTTTCTTAACTTGGGCTTTTTGGATTTTACATGCCCGGTACTACGAGATTGGGCATCGGGCTTGGAAGACGACGTTGATGGCATTTCATCGTCTATGTCATGACTAGTGGCAGCAGCTTCAGCATTAGGAGGAAGTGGGTCTTGATCTTTCCCTACTTTATCCTCCAAATTTTTGGTCTCCATTATATGTAGCACAAGATACTGCAGAATGTGTGAACTTGGTAATATTGCAGTACCAATGGACTTATAATGCTGGATTGGTTTTGCAAATTTGGTTATAATTATTATATATTTTTTTTTTTTTTTAATTTTTAATTTTTTTTTACTTTTTTTTTATTTTTTAAAAACTTGGGAATAATGGGGAAATAACTATGCCCTTAGAAGCACAGAGCACAGGACACAGCACCACTGGACTGAACAGGACACGGCACAGGACCCAGCAGCACTACGGAACTCAGCAGGACAGAGCACAGGACACAGCACCACTGGACTGATACTGCAGAATGTGTAAACTTTGTAATATTGCAGTACCACTGGACTTTTACTGCTGAATGTGTGAACTTGGTAATATTGCAGTACCAATGGGCTTATACTGCAGGATTGGTTGTGAAAATTTTGTGGTAATTAAAAAATATTAAAGTAGTTTTTGGTATTTTTTAAAAAAACTTTTTTTTATTTTTTTAAACACAGGGGAATATTGGGGAAATAACTATGCCCTTAGAAGCACAGAGCACAGGACACAGCACCACTGGACTGAACAGGACACAGCACAGGACCCAGCAGCACCACTGACCTCAGAAGGACAGAGCACAGCACACAGCACCACTGGACTGATACTGCAGAACACAGCACAGCACAGCACAGCACAGCACTAAACAGCACAGCACAGCACAGAACTAAACAGCACAGAACTTAACTGAACTGCACGAGATATAGCAGGACAGAGGACCACCTAACACACCCTCCCTCTACCCTGATCAATGCCCGAGTGAAGATGGCGGCGACTAGCGGGGAATTTATAGGATCCGAGTATCGCGAGATCCGACAACGGGATTATGAGTCAGAGCCTCAGTTTCACTTTTGAATTTGGCGCCAATACCCGGATCTGTCTCGGATCCGACTCGGATCCGCAACGTTCGGGTGGGCTCGGATTTCATAAATCCGAGTGCGCTCATCCCTAATTTAAAAGGCACGTTTCAAATACAAAACACCTTAGTGTTTAGACACATTTTTGCAAGCTCCCATAAGATGCACACAGATTAGAGAGTGTACTAGATATAGCTAATCAATCATTACTTAACTGCCTATTTAGACTCTTTTAGACTGTGAGGTAGTCCCAAGAAAGGGTGATTTCCAAAGTATACTCAACATTCAAATATTTGGAGCTCCATCCACTAATTCTGTGGTCCTGTAAAGAGAGAACTAATTGACATCATTACCAGGGCCAAGGGAGTTTGCAGACTCAAAGTCACCTACATGAAAAAACATACTACGGGCAAATTTGAACAACACATAATTAGGCGGCCAGTGGTATGTTTGGGGAGTGTGGTAGACAACACATTCAAATATGGAGGAAGCCTCGAAACTCCACACATATGAAACATTAATCAGGGAGTTGAACTCCTGACCCCAGTGCTGTGAGAGCAAAGTGCTGACCACTAGGCCACTGCGATATTCCACATCTCTATGTAAAATACCAAAATTTGTGCCAGGTCATCATCATAAGCATTTTTTAATATAGCGCCACAAATTCCGCAGCACTGTACAGAGAACTCATTCACATCAGTCCCTGCCCCATTGGAGCTTACAGTCTAAATTGCCTAATATAGACATTCACACACACAGACATAGACAGAGAGGGCAAATTTTGATTGCAGCCAATTAACCTACCAGTATGTTTTTGTAGTGTGGAAGGAAACTGGAGCACCTAGAGGAAACCCACGCAAACACATGGAGAATATACAAACTCCACACAGATAAGGCCATGGTCAGGAATTGAACTCATGACCCCAGTGCTGTGAGGCAGATGTGCTAACCACTAGACCACTGTGCTGGGCCGACAAGTCATGTAAAATGCTTTGTGTTCATCATGTTTACCTCCTTGCATTGTTATTAGCAAATATTTCTGCCTGCTGACAATGTAAAGTTTATTAAATATGTATGATCACCTGATTGTCAAAATACTATCTTTTTTTTCAAATGGTGATTGTGTTAACATTTCCTTTGGTATATATTTTCTTTTTTCAAACAGACCGGGCACGCTGGGAACGGCGCCAACGCCGCCGGGCAGTCGTGGAAGCGCAGGCAGCGGAGGAGGAGGAGGAGGAGCAGCAGCCAGTAGCGGTGGCAGTGCCACTGTCATCGGAGGAGGAGGAGGATGCGGTGGCAGTGGAGGAGCAGGAGGAGGAGGATGCGGTGGCAGTGGAGGAGCAGGAGGAGGAGGAGGCGGTGCCAGTGCCGGTGCCAGTGGCAGCAGCGGTGGAGGAGGATGAGGAGCAGGCTGACCGGGAGCCCCAGGATTTTGAGGACTCCACATCGGGCAGCCAAGAGGCAGTGGAGTTGGAAGATTGTAAGTATTTGCGATAAGTGATGGACATAGTTATATAAGATTGACATGTGCATTAAACTTGTGCATAATCCCTGCTGTGACATGTTGATTAAATGGTGCCTTAAATGCCACAGGTTGAACACTTATAATATCTGCCTATAAATTTTAGGCGCATTAAACACTCAAACCACAGCCATAGCCATCTTAACACATGGGCACGCAGGGCATTGGCAAAAAAAATGTGGCCGCTAGCCTGGTCAACTCGTCAGTATATTAATGACTTGTTTATAAGATCTAATATACACCAAAATCGTTGGAATTCCTGTGAGTGATTGTATAGGTAGTGGCCCATGTAGTGCATTGACCTGGGGCCAATAATGCTGGATAAGACAACCCTGTGCATGGCCCTCTCCCCGTGGCTCACCAGAATTTAGTACATTGATTCAAATGCCTTCTCAACGTCTAATGTGCGTGCAAATGGTTTTGTGGCCAGAGGCCTAACTTTTAAAAGTAATGTAACAGTAAACATCTCTAGTAAATCCTGTCTGTTTGATGAAATATGTATCCATGTATGTAATGTTTAATTTCTGATTTCTTTCAGCACCCACGGAGGAAGCTGGCAATTGGCCTCCACCACCACCCACCGCAGCAGAACTTATGGCCCACATGGGTCAAATTGTGGAGGACCTGGAAGGCCTCCACCTACATATTGCCAATATTCTAGCCAACCTTCGGTTTAAATTGGCCTACTGGGCCTCATTTCAATCATATTTTTTTTTTTTTTGTGTACAGATTTATATGTAAATAGTTTCAAAACATTGTTGCATTTTAAAAATATATAAGTTTATAAAAAAACAAAACCTTGGTGTGTGTGTCTTTATTCATCTCATTACACAACATGTGGGTATAAATAATAGTCCGAAAAGAGTAATGAAGAAAGATGATTTGCTTATAACATCATTTGTATAGCACAAAAGGATTTCTTTAGCTGTTTGCATGTAATCCCAAAGTAACATGTGCCCTCCACGAACAAGCCACGCCTATAAGAGGTATTGCATCTGTAGGTCCTGTGTGCAAGATAAAATCCAAAAATGTCAAACGCTCTAGCTAGTTACCAATTCCCCCAAATACATATGTCATTGTAGTGATAGTCCAAGGTTACATTCAAGTAACAGAGCAAAGCCAGTGACACATTGAAGAGAGCCTCGAAAGTGTACCCAGAAGTGGCGTCAGTGGTGTAAGGCAGAAGTGCAAGCGAGGCAAAGGACCATGGTACTGGAGTGTGGAGAGCGGCCTGTTTGGATAAAGATGAGTACATGACATAACGTGTACACCATGGATCCAGATGACAGTCTATTTACTGACAATGTTGCATTTACCTCCAAGGAAGCTGTCACCTACAACACCCCCCCCTCTTAGTCCATTCAGAATACTCAATGTCAGCATGCACCTAATACTGTGCATGTGAAGTATAGGCCGTGAGGCTTCTCGGATTTTCCCTCCAAATAAAGATTTACTTTCTATACAGTATAAATCAGAGGGCATATTTTACAATATGGTTGAGCGTGTATAACAAATCAAAAAAGAAAGCATTGTGTCACATTTCTTGTTAGGATAATGATTCCAGTCCACACATTAGTTATGGGTATGCTCAGTATTTGAACTCATGTATGCTGTGCTGTGAGTCCAAAGTGCTAACCAGTGAGCTACCTGTGAGATAGGTATTTTGTGAGTAATTTGTGTGAATAATGCAGAGTAGTATTAAGTGTGAGGTGTCTGTGTAGCAGGCATGCTGTATTGTTGGTGTTGTCTGTGTTTTATTACATGTGAGGTTGGGGTAGTGGGTAGCTGTCCCACTTTGCATACAGTCATTCCTGAGTTCTAATCTTGACAGAAACCCTTCCTCTATGTGGAGGTTGTATACACTCATGTGTGTATCCTTTATGGAAGAGTATGCTATGCATTTTGCTTAAAAGGCAAAACGATGTATTTACAGCACATACATTTTGATACATTCGTTATTCATGTGTTTTTAATGTAGCCATATCCATGCATTTTGCATACTATACGGCGACTTGAAATCCTAAACACAGAAAGATCGTGAGCAATGTGTTTATTACAAGTGTGTATTACGCTAATTAGTAGCAAAGAAAAAACAACCGTTCAGAGTGTTACACATCATTGTTATTTGTCAGTGATTAATGAGTATTAAGAGCTATCTCGTTAAAATAAGCCCCAGGCATTTGTGTTGTGTTGTATGTAAACAAACTGTTGGTCCCTCCCACAGTGGGCGTGAGGTTTGCATTGCTTGGCTTGCCGTCAATCCGTTGAGTACCGTCGCTTGTGCTTGTAGCATGTTTAAAGATCCGCAGGTGGGTGTGTTTTCTAACGTTTGCACTGCTTATTTCCGTCACTTAGACCACATGGGGGTGTGTTTTTGCTGTTTGAGGTGCTTATTTCGGTTTACGTCACTCAAAGTATGCAATGCAGATGCGTATGCGTTTGCGAACTTTGATGAATCGGGCCCCTGGTGATTGCACTGGATAGCCATTTATTATAAGGATTATTTTTAATGCATTTTTTGGAACACACAGTACTCATTTTTATATATATCAAAACCTGGCCAGGATCCAACTGGACCACTTTGCATTGGTTTCATCCCTATTGGTACTATGGTGTCCGAATGTATAACCAATTAAAGTAATTTCATCGTTTTTCAATAAGCATTGTCTAAGCAATTTGTGTGGTTCCAAAGCACAAGCAATTTATTTGGCAAAAAGCAAACGTTTAGTAGTTCAATAAATGAGTAAGTGCAGCCGATATATTATACATACATACGCTGCGCCCGCTATGCTCACCTGCGTTCCGCTGGTACCAGCTACAGTCCTTCAGTCCAGAAGACTGTGGTCAGAGTGACTGTTTAGCTGGTCACAGGGAGCTGTATATATACATTTAGTGATATAGTGAAGACAATACAGATGCCTTGGCAAGTTTCCATAAGTTCAGGCTCCAGGAAGGTCCAGTGTTTTACAGTTCATAGGTCAGTTCAAACAACCCCCTCCAAGGGTGTGACCAGTTCGGCGATTGAACCGGACGCCTGCGAATAAATAGGGGATTAGAATGATACCAAACATGACATGCTTCCCGTGACCTGAACCTAAAATATCACTAAAGTGTACATATAACCTTAAAATATATAACTATACACTAAATAACATCTGCTCATAAACGACTGTGGAATGGAACTATTATAAATATGAAGTATATTATAAGGGCACAGTTGTGCCCTTATATTAAGGTTACATCTAAAAAACGTCATTCTGCCATAGGGAATCTGTGAGAGGAAGGGCATGGTGTTTGAGGGTCTACATCTTAAAACATATTAAAGCTATTAAACTGAAATTTGGCATGCGAATGGAGAACTGTCCACAGTTTCCGCATGCCAAATATCAGAAAAAAAGAAAAAAAAAATGGCAATTTAGGAACAATCTAAATTTCAAAATCTCGCCGTTTTTTTCCACATCCTGTTTCGCAACAGTCACCGTTTTTCTGGGTTTTAGGGGGGAGCGTAACTCGTGTACAGAACATTTAAAGACACGCGGTAAGTTCTGTTAGAAAGCTATTAGGGCTGAGGAGAGCCTTTGAGGGTTCACAAGTTTGAGAAAGTTACAGTTTTTTTACAATTTAGTAAAATATGCCCCATTTTAAAGATTGGGGATTTCATAATGTTGCACATGTCAGATAAAGGTGTGTGCTGGGTGTACTCAGAGTGGCTTCACTTGCGAGTACAAATATGGCTGATCCCCTCTCGCTAAGAAATTTTTCTCAGTGAGCTAGAGATATTAGTCATATTTGTGGGATACAGGGAGGATGGCTGGGGTTTTGGAGTTACAGGGGACACACACTAATATTTCTAATCCTGACATCGTTCTCATTGTAAAGTTTAATAGTCCGTGTGTGGTGCCAGACTAGGCTGTTACAGAGCTGTTTTAAACCTCCCGCCCCCTCAGTGACGTCAGTTAATTTATTCACTGCACTGAGCGGGAGGCGGGATATTTAAAAGTGCAATGAGGTTCTGCACTGATCGCATACATGCCACTAGGAGAGATGTGTGATTAATACATTGTTTTTTAAACTAAACCAAATTAATATGCCATTTTCATTTCAAATTTAGAACACCCAGTACCCCTGTATAGATATCTTGTACTAACCGCAGAAAAAGAAACATTCTTTCTGCAGCTATTGTAGTTCTGAGTTTGTTGCACCAGGGTAGGGGTTGTGCCTGTCTTCTGTGCCCAAAGCCAAGCAGGTAGTGTTATGCATTGCATACAAGTAACATCACACAGCCCTCCATACAACAGCGTACTGCGCTGTCCCACACTCACCATCCTCTCACTGCACTGTCACACACTCACCATCCTCTTACTGCACTGTCACACACTCACCGTCCTCTTACTGCACAGCCACACAATCACCGTCCTCTCACTGCACTGTCACACACTCACCGTCTTCTTACGGCACTGTCACACAATCACTGTTCTCTTACTGCACTATCACACACTCACCATCCTCTCACTGCACTGTCCCACTCTCACCATCCTCTTACTGCACTGTCACACAATTACCGTCCTCTCGCTGCACTGTCACACACTCACCGTCCTCTTACTGCGCTGTCACACACTCATCATCCCATCACTGCACTGTCACACAATTACCATCCCGTCACTGCACTGTCACACACTCCCCATCCTCTCACTTCGCTGTCACACACTCACCGTCCCATCACTGCACTGTCAAACACTCCCGTCCTCTCACTGCACTGTCACACACTCCCCGTCTTCTCAATGCACTGTCACACACTCATCATCCTCTTGCTGCACTGTCACACACTCACAGTTCTCTTACTGCACTGTCACATACTCACCGTCCTCTCATTGCACTGTCACACACTCCCTGTCCTCTTACTGCACTGTCACACACTCCACGTCCTCTCACTGCACTGTCACACACTCCCCGTCCTCTTACTGCACTTTCACACACTCACCGTCCAGTCACTGCACTGTCACACACTCACTGTCCTCTTACTGCAGTGTCACACACTCCCCGTCCTCTCACTATACTGTCACATACTCACCGTCCTCTCACTATACTGTCACACACTCACCGTCCTCTTACTACACTGTCACACACTCCTGTCATCTTACTGCTCTGTCACACACTCACCATCCCATCACTACAATGTCACACACTCACCGTCCTCTCACTGCACTGTCACACACTCACCGTCCTCTTACTGCACTGTCACAAACTCCCCATCATTTCACTGCACTGTCACACACTCCCTGTACTCTTACTGCACTGTCACACACTCCCTGTCCTCTCACTGCACTGTCACACACTCACTGTCCCGTCACTGCACTGTCACACACTCCCCGTCCTCTTACTGCACTGTCACATACTCACCGTCCAGTCACTGCACGGTCACACACTCACTGTCCTCTTACTGCAGTGTCACACACTCAACGTCCTCTTACTGCAGTGTCACACACTCAACGTCCTCTTACTGCACTGTCACACACTCACAATCCCATCACTGCACTGTCACACACGCACTGTCCCGTCACTGCACTGTCAAACACTCCCTGTCCTCTCACTTCACTGTCACACACTCACCGTCCCATCACTGCACTGTCACACACTCCCGTACTCTCACTGCACTGTCACACACTACACGTCCTCTCACAGCACTGTCACACACTCAACGTCCTCTTGCTGCACTGGCACACTCTCACAGTTCTCTTACTGCACTGTCACACACTCTCCATCCTCTTACTGCACTGTTACAGACTCACCGTCACGTCACTGCACTGTCACACACTCACTGTCATCTTACTGCAGTGCCACACACTCCCCTTCCTCTCACTGCATTGCCACACACTCACCGTCCTCTCACTGCACTGTCACACACTCCCCATTCTCTTACTGCACTGTCACACACTCCCCGTCCTCTCACTGCACTGTCACACACTCACCGTCCCGTTACCGCACTGTCACACACTCCCCGTCCTCTCACTTCGCTGTCACACACTCACCGTCCCATCACTGCACTGTCAAACACTCCCGTCCTCTCACTGCACTGTCAAACACTAACAGTCTTCTCACTGCCCTGTCACACACTCATCATCCTCTTGCTGCACTGTCACACACTCACAGTTCTCTTACTGCACTTTCACATACTCACCGTCCTCTCACTGCACTGCCACACACTCACCGTCCTCTTACTGCACTGTCACACACTCCCCATCCTTTCACTGTACTGTCACACACTCCCTGTCCTCTTACTGCACTGTCACAACCCCCCCGTCCTCTCACTGCACTGCTGCACACTCACCGTCCCGTCACTGCACTGTCATACACTCCTGTCATCTTTCTGCTCTGTCACACACTCACCGTTCTCTCACTGCACTGTCATACACTCACCGTTCTCTTACTGCACTGTCACACACTCATCGTCCCATCACTGCACTGTCACACAATCACCATCCCGTCACTGCACTGTCACACACTCCCCATCCTCTCACTTCGCTGTCACACACTCCCCGTTCTCTTACTGCACTGTCACACACTCACTGTCCTCTTACTGTAGTGTCACACACGCCTTGTCCTCTCACTGCACTGTCACACACTCACTGTCCTCTTACTGTAGTGTCACACACGCCTTGTCCTCTCACTATACTGTCACACACTCACCGTCCTCTCACCATACGGTCACACACTCACCGTTCTCTTACTGCACTGTCACACACTCACCGTCCTGTCACTGCGCTGTCACACACTCACTGTTCTCTTACTGCTCTGTCACACACTCACCGTCCCATCACTGCACTGTCACACACTCCCCGTCCTTTCACTGCACTGTCACACACTCCCTGTCCTCTCACTGCACTGTCACAAACTCACCGTCCCATCACTGCACTGTCACACACTCCCCGTCCTCTTTCTGCACTGTTACACACTCACCGTCACGTCACTGCACTGTCACACACACTCACTGTCATCTTACTGCAGTGCCACACACTCCCCGTCCTCTCACTGCATTGTCACACACTCACCGTCCAGTCACTGCACGGTCACACACTCACTGTCCTCTTACTGCAGTGTCACACACTCCCCGTCCTCTCACTGCACTGTCACACACTTACCGTCCTCTCACTATACTGTCACACACTCACCGTCCTCTCACTATACTGTCACACACTCACCGTCCTGTCACTGCGCTGTCACACACTCACTGTTCTCTTACTGTACTGTCACAAACTCACCATCCCATCACTGCACTGTGACACACTTACAGTCCCATCACTGCACTGTCACAAACTCCAGTACTCTCACTGCAATGTCACACACTCAACGTCATCTAACTGCACTGTCACACACTCACCATCCTCTTGCTGCACTGTCACACACTCACAGTTCTCTAACTGCACTGTCACACACACACACACTGTCCTCTCACTGACCTGTCACACGCTCACCGTCCTCTTACTGCACTGTCACACACTCCCCGTCCTCTTACTGCACTGTCACAAACTCCCCTTCCTCTTTCTGCACTGTCACACACTCCAAGTCCTCTCACTGCACTGTCACACACTCACCATCCCGTCACTGCACTGTCACACACTCCCCATCCTCTTACTGCACTGTTACACACTCACCGTCACGTCACTGCACTGTCACACACACTCACTGTCATCTTACTGCAGTGCCACACACTCCCCGTCCTCTCACTATACTGTCACACACTCACCGTCCTCTCACCATACGGTCACAAACTCACTGTTCTCTTACTGCTCTGTCACACACTCCTGTCATCTTACTGCTCTGTCACACACTCACCGTCCCATCACTGCACTGTCACACACTCACTGTCCTTTCACTGCACTGTCACATACTCACTGTCCTCTTACTGCAGTGTCACACACTCCCCGTCCTCTCACTATACTGTCACACACTTACCGTCCTCTCACTATACTGTCACACACTCACCGTCCTCTCACTGCACTGTCACACACTCACTGTACTCTTACTGCACTGTCACACACTCGCCGTCCTCTCACTGCACTGTCACACACTCCCCGTCCTATTACTGCACTGTCACACACACTCCCTGTCCTCTCACTGCACTGTCACACACTCATAGTCCCGTTACTGCACTGTCACAAACTCCCCGTCCTTTTACTGCACTGTCACACACTCACCGTCCTGTCACTGCACTGTCACACACCCACTGTCCTCTTACTGCAGTGTCATACACTCAGCGTCCTCTTACTGCACGATCACACACTCCTATCATCTTACTGCACAGTCACACACTCACCGTTCTCTCACTGCGCTGTCACTCACTCACTGTTCTCTTACTGCACTGTCACACACTCACCGTCCCATCACTGCACTATTACACACTCCCCGTCCTCTCACTTCGCAGTCACTCACTAACCGTCCCATCACTGCACTGTCACACACTCACTGTCCCGTCACTGCACTGTCACACACTCCCCATCCTCGTACTGCACTGTCACACACTCACCGTCCTCTCACTGCACTGTCACACACTCCCCGTACTATTACTGCACTGTCACACACACTCCCTGTCCTCTCACTGCACTGTCACACACTCACCGTCCCGTTACTGCACTGTCACACACTCCCTGTCCTTTTACTGCACTGTCACACACTCACCGTCCTGTCACTGCACTGTCACACACTCACTGTCCTCTTACTGCAGTGTCATACACTCAGCGTCCTCTTACTGCACGATCACACACTCCTATCATCTTACTGCACAGTCACACACTCACCGTCCCATCACTGCACTGTCACACACTCACCGTTGCATCACTGCACTGTTACACACTCCCCGTCCTCTCACTTCGCTGTCACTCACTAACCGTCCCATCACTGCATTGTCACACACTCCCCGTCCTCTTACTGCACTGTCACACACTCCTGTAATCTTACTGCACTGTCACACACTCACCGTCCTGTCACTGCGCTGTCATACACTCGCCGTCCTTTTACTGCACTGTCACAAACTCACCGTCCCGTCACAGCACTGTCACACACTCCCCGTCCTCTTACTGCACTGTCACACACTCCCCGTCCTCTTACTGCACTGTCACAAACTCCCCTTCCTCTTACTGCACTGTCACACACTCCAAGTCCTCTCACTGCACTGTCACACACTCACCATCCCGTCACTGCACTGTCACACACTCCCCATCCTCTTACTGCACTGTTACACACTCACCGTCACGTCACTGCACTGTCACACACACTCACTGTCATCTTACTGCAGTGCCACACACTCCCCGTCCTCTCACTATACTGTCACACACTCACCGTCCTCTCACCATACGGTCACAAACTCACTGTTCTCTTACTGCTCTGTCACACACTCCTGTCATCTTACTGCTCTGTCACACACTCACCGTCCCATCACTGCACTGTCACACACTCACTGTCCTTTCACTGCACTGTCACACACCCACCGTCCTCTTACTGCACTGTCACACACTCCCCGTCCTTTCACTGCACTGTCACACACTTCCCGTCCTCTCACTGCACTGTCACAAACTCACCGTCCCGTCACTGCACTGTCACACACTCCCCGTCCTCTTACTGCACTGTCACACACTCACCGTCCAGTCACTGCACGGTCACATACTCACTGTCCTCTTACTGCAGTGTCACACACTCCCCGTCCTCTCACTATACTGTCACACACTTACCGTCCTCTCACTATACTGTCACACACTCACCGTCCTCTCACTATACTGTCACACACTCACCGTCCTGTCACTGCGCTGTCACACACTCACTGTTCTCTTACTGCACTGTCACACACTCCCCATCCTCTTACTGCACTGTTACACACTCACCGTCACGTCACTGCACTGTCACACACTCCCCATCCTCTTACTGCACTGTCACACACTCAATGTCCTCTAACTGCACTGTCACACACTCACCATCCTCTTGCTGCACTGTCACACACTCACAGTTCTCTAACTGCACTGTCACACACACACCGTCCTCTTACTGCACTGTCACACACTCCCCGTCCTCTTACTGCACTGTCACAAACTCCCCTTCCTCTTACTGCACTGTCACACTCTCCACGTCCTCTCACTGCACTGTCACACACTCACCGTCCCGTCACTGCACTGTCACACAATCCCCATCCTCTTACTGCACTGTTACACACTCACCGTCACGTCACTGCACTGTCACACACACTCACTGTCATCTCACTGCAGTGCCACACACTCCCCGTCCTCTCACTGCATTGTCACACACTCACCGTCCTCTCACTGCACTGTCACACACTCACTGTACTCTTACTGCACTGTCACACACTCGCCGTCCTCTCACTGCACTGTCACACACTCCCCGTCCTATTACTGCACTGTCACACACACTCCCTGTCCTCTCACTGCACTGTCACACACTCACCGTCCCGTTACTGCACTGTCACAAACTCCCCGTCCTTTTACTGCACTGTCACACACTCACCGTCCTGTCACTGCACTGTCACACACCCACTGTCCTCTTACTGCAGTGTCATACACTCAGCGTCCTCTTACTGCACGATCACACACTCCTATCATCTTACTGCACAGTCACACACTCACCGTCCACTCACTGCGCTGTCACTCACTCACTGTTCTCTTACTGCACTGTCACACACTCACCGTCCCATCACTGCACTATTACACACTCCCCGTCCTCTCACTTCGCAGTCACTCACTAACCGTCCCATCACTGCACTGTCACACACTCACTGTCCCGTCACTGCACTGTCACACACTCCACATCCTCTTACTGCACTGTTACACACTCACCGTCACGCCACTGCACTGTCACACACTCACTGTCATCTTACTGCAGTGTCACACACTCCCCGTCCTCTCACTGCATTGTCACACACTCACAGTCCTCTCACTGCACTGTCACACACTCACTGTACTCGTACTGCACTGTCACACACTCACCGTCCTCTCACTGCACTGTCACACACTCCCCGTACTATTACTGCACTGTCACACACACTCCCTGTCCTCTCACTGCACTGTCGCACACTCACCGTCCCGTTACTGCACTGTCACACACTCCCTGTCCTTTTACTGCACTGTCACACACTCACCGTCCTGTCACTGCACTGTCACACACTCACTGTCCTCTTACTGCAGTGTCATACACTCAGCGTCCTCTTACTGCACGATCACACACTCCTATCATCTTACTGCACAGTCACACACTCACCGTCCCATCACTGCACTGTCACACACTCACCGTTGCATCACTGCACTGTTACACACTCCCCGTCCTCTCACTTCGCTGTCACTCACTAACCGTCCCATCACTGCATTGTCACACACTCCCCGTCCTCTTACTGCACTGTCACACACTCCTGTAATCTTACTGCACTGTCACACACTCACCGTCCTGTCACTGCGCTGTCATACACTTGCCGTCCTTTTACTGCACTGTCACAAACTCACCGTCCCGTCACAGCACTGTCACACACTCCCCGTCCTCTTACTGCACTGTCACACAATCACAGTTCTCTTACTGCACTGTCACACACATACACACCATCCTCTCACTGCACTGTCACACACTCACCATCCTCTCACTGCACTGTCACACACTCCCAGTCCTCCTACTGCACTGTAACACACTCCTGTCATTTTACTGCACTGTCACACACTCACCGTCCTGTCACTGCACTGTCACACACTCACTGTCCTCCCACTTCGCTGTCACACACTCACCGTCCCTTCACTGCACTGTCACACACTCCCTGTTCTCCAACTTCGCTGTCACACACTCACCGTCCCATCACTGCACTGTCACACACTCCCTCTCACTGCACTGTCACACAATCCCCGTCCTCCCACTGCACTGTCACACACTTACTGTCCTCTTGATGCACTGTCACACACTCACCGCCCTGTCACTGCACTGTCACACACTCACCGTCCTCCCACTTCGCTGTCACACACTCACCGTCCCTTCACTGCACTGTCACACACTCCCTGTTCTCCCACTGCACTGTCACACACTCACCGTCCCATCACTGCACTGTCACACACTCGCTTTCCTCTAACTGCAGTGTCACACAATCCCCGTCCTCTCACTGCACTGTCACACACTCACCGTCCTTTCACTGTGCTGTCACACACTCACTGTACTGGCACACACTCACTGTCCTCTTACTGCACTGTCACACACTCACCGTTACGTCACTGCACTGCTACTCACTCACCGTCCCTTCACTGCACTGCCACACACTCCCTGTCTTCCCACTACGCTGTCACACACTCAACGTCCCATAACTGCACTGTCACACACTTCCTTCCTCTCACTGCACTGTCACACACTTTCCCGTCCTCTCACTGCACTGTCACACACTCACCAGCCTCTTACTGCACTGTCACACACTCCCCTTTCTTCCACTGCACTGTCACACACTCCCCGTCCTTTCACTGCACTGTCACACGCTCACCATCCTCTTACTGCACTGTCACACACTCCCCGTCCTCTTACTGCACTGTCACAAACTCCCCTTCCTCTTACTGCACTGTCACACACTCCAAGTCCTCTCACTGCACTGTCACACACTCACCATCCCGTCACTGCACTGTCACACACTCCCCATCCTCTTACTGCACTGTTACACACTCACCGTCACGTCACTGCACTGTCACACACACTCACTGTCATCTTACTGCAGTGCCACACACTCCCCGTCCTCTCACTATACTGTCACACACTCACCGTCCTCTCACCATATGGTCACAAACTCACCGCTCTCTTACTGCTCTGTCACACACACCTGTCATATTACTGCTCTGTCACACACTTACCGTCCCATCACTGCACTGTCACACACTCACTGTCCTTTCACTGCACTGTCACACACTCACCGTCCTCTTTCTGCACTGTCACACACTCCCCGTCCTTTCACTGCACTGTCACACACTTCCCGTCCTCTCACTGCACGGTCACACACTCACTGTCCTCTTACTGCAGTGTCACACACTCCCCGTCCTCTCACTATACTGTCACACACTTACCGTCCTCTCACTATACTGTCACACACTCACCGTCCTCTCACTATACTGTCACACAGTCACCGTCCTGTCACTGCGCTGTCACACACTCACTGTTCTCTTACTGCACTGTCACAAACTCACCATCCCATCACTGCACTGTCACACACTCACAGTCCCATCACTGCACTGTCACACACTCCCCATCCTCTTACTGCACTGTTACACACTCACCGTCACGTCACTGCACTGTCACACACTCCCCATCCTCTTACTGCACTGTCACACACTCAATGTCCTCTAACTGCACTGTCACACACTCACCATCCTCTTGCTGCACTGTCACACACTCACAGTTCTCTAACTGCACTGTCACACACACACCGTCCTCTCACTGACCTGTCACACGCTCACCGTCCTCTTACTGCACTGTCACACACTCCCCGTCCTCTTACTGCACTGTCACAAACTCCCCTTCCTCTTACTGCACTGTCACACACTCCAAGTCCTCTCACTGCACTGTCACACACTCACCGTCCCGTCACTGCACTGTCACACACTCCCCATCCTCTTACTGCACTGTTACACCCTCACGTCACTGCACTGCCACACACACTCACTGTCATCTTACTGCAGTGCCACACACTCCCCGTCCTCTCACTGCATTGTCACACACTCACCGTCCTCTCACTGCACTGTCACACACTCGCCATCCTCTTACTGCACTGTCACACACTCACCGTCCTGTCACTGCGCTGTCACACACTCGCCATCCTCTTACTGCACTGTCACTCACTCACCGTTCCGTCACTGCACTGTCACACACTCACTGTCCTCTTACTGCACTGTCACACACTCACTGTCCCATCATTGAGCTGTCACACTCTCCCGTCCTCTTACTGCACTGTCACACACTCCCCGTCCTCTTACTGCACTGTCACACACTCCCCTTCCTCTTACTGCACTGTCACACACTCCCCTTCCTCTTACTGCACTGTCACACACTCCCCGTCCTCTCACTGCACTGCGCTGTCACACACTCGCCGAAAAAGCGGCTATATGCCGATATGAGATCAGGCAGTGGTCAGATAACCCTTATTGTTCATACTAAGGTGTTCTCACTCCTCTAAATTAGTGAAAAACCCAGTTATATGCTAGAATGAGAGCAGCTAATTTCCTATCCACGGGGCAATATAATCATACTTGCCAACTTTTCCTGGTTAACTTCAGGGAGATCGCGGGGGAGGTGGGCGTGCGGGGCTTGACAAATCACATCATTATGACCCCGACCCCATACGATTGTCACAATTTTGGCCAATTAAGATGACGCAATATTTGCATCATTAAGCCCCGCCCCTGCTACTTAACTATTGCAGGGATGAAAATCGTGAGGTTGCTCCCAGAAATGCATGAGTCTGACGGACATTCTGGGAGAGTAGTCAACTATGCGTTAAATAAAAGCAGCTAATGAATCTCTAGAGACTGAATTGTATTTTCATTTCTGTCTCCATTACTGAAGTCATATTGTCTTACCTGTCAGTCTTTGATTAAATCTTGGTCTCCATGAAAATGGCCACCTCCATAGCCATCAATACATGGACATATGACACAATTTCTGAACTGTGAATTTGTGTGTGAGTGCACCATCCATAAACAAAATGATGTATAAGGCTACAATGGTTAAGTAATTGATAATGGAATAGCGATTACCTGGTGCAGTGGTACTTTTTCTTTGAATTTCTGAACTGTGTCATCATGCCACAGATGGCAAAGTTAATCACGTCTTGTACTGGCTCAGCATCAGGGAGAATGCCAGACTCTTCAGGGACTGAGGGAGATCAACCATATTTCAGGGAGTCTCCCTGACATTCAGGGAGAGTTGGCAAGTATGAATATAATTAGTAGTTTAATTAACTATGTCAATTAGCTATTACACTGGGCAGCAATTATGGGATCGGGATGGGAGGATGATGATAGCTTTTTATCAGATTGTGATTAATCCATAATAAATGAGACAACATATTAGAGCCTACAATGAATAAAACTGAAAACAATATTAGTCACCCTTCACCTTAACTATGAGACCTGAATTCCTCGCTGATCAATGCAGATTCCTGCAGCAAATGTATCCTCAAATTAAACCCCCTTCCACAGCTTAATACTGCATTTTTCTACAGAATTAAATATTTTGTTAGAATTACTACCACTATTACCAACAGTGGTAACTGACACACACTGAATGCATGCATCATATTTTAACAACGGGACTGCACACAACTTAGCTGGATCTTGAGAGCTTCCGATAACATAGAGGAAGAGCAATGATTTATACGACAGTGAAGGACAGGACAGCCTGTCAGCCAAGCCGGGAGCAGTATGACATATATGTGTGAGAAACTGATAAATTATCTATAGTGGGTTAATGTGATAGCAGAGGAAAGCTAAGAAACAATTAGCTGAGCAGGACTTAAAGCCCCCCCTCCCCCAGGGCCACCCTAACAACATTATGGGCCCCTGGGCAAAGCAGTGCACCGGGGCCCCTATATATATATATATATATATATATATATATATATGTATATATATAGATGTATAGAGATACAGATATAGATAAATAGAGATAGAGATAGATAGATGTACTTGCTCATTGACCCTTGAAGGTTTTTTTGCAGGTTTTTTCTTTTGCAGGATTATTTATTCTAATTAAGAGCCCTGCCTATGGGGCCCCCTTGCCCGTGGGGCCCCTGGGCACCTGCCCATCGTGCCCAATGGAAAAGATGGCCCTGCCCTCCCCCTCTCCCAAGGCAGAGAAGAACAGCAAACTAAACAGAGAGCTAAAACTAAGTAATATAAATCAGCTACGTGGAGCATATTAGTGACAGGGAGAGTCTGGCAGCTGGGGGAGGACAAAGTAGGTGAGAATCTGCTAAATTTGTATCATTAGTAATTGTTATTTAACATAAGAGAACAGGCACTGTCATTAGTGTCATTATCACTGTACATATTGCTGATCGTCTGACTGTGTGCAATCCAACAGCAGTTATGCAACTATTAAAGTCCATAAAAATTTTATAATTATTAAAATCTCTTCAAAATTAAAAAAAAAAATATTTTAAAAACTATACAAAATTAATAAAAAAAATATATTTAAGCAGTTCTAAAGAATAGGTACTGCAATCTATATTACATTTACTACGGTCATTGTTTAATCAGTTCCAGAGAATAGGTACTGCAATCTATATTACATTTACTACGTTCATTCTTTAATCAGTTCCAGAGAATAGGTACTGCAATCTATATTACATTTACTACGTTCATTCTTTAAGCAGTTCCAGAGAATAGGTACTGCAATCTATATTACATTTACTACGTTCATTCTTTAAGCAGTTCCAGAGAATAGGTACTGCAATCTATATTACATTTACTACGTAAAATTTTTGAACAGTTCCAGAGAATAGGTTCTGCAATCTATATTACATTTACTACGTTCATTCTTTAAGCAGTTCCAGAGAATAGGTACTGCAATCTATATTACATTTACTACGTTCATTCTTTAAGCAGTTCCAGAGAATAGGTACTGCAATCTATATTACATTTACTACGTTCATTCTTTAAGCAGTTCCAGAGAATAGGTACTGCAATCTATATTACATTTACCAGCTTGAGTCAGGTGATTCCCCTGATCAGGCTGTTGCAGAAGCAGCTGGAGAAAGTGAGGGAGGAGCTGGTAAACCATTGCGATTCCACCAAGCATGTAGCTCTTGTGGATGAAGCCCTTCGTATGCTTTGCCAGGATCCGAGGGTGGTCACTCTTTTAAAGTCAGAGGAATACATTCTGGCCACCGTGCTTGATCCTCGGTTTAAAGCGTATGTTGTGTTTCTGTTTCCGGCGGACACAATTCTAAAGAGGTGCAAAGACCTGCTGGTCAGGAAATTGTCCTCTGAAGAGGACCGTGACATGCCAACAGCTTCACCTTCATATTCTTCCACACCTGTGGCTGCGAGGAAAAAACTCAGTTTTCCTAAAAGACCCGCTAGCGGGGATGCAGACAACATCTGGTCCGGACTGAAGGACCTGCCAACCATTGCAGACATGTCTACTGTCGCTGCATTGGATGCTGTCACAATAGAAAAAATGGTGGAGGATTATTTTTCTGACACCATCCAAATAGACATGTCAGACAGTCCATATTGTTACTGGCAGGAAAAAAAGGCAGTTTGGAAGCCCCTGTACAAACTGGCTCTATTTTACCTGAGTTGTCCCCCCTCCAGTGTGTATTCGGAAAGAGTTTTTAGTGCAGCGGGGAACCTGGTAAGTGAGCGGCGAAGGAGGTTGCTTCCGCAGAACGTTGAAAAAATGATGTTCATAAAAATGAATTATCAATTCCTCAATCAAGTACAGCACTGGCCTCCAGATACTACAGAGGGACCTGTGGTTGTGGAGTCCAGCGGGGACGAATTGATAATGTGTGAGGATGAGGAAGTATACACTGAAGGGGGAGAGGAATCAGAGGATGAGGATGACATCTTGCCTCAGTAGAGCCTGTTTAGTTTCTACAGGGAGAGATGAATAGCTTTTTTGGTGTGGGGCCCTAAACAAACCAATCATTTCAGCCACAGTTGTTTGGTAGGCCCTGTCGCTGAAATGATTGGTTTGTTAAAGTGTGCATGTCCTATTTCAACAACATAAGGGTGGGTGGGAGGGCCCAAGGACAATTCCATCTTGCAACTCTTTTTTTGGCATTATTTGACCGTTCAACAGTCATTTGCCATAAGCACAAAGTAAAACAAAATTAAAACAAATTAAACAAATTAAACCAAAAGTATAATATAACTTATAAACACTACACTTGAAAGCTGGAGCCTTTAAATGAAAAAGTCACTCTTCATTGCACGAAGATTTGCAACAGGGACAGTTTTTTTGTTCCCAAAGTCAACAAATAACACTTCGACCCTGTCTGTCTTTGACATACTTGATGGGATCTCAATGATGAATGCTCTGTACCATGGTCGTCGAAAACAAGAGGTATTGACATGCTAGAACTACTGTAGTGTTTATAACTTATAAACACTACACTTGAAAGCTTGAGCCTTTAAATGAAAAAGTCACTCTTCATTGCACGAAGATTTGCAACAGGGACAGTTTTTTTGTTCCCAAAGTCAACAAATAACACTTCGACCCTGTCTGTCTTTTACATACTTGATGGGATCTCAATGATTAATGCTCTGTACCATGGTTGGAGGAGGTATTGTGGCCCCGGTACCAAATTGGGTACCGGGGTCACTCCACTACGCAGTCCAGATAGAGGCGTAACAGATATTAAAAAACGTTGACTGTTGCTGCCAAATCCAAAATTAATGAAAATGACCTGTCAATGTCAAAAACAAGAGGTATTGACGTGCTCGAATTACACCCTGTATATGCTGCAGAGGATGTAGGAGCAGGCAGCTGTGCAGTGGAATTGAGACCATTTGAAGGCGGAGGTATTGTGGCCCCGGTACCAAATTGGGTACCGGGCCCACTCCACTACGCAGTCCAGAAAGCTACCTCGTTACAACGTTTTGGACTAAAAACAATATTGTGAGGTGTGAGGTGTTCAGAATAGACTGGAAATTAGTGAAAATGATTGTTATTGAATGTTATTGAGGTTAATAATAGCGTAGGAGTGGGGGGGGGGGAAGGATTTTAGCGCTTTTGATGCTTTTTTAAAAATAAATCAGAACCCAAAACCCGAAATCAGAACCAAAACCTTTCGTCAGGTGTTTTGGCAAAACAAATCAGAACCCAAAACCTCAAGCTAATCAGAACCCAAAACCCAAAACCCTAAAAGTGCCCGGTGCACACCCCTAGTGCAATGTACGGCAGCATGGGGGTAAGGGTACAGTGTACAGGGGTCTGAGCCTGTCTGTGTTGGCAGATCCTATATACAACGTTACAAGTGCTGATGATTGCACACAGAGGCTGATACTTTCGGAAATAGTATAATACATACAAAGGGTTAATGAACTAGCTCATATCTCGGCACAAAGTTCCATATAATTGTTGCTAATTAAAATAGACCTCATCTAGCATAAACAGCAATACATATAATGTAGTACATGGTGAAATCATTAAATTGTCTCAGACTGGTGTCATAAGGCAACTTCCTGCTTTAGTAATAAAACCAGTTGACATTTATGTTGGAAACACATTAAAAGGGATCACTGTAATAGTGCGTTCAGTTCTGCAATGCAGAAGTGTCAGGATCTGCCTGCAAGCCCCTTGCAGTACATACTGCTTTGCCTGGCAGCTCCTGCCTCCTGGACTATTAGACTTTATTAGTGTGTATTTGCAGCAGTACCTCTGATCTCCAGAGGTGCTGCTATTGTGCCTTTCATGTTTGCACTAGGGGTTAACCCATTCTCCTATTATCCCATGCACCTGGGTGTGTTCTCATTTCCCTTATATATACCTGTCACTCCCAGCACACATGGCTGGTTATTGATGTTACACCCTGTGGTTACTTCCTCCTGCTGTGCTCCTGTGTTTATGCTGCATTGGGATATCAACATACATTCTGCTGACCTGTTTCCTTTGTGAACCTGCTACTTACCTGTGTATTTCCCTGTACTTGCTGCCTGGAATCTTTCCACACCTCCCGTTTACCTGCAACTGCTGTATATCTGATAATTTCTGCAAGCTCATTATTTCATCATCTGTTCAGACACGTCAGTAATAAACATTGTGGGCCTGAGTCATTAAGGAGAGCAAAGCATAAAAAAGGAGTAACATTTGCACCTGGGCAAAACAATGTTGCATTGGAGGGGGAGGTAAATTTAAAATGTAGGGACAGATTTATTGTTGGGGTAGGGCATGTCCTAGATCAACTTTAAATTTCAGTGTAGTGATAAAGTTATTAAGTATTTGTGTGCTAGATGAAAAAACAGCCAGTATTTAACTTATGTGCAAAATAATAAACTAATTTGCACCCAGTGTCGGACTGGCCTGCCGGGGAGCCGGGGTATCCCCCGGGAGGCCCTGTTGCCTGATAACCCCGCCCTCTTTGTTGGTGAGGCAGAGCAGAGAATTACCGAGTTGCGGTCAGTCTACATATGAAACGGAGACTGTCAAACTAATCCCTGCCTACAGCCAGCACGTGAGAACACTTCCTGCTCCTGAGACAGAGAGAGGCAGAAATGCTTCACAGTGACACAGATCTCAGATTACTCCTTCTGCTGTAGTTGCAGGCGTCCTGTAGTCATAAAGTTGCCATCCTAACTGCAGTGTGAGTCCGTGTAATCAGTAAGTAATAAATCGTGCAAACTTCTCTAGAGCTCTCCACTGTGTGACCTCGGAGGGAGGGAGATAAATTAGAATGGCTTCATTGCAATATACGTCTTCAGTGCCTCTATAAAAGGATCCTATTGCAGCTGACCAATGAATGGATTCCTAATAAACTAGTAACCAAATTCACTGTTTATATCATGTTCCATGTTTATTTGTTTTAAATCAATTGTGGGACTCTATTCCCTATAGAAGCATATCTTAATCAGAATAAAACACATTCAGACAGTTAGGTCCTTATAGGATTGCATCTGCTATATGCTTTAATATTAATGTTTTGCTTTTGTCCTTTGTAGTGGCATTGGATTATTATTGAGTGTACATTTTGTGGGTAGATCATTTTTTAGAGTCCTGTTTTTATTTGCCAGTGTCTAGAGTGTAATTAGATTTATGTAATATTTTAAATGTGCATATATTTTTATGCTAATAATTTTGTGGTCTCCATAGTGCTTCATGGATATATTAATTTTTAGTCTATACCCTTATATTGTGGTTTTCATATGATGAATGGTTGATCTCTAGTACTGTAGTATAGCATTTGTTTTCTGTGTACACTATGAGGGGAGAGAACACTAACCACAAAGAATGGACAGCACACAAATAGCTGATGATGATTGATTGTATTCAATTCATCCCTCCCCTTTCCCTGTCTCCCCTGTTTCACACAGTGCCCTCCATGCTGCATTTGCTCCCCTTCACTTACTTTCCTATTGACTTCTTTCTTCTCTTCTGTCTTTTCCTTCGCGGCTCCTCACTGCAAATGTCCTCTTTTTCTTTATGGACCATACTAAGGTGCTATACGTTGTCCTCCATGGCCTGACCCCATCCCCTTTAATGACTGACCACAACCCCTCTTATAGTTGGCCACACCCCATTGTAGTGGGCCCCTACCGCTGCATTTCCCCCGGTGGGCCCTTCATGTCCCAGTCCGACACTGTTTGCACCCCTTGCAATGTATCATGGTTTGACCCAGAGAACATTTACTCCTTTTTTGCCTTAATGACTCAGGCCCTGTGTGTGTTTTTCACTCCTTAGATGTATTCCTACATTGATTCGTGACAATAAGGCATTAATCTGTATAGGCTTTGATGATTCCAACTTTAATAGTAATTACCATACAACTAGTCTATTTAGTCAAATGATCACTTTCAAGGTTTAGAATTAGTATATATTTAGTTTCAGGAATCCTCAATGTATAATCTGGGTTCTATCCTTATCATAATTATGTAGAAGGGATGGATTAAATAAACTAAAAAATTGTGCCACTAATTAATTTGTGGCTGCTTCAGATTTCTGATCTTAACTTTGATATTCTAAACACCCTAGGTCCATATACACTATAGGGATAAAAGTATTTGGCCACACTTGACAATTATTGAATTGAAGTGTTTTAATCAGACCCGTTACCAGAGGTGTATAAAATCAAGCACCTAGCCATCCAGTCTCCATTTGCAAACATTTGTGATACAAAATGGGTCGTTATGAAGAGCTCAGTGACTTCAAGCATGGTACTGTGATAGGATGCCACCTTTGCAATAAGACGGTTCATGAAATTTCATCCCTGTTGGATATTCCACGGTCAACCGTAAGTGATATTATTAGAAAGTTTAAGCGTTTAGGAACAACAGCAACTCAGTCACGAAGCAGAAGTCCACGTAAAATCATAGAGCAGGGTCAATGACTGCTAAAAAAACTACAAATCTCTGGCGCTAAAATTGTTAGATGTTAAATAGTTAATATAAGGTGTCAAATGCAGCAATTCAACGGAGGTAGTGTTAGGCCTCCTCTTTGTACATAGGCCTATGTAGAACTGTTACAATATAGCGATTTTAACTGTAATTAAATTACAACTATTCGTACATAAGGGGTGTCATTTGCACATTCTTCTCTTCTTTTCTTTCTTGTCAACGACTGCTAAGGCACATGGTGCGTAAAAGTCACCAATGGTCTGCTGATTCCATAGCTGAAGAGTTCCTAACTTCCACTGGCATTAATGTAAGCACAAAAACTGTGCAGCGGGAGCTTAATGGAATGGGTTTCCATGGTCGAGCAGCTGCATGCAAGCCGCACATCACCAACACTGGACTGTGGAGCAGTGGAAACGTGTTCTGTGGAGTGATGAATCACAGCTCTCTGACAGTCAGATGGGCGAGTCTGGATTTGATGGATGCTGGAAGAACTTTACATGCTTGACTGCATTATGTCAACTGTGAATTTTGTTGGAGGAGGGATAATCGTATGGGACTGTTTTTCAGGGTTAGGGCTAGGCCCCTTATCTCCAGTGAAGGGCAATCTTAATGCTTCAGCATACCAAGTCATTTTGGACAATGCTATGCTTCCAACTTTGTGGCAAAAGTTAGAGAAAGGCCCTTTTCTATTCCAACATGACTGTGCCCCATTGCATAAAGCAAGGACTACAAAGACATTGTTTGATGAGTTTGGTGTGAAAGAACTTGACTGACCCGCACAGAGCCCTGACCTCAACCCTATCGAACACCTTTGGGATGACCTGAACAGAGATTGTGAGCCAGGCCTTCTCGTCCAACACCAGTGCTTGACCTCATAAATGCTCTACAGAATGAATGGGCAGAAATTCCCACAGAAACACTCCAACATTTTGTGGAAAGCCTTCCAAGTAGAGTGGAAGCTGTTATCACTGCAAAAGGGGGACTAACTCCTTATTAAAGTATATGTATTTGAATACAATGCCATTAGAGTCCCTGTTGGTGTAATGCTCAAGCGTCTGATTACTTTTGTCCTATAGTGTATATTATTAAATACATTTTGAACGCGATCCATTTCAATCCTTATTGCAAAGATAAGAATTAACATATCATGAGTATTGATGAAAAATGTTCATTAGGAACAGCAGTCACCAAAAACTGCTGTTTCTGCAAACTCATCTTTTTCACTGTCTCTTCTCTCCCGATGACATATGCGATCTGCAGCAGGCTTGAAAGCCCATGTGTGCATGCGCCATCCAAAAACCATGGGCATGTGCACAAACATATCTGATGAAGTGATGGAGCATGTGAGAGGGAGGGACCATATGATCCCTCCACACATGTGCTGTTCAGCTCTGCTCTTCGGAGCAGAGCTAAAAAATAACACATACGGTAATGTACCCCAGCCTAGAGTGCTCCACTTGGTCTGCTACAATGTTTATCTAGGTGGTACGTGTAAAAGTAACATCCACATGAATGCCTGTGTATGCGTGACTACGCAACAAGCTGTGATGCCCTGTGTGTTCTGACACCTCTCTATCACACCCAGATTAAACTTTTTAAGCAATTTGTGCTACAGTAGCTCTTCTGTGGGACTGGACCAGACCGGATAGCATCCGCTCCCCACGGGCATCAATGAGCCTTGCGTTCCCATGACCTTGTCACTGGTTCCACCTGTTGTCCTTCCTTCGACCGCTTTTGGTAGGTACTGACCACTGCATACCAGGAACACCCCACAAGACCGGCCATTTTGTAGATGCTCTGACCCAGTCGTCTAGCTATCACAATTTGGCCCTGTTCCTCAGATCCATACGCTTGCCCATTTTTCCTGCTTCCAACACATCAACTTCAAGAACTGACTGTTCACTTGCTGCCTAATATCTCCCACCCCTTGACAAGTGCCATTATAACAAGATAATTAATGTTATTCAGTTCACTTGTCAGTGCTTATAATGTTGTGGCTGATCAGTATATATAAAAATAAGGTCTCTATATGTGTGAAATTAATATTGATTTTAATGCACATGGTTCAGTATGTTTTATAACTGATAACTGATATGTTGTATGTAATATATTAAGAATGTTTTAAGTAATCCAATCCTTTGTCTTGATTATAAATTCTGCCATATACACAATATTACTTCTTATAATAACACGTAGCACTCATTTTTCTCAATGAATCTTTTTTATTTGCTTTTTAGTTGGGCAGTAGCAAATCCATTGATTTAGCGAGTTTTTCTTCCTTTTTTAGTGTCAAGTGCACTTATATAGGAGCGTACATACTTGTATAAGCGTGTACATACTTTTATAGGCGTGTACATAATTATATAGGAGCACACATACATATATAGGACCGTAAATATTTATATAGGACCACATATACTTAAATAGGACCACATATACTTAAATAGGACCATATACTTAAATAGGACCATACATACTTATATAGGACCATAAAACTTATATAGGACCACATATATTTATATAGGACCAAATATACTTATATAGGACCTGTCAAAGTCGTATAATTGGATGAACGAAAGTATATTGGTTAATATTGTTTTATTGTGCGATTGCACTAAGTATGCAACGCTACACATGACATACTGCGATCGCACGGTAAAATACACACGCACACACTCGCATTACAACATTTAGTTATTTATATAATTCATATTCATATTGGTTCCGTTATACAGTGATTTAGGAGCAGATAGTATTTAGTTTATTATTAGTTTATATATATTGATTATATGTACACTTTAGTGTTATTTAAGGTTCAGGTTACAGGAAAGGTGTCATGTCTGATATCCCCTATATTTTAATCCCCTATTCATCAGCAGCTGTCCGGTTCATTCGGCGAAGAGATCGCACATTGCATACTATAGTTATTGATGTTAGGGAATAAACCTTTAATGATAAAATGCTAATGGACTAGTTGAAACTGGAGTCTTGGCGGGAAGTTGGAGCACATCCCCTGGAGAGATGACCCCCACGTTTGGATTCTTTAGTTTGAACTAGCCTATGATCTGCAACCCCCTGGACCTTCCTGATACCTGGACCAATAGAAGCAAGCCACACCATCTCCATTGTTCTCACTGTAACACTGAGTGTATATAATATAGCTGTGCTCCTACTGATTTTTCAGTCATTCTCTGACCACAGTATTCTGGATTGAACTACTGTTCACTGGTACCCGTGGGAACTCATGCGAACGCAGCGGTATGTATTTATCCTTTGGTATTGGCTGTACTGTACTGTATTATATTATAATCATGTATCATGAACTGTTAAACTTTGCATCTGCTAAAATAAATTACTTTGTGCGTTGGAAACACAATACAATCGATTGGGCAATGCTTATTGGAAAACGATAGAATTACTTTAATAGACCATACATTTAACAACAAAATATAAGTCAATTAGGCAAGATTACATAAAATGTTTTTTTTAATACATTCACATTATCAGAAATACTAAATATTACAAAGGACATCAATAAGTATTATAATAAGAACAAACATGTTATTCTCATTGCAAGTTACTCCTACTCCCATTGTCCCATAGACTGTAAGCTTGCAAGCAGGGTTCTCTTACCTCTCTGTCTGTATGTATTACCAAGTATTGTTTTATTAATGTTTGTTCCCAATTGTAAAGCACTATGGAATTTTCTGGCGCTATATAAATGAATGTTGATGATGATGAATGTTGCTGAAGTTATCGTGATTTAGTTACTGATACCTGATACCGAAAAGCATCTACCATCAGTGTATGAAATAAAATACTATGATTATAATTTTAAAACTTTTAAAACACATGATTCTGTTGAGGTTATATGAAAATGAAGGTGTGACAGGATGGACCGTCTATGCTACCCTGGCTGTTGTTGCTGGGAATCGGCTGGGCTTACTTTGCCACCGTTCCCTTTTGTTATCCCAAATGCACCCTCTTTCCGCAGTAGGAGGGGCTTACACAAGCTGCCACCACTGGACCCCTATACCGGCATCCAGAACCGGGTTTCTTCTGGCTAACTGACGCTGATAGTGTATCTCGTTGCTGGTATACCTGGGCTGGTGCTCCTGACCTCTTACTATGGATTAGGGAAGCTGTGGATGGATGCTTGGGTCCAAACCTCAGAAACAGCCAGAGAACTGATTAGATTAGATTTTGGGTCTAATCTGCAGATTACAAGAATAAAGCAATATTGAAGATGTTTTCAAGCAGGTCTTGAAGCAAGATGTTTATTTGCTCTCGTACACTGATTGAAGGTACCAGTGTGATCAGGTCAGATGAAAATTAGAATAACAAGTTTTAAATACAAGCTAGTTCATTTTATACAGTTCAGACACAGGCTATTTTTAGCATCAGGATGTACCCTATTTACACAAACATTGATTTACTTGCATTGCAAAGATAACAAAATTTGCGCTTATATATTAAATTCACTCTGGACAAAAGGCCACACAGTAACCACCCCCTGATGGGCCTTTGGTCAGAGCAGGCATAACACTTCATCACAAAACTTTGTTAGCAATTCCTGCTATCAGACTCCCTTCCACATATGCCAAATTGAAGGTTTCCACTAGCAACCTTACAAATCCAAAACAATGATACTTCCATACCAAAACACATCCCAATACACAAAAGAATTTGTAAACAAAGGCCAGATATATACATCAGAAATAAGGAATATCCTAGTTAAGACAGAAAAAAACAAATTTCTACCCTGGTCTCAGAAATAACGATTTCCTATCTGAAAATATACATAATATAAAAAATAAGAGCATATGCAATTATATAAATAAGCGCCCTGCGCTATTTCCTTTAAATAAATTCATACCAGAAGGTATTTAACAGTGATCCAGTCACAGAAAGTAATTGAAGTTGTTTTGAATGTATCTGCATGTAACCGCAGTTAGAAAGACCACATCAAAATGAAGAGCTACAGTCTGAGTCAATGGGATCAATTATATTGTGATAATAAAGTCATTTGAATTCTGATTATATTAATGATTATAGCTTGTGAAGGGGTCTCTGGCAGAGCAGAGGTTGGTATATGAGAGAAACGCTGGTGGACATGGGATGGTATGAGAGGGAACAGCTGGTGAATTGGGTAGAATGTGAGGGAACAGCTGGTGAACTGGGTGGAATGTGAGGGAACAGCTGGTGAACTGGGTGGAATGTGAGGGAACAGCTGGTGAACTGGGTGGAATGTGAGGGAACAGCTGGTGAACTGGGTGGAATGTGAGGGAAAACCTGATGAACATGGGATAACATGAGCGAAAAGCTGTTGGATATGAGGAGGCATGTGATAGAATAGCTGGTGTGCAGGGCTGATGTTAGAGGTTTATGGTCAGGGAGAGGCATATGGAAGAAAATCTGTTGGGTAGAGGGTGGCATGTGATAAAAGCTAGTTGGTAGGAGGTGGCATATGAAAAAGAAGCTGGTCAGCAAGGGCACATATGTGTGAAACACTGATGAAAAGAGTATGCCTCTAATGAGCTTGTGGGCAGGGTGTCATGTAAAAGAAAACCTGGTGGGCAGCAGGTTACATTTGAGAACAGCTGCTTGTCAGTGGATGTCATGTGAGAGAAAGTGGTAGGCAGCAGGTATGGCATATAATAATGCACGGGGCAGTGTGCCATGTAAAAGAATAACTGTGTCATGCAGGCAAATATGAGAGGCTTGTGGGCACCGGGTGGCAAGTGAGAGAAATGTTGGTGGGCAGCGGGTGGTATGTAATAGTAAGCTAGTGAATAGCTTGGTGATTTCAAATTTCTAAACATAGAATTTGACAAATATAAATATTTTCACTTTACAAAAAGCTATGAAATTCCATAGACAAAAAACCTTGAGGTTTAACATGTGTGATTAAGGTTTCTTATAGTTACACACAATCTAAAATGTATTGAAACTGTTCCACTCAAACTCCAAAAAGCAATGAAATTACGACGATTAAGGATTAATGGATGTGTTCCTTGTGCAATACAGAGATGGTATGACATCACATCCTGTGGTTAGCTGCAGATTCAGCACTATCATGGAGTCAGATTGCTGTCACTCACACAATACAGAGATGGTATGACATCACATCCTGTGGTTAGCTGCAGATTCAGCACTATCATGGAGTCAGATTGCTGTCACTCACACAATACAGACATGGTATGACATCACATCCTGTGGTTAGCTGCAGATTCAGCACTATCATGGAGTGAAATTGCTGTCACTCACACAATACAGACATGGTATGACATCATATCCTGTGGTTAGCTGCAGATTCAGCACTATCATGGAGTGAGATTGCTGTCACTCACAAAATGGTGGAGCTGCTAATTCACAGATTTGTGTGTTCACTGGAACACACACATGCAGTACTATTATATTTTCTTAGTTTAGCTTTATCGTATTTTAGGGCCTGCGTGTCTTAGAAAGAAACAGTAGAGCAACTTACATTCTTCTACAAGCCCTAAGCTACCTTTTAAGGATACATAAAGTCAACAAGACTTTATCGGGAACTATTTTATCAAACTGCACAATAGTGTAATCCAAACGCACAGAGAGATTCTCTGCAGGGATCTGTCACTTGCAGGAACCATATTTGGTGAGGAGGCATGTATTGCAGGTATCTTTTAGGAGCAGGCACAATATTGGAGGAAGGAATGCTCTACAAGGATCTGTCAGGAGGGGTTAGTATGCTGAGTGGAGGGATGCTCTGCATGGGGTCTGTTAGCTGCAGGGTGTGCTTTGGGTGGAGGAATGCTCTGCAGGATTCTTTTGGGAGTTATTTACTGCAATTTTTTTCTAGGAGCATGCACAGTCTTGGAAGGAGGAATGCTCTACAGGGGTATGTCAGGAGCAAGTATTGTTTTTCGGGAGGAGGGATATTCTGCAGTGAACTGTTGGAAGCAGGTACAGTGTTGGTGGGAGGAATACTATGCAGGGATTTCTTAGGACAGGTTAGTATGTTGAGTGGAAGGATGCTCTGCAGTGGTCTTTCAGCTGTGGGGAATGTTTTGGGTGGAGGGATGCATTGCAGGGAGCAGATACTGTTTGGTGATGAGCTATGTTCTGCAGGTATCTTCTAGGAGCTGGCACAGTCTTGGATTGAGAAATGCTCTGCAGGGTTTTTGTAGTTCTACTTTTTTATGAAGTTGCTCCCGAAGTACCGCCGTTTTAAACGTATTAACGTTATTATTTCTGCTCCCAGCTCAGGTTGCTGCAAGCAAAAGGCCGGCTTTAAAATTACCGTAATAATGGTATTTTAGTGTGCAGGCAGCGTTTCCCCCCATATTGGTAGCTATCTTGACATGTTGTATTTCCAAAGCACAAAAGAAAAAAAGAAAAAAAAATAACATTACTAGTTTTAAAAGTATCAATCATAGCACACTAACTATATAAGCACAAACATAATTGTAATACAAATGTCCTAACATAAATGTTTGCTGTCATTTATTTTTCTAAAATGAAATGTATTCGCTACTTGTGTAATCAAAAGAAATACATTCTCCTGTAGACCTCCAGTGCTGTGTAGGTGTAACCGTAAATAGAAAAATGTGACAGAAACAGATGCTAAATACTACAATGTAACCATGAGCGATGAAAGAAATGCTGTCAGATGGAACGTTGGATCCACAATCATTCAACTAGCAAGTGGTGCCATTCATTACCATCAGCATGTATCAGCACCTGCCCTCCAGCAGCCACAAGAGATACAGGTCTGCCGCAGTTGCACATGTTAGACCACTACTTCCCTCCCCAGTTCTGCCTCTCCAACTGTAAGGGAGTGCAAGTGTCAGATGCGACCATATCATCATGTGTGCATATGCATGCATTTTATACTGCTCAGCTGTGAGTGCCAGTCTGCATCAACCCCATATACTGTATACTTCACAATCTTTACCATATTTTCTAGAATACTAGGTTACCCATGTTAAACAATATTTCAACTATAAAAAAGGGTAACTTAACTTTCAAGTAAATCAGTAACAGTTTTGCAGAAAAATATTTACAGCAATTACCTGTGTATATCCATAGAAGTTCAGTAATTGTGCAATTGTATAGGTAGTTTCAGAATGAAGATCTCCAATAAAACCAGCCAATATTCTATTTCCCATACATACATAATTGGCAACTTCTGACTCGTGCCCAGACATTATCTCTATAACATCTTTTATAATTTTCATTGTATGTCCACAAGAATCATATGCATACATTCCCAGAGTAACATTGGGTAGAATATCCGGGTTCCTGTTTATCTCATCAATGGCAAATATAAAAGCTTGGAGCTGCTGATATTCTCTGGGATGAACACTGTGGACAAAAACATATCTCTAAATTAAGTATTTCACCATGTTAGAACTGTCAAGGTTAGTATCAATATACATACATATAATATACAAGGGATGGTAATATATAAAGCAGTAGCATAGTATAAACTTTTTAAAATAGTAGATATAGAATCAGATTGTTCTAATATTGTCATTTCAGTGTCCATTGTGCATTAGAAAGAATAACAGAATAACACACCCCCTATTGTGAATCATTCTGAAGATTAGAAGCTTCCTCAGATTTATGTAACCCATATAAGAGCACTGGTCTATGGTCTATGCCATTATGTATCCACAGAACACCTTGGTGATTTACAATATTAGGTGCAAATTTACTAGAATGTATTTTTAATTTGGTGTTTTGAAACCACCACTCATTGCCCTCCAAACCGCTGGCAATGTATGGTGATGTGTCGAGGATTTCAAAACAGTTAAACTGCTGGTTTAGTCAAAACCACCAGAAAAAAGGCAGGTTTTTTTTATACCTGCATCTGATAGTCTAAATAACCAAAGCCACATGTTGTTTGAGCTATCTTTCCATTCAAAACATAAAGAGGGGTCACCATAGACTTATGAATTATGAGGGGGGGCAATCATTATTTATTGATTAAGTGGGCATAATTAATTGATAGGACACTATTGATACTGCTGCTTGTAGCACTGCAAGTTCCAGCATGCACATTAGAAGTAGTATTAATGGTGCAGCATCATGAAATAATAAGTGTCACCCCAATCATTTATTAATATTTCCCCCTTTACCAATCAAACATTATTGGCTCTTAATATAATTTTATATTTATATTACCTCATAATATAATACAATAATAGTACCTGTTTTTCTGATGTTTTTCCAGCAGATTCACAGCTAACACAATCTGTTTAAAAACTGCCAAAACGATCACCAAAAAACAGGTTTCACAAAACTGCACTTTAGTAAATGAACCCCCTAAAGTGTGTAATATGGGTGCATATGGGTGAAAATTATTACTAGTAATAAAAATTGCAATGTTCACATGGCTAATATAATTTAAAATATAAAATTTGTCACAGGCACAATTAGCTTATAGGCTCTTGATCTAGGTAAATTTAATTGTTTTATTACTATATTTGTAAACTATAAAGGGTTAGATGCAATAGCGGAACGATTTGGCCACTTAGAGGTACCCCCTATACTGACCTAAACTTCACTTACAGGAATTGTAAAACTCTGACTCTGTTCTCTCTGTCTGGTTACAGCAGATCTCTGATAGAATATATTGATTTATGTCACACTATTCTACCTTTTAATTATACTGATGGTGGTAGCAATTAGTATAACCTTGCTGGACTATACTTATGACATGCTAGTCTAACATGGCAAATCCTACAATCCCAGCTAACACCAGTGGAGTTATCTTACTTGCTGGTCAATGCCCATGTCTGCTAACCGTTGCCAGCAAGAAGAGTACAGTCTCCCTACCTAAGCTTTCCCTACTCTAACTGCAAGGACACTCCTATAATTGCATGTGCACCAACACAGAGTGTCACCCGACACACACAACTAGCAAATGTCCCTACATTGGCTGCCTGTATTTCAACAAATCCAATATAAAATTCTACTAACATACAAGGCCATCAACAAAATTGCACCTACATACATTTGTAAAGCGCTACAGAATTTGCTGGCGCTATATAAATAAATGTTGATGATGATGAATTATATCTCCAAACATTCATGGTTCTTTTTATGATTTTCTGGACTTTTCATTAAGCAAACAGACAGACACAGATCTTGTCTTACAGCTGATTTTTCATTGGTAATAAAACTTCAATTACATGATACATAAATCAGATTGAATGAACATTGCTAGTTACCTGATTGGTAAAAGCCATTTTCACTTTGTCTATTCTCATTTTAGAAACAATTCAGTGATCATGGCTAAGACCTGATGCAGCAGCTGTAAAACATCTTTTGTGTCTCTGTACAAATCACTTGATTCTTGTTCCCCCTTCCATGCTGTATTCTGCCATATTTGTGATACATCATAAGCCAAGAGACATCATACACAAAATTTCGTTTTTTCCAACCCAATACATGGCTCTAATTCTTTACCCATCCCCCTAAGAATGCATGCTGTGCATCTGTGTGCAGTCAGAGTACATGTAGGAAGGGGGGAAATAGATATAAGAATAGACTGTATAGTTGTGTTCCTGGGTCATATAACCATGTTAGGCTGAGAGTAAACTACAAATATTTGGTGCTCTAACACTTAAAATGTGTGTGTTCCAATAGTTGCATTAAAGTAATTATGGGAACAATAATGTAAAGGATATTGTTTTATTTTATCCGATATGATGTCAATAACAGTGTATGTTTCAGAATATTCCTTGAAGAAAGCCCCTCTCCATTCTAGACATAAATAGGCCAACAAATAAATAATGTTCTTTATGAAACCGATTTTTATATGTGAAAAAAAATTGGCTTAAACAATATTATTTAGAAAGCAAACTCAGTAAGCTGGTTCTTAAAGAGCTTCTACGACACTTTTACAATATCATGTACATATCAATAATAATAAATAATGATACATATAGGGTATATTGTTATTCATTTGTAAAAGACCAACTTATAGCCATCCAGACAGTTGTTTAACACATGACACAATGATCGGGGCTGGCTGGGCTGGGGGCATCTGACCAGGCTGGTCACATAGTGGGCTACATTGGGCTGGGTCAATGGCCTGCCTGCATTTATCCCTTTAAAATGTTTCTAACTAGCTGCTCAGCTGAAACTCACCTGCTGAACAAAAAATTGCCATAGGGGTAAGATCATCCAATTTATGCAATAAAAACATTTCTACATTCTTCAATTATGCAGAAAAGATGAAATATCACAGGAGAAATACAAAATGACATGTAATTAAATGTTTCAGTTTCCTGCACTTAAACTGTTACTTTCAGCTGATATGGAACCAGATTTCTATCCTAGATTTTTTTTTTTAAATAACAGTGAAATAACATAAACAGTTCTTACAATGTACACATCTTGTGACTGTAGTTCTCATTGTCATGCCTAAATTCTGTCACCATAGAATGTGCAGTGAATATTCCTCCTATAATTATATCTCCTCTCATGAAATATCTATAGTCAAACACATATCTCTTTATTGCAAGTTGACATCCGGGTGTTGAGCTCGGTGTAGCAGATTTCCAGATAGAAACACACAGGACCAACAACCAGAACAGTTTCAGTGATAAAGCAGACAGAATGATGCTAAATTTCTGACACATTGGAGAGATTGTGTCCTCAGCACTGACAGCAGCCTGGGATGTGAATGATGTATTCAGCTCTCTGGTACAAGATGAGACGGAGAGGTTTTTATACGATATGTGGTTTATTAATATGCTTAGAAAAAAAAAGAAGAGTTATACTTACAGATAAAATCAAACAACAAACTAAACATAACACACCAGGGAGCAGCTCACAAGTGAATCTGGTATATTATTTTCAACATTACATCTGCATTTATAATTGTAGCATTAACCAGTTGTATTGATTAAAGATTGCAACTTACACTTTATCATATATTATATGATTCACAAACTTTTGTTGAGCCTCAGTCATAATTATGAAAACTAAGTTTAAAGTGTTAAAAACATTTCTTTGTGATGTCACTATGTTTATCAATAGTGCTCTTTCTGTGCGAAGTTTGTATGTTCTTCACATGTTTACATGTTTCCTCGGTACAGTATGTTTGTTTCCTACAGAATTTAAACTCTCAGCTCCAGTTGGGCAGAGACTGATTCTTAAATATCCCTTTAAAAAGTACTATTTAATATGTTGGAGTTATATAAATAAACGTTAATAACTTCTTTAAACCTTTGAAAAAGTGAAATGTGGAACAAGTGTGTTTATACAATGTATCACCATAGATTGTGATGGCAACTTGTAAATATTATACAAGATGAAGATACCAGTGGAAAGAGAGATAGAGGGAAATAGGCCATAAGCTGTTGCCATAAGGTAAAGATTAGCTAAGTATTTTAGGCCAGCTGTACCCGACAATCAGAATTTGCAGCCTTTTAGCTACTAACTCTCTAGGCAGTAGGCAACAGTACAAGGAGCAATTGAGAACAGAAATCTGTTATCAACTTTGAAAAAATGAACATAGACATTTAAAAATGCAGCTACTATGGATTGGTAACAAATATCTATTTTCAGCATCATATCCTCAGTCCCAGTATGCAGCATTTATAGGGTTCACACTCCTGCCAATCTCTGCCTGAACAAAATTGGAAGTTCCTTTCTCTGCTGGCGCTTTAATAAGTCTTGTTTTCTTTACCTGTTTCTCAAGTTCACTATTCTACATTCTCCAAACATTGACTATAAACACAATTCATCTTCTCAAGAGTAAGTGGCTTGTTCTATCATGGTGTGTCTCTGATAGCTACCCCAGACATATGGTTCTCTCCTGGGAGAAACTAGCACAGTGACAAAACTGCTTTCAGTGGGGCTGTTTTATTAGCATCATCATCATCATCATCACCATTTATTTATATAGCGCCACTGATTCTGCAGCACTGTACAGAGAACTCATTCACATCAGTCCCTGCCCCTTTGGAGCTTACAGTCTAAATTCCCTAACATACACACACAGACAGAGAGAGGCTAGGGTCAACTTTGATAGCAGCCAATTAATCTACTAGTATGTTTATGAACTGTGGTAGGAAACCGAAGCACCTAGAGGGAACATACAAACTCCACAAAGATAAGGCCATGGTGAGGAATTGAACTCATGATCCCATTGCTGTGAGCAGAAGTGCTAACCACTGAGCCACCGTGCTGCCTAATGCTCTCATAAAATATATTTCTTTATGTGTTGTGGGGTATTAACTCTTTCATCAGTTAGGCCCAGCAGGATTTTAGCTGAATTAACATAAATATAGTCCATAGGTAAAGTTTAAACCCATTCTGCCTGACAAAGTTCACAATGCTTTCTGGGCTGTGCACAATCAAACAATAATATAAAAACCTTCTCATCTGATCTCTAACTAACAGCAAAAGAAATTCTAAATATATATTGTATCCTACCCTACCAACCATGGTCACTAAACAGAATCAGATGTCAGTTCACAAATTCTCACCAAACATTTCCATAGACAAACCCTTCTAATAAGAGATCAGTCCCCAGGTTATTTCTAGCATAATTAACCCCTTATTTTATAAAACATAGAACAATGTCCTGGAAGAAAAATGTCACTCTACCAGTCACCCGACCACCTCTCCATTCAAATGTGTGTTTAAACACTTCTAGCTGAAAGTCAATATACCATAGATAAAGCATTAGCCTTTCTTTGCAGTTTTCCTTTTCTGTGATATATAGAAAATCTAAAATGTGAGAAATCAGATTGTGACTCTATCATTCCCTTCTTTTTTTCTTTTTTTCTTTTTTAAATATTTTTATTACATTTTGAAAAAGTAATTACAGCATAACTGAATACAGATTGGTCAATTGAGCCAGGCATATATGATAATAGAAAATTACACGTAAGGAAATATAAGTAAACACATGTGCATATATGTCAGACATTGAGAGGAGCAAACGTAGCTAGCTATACATAAACAATATTGTAAGTAGAGAAAGTGATAGGGGGGAAGATAGAGAAATAGAGGGATAAGAAAGGAAAGGGAAGGGAAGTCACTGTTCACTATGATGTGTATAGGTAGGAGTAAGCAGTATAAATGTTGTGCTAACTATGTAAGAGGTAAATGATCAGACGCAGAGGGTGTATAGTTACTGTGGCATATCGGTCCAGGAATTCCAGACCCAATTGAAGGGATCATGAGTGTGTCGTAGGAAGTTTGTGATGTATTCCATGTGGTAGACCTGCCATGGGCAGTTGATAATGGAAAAATGATGAGGGGGTTCAGGATTTTTTCAAAATGAAGTAAGATGACATTTGATTCCACTGAGTATATGTGTGATGAGCTTTTTAGTGTGTTTAGGAACATTGGGCAGGGGGCCTGGTAGTAAGAAGTAGGAAAGAGAAGCAGGAAGTGAAACCTGAGTAATGTTGGAGATAAAGCGATGAATAGATGCCCAGAAGGAAAGTAATTTCACCTTACCACAGAGGCGCCAACACAATAGGGAGGCACTTGGTTGATAATATGATGCCTGTGTGGGACCATATGCCATTGATAATAGATTTTCTGAGCATTTTCTCTAATTCTACACAAATCAAGGTTTTGACCACATTCATATGAATTTTGTCCCAGTCCTCCAGAGCGAGCATCACCCCCATGTCCTCCTCCCATTTGAGTTCATGTGGCTCTTTAAGTGGGTGTTTGTGTTGTAGAATGACACAATAGAAGGTGGAGATGAGGGCTCTGGAGGAAGAGCGAAGAGAGCAAAAGGATACTAAAGGAGAAGTCTGGTGGATATCAGTCACTGTACATCTAATTGTGTCATAAATGCGGCGAAGCTGTAAATATTGAAAGAAGCAAGAAGAGGGGATACGGTATTGAGTTTGTAGGTGAGCAAATGTAGGGAACATTTGAAAGGGGGCTATTTCCTTAAGGAATTTAAGGTCACGTCTTATCCAAAATGAGAATTGAGTCGGGTGTGTACCTGGAGGGAAGGAAGGATTCCATGCGCCAGGTATTAGGAGCCAGATCATATGATGTCACTCTGTAGGACCAGCTTGTGAGCAAGAACACCAGGTTGGTAGGGAGAGGCGAGAGGGGAAGGTGGTGGTGGAGCTTCAACAACAGGATTGAGGCTGTAGAATAAGTGTTGGTGAGAGCAGCTTCAACATCAATCCAGACTCTGAGGTTGGAAGGCGAATGAAGAAGGACACACTGGGTGAGATGAGTGGTTCGATATTATTTAAGAAAATGAGGGACTCCAAGGCCCCTGTCCTGCGAGGGTTTAATGAGGATGTTCATGCGAATCCTCGGCTTGCTTGCCGACCAAATAAATTTAGGGGCTAGCTGATGGAGAAGGAACTTGAGGGGACCTTAATGGGGAGGGTGTGAAAAAAGTACAGAAGGTACAGAAGGTGAGGAAGGACATTCATTTTAAGGGAGTTTATGCAACCCGTCCAAGAGATTGTGAGTTTGTCCCATTTGAGAAGGTCAGCTTTGTTGGCTGCAAAGAAAGGAGGGAAGTTTACGTTATATAATTGCTCATAAGTGCGAGTCAAGTAAACCCCAAGGTATTTCAGTTTTGAAGGTTGCCAACGAAAGTCGAACTGGACTTAATAACTTGTAATTGTGCCGGTGGAATATTGAGATATAAGATTTTGTGTTTAGAGGGGTAAGTAGGTTAGGGAGGGATATGAGGGGATTGGTAAGAGTCAAGAGGATGTCATATGCATATAGTGAAAGTATATATTTGGAGGAGTTAAGACAGATGCCTGATGTTAGGATTGAGCTGAATTTTGCGGGGAAGGGGTTTGATCATGAGGGCGAATATAAGAGAGGTGCCATTTCAGATCGCAAAGGAGGAAGATTGAAAGACATTGTCCAGAACCAATGCATAGGGGTTAAAATAAAGGGACACTACAGCCTGCAGAAAGGGACCTCCCATGCCCATGGCTGCAAGGGTCCTTTGCATATAGGGCCACCCCACCCTGTGAAACGCCTTTTCTGCATCCAAAGCTAAGAGCAGGGTGGAAGTTAGACAAATAAGTTAGGTCAATTGCACAACGCTTATTGTCCAAAGCCTGACATTATAGAAGGTGGAGATGAGGCCTCTGGAGGAAGAGTGAAGAGAGCAAAATTATACTAGAGGGGAAGTCTGGTGGATATCAGTCACTGTACATCTAATGGTGTCATAAAAATGGCGAAGTTGTAAATATAGAAAGAAGCAAGATGAGTGGATACGGTATTGAGTTTGTAGGTGAGCAAATATAGGGAACAGTTGAAAAAGGAATATGTCCTTAAGGAAATAAGAAATAAGTTGGGTCAATCGCACAACGTGTATTGTCCAAGGCCTGTGTATATATTGTGGGGAGCTGTGGGGAGCTGAAAAATGGGTATAGTGTCTACCTGTGGGGTGGGAGAGTCATCATGAATCATGAAGGTCATGAGATTTATGCAGTGAAGCTACATGTCTAGATTTTTGGTATGAGGAGGAAGGGGAGGAGGACACGAAGGAGCGATCCATACCTTGGTCCGGCGTGGTGTTAAAGTCAACACAGACAATAACATGTCCTTGAGGAAAAAAAGTTAATTTGCCACTGATAAAGGCACCCTGCCCCACATTAGGAGCATAAAGATAAGCTAGAGTGAGTTTAGTGAGTCCGAGGGACCCTACAAGATTGAAATATCGTGCCAGTGGGTCAGCAAAAAGACTGTCAATGGAGAAGGATAGATTGTGATTAATAAGGATAAGGATGGCATTACCTCTTTGTTTGCTACCTGTGGATGCATAGTTACTGCTGGGATATGTCTTACAGGTCGGTTGGGGGATCTTAAATTGAGTCTCTTGTGTAAAAACTAGGTCTGCACAGTGAGTTTTAAAATGTTGGAGATCCATAGTGCATTTTTCAGGGGAGTTCAAGCCATTGGCATTCAGAGAGAGGATTCTAAGAGTCATGGAGGGTCCAAGCAGAGAGGATGTGAGAGGAGAACCGTTACTTTATAGTGGACAGGGAGAGCATGGAATGGGGAAATGTGTCCATGCTCGATATGAAAAGTAAAACATGGGTACCGGAAATGAGGAGAGGAGGCTTGGGCAGCCAAAAGAGACTGAGGACAGGTCAGAGGACCAGGGCCAGACCGTGGGAGGAAAGCAATAGGTTAGAAGGTACTAAGAAATATAGGAAGAGTGGAGGATAGATCTCTAAGAAGGACAGCAAGGGAAGATTATAACAAAGTAAGTGTCTCAAAAAGCAATGTGAGAATCAAACATTCAAACAACAGTAAATTAAGGAATTACACATGGTGTTAACCCAATGTCAGAGAGGGGAGGTTCCTGGGAGCACGAGAGCAGGGAGGGAAGTTGACACAAGTGTCCGCAAGGGTGATATACAGGCTGAGGGGAGCTCCCAAGCGTTTCACGCTCCAGGGAAACCTCAAAGGACATACATTCAATGTAAACTCATGAGAGACGAGGTAACACGTGGCTTATATAAGACATAGCGACAATCTGGAAACAGTAAATAGTAAAGTCATCAAGGTAGTAACTTTAACATCATTGTCTATTGGTGAAATTATCTGTTAGAGAGTCTCACTTAACACTGTCATTGCAGTGGTCAGAGAACAAGTTGCATCAAAGGGGTACTAACAACATTATTTATGAGGAGGACCATTCTGCTTGCGGATGGCACTTTCTATGGGCAGATTGTGATGAGGAGGGAATACCCATAGAGTCAGTGAGTATCAGCTAATGCAAAAGTTCCTGGCCTTGTGTGTGAACTTTGAGTGAGTAATACCCCATTCATACTGCACCAAAATCCCGGGTTTTTGCCGGGGCGAGCTCAAACGGCCCGGGTCTTGGTGCAATATGAATGGTACAAGTCAAAAATCCCGGGTCTAAAAACCCGGGTCTTCAACCCGGGATTTATCGAGGGGTAATTCCCGGGTCGGACCCTGGTTGCCTGCACTATGAATGGTGCAACCCGGGTTTTTCAACCCCGGTTGCACAGAAAACAAGCTGATTGGCTGTCTGCCTGTCTCTGGAGGATGATGTCATCGGTGGGAGCCCGTGGAAGATTCGAGAAGGAGTTTAGGAGAAATGGTGGATGGTGGAGTGCAGATCAAGCTGAAGCAGAATCGGAGTTTGTTGGAGAAAATTGCTTTTATTTCACTGAAAAAGTGTGTATTAACAGCAATTATGACTCACTGGATGGAGGAAGAGGTGCGTGAGCTGCTGAATGGCAGAGGGGAGGAAGAAATTCGAAGGCAAGTGACTGGGACTGTAAAGGATTCCACAGTGTACTACAACATCACCAAAATACTCACACAACGTGGCATAAAGAGGACACAGCAACAAGTCCTGAACAAATTGAAGTCTCTGAGGAAGCAGTACACTAAAGTCCATGACCACAACAGGTGCAAAAATGGCGCTGCAAGAATGGACTGGCCCTTTTATGACCAGTGCATTATGGTCTTTGGACATTCTCCTCTAACAAATCCAATTGCACTGTCATCTTCTAGCAATGTGGATGCGGCTATACCAACACCACCAGAGAGTACACAGACAAGTGAGGCAGCAACGGTAATAATAGAAGATTCTATAGAAGACACCCCAGAACTGGAGTGCTCTGCCACAACAGATGACACCAACATTTCTTGGGACAAACTGAACGATTCACAGCCATTCCCTGCTGTGCAAGTCGTTACAGATATTTCGCAAGAAACGCAGCCAGAACCAGTGCCGGTGTCTGAGTCTACGCCAGGTCCCAGTTTACGCTCCAACAGTAAGTATCTTTAATAATCTCACATAATAACCAACTATATATACATACCAATATATCTACATAATTGGCAAAAAAAAAATTAACTGTATAAACATAACTGCCAAAAACAGAGAACTATATCAACAGAAATGCAAACTAAATACCAATATATCTACATAACTTAAAAAAGAGAACTATATCAACAAAAAGCCCAAAAGACAAATATAATACACTCCAAAGTATTAAAACATTAACACGCATATGTTGCAGTGCAAAACTACTGGGCAAGAGGGAGGAGGCCTCAAGCACATATCAGCTTACAACACTGCTTTTTTGTTCTGCCACATTATATATTCTAATGTATGTTATACTGTGTTTTTTTCTACGTACAGTTTACAACGTTCCTAAAAAATGCAAAAGGCCCAACAAAATGGAGCAAGCAACTAAAACAATGACAACTGTCATGATGGATCAACTGCGGGAGATGGACAGCACCATGAGGGAACACGAGAATACACAACTGCAGCGTTTCATGGACAATGAGCGGGATCTCCAGGACTCTTTCCTCATGCAAATCATGAACATGCAGGAACACGTGTTACGCGAAAATCGTGACTTTATTATGGGATTCATGGACAGACTCCTCTCACGGGTGCAGGCACCTCCTCCAAGTCCTTACTATTATGACGGACATTATCCTATGTACCAGCGGGGGCAACCCATGTTAGGCAACAATAACCCTCCAAACCCGGTACAGAATACACAACATGCTCAACCTATGGGTAACCCCAACATAGAATACCCACCTGGTAACCAAACCACTCCACAACCAGAAATTCCACAATATCGGCAATTATAATAATCATGTTTTATGGACAAATGTTTAACAGTTAATTGTTATCATGTATGTTACGTGTGATCTGGAAACACGGCGTTAGCTTCACATATTACGTGAAAAGCAAATTTGCACTTACTGTTTGGGCACATTTGTGTCTTCTGTTTACTACTTGTGTATATATATTTATTTTTTTTCTACATGCAAGTAAGCACTTTTGTATTATGTCATTTTATATTTTTGTGAAGAGACATATGAGGAAATATGTACAAAACAAAATACAATATGTGAAATAAACCTTTTTTTTTTTACTTTTACATTTGTGTGGTACATTCAAACAAGTGAGGTCAAATTGGAAGTGAGGGTGGTCCTAATAAGTTCAGCAGAGGTATTGGTGCGCTCTCCTTCAAAAGTACTGGAGTCCACTGACAGCACTGGCAATTCAGATTCCTGCACATTCCACTCAGGTAGAAATTGCTCTTTTTGTATTTCGCAAATGTTATGTAAAATACAGCAAGCAGCAACCACGTGGGGCACAAGCTTGGTGTCAATGTCATTGCGCTTCAATAGACAGGGCCAACGTCCTTTCAAGCGCCCAAAAGTATTTTCCACCACCATCCGAGCCGAGCTGAGGGTATGTGTAAACCGGATCTGTTCCTGAGACAGGTGATGTTGCTGAGTGAACCTGTAACAGGCACTAGGAGTTGCTTACCCGAGTTTCACCAGATGGAACTCTGCTAGAGAGGTGGGGTTATGGCACGCACCTCAAAGCAGGCAGGTGAATTATTGGAGCGACACAACAGCAGGAGAGTAGAGATAGTCTGAGGAAGTCAGCGACTTGCAGCTATGGTTAGAGGAAAGTCAGCGACTTGGAGCAGTAAACTGGAGGCTGAAGATAATGTAGACACGAGGAGTGGACGTGGATAGGTGATGGTAGGTAGAGGAGAAGTCAGTGGTCTGCATACAGCAAGTTGTACCACTGCAGTGATCGGAAGAATAGTACTGGTGCAGGTAGGAAGCAGGGTAGTCGGTGGTCTGCGTTCAGCAAGTTGTACCACCGCTATGGTGAGGAGTCTGGTCCAGGTGTAGGTAGGTAATAGGAGAGTAAGTGGTCTGCGTATAGCAAGTTGTACCACCTCTGTAATAGGAGGACTTGTCCAGGTGCGGGTAGGTAGCAGGGAAGTCAGTGGTCTGCGTGCAGCAAGTTGTACCACTGCTGTGAGAAGGAATGAGGACTTGTCCAGGTGCAGGAGAGTGAAGTTGAAAGGCAAACTATGGCTGTATGGAAACAGCGCGAGTAGAGCAATGTCTTGTGAGGCAGAGATAGAAGGCACAATGAATAGTCTGTATGGAGTAGATGCCTTGCAGGGGGGAGAAGCTGGTCACAGCAGATATGCACAATAACGCTAAGTAGTAGCGTGAGGAGATATCGTAGCTTGAGTGAAAGCTTGTCCTAAATGAAGCAATGCAGTAACACAGTCTATATGGGTACTTGTACCCTGTGCGGGAAACAACAATGTATACAACTGGTATGCGAGCAATAGGCAATAGTCAATAGTGAGTAGAGCATACCCAGTTGTGTAGATCCGGAATCAGCTGAGAAGTGAAGCGTTGTAGCGGTATGGGAACCGCCGCTGAGTTGAGCAGGGAGCAGCGTGGAAGCTGAAGCACGAGTAGAGCTGGAAGCAGTTTGGAAACTGCACACAGGAGTAGAGCTGGAAGCAGTTTGGAAACTGCACACAGGAGTAGAGCTGGAAGCAGTTTGGAAACTGTACACATCTATAGAAGTTCACTGGGTGTGAGACTTCAAGATCAGGCCCCTACCTAAGGCTGCAGGTGCCTTAAGTAGGGAGGGGTGATTGATCCATCAATCACATTAGTGGTCAGGTGTAGTCGTTAAAGGGACCTGCGCATGCCCAGTGCGACAGGATGGCGGACGGCCGCGGTTCCACACAGGTGTGAGCGGGAAATATGGAGAACCACGTACCAGAGTGGAGGCACTCACACTCCGGTGAGTGACAGTACCCCTCCTTTTAAAGGTGGGCACAGAACACTTGGAACCGGGTTTGCCCGGAAATTTTTGGTAGAATTTTTTAAGCAGGGCTGGAGCGTTGAGGTCCTCAGCGCGAATCCATGAGCGTTCTTCTGGACCAAAGCCCTTCCAAGGAACGAGGAATCGGAGAGTTCCTCGCGAAATTTTAGCATCCAGGATCTGAGAGATCTCGAACTCCTCTTCTCGATGAATCTGTACTGGTTTAGGTACAGAAGGAGGAGCAGAAAAACGATTGATAACAAGAGGTTTGAGCAGAGAGACATGGAAGGCATTGGAGATCCGGAGGTTCTTTGGTAATAGTAGCTTGAAGCATACTGGATTTATGACTTGAGTGATCTTGTATGGTCCGATGAAGCGTGGCGCAAACTTCATGGACGGAACCTTCAAGCGGATGTTTTTTGTAGAAAGCCATACACGGTCTCCAAGCTTGAGTGGTGGAATGGCTCACCTCTTTTTATCTGCGAAGAATTTGTATCTGGCTGATGCTTTCCTCAGTGATGATCTCATCTGAGTCCAGATGGTTTTAAAGTTTTGACAAAGTCTCTCCACCGCAGGGACTTGGGTGGGAGGGAGGGCAGGAAACTCTGGGAGAGACGGATGGTGACCGTAAACCCCGAAAAAAGGAGTTTTTGTTGAAGACTCATGGTACATGTTATTGTGGGCAAACTCAGCCCACGGGAGTAAATCTACCCAATTATCTTGATTGGCTGAGGAAAAGATTCTTATGAAGGTCTCGAGATCTTGATTGACCCTTTCGGTCTGGCCGTTTGATTGGGGATGGTAAGACGATGATAGAGACAGTTGGATAACCAAGTTCTTACAAAGGGCTCGCCAGAATCTGGAGACGAACTGCACTCCTCTATCGGACACAATCTCGGACGGACAGCCGTGAATTCGAAAAATCTCTTTAATAAAATGGTCAGCCAAGGTAGAAGAAGATGGTAATCCGGTGAGAGGGACGAAGTGAACCATCTTGGAGAATCTATCCACCACTACCCAGATGATATTACATCTCTTGCTAAGAGGAAGTTCGGTGACAAAGTCCATACTTATGTGGGTCCAAGGTTTGGTAGGGATAGGTAGTGGTTGGAGCAATCCCGCTGGTGTTCTGCGGGAAGACTTAAATTGAGAGCAGATCTCACAAGCGGCCACAAATTCTCTGACATCCTTTCTGATAGAAGGCCACCAATAACTCCGGGAAAGGATCTCAAAAGTCTTTCGTTCACCAGAATGTCCAGAGAAGCGTGAGGAATGGTACCATGACAATATTCTCTTGTGTAGAGATGGCGGAACAAGAGTTCTCCCAAATGGTAGCACATTGGTGGACGAAGTGGCTAAAGTCACACATTTGGGATCCAGTATAGGATGATCGGAAGAATCCAGGATGTCAGACGGAGGGGCAAATGCCCGGGATAAGGCATTTGCTTTCCTGTTCTTTGCAGCAGGTTTGAACGTTATAATGAGTTTGAAGCGAGAAAAGAAAAGTGACCACCTCGCCTGTCGAGGGTTAAGATATTGGGCTGTTTGTAAATAGAGGAGATTTTTGTGGTCGGTGAAGATGGTTACAGGATAATGAGCCCCCTCCAGTAAATATCTCCACTCCTCCAATGCGACTTTTATTGCCAACAGTTCTTTGTCACCAATGGTGTAGTTCTTTTCCGCGGGTAGAAGACCCCGGGAGTAGAAGGCACAAGGATGGAACTTCTGTTGCTCAGATCTTTGGGAGAGAATAGCTCCTAGTCCGACATTGGAGGCATCCACCTCGAAAAAGAAGGGAAGGTTTACGTCAGGCTGCCGAAGAACAGGGACGGTAGAAAATGCTTCTTTAAGGCTTTGGAAAGCGTGAAGGGCCTCGGAGGACCAGTGTTTAGTATTGGCGCTCTTCTTGGTCAGGGCCACAATAGGAGAAGCAATAGATGAGAAGTTCAGGATAAAACGTCTGTAATAATTCGCAAACCCCAGGAAGCGTTGTATAGCCCTGAGGGTAGTTGGCTGGGGCCAAAGTAGAACGGCATTAACTTTGTCTGGGTCCATCTCCAGACTGTCAGAGATGACCTAAACGGGTCCTTTCTCCTGAACTCCGGCTGCTATACCTTGTGGGTATCGATCGATAGAGAAAACAGACAAGTTCAGATGTTGGGCTGAAGCTGCATCTGGTTCTGACCAGCCCTAAGTCAGAGTAGCTTTATTTATACATAGTTACACAGAAAAAGGGAGATAAGGAATACAAGGTTTGTCAAGGCAACTTGTCCATGTCAGCAGTTTGTGGGCATGATGTAAAGCAGATGTCTTTATCTCAGTCACGTAGGCCTCTAGTGGGGGTCGTGGGCTCCTGGTACAGAGGCTGCTGGATGTGCACATTCTTGAGAAGAGACATGTTGACGAAGAGAAAAGAATGTAAGGCAAAGTTCATAGAGAATGATCTGCAAGCTGCAGATTATTCTTCTTTCAGCAGTAATTATACAAAATGCATTACTTTAAGAAGTTCATAAAATGTATATCTCTCACAAGACCTACTCCGGACACGATGTATCCCAAGAATGGAATTTGGGATAATTCGAAGGAGCATTTTTATAATTTTCAGTATAGGAGGTTCTTCCGCAGTCTGGAGAGAACTTCTGCCACATGTTGATGGTGGGAGACAAGATCTTGAGAGAAGATTAAAATGTCGTCCAGATAGACTACAACGCACACGTATAATAGGTCCCGGAAGATCTCGTTCACGAATCCTTGGAAGACAGCCGGGGCATTACACAGTCCAAAGGGCATAACTAGGTATTTGTAATGCCCATCCCTGGTGTTGAATGCTGTCTTCCATTCAACGCCTGACTTGATCCGGATTAGGTTGTAAGCGCCACGGAGATCAAGTTTGGTAAAAATCCGAGCACCTTTTATACGATCAAAGAGTTCGGTGATAAGAGAAATCGGGTACCGATTTTTTACGGTTATGGCATTGAGCCCCCGATAATCAATGCAGGGTCTTAAGGTCCCATCTTTCTTTTTCACGAAAAAGAAGCCCGCTCCAGCGGGAGAGCTGGAAGGTCGAATGAATCCGCGATGAAGGTTGTTTTGATATACTGTGACATAGCCTGTGTCTCTGGTAGCGACAGAGGGTATATCCGGCCCCTAGGTGGGTTTTTGCCAGGTAGTAAATCTATGGGACAATCCCATGCCCGATGAGGTGGCAGGCGTTCAGATTGCGCCTTATCGAACACGTCAGCGAACGGGGCATACTGTGGAGGAAGACCCGGAGGACCAGGTGTTATAGATGATCTGTTGATTTTGAGTGGTACCACTCGGGTTAGGCATCTATGATGACAATACGGGCCCCAGGATGTGACTTGGGGAGTACTCCAATCAACTTGTGGTGAATGAAGCTGAAGCCATGGAAGGGCAAGAACGATGGGACTAGTAGTAGCAGGAAGGACCAGCAAAGAGATTTTCTCTCGGTGTAAGGCTCCAATTTGAAGGGTCAAAGGAGTCGTACAGTGGGTGATAAGTCCATTAATGATGCGAGAGCCGTCTATAGCGGTGACCGCTATGGCGGTTTTTAACGGGGCCACTGGTAGGGACCACTGGTTAACAAGAGCACTGGAGATAAAGTTGCCGACAGCGCCGGAATCCAGAAGTGCTTGAGAGATAAAAGATTTGGTGGCTGAGAAGATGGTAACATCAAATGCACACACTTTGGAATCCATAGAAGATGGAGAGGAGTCCAGGGACCCTAACCTTACCTCTCCAGGACTGGTTAGGGCCTGGCATTTCCCGACTTCTTAGGACATGAGTTCAGGCTGTACCACTGCTGTGATAGGAGGACTTGTCCAGGTGCGGGTAGGTAGCAGGGAAGTCAGTGGTCTGCGTGCAGCAAGTTGTACCACTGCTGTGAGAAGGAATGAGGACTTGTCCAGGTGCAGGAGAGTGAAGTTGAAAGGCAAACTGTGGCTGTATGGAAACAGCGCGAGTAGAGCAATGTCTTGTGAGGCAGAGATGGAAGGCACAATGAATAGTCTGTATGGAGTAGATGCCTTGCAGGGGGGAGAAGCTGGTCACAGCAGATATGCACAATAACGCTAAGTAGTAGCGTGAGGAGATATCGTAGCTTGAGTGAAAGCTTGTCCTAAATGAAGCAATGCAGTAACACAGTCTATATGGGTACTTGTACCCTGTGCAGCAAACAACAATGGATACAACTGGTATGCGAGCAATAGGCAATAGTCAATAGTGAGTAGAGCATACCCAGTTGTGTAGATCCGGAATCAGCTGAGAAGTGAAGCGTTGTAGCGGTATGGGAACCGCCGCTGAGTTGAGCAGGGAGCAGCGTGGAAGCTGAAGCACGAGTAGAGCTGGAAGCAGTTTGGAAACTGTACACACGAGTAGAGCTGGAAGCAGTTTGGAAACTGCACACAGGAGTAGAGCTGGAAGCAGTTTGGAAACTGCACACAGGAGTAGAGCTGGAAGCAGTTTGGAAACTGCACACAGGAGTAGAGCTGGAAGCAGTTTGGAAACTGCACACACCTATAGAAGTTCACTGGGAGTGAGACTTCAAGATCAGGCCCCTACCTAAGGCTGCAGGTGCCTTAAGTAGGGAGGGGTGATTGATCCATCAATCACATTAGTGGTCAGGTGTAGTTGTTAAAGGGACCTGCGCATGCCGAGTGCGACAGGATGGCGGATGTCCGCGGTTCCACACAGGTGTGAGCGGGAAAGATGGAGAACCACGTACCAGAGTGGAGGCACTCACACTCCGGTGAGTGACAGAACCCCTTCATCAGCCAGTACCTCAAAGGGTAAGCAGCATCCCCAATGATGTGTACCGGTATCTCCACACCATCAACAAACGTAGATTTCTGTAAATAAAAACATGCAGTTTCACGTCACCATGTTAAAAATATTGGTCACATAACGCAGTACACTTGGTACTATATGGTGAAAATGCATTTTGCAAGTGGTACATCTATATATAAAAAGGGGCAGTAAATACATACAATATTGATAGCAAACAATAGTATATAAGCTTTAATTACAAAAAAATTATACAACATTACACCTATATTTACCTCTCTAGGGAACAGCCAGCCATCTTGTCTTTCCTCAGCAATTTGGTAAAGGTCTGAATTTGCTAGAACTATGGCGTCATGGGAACGTCCAGGCCAGCCGATGAAAACATCTGTGAAACTGACATAAAAAAATACATATAGCAATGTTTTACAATACGCATTACACATGGCACATAAAAAAACCCATAAAAAATGCTTACCAATTGTTGTGGTCAACTACAGTCTGCAGAATGATGGAATGCCTGCCTTTGCGGTTGTAGTAATCCGCATGGTTGTCTGTGGGGGCAATGATGGGGATGTGTGTCCCGTCTATGGCTCCAGCACACTGTGGAAACCCACGCTTCAGGAATCCTGCAATTGTATCATCCAGTCGCTGACCTTGCGGTAAGGAGATGAAGCGATGATACAGGGCTTCCAGCAATGCCGTGGTGACTTCATGCACTAGAGTGCACACCGTGGCTATCCCCACTCCAAACAAGCAGGAGATTGTCCGGTATTCTCCAGGGGTAGCATACCACCACAACACAATAGAAAGGCGCCTACATGGTGGAATAGGTTTCCCAAAGTTAGTGGCCTTCCTGGAAAGTGCTGGGGTAATAAGGTCCAGCACATAGTTAAATATCGCATGTGACATTCTGAAGTGTTGCATCCACTGCTGTTCCTCAAACGCTTCCACAGTAGACCAGAAAGCTTCTCCATGGCTACGCTCTCTGGCACGCATGGTTCGGTTACTGGCAGCACTGAATTTCAAAATTGAGACAATGCTGGCCGTGAGAAAAGCTCTTCTCCTGCGCATATACAGACACCGAGTTTTCTTCTGTTGTGCCATAAACTTCGCCTACCTCCTCCTGAACTGGGACTGTGCAAGAGTGCACAGTGTCAGCAGCTGCATCAAACTCTCATTTGCTGCATAAAACAGCAAAAACACACACTAGTAAACATGAACTCTGAGCTACACAAAAGTGAGTCATCGGCCATGATGAAAAGTAATGTGGTAAACAATCACCACCCACTTTTGCATCATCTTTATGCGTCAAAAAACCAGTCACCTTTCAATGACATCACCATTTTTCAGCCAATGAAAACTGCTCTGATGATGACTCCCACAAATTGCCAGGGCAAAGACTTGTGCAGTATGAATGGGGTCAACCCGGAAAATTCCCGGGTCCGAGGTGCAGTATGAATGGTGTTTCTGAGCTGGGACGCTCCGAGCCCCGGCAAAAACCCGGCTTGAAAAACCCGGGATATTGCCGGGCGGCAGTATGAAAGCCGTATAATTGTGATTATTGTGAGTGAATGAAAACTGAAAAGGGAAACCCCATCGGTACCTGGCACCAGCAGATTGTAGGCACTAGGTGATTTCACTGAGGTTGCGGCCTTACTTCTGCGTAATGGGTGATAAGTTCTGAAATAAAAGTGAAGTAGTCCCGGAGTAGGATATAGTTTGCTGGTCACGGGCTGCAAGTAGAATCTTTTAATTTGCAGTGTAATAGTGTAGGCACACTATAATGTCTCAAGGAGGAACGGATGGTTTAGGTTTGGCTCGATGTGCACAGTCCAGTCGAAGATCAGAGGCTGACATATCGGGTACCAAAGAATTGTAGAGGCCTTGTTGGTAAGAGGAAATATCATCTGCGTGACAGACTCTGGGAGGTTTTTGAGTCTGAAATTATTACAGCCGGAGCTATTTCTTGATCCTCAAATTGTTCCTTGAGAAGGTCGAGTTTACTACGAAGAGCTGTTATGTTTTGATCAGTTTGAGTTTGGAATGAACAGAGTTCATCAGTTGTATGCTCAAGGGAGTCCATGCGTGATCCTAATGAGTTCAGTTTGAATAATTGCCTTTACTTGTTTCATGAGTTAGGCCATAGTATGTTGTGGAGAGTCCGGGTCCAAGTCACTCTGGAGCCGAAGTAGGGAATGACTCGCCTTGCTGCTTCTAGAAAACATGCTGTGTGTCTGCAGTATTGACTGCTTTATCTGCTTGTGTACCATTAAAGGTTGGGCTGACAACAAGTTTCAAAGAAAAAGACAGCAGGGGTGACCGAATGTGGGGGTACTTTCAGGGTAGCAGATAAATGAGTAACCCTCTCCCGCGAGTCAATGATGTTTAGAATAACATAGGAAGCCCAGAGTATAGAACAATAGTGTTGGCAGAATGTGACGATCCGGAGACACTTGAAATGGATGGTCGTGCCATACAAATGATCAATCAATGATATTCAGGATACCGAGCATTATAGAAATAGATGTAACAGGGTTTTGTACTGGTCCTATTAGAAAAAAGCTGCACCCATGCCCCTGGTCAGGGTCGGTGCAGAGCTTATGCTAGGCCTTCAGTGCGGTGTCAGGCTATTATTAGGCAGAAATGACCTGTGAGGATGCCAAGGATATCCAGGTCTTATGCTGCAATGTAAGCACCACAAAGTGCTGCATAGTATTAGGTAAAAGAACCAGGAGCTGTTGGCAGTAGTGGAGGGGCCAAGTATGGTGGACGGGGAGTAGTGGCAATGCTCAAGGTCTCCCTTTGGTCTCTCCTTCCCCTTTGAGGTGGTGCTGAGGTGTTGGTTTGAGTCAGTGGACCCAATCAAATCATAGAGTGGTGGGAGCTGTGAGGATGAGCAGAGCGGGTGGGGGAGAGCTAAATTCCCTCTGACCTACCTCCACGCAGAATCTCACCAGTGCTGATCAGTGTTTGCGCCTCCCAGAAGTCCAGCGTCGAAAACCAGAAGTTCGGCTGGCCAGTCATAGGCGGCAGTGGAGACAGTGGCTGAGAGGCAGGATGCAGGCTGCGGTTGACAGTGATGGCGGTTGGAATGAAAGACACCACCAGTAACTGGAGGGTTCTGCCAGAGATGAAAGTGTCAAGCTTTAGGCCTATTGAGGACTAAAAGAGCAGGACACTAATCGGTATTAGCGCTACTGAACTAGCAGGTGCTGAGCCTAATGTACCCCTGGTATTTGAAAGAGACCCCCGCAAGGAGGTTTGGACTTCGCTGCACAGGGTACGCAGGTCGCGGTCCTACTAGCCAGTTGCCGGTGTAGTGTAGAAGGGTCAGATGGTCCGGGTCAAGCCAATCGGAAATGCAAGGTACCAGGGAGAATCCAGATGGATGGTCAACAAGCCGAGGTCGCGGAGCAGAATGGGTCACACAGAACGAGGGATGGTTGTCAACCAGGTCACAACGAGGAAGTAGGAACACTGGGAGCACAATCAGGAGGACTTGGAGCAGGGATAACCAGGAACACAAGGTATAGAACCTTTTACTCTGGCACCCTAATGGCGCCAGAGCCAGGTTTAAATAAGGCCAGCTAGGTGGTGATTGGTGGAGCCAGGAGGCGGCACTCAGGAGTGGACAGTAGCATCCTGTTGTCTAGCAACGGGACGGAGCAGGGTGCATGCGCCCGACAGAACCAGACAGCGTAAGCCGCAGTTCGTCTGTTGCCTAGCAACAGAGCGCTGCGACCCAGAAGGCAGGCGTCCGTCCTCGACTGACAGGGGATCAGCGGAGACGGCGCCTGACAGTACCCCCTCTCCTCTCCCTCAAAGAAGGACTAGTTCTCTACTGGAATTTGGCAAGGAGACGAGGAGCATGAAGATCAGCTTCTGGGACCCAGGATCTCTCCTCAGGACCATAGCCTTTCCATTGTACTAGATACTTGGGGGTTGCATCGAACAAAGTGGATCTTCAAAATTCTCTGAACTTTGAATTTGTCTCCCAGAGAGGTCTTGATGGGTGGAGGAGAGACAGGTTCTTTGAAGAATTCGTTGAGGACTAGAGGTTTCAGCAAGGAAATGTGGAAAGTGTTATGGATTTTGAGGGAAGGAGGTAATGAGAGTTTGTAAGAAACAGGATTAATGATTTGAGAAATAGTGAAAGCACCGATAAACTTGGGAGCAAATTTCATCGATGGAACTTGGAGTCGGAGGTTGCGAGTAGCCAGCCACACACGATCTCCCACCTTCAAAACTGGAAGATTCCTCCTACTGCGGTCAGCAGCTCTCTTATGTCATTGCACCGAAGTAGAAAGTGCTGTTTTAGTTTGGGTCCAGATTTGTAAAAAGTCATGGATGAGGGAGTCAGCAGCCGGCACAGGAGAAAGTGCAGCCTCAGATAAAATAGGAGGAGTAGGATGTCTCCCATAGACAATGAAGAAAGGTGAATGGCCTGAGGCGGAATATAGGAGGTTGCTATGAGCGAATTTGGCCCAGTAAAGGAGGTCACTCCAGGAGGTCTGATGGTCAGAGGCAAAGCACCGCAAGAAACACTCCAGGTCCTGATTCACTCGCTCCCTTTGTCCATTCGTCTTAAGGTGGTAACCGGAAGAGGATTTAAGTTTAACCCCAATGCTGGTGCAGAAGGCTCTCCAGAACCTAGCGACAAATTGTACCCCCCGATCGGAGATGATCTCCTGGGGACACCCATGGAGGCGGAATATATTTTTTAAAAACAGGTCTGTGAGCCTAGGGTCTGAGGGAAGACCTTTACAAGGGATGAAGTGGGAAATTTTGTAGAAGCGATCTACCACGACCCAGATGATATTGTAGTCGTGACTCAGAGGGAGATCGGTGATGAAATCCATTGTGATACTGATCCAGGTAGAGTCGGAAATGGGTAGAGGAAGGAGAAGACCAGGGGGACTTTGTCTAGGAGTCTTGTGATGCGCACATATACAACATGCTGACACGAATTTACGAACGTCAGAACTCAGAGTAGGCCACCAGTAGTATCTGAAAAGGAATTCCTTCATCCTCTTGTAGCCGACATGATCTGCAAAATTAGATTTGTGTGCCCAGCATAGTAATTTAGGACAGAGGTGTGGTTCTACGAAGGAGCGTCCAGAAGGAGGAGAGACGGATGAGGAATTGGTAATAGCCACCACCTGAATAGGATTCAGAATGGTTTTGTTGTCTGAGAAGGCTAGGGAATCCGTATTATCAAATGATCTAGATAGTGCATCGGCCTTGCAAGTCTGGGAACCAGGACGAAATGTAAGGATAAGTTGAAACCGAGAAAAAAAAGAGACCAGCGAGCCTGTCGAGGCTTGAGACATTGTGCCTCCTGGAGGTAGGTATGGTTCTTGTGCTCCGTCATCACGGTTACGGGATGTAATGCCCCTTCGAGAAGGTAGCGCCATTCTTCTAGCTCCATTTTAATAGCCAAGAGCTCCTTGTCTCCAATCCCATAATTTAATTCACCACCGGAATTTTTTTTAGAAAGGAATCCACAAGTCTCCAGAGTGCCGGAAGAAGATCTTTGGGACAAGAGAGCCCCAATTCCTACAGAAGAGGCATCAACCTCAAGAAGAAAAGGTCTCCCCTGGTCTGGCTGTTTGAAGATGGGAGCCGCAATAAATGCCTCCTTAAGGGTCTTGAAGGCCATTATTGCCTCAGTAGGCCATGGTTTGCAGCAGACACCTTTGCGGGTTAATGCCCTGATAGGACAGATGATGGAAGGAAATCCTTTAATGAACTGACGGTAATAGTTGGCAAAGCCGATGAAGCGTTGCGTAGCTTTGAGATCAGCGGGTAGTGGCCAGTTGATAATGGCTTCTACCTTCCTGGGGTCCATTTGGAGACCAGTGCCTGAAACCAGATAACCGAGGAAGGGAACCTGAGAACATTCAAAGAGGCATTTTTCCAGTATAGAGAATGTTTCCTAAGACGGGGGAGGACCGCCTTAACATGGAGACGATGAGAGTATAGATAGCATGAGAATATTAGAATATCGTCCAGGTAGACAATAACGGATTGGTACAGAAGATCCGTGAAGATCTCATTGACGAAATCTTGAAAAACAGCAGGAGCATTGCAGAGCCCAAAGGGCATCACTAGGTACTCGTAGTGCCCGTTGCGGGTGTTGAATGCCGTTTTCCACTTATCACCCCTTCGAATGCGTATGAAATTGTAAGCCCCTCTGAGATCCAATTTGGAGAAGATCTTAGCACCCCGAATGCGATCGAACAAGTTCTGTAATAAGGGGAAGAGGGTAGCGGTTCTTGATAGTGATTGCATTCAGGCGACGGTAATCTATGCAGGGTCTTAAGGAGCCATCTTTCTTCTTTACGAAAAAAAAACCAGCCCTGGCGGGAGAGGAGGACTTCCTGATGTTAGGAACCCCAGCAGCCAGTACCACAAAACCCGGAGTCAACTCCGAAAGTATGGCGTTCACTGTTGCCCCTAGTGGTGGGGACAGGCTTGGCTGCAGACGAACGGAGGGTCGTGAGATGGATACTGGCTTGCGGAGAACCCAGGAATGGAGAGTTATGGCAGACCGTATTTCCAGAGAACAAGTCGAGGTCAGGAGTCACTTGCAGAAAGGGATAGTCAAAAACACGCCAAAAGGTCAGGGTCACGAGCAGGTCAGCAGAATCCGCAGTACGGGCCAAAGATCGGGGACTCAGGCGAGACGGCAAAAATCCAGTAAACAGGCAATGGGTCATACACGGGTATTCAGAATTCCAAAGGTAATATACTACTGAGGCACAGGAGCAGGCTAGGCACAGGAGCACTGAGCTATAAACGCAGGGAGGCTAAGCCCTTATAAAGCAAAGCTGGCCAATGGGTGTGCAGATTTAATTAGCCCTATGGGCTGCCCAGATAGCACACCTGAATATTAGCTCGCGCGCCCGGCTGCCTCTAATGCCGGGGTAAATCTACAATAAAATCCATCGACAGATGCGACCAAGGTTTACTAGAAAATGGGTAACGGCATGAGTAGACCCGATGGAGAACTTCAGGTAGTCTTGGTTTTAGCACAATCTTTACATGAGAGAACAAATTCTTTAATATCAGTGGTCAAGGAGGGCCACCAAACTGTGCTTAGGAGGCTTTCAGTGGTCTTGAATGTTCCAGGATGTCCAGCAACCTTGTTGTTATGAGCCTCAGACAGTACAGCCTTCCTGAGGTGGACTGGTACAAACAATTTACCTGACGGAGTCTCAGGAGGAGCGATTCTTTGGAACCTTTGGAGAACAGCACCCAAATCCTGGGTCAATCCTGAATGAATGGGCGATGAGGGTACAATAGGAAGCGGCATAATGGAAGGAGCATGAGAGGACACAAAGCTACGGGAGAGTGCATCCGCTTTAACATTTTTCGAACCTGGCTTGTACGAAATGGTAAAGTTGAAGCGGGTAAAGAACAAGGCCCAACGTGCCTGTCTGGAGTTAAGACGTTTGGCCGATTCAATAAACAGCAAATTTTTGTGGTCTGTGAGCACAGAGATGACATGAACAGCACCCTCCAGCAAATGTCGCCATTCCTCAAATGCCCAGTTAATAGCCAAAATTTCCCTGTTACCTACATCATAATTTCTCTCAGCAGCCGAGAATTTTCGTGAGAAATAAGCACACGGGTGCAGTTTATGATGCCTGCGATCCTTCTGGGACAAGACGGCACCAGCACCTCTATCAGAGGCATCCACTTCGACGACGAACAGTAATTCAGGATTGGGATGTCTTAAGACTGGAGCGGAGGCAAAGGCAGACTTCAGGGCTTCAAAAGAGGCAATAGCATCTGAGGTCCAATTAGTAGCATCAGCCCCTTTCTGAGTTAGGGCCGTAAGAGGAGCCACAATATTGGAGAAGGAATGAATAAATCTGCGGTAATAATTCGCAAAGCCCAAGAATCTTTGTAGGGCCTTCAGATTGGTTGGGTGTACCCAATCTAAGACTGCTTGGACTTTGCTGGGATCCATAAAGAAACCCTCCAGAGAAATAATATATCCTAAAAACGAGACTTTTTGGACTTCGAACTCGCACTTCTCTAACTTGGTGAAGAGTTGATGTTGTCAAAGTTTAGTAAGGACCTGTTTCAGATGGAGACAGTGCTGTTCCACGGATGAAGAATATATTAGGATATCATCCAGGTATACTACAACAAAGCGCCCCAGGAATTCTCGTAGCACATCATTAATTAAATCCTGGAAGACAGCAGGTGCGTTGCATAGACCAAAAGGCATGACCAGTTACTCATAGTGGCCTGTATGGGTATTGAATGTGGTCTTCCATTCATCTCCGCTCTTGATGCGTAAAAGGTTATATGCTCCTCGTAGATCAATCTTGGTGAATATGGAGGCGCTTCTAAGTTGATCAAACAGGACCGATATGAGTGGAAGTGGGTAGGTATTCCTGATAGTTATCTTATTTAACCCACGAAAATCAATACAGGGTCTAAGAGAGCCATCCTTTTTAGACACAAAGAAGAACCCGTCTCCTACCGGGGATCTGGACCATCTAATGAAGCCTTTTTTCAGAATTTCTTTAATGTACTCCTCCATGGCCTGAGTTTCCGGAATCGAGAGAGAGTACAGTCTCCCCTTAGGAAGTTTAGAGTCAGGGAAAAGGTCAATAGCACAATCGTAATCACGATAATGCGGTAACGTGTCAGCTGCCTGTTTAGAGAATACATCTTGAAACTCATGGTAGGGTGCCGGCAGCTTATCCAAGGAGAACTGGAGCAAACGAACAGGCATAGACAAACAGGACGAAGAACAGGATGGACTCCAATAGATAATGTCTCCCTTGTTCCAATCAATGACCGGATTGTGGAGCTGAAGCCAAGGATGTCCCAGGATCACCGAAACGGAAGAGCACCTAATAAGGAAAAAAGACAAGGCTACAGAATGTAGCGCCCCCACGGTTAGTTGTAAAAGTGGCGTCTGAGAACACACTTTCGCACCTGGTAGAGGACTTCCATCCAAAGCACAGACAGTGATGGGTGATTCAAGCCTTATGATAGGTAACCCCAAGGAATGAGCCAGGTCTAGACCCAGGAAGTTTCCAATGGCACCACTATCTAGGAAGGCAGAGACAGGAGCAGATTGTGTTCCAAAGGAGATAACCGCCGGAACCAAGAGTGCATTTTTGGAAGATATGATGTGTAAGCCTAGACGAACCTCTTCCACGTTCTCTAGGCTTTCTCTTTTCCCGATTTGTCTGCTTTGTTTAGACAAGCATGAAGGAGATGGCCCCTGTTGCCACAATACAGACAAAGGCCTAAGGTACGTCTCCGGGTTTTTTCTTTGGAAGTGAGACGGTACGCACCCAGCTGCATGGGCTTAACTGCTTCATAATGTGCAGCAGGAGGAACAAACAAAGAACTTGAGGGAAAAGTGGTGTCCTTCTCGGCCTACCTTTCTTTGAATCTGCGGTCAATTTTGATGACCAGCTGCATGAGATCCTCCAGTGTAGTTGGTACTAGATATTGTACCAGAGAATCTTTCATTTGTTCAGAAAGGCCCAAACGGAACTGACTACGGAGTGCCGGGTCATTCCACTCGCTGTCTGTGGACTAGCTCCTGAACTCCGTGCAGTATTCCTCAGTCATACGTCGACCCTGTTTCAGGTCGTTGAGGAGTGTCTCAGTCGAAGCTACTCTATCAGTATCATCATATAGGTGAACGCATCCACAGTTTGGAGAGGAGGACTTGTAGGTGCCAGGCTAAATGCCCAGGATTGCGGGTCACCCTGCAGGAGAGATATAATAATGACGACCCTTTGGATTTCCGATCCTGAGGACCGAGGCCTGAGGCAAAAATACAACTTACAACTTTCTTTAAAGTTGCGGAATAAGGTTCTATCTCTGGAGAACCGATCCGGTAGATTCAACTTGGGTTCAACCGTACCAAATACGGGAGCTTGCTGGACTTGTGAGGTTCTGGCAGATTCGCAGACAACCTATGTGACAGACCCTGGACCTTCTGAGACAATGTTTGAATTTGGCCGGCCAAAACCTGAGCTGGAGAAAGGTTTGTTCCGCTTTCGTCCATGGGAAGCGTGTCCCTGTTTCACAGGCCGGTTATAATGTTAGGAACCCCAGCAGCCAGAACCACAAAACCCGGAGTCTACTTCGAAAGTCTGGTGTTCACTGTTGCCCCTAGTGGTGGGGACAGGCTTGGCTGCAGACGAACGGAGGGTCGTGAGATGGATACTGGCTTGCGGAGAACCCAGGAACCGAGAGTTATGGCAGACTCTATTTCCAGAGAACAAGCCGAGGTCAGGGGTAATTTGCAGAAAGAGATAGTCAAACACACGCCAAAAGGTCAGGGTCACGAGCAGGTCAGCAGAATCCGGAGTACAGGCCAAAGATCGGTGACACAGGCGAGACCGCAAAAATCCAGTAAACAGGCAATGGGTCATACACGGTATTCAGAATTCCAAAGGTAATACACCTCTGAGGCACAGGAGCAGGCTAGGCACAGGAGCACTGAGCTATAACCGGAAGGGAGGCTATGCCCTCCCTGCCTTATAAAACAAAGCTGGCCAATGGGTGTGCAGATTTAATTAGCCCTATGGGACGCAATGCTCTACCCTGCAGCATCCAACGGCCGGGACGAGACCCGGAAGTGACGTCCCGGTCATCATAGCGACGGCCGGGACGCGGAAGAGAGGGCCGCGCCGACTGAGCACCGCCACGACTCGTAACACCTGATAAATCCTCTTTCAAGATTGTCAGAGACATACAGTGACATTGCCTTCGTTTCAGGTAGGGAAAGTGGATAAACTCTACTCTTAGGAATGGTTTTGCCGGGCATGAGTTCGATGGGACAATCTCACGCACGATGTGGGGGAAGACTCTCAGCGGCACTTTTGCTGAATAAGTCAAGGAACTCCAAGTACGGTTCCGGAAGCTTGACCTGAGAGTCAAGAGAAAGACAAGGTAGGTGGGTGGGTGGGAGTACCTTAGAGAGACACCGGTTGAAACACGAAGTACCCCAGGAGTATACCTGGGCATGAAGCCAATCAAATTGTGGTGAATGCGTCCTGAGCCAGGGTAAACCCAGGATGATAAAGTTAGCGGACTGCGGAATGATCAGGAACCTAATCCACTCATGGTGAAGAACCCCTACCTGCAACCAAACTGGACAGGTGATACAGGTGATGGAACCGTTGCTGACTCGGTTTCCGCCAACTGCAGTAAGGACCAATGGCTGCGGAAATAGAGAAAAGGGTATGTGAAGCTTGGAGAATTCGCTGCGGATCAAGAATCCACGAAGGCGGAGCATTTCTGAGAGATATCCGTAGACTTGAGGGTGACTAGCATCAGGAAGTTGGTATCCTTAGGGGGATAGGGAGTATGGAGATTGGATCCTAGGAGAAACTCCCTTTCATTGCCTAGGAGGTGGAGTTTCCCGGCCTCTTTGGACAAGATAATAGTAGGTGACCGGGTTCCCCGCAATACAGACAAAGGCGGTTCCTAATCCGACTCTCCCTTTCATCCCTAGACAAACGAGAGCGCCCAATCTGCATAGGCTCCTGGGCTGGAGGGACAGGAGACTGAAAGCGAGGAGTCAGACGAACAGGGCGGTGGTCCTTGCTTCTTTCAGCAAAACGTTCCTAATGGCGGATGTCCACCTTAATGCTAAGAGATACCAGCTCGTCAAGTTTGGTGGGGAGGTCTCGGGAGGCGAGGGCGTCCTTAATAGGATCAGACAATACTTGCCAGTAAGTAGCTGTCAGAGCCTCATCATTCCACTCCAGTTCAGAGGCAAAGGTACGGAATTGTACTGTGTATTGACCAGCCGAGAGGGAACCTCGACGAAGGGCCAGAAGACTAGAAGCGGCAGAAGACACCCGGCCGGGCTGGTCAAATACCTTTCGAAAATTCTCAATAAAAGTGTCAGAATTTTAGAGGGATACATAATTTCGTTCCCAAAGCGGGGAGGCCCAGGCCAGGGCTAGTCCAGTGAGGAGGGAAATAATGTAGGCTACTTTAGCTCTTTCAGAAGAGAAATTCTCCGGTGCAAGTTCGAATTGGATGGAGCATGGAAATTCTCGACATCCTTTGGGACTACCGTCATACTTTTCAGGCGTGGCAATCCGTAGAGTCCTGGGTGTAGGGACATTCACACTAGGAGGGGAAGAAGGAGCCTGAGCAGCTGCCTGAGGAAGATTCAGGGAATCCAGACGGGAAATCATTCCTTGAATGCACTGCAGGAGTTGAGCCTGGTTAGATTCTTGCTGTTCCACTCGCTGCCCTAAATGGAGGAGGAGATCTTGAGCTGAGGGTTCCCCAGAACTGTCAGTCATGGCCAGAGTAAACTGTCAGGCCGTAGGCCTATTGAAGACTACAAAAGCAGGACACTAACCGGTATTAGCGCTACTGAACTAGCAGGTGCGGAGTCTAACATACCCCTGGTATTCGCCAGGGACCCCAGCAAGGAGGTACACAGGGTACGCAATTCACGATCCTACTAGCCAGTTGCCGGTGTAGTGTAGAAGGGTCAGATGGTCCGGGTCAAGCCAATCGGAAATGCAAGGTACCAGGGAGAATCCAGAGGGATGGTCCACAAGCCGAGGTCGCAGAGCAGAATGGGTCACACAGAACGAGGGATGGTCGCCAAGCTGGGTCACAACGAGGAAGCAGGAACACTGGGAGCACAATCAGGAGGAATGGAGCAGGGATAACCAGGAACACAAGGTATAGAACCTGTTACTCTGGCACCCTAATGGCGCCAGAGCCAGGTTTAAATAAGGCAAGCTTTGTGGTGATTGGTGGAGCCAGGAGGCGGCACTCAGGAGGGGAGAGTAGTGTCCCGTTGTCTAGCAACGGGACGGAGCAGGACGCATGCGCCTGAAAGAACCCGACAGCGGAAGCCGCATCGCGTCTGTTGCCTAGTGTCACGCTGTAGGCCTATGAAGGCTGAAGATAAATAGACAATAACCGGTATTAGCGCAACTGCTCAAACAGGTGTGAAGTCTAACGTACCCCTGGTGTTCACCAGGGACCCTCGCAAGGAGATTTGGACTTTGCAGCAGAGAGCACGCAGGTCACGGTCCTATTAGCCAGTTACCAGTGTAGCGTAGAGAGGTCAGACGGTTCCGGGTCACAGCAATCAGGTATATAGGTACAAAAGGGAAATCCAAAAGAGTAGTCGCCAAGCCGAAGTCACGGTACAGAATGGGTCACACAGAGAAAGAGGATGGTCGCCAAGCCGGGTCACAATGATAAACAGGAAGCAGTATACTCAGGGGAAAACAAGGGAGTGTGGAAGCCAGGAACACTGGTGGTGAACCTGTTACTCTGGCACCCTAATGGCGCCAGAGGCAGGTTTAAATAGAATCCAGAATGAGGTGATTGGTGGAGAGCGGAGGCGGCAGCGGAAACTGAAGTAGCGTCCCGTTGCCTAGCAACTGAACTGAGGCCAGGGCGCATGCGCCCACTATCCGGAAGTCCGCGGCAGCCGACGGAGGAATCAGACGTCCGTCCCCGACTGACAGGGGATCAGCGGCGACGGGGCCTTACAGAAAGTGGGTGGGCGGAAAGGGGGCCGTTATAAGGATGAAAAACGGATTGGACAGAGAGGAGATTTTTAATGCAGTGACCGTTATAGCACCCAAGCCACGTCCCTGGCATTCCTTTCTTTGGCATGACTTATCCATTTGAGAATCTGGCAACATGCATGCTGACACTTGTATTGCCACAAAAATGTACTTTAAATGGTATCTCCATCACGAAATATTAAGTGTTGCCATGTCAGAAATGAATTTTTCTCTTCATTATGCCTCCATCCTTAATGTAGAGCCTACGCGTTTGTCTGTTATTGGCATTGAACATGTTAAGATAACTGAGAAAAGAGTGGACAAGTTTAGGAAACTGTGTAGACAAGAGGTATTTTGGATGCACCAGATTAACTCTTTTTATCCAGGTTGCTGCACTGAAGCGTTGGAGTTAAATAATATTTAACAAATGACTGTGGTGCTGCAATTTATTTTCTTTGGATGAATTTTATTCAGTATAGGTTATTGTTTTGAATATTGTTTGATAATTAAATGGTGCCTAAGATATGTAGATAATAATGTTATTATTATTATTATTATTATTATTATTATTATTATTATTATTATTATTATTATTATTATTATCACTAAATTATATAAATATAATTGTATTTATTTTTATTATTTTTATTTATTATTATTATTATATTTTTAGATATATGCATATATATTTTTTATGCGTTTTTTCATTTAATATTGTTTAAATATTGTTTCATATTTAATATTAGTTTCCAATATGACTGGGTTTTTCTCATATACTATGGAGTTATTTGGTAGTCATATTTCTGACAGTAAATTTACAGACCGAAATATGACCAACATGAAAATGCAGACATTCCAAATGCCAGTATGTAAATATCCCCGACAGGGATACAATACCGATAGTGTGATTGTCGACAGTCAAAATGCAGACATTCACAATGCCAACATTAAAATGGCAATGCCAGCGGGTCCATTGCTGACAGGTCTATTTACAACCTGAGGCTTGCGTTTCTGACAGAGTGAGAAAGTGTGGAAACATCAGTGACTCTTTCCCACGCTGTCAGAGGCGCAAGACCAAGGTTATAAATAGACCTGCCAGTTATTAAAATTGTATTAAGTGGCGGGTTGCTTCTGTATTCAAAAGCAGTTGCGGCGTCTCCGGAAAAGCGTTGTTTTTTGCCAAGCATGTTTCGGCTAGACTTTTGGGGTTTGAGATGCCAGGCAACATTTTTTTGGGTGAAGACAACTGGAATATTTTTCTGTTTTTTTTTTCTTCAGATATCAATTTGGATTAAAATCTTACAAGACTGGACCATACCGAAGAAAGAACAGAGTTTGTAAGTATGATTTTTTAAAAAATATTTTTAGTAAAATTTGGTGGTTTGAACAAGTGATGTCTTTTATTTACATTGTGCATGGGTGCACTACAGGACACAGTAGGCCCTGGGTGTCAGGCCATGCTGACAATTGTGGTTCCCCAAGTGCCAGAATGCTGTGGGAGCCATAGGTATGCTGGTGCTTGTATTACTACAAGTACCAGCATGTCCAGACTGTTCATGGCAGCCCAGGTTTGCTGGGAGCTGTAGTTCATTAATGTAAAAATAGTTTCATTCATCTTTTCTTTTTTTAGCCATGTATTACCTCCCACCACCCAGGGGTGTCTGAAGAGCCCTAGCACTATCAACACAGGGCAGTGTATCCCTGGGAGGGGGCCCACATTATTTTTGCAAACCCCAACTCCCTAGGGAATCCAGCCCCATGCTTTAACAACCTGGGGCAGGTGGGCATCATGTCTGGGTGACTCCCTGCTGCAGGTTCAGCTGTTGTATTGCCATTAGAGATGAGCGGGCTCGGATTTCGCTAATCAGAGCCCACCCGAACAGTGCGGATCCAAAGGGATCCGAGCACTGTTCGGGTACTTCCGGCCGCCCAAGGAATGCAAAACGAGGCTATGACATCCAAGTCTCGCGTCGGATCTCGCGAGACTCGGATCTCATAAATGCCCCGCTCGCGGCCGCCATCTTCATTCTCCCTGTGGTTACTGAAGAGGGAGGTTGATGTGCTCTGTCCTGCTGATTACTTTAGTCAAGTGGTGATTTGTCCTGCTGAGTCCAGTGGTGCTTTGACCAGTGTCTGTGCTGCTGAGTCCAGTGGTGCTTTTGTCCTGTATTTGTTTCTGATAAGTCCAAAGCAATTTGTTAATTAGCCAAAAATCTTTAAAAAAATGAAAAAAATACCCAAAAAATACCTAATTTTTTTTTTAAAACAAGTATAAAAAAAAATTGAAAAAGTATAAAAAATATTATAGAGCAATATATTCTTGCAGTCCCAAAAAAGAGGAACTGCCATTTCTATTACTACGTTCATTGTTTGTGCAGTCCCAAAAAAGAGGAACTGCCATTTCTATTACTACATTCATTGTTTATGCAGTCCCAAAAAAGAGGAACTGCCATTATATTACTACGTTCATTGTTTCTGTAGTTCCAAAAAAGAGGAACTGCCATTTCTATTACTACGTTCATTGTTTCTGTAGTTCCAAAAAAGAGGAACTGCCATTTCTATTACTACGTTCATTGTTTCTGTAGTTCCAAAAAAAAGGAACTGCCATTTCTATTACTACGTTCATTGTTTGTGCAGTCCCAAAAAAGAGGAACTGCCATTTCTATTAGTACGTTCTACAGCTATGTTTGTGTTAGACGTGCATCTGGTGTCCGCCATCTGTGCAGTGGAATTCAGACCAGTTGGAGGATGTAGGAGCAGCCATCTGTGCAGTGGAATTCAGACCAGTTGGAGGAGGTATTGTGGCCCCGGTACCAAATTGGGTACCGGGGCCACTCCACTACGCAGTCCAGATGTCACTCACCGGACCGTGAGTGCCTCTGCGCTGGTGCGTGGTTCCCTAGCCTTCCTGCCGGCGCCTGTCCTGAGCCGCGGCCACCCGCCATCTTGATGCACTGCGCATGCACAGCATCCAAGAACTTATGACCTTTGCTTTTAATCTCATTGGTTTATCAGCCACCTCTCCCTATTTAAGGCACCTGTGCTCATTACCTCGTTGCCTGATCTTGAGTCTCATTCCCTGTGAGTCTCTTAAGGTATCTCCTGTGTCCTCCTAGTGTCTTCAGCTTCCTGCTGATTACCTGTGCTACTCATCGGTGGTTTCCATACCCGCTACTGATTCCTGTATCCTACTCGTGTCCTCAGCTGGCTTCTGGATTACCTGCTCTGTTCATCAGCGGTTCTCATACCCGCTACAGACTCCTGTATCCTGCTCGTGTCCTCAGCTAGCTTCTGATTACCTGCTCTGCTCACCTGTGGTTCCCATACCCGCTACAACCGTTCAACGTCCCTGCTGTGCCTGCATATCCTTGTGGACAAACTTCTCTACTCATCAGCGGTATGCTTACTTGTTATTGACTATCAACTGTTACCTTGCATATCCGCTTAGGACAAGCCTCTCTACCCTGCAGCGGTATCCATACCCGCTATAGACTATTTGTTGTTACGCTGCATATCTGTTTGGAACAAGCTTCTCTACTCAGCAGTGATATGCAGACTTGAGATTGACTATCAGTTATTATCCCGCATATCCGCTCTGTGCAAGCCTCTCTACTCAGCAGCGGTTTACATACCTTTATAGACTATTAGCTGTAAACGCTGCATATCCGTTTGGAACAAGTTCCTCTGTGCTCTCAGTGTCTTTATACCGTTATTGACTCTTTGCATGCCTCCACTCATCCGCACCTGATCTACTCCTCCCTTACTTGCAGTGGTACAACTTGCTGTACGCAGACCACTGACTTCCCCGCTACCTACCTGCACCTGGACAAGTCTTCTCACCATAGCAGTGGTACAACTTGCTGTACGCAGACCACTGACTCTCCTGTTGCCTTCCTTCACCTGCTCACGTCCAACCTGGTCTCCGTGGTTCAAACCTGCCTTTCCACTATAGATGCAAGTCGCTGACTCATCTACCAATATAGCAGCAAGTCGCTGACTCATTTACCAGTATAGCTGCAAGTCACTGACTATTATCATTTCCATTGGCATCCTCCCTCCATCTGCTGTTATATACGTTCCACTCTTCATCCTGCTGCCAGAGGACTGCTGTGCAAACTCCGCCTCTCTGGTAAGCATAGTCAACTGGTGAAATCCTGGGCAAGACTCCTAGTGCCCGTGACACCAGATAGCTGTGAGGTGTTCAGAATAGACTGGAAATTAGTGGAAATGATTCTTATTGAATGTTATTGAGGTTAATAATAGCGTAGGAGTGAAAAAAAAACAAAAAAACGGGATTTTAGCACTTTTTATACTTTTTTAAAAATGAATCAGAATCCAAAACCCTAAATCAGAACGAAAACCTTTCGTTGGGTGTTTTGGCAAAACAAATCAGAACCCAAAACCTCAAGCTAATCAGAACCCAAAACCCAAAACCCAAAACACTAAAAGTGGCCGGTGCACACCCCTAATTGCCATCAGCCCTAGTTAGCTAAGTTTGATTGAGCATATGCTGCTTGTATAGTATTAATTTCACATGAGAGAATTATACGCTATATTTGAACGATATAATTTGCATCTACTATTGGCTTATTGGATTGAGCAGATTGTGCTTTGAATTATTGTTGCAAAGAACAGTAAACTACATATTAATGTGATCAAGAGCAGCGTGTACTACACTGTTGATTTATATATTCTTTCGGAGATGATTATCATGCACAATTTAAGAGATCAGAGCACTGGTCAGTACTTATTAGTGCTATAACAGTTGTTCTGTTTCATTAAAATATCCGGGAGGGTGTAAATGGAATGTGCAATGTTTTATTATCATGTTTTAGTTTAGTTTAAATAAATTTATTTACTTAAAATATTTATATATTTCCATGAACTTATTTGTATGTGGATTGTGTCAAATGATTCCACAGCGCTGTGTTATACAGAATATTTAATTCTGTGTTTTCAAGAGCACACAGGCTCTATCACAGCTGCATAAGACGATTTACTTTTAAAACATTAGTAACTTCTATGTCTGAGATACCCAGCGCCAAAGACTAAATTCATACTTGCCTACTCTCCCAGAATTTCAGGGAAGCTCCTGAATTTCGGGGAGTCTTTGAGAACTCCCGGAAGAGGAGGCAAACCTCCTGGATCCTATAAAATGCCGAAATTCAGCAAAATTGAATAGCTGGGGCAGGGCCTAATTGCATCATTAAGCCTCACCCCCGATATTCAATACCTTGAATTTCTGTATTTTTAGTGGGGCGGTGCTATAGTGACGTAACAACGTCGTCACGCCCCCGCCTGCCCACTGTTACATGTCCTGTACTCCGGAAACTCCTGGAGTACAGATTTAAAAGTAAGCAACTTGACTAAATTGTTTCTTATTTTACAAAAGCCTCAGATGCCTTCACAGGCAGATTGTCTGCATCGGGTGTCCCCGTTGTGGGTGGTACCCAATAAGTCATTGGGTAAGTTCTATTTAATACAACATTTGTGTTAAGAAATAGGATCTCTCCTGTTTGTCTGAGCTGTCAGCTTGAAAATTACTGCTGCAAGAATGTGTAGGATCAATCCTGCAGTCCAGCTGGTTGCTAGGTAAATAGCTTCCTACCAATTCTGGTGAACGTTCCTGCTTGACCTAGTGTGCCTTATATCCTGACCTGTTCTGTTCTCTGTATTTCACCCAGATTGTTCTAAGAATTCTGCTGTCTTCTCCACTCCTGACTCTTGGTTTTGTTAAACGGATTTGCTTTCAAATATCTACCTGCCCTGACCTCTGGCTTGTTTAAATGATTCTGCTGTCTTCTCTGCTCCACACTCTCTAGTCTGGTTGCACACTACTTGCTACCGTGAGCTGTCTGCTCCATCAGATAAGTGCCATATTACTCTGCATTAACCCCTGTCTGTCTGACTCTTAGCTCTGTAAACAATTTCCTGGTTGCTCACTACCTCCTACCTGTCACACGCCGGGCCTAACGCTGTGTCCTCCCGGGAGCCGGCGTGTGTATCCGCTGCCTCCCACAGGGTCCCCGTCTGAATATTTAAGCTATTTCACTTACCTGGTTCCACGCTGCTGCAGTCCGTCCAGCGCTGTCTCTCTCCTTCCTCTTCGGTGCTCACTGGTTCTGCGCATGCGCATAATGGTCAAACTCTTTTCTGTGCTCTTACTGCCCTCTATTGGCTGCCTAATTGGAACTACACTATATAATACCTTTTTGACCTAAACTCTGTGCTGGTTCTTTCAGTCAGTCTCTGACTCCTGCATTGGATACAGCTCCTGTGCCGTTTCAAGCTCCTGGGAATTTCTACTCTGCGTTTCCGAGTTCCTGCATCTCCAGGCTCCTACGCCGCAGACTATCCCTGCTAATTAACTCCAAGTGGCAATGTCGCATTATTACAGCTACCACCTCTGAGTGGCAATGCTGCATCATACCTATTAACCACTTCCAGTGGCAACAAGGCAGTCCATCCTGTATATCTTCTCCTAGTGACATTCCTCGGCTCGTCTAAGATAAATAAAGCTCCAGGTCCAGATGGCATACACCCAAGGGTCCTTATGGAGTTAAATTCGGAAATAGCTAGACCGCTATTCTTAATTTTCAGAGATTCAATCTCATCAGGCTCAGTACCAAGGGATTGGCGAAGAGCAGATGTGGTGCCGTTGTTTAAAAAGGAGACCTTTGACCTGTTTGCAATGGGAACTATGGATCCAAATGTCTTTCTCTGCAAATATTTGTATACAATACAATCTATACTTTAAACAAGTATACAGAAACAATATTGTCACAATTATTATCACAATAAATTTCATGTTAATATACATTTGGTTTGATAGCCACTTTTCAAGTCCACAGAACCATATGCTTGGCTATAACCATGTCCATGATGAATCCTTTTAAAAGTCTTTATAATAATTTTGTCATCAAAATCATTCTTCATATTATAGGCGTTGTTTATATAACGTATAATTATAGCTTCTGGATCGGAAGTGTCATTGATTAGGTAATAAACAATGGACTCCAAGTTCAGTCTCAAGGATTAAACTTTATCCTCCTGTTTGAGCTGTTAAACAGTCCAAAACTACTCAATGTTGTAAAAGTTCATATTTAAATACCTGTAATTCAAGTCCAACATAATGAAAATTATCATGATAAATTTCAGTCTCATTATCATTTAACTCCTGGAAAACGTTCAATTTCATAAATTCATAATTTCCATAAGTAAACATATCATCAATATTTATAAACACTTTATGTCTTATTGACTCATTAATGAGTAAAACATATTTTTATTACTAATATCTCTTTCAACTCATTGTTCAACACTGTATAAAACTGAGGAACCACTCTTTCTAAACAGTATAATTCATAATTAATAACCATTTAATTGCATATTTTCAATATATATTTATATAATAAATGTTTCCTGGTAAAGTAAATGAACCACAATATTCTAACACCATGGTTGAGATTATCATACCCACGTGGCATTTCTTATCTAGTATCGTTTTCTCTTTGCCTAAGTCTGGTTCTGGTAGTGTGGTTAAAAATTATACATTATGCATTGTGTACATATTTTACTCTTTAGTGCTTCGGTGTTATACCTTTCAAACTCAGTTACATCTTACATCTGTTTGAAGTTCTATCTTTAATTTAGCTTTCTCATTTTATGTAATTTCTAAATCTCTGTCTACATCAAACATACACGGTTCTTTACATTTGGGCTCATAGGGTTCGGGCACTTTAACCACTGTATCACACTTATTCTTGCTAATTATTACACTTTAGGTACTTATTGTTTTACGGCAGCAATGTATATACCTGAAGATGTCCTTTATCTGAGGTGTTATCGCTTGAACCTCATTTATTGCTTTATTAAACATAAAAAAAAATGTATTCAGTTATATGTGGTGCTAAATCTATAACCGGAGATTTAGTCAAGTTATATATAAATTTTCAACAATTTGACCATAATCACTAAGATCTTAATTTCATTCTTGACATATTATATTAGGACTAATGAGTGCCATTCTTCATAAGATACTGGAAATGGTAACATTGGCATATTTGTACTCAATAAAGGAGTTTTAGTACACACCCAACAATTTATAACTCCTCATATTTCATTTAACATAACATAATATCGATCAACTGGATATTCTCTCTAGCAATATTCATTATTATCAGACCACCATATTAACCACCTTTCTTTTGGTGGAGTACCACAATACTCACAAATACATTTTGGAATTGGTGGTAATCCTTTACAATTTCTGAATTCTCTGGTTTTCCTGTTTAGAAAAGAAGCAGAAATGGTCTTATTAAAATCATCCTCATCTAATATATCAGATGGGCTATCACCTTACCAACTTCTCCTCAATTCCTTTCCAAAATATATAAATAACATGTTAAGGCTTCACGTATCATTGTTCCTATAAGAAAGGCAACAAGGTTGAATTTTCTTTGCATCATAAGTCGATAACCTTGTATCTGATTATACTTCATTACTTCCATCTTGATTGAAGAGTTCTTTTAAACATAACTCAGTCTCTTTATCTGTATTCAGTCCTGAATCCTTTGGTTCCTTTAAGCTTGGGTCTTTGACCTGTTTGCAATGGGAACTATGGATCCAAATGTCTTTCTCTGCAACTTTTACGGCAGTATCAGTCGTTATAGAACTTGTCTTTAGTAGGACCATCCCATCGATCTGTAAGGGAACCAGAGTGTAAGAGATTTCTTACCATAAAATAGTCTCTAAGTTGTATTCTTCTGTGTGCAGGCCCAAGAGCTGCTTCTGGTTGAATGTCTTTGTTCAAGTGTTCTTCTGGACCTTCTGAAGCTTCTGCAGCACAACTGTTCAGACAACTGTATGACACATTGCACAGTTAGATCATGATGCAGCTTGAAGTCTGTGGATTAATAACGTATCTTGGCTGAATTCCAATACCATTTCATATGGAGAGAGATTGAGAAGAGGTTTAGTGATTCCAATACCATGATAAACTAAAGAAGTGCCATTCCTGTTTCTTTAGTAAGCTTAGTTATTATTTAATTACTCCATTTATTATTTCAACTTTCTCTGAAGCTTGAGAATGATATAGTGTATAACGTTAGAATATATTCCCATCATATTACACATTGAAACACTTTTTCTCTGAAATGAGTCCACTCTCTGGGTGAACTACATCTACATACAAATTCTGGCAAAATCTTCTTAGCAATAAGTTGCACTATGTCTGAGCCAGTTAACTAGGCCTCATCCCACCAACACGTATCAATACCAACTAACACATACTGTAACCCTCTTAACTCTTTTTATTCTTCTCTTAATTAAATAAATTCAATACACTAGTTTGTAACCTCTGAAAAGGTTATATTAGACAACTGTCTTAGTGACCTTAGTAGGCATTATCTTTCCTTCATTGTTCTTAAAACAAATTACACATTATTCACATTTAAACTTAGCATATGTAGTATGTCTGGGCATTCCAACAAGATATAACAATATTAGTCTTGTTATCTGCTCCAATGTAGACTAACTAACCCATGAATACTTTCTGTAAAGCATAATAACATTTTTAATGCTACGGGTTTATTTTCTATATCTACCCAAATATCATCCTTTGTTTCAATAACATTGTTTCAATTTCCATGTATTAATTTCATTCAATATAGTCTTTTACTGACATTGTCGTAAGTTCTCAAATGTGATATCATTAAAAATCATCAATTGGGTATGTGGCTGCCTTTTTTTTTTAAAAGCTGCTTCTCGAGCTGCTGAGTCTGCTAGTATGTTTTCTGGCAGATCTGTTGCTGGCTATAGCAGTGTATGGGAGATCTCTTTTTGTATTTATTCCTTTAAGGATAACCCCTCCCCTTTCAAACACCTGCTATACCTTATAAATTGATTGAGTAACTTCCACTTTATTTTTTTATATTCTAGTAAGACTTTATCTGTCTGTTTGCTATGTGCCTGGCACTTAATGGCTTCAACCTCTTTTGGCAACTGTATAGCCTCTTATCAGTGTCTTGACTGTTTGTGCATGTTATATAGGTGTTCCTGTTGATGTTAGGTAACCCCTATATTTACAAATAATTCCAAAATCATAAACTACGGTGTTCACTTACTACGCGTAACGTAACTCTGTGTAAATGTTTACTCATTTTCCTTTACCTAGTTGACATGCTCTGATGAGTGCTGTTATCTCATTATGTATAGTGATTGCATATCCTGTCACTGTCACCAGTGAGCTCATTATGCATTTATCTATAACACATTTTCATCAGTAAAAACTTTAACCTAAATTCTCCAATGTAGTCTCAGAAATGTCTGATAATACAGAAAAAAAACTTACACATTTACTTAATTCAATAATGCTCATTGTCTTCCTTGTCATGTGAGGTTTCTAAGGCAATGATGTAGCAAAATTGAAATTCTGACATTTGCATATTGTAATGTTAGAAGAATTAATGCAAGTTAATTTAATTTTAATTTCCCATTGTATAAACCTTGCTACAGACACATATCTAGTCTGTGCATTATTCAGGAGTTGTGTGACATCACGAGGGACAAACAAATGTAACCCACGCTGCAACACAATATCCTGTGTCTTTCCCACAATAATAGCTCCTATGGCTATAAACCTTAAACATGAAGTTAATGCTTTTGCTACCTATCTAATGGTATACCAATTATCTTCTAAATATCCTAAAACAGTTTTATCTTCAGTACAAAAGAAAACATTTCTTATAATTTTTAGATGCCTGATGCCGGGGTAGAGTCTTTTATTCTCTTCAAATGCCTCAATGTATTAAGGAGTGTATGCTAGATAATGTTTTTCAACTTCATCCAGCATACAGCTGTGGCTGAAAATCCTAATATTCACTGGCTACAGAATTGTGACATATCAAGAAACAAATGTACTGCTTTTATTTTTTTTCCTTCTTTTCATTACCCTGAGGTAGAGAGTATTCAAATATCAGGACCACCCTTTAGGAAACCTAAATATCTCTGGCCAGGTGTCCAACAATTTAATCTTTTTTTTAATAGATAAATTAATTTTCTCCTTCTTGGATACTTCTGAAAGAAAACACATTAATTATTTAGTTTCTTCACTGCAGAACATCAACATATTCCGGTTTTCTTGTCTCCTGTGGGTACAAAAGATTGCAAATTATTCTGCACACATTATAACAAATAATTAGAACTGTCTATAAAACTTTATAAAGATTGAACCCCCCTGTTGGCAGCAGCAAAAACTATTCTGAATACTTCTTATTAGCACTAAAGATCATTGCTGCGCAATCTATGACTGAGATCTGCATTGGTATGCAGGGTGGGGTCCAGTCCTTTGTCCGTTCAATGTAACAAAGCTCAGAACACAGAAAATTTTCCATATACTGAACTCCTCCTCTTGGCAAGACAAATGAAAAATCCGCCCCATTCCATTAGACGTGGGAGATGGGAGGAGAGACATTTTTCCAAAATGGCGAAACCTCAGAAAACACGAATGGATCATTGACGCAGTTATTATTTCTCAATTCCCCTATGTAAATCACTACACAGATGTAATTTTCACACCACTATCATTTTCAATGCAACTATTTTCTGATAAAGTTAACATAACGCAGATTTTGTTTGTCATATTTCAAATAACAATTATTCCACTTATTAAACAGCACAGAGTTCTCAAAGTTTAAACAAAAACATTGTTTTCTATGTGTAACCAGAGATTCGGTTCACACTTCCTGCCAAAAATATTATACAATCGCTCTGAAAATATTTTAACATACATTTCATCTGCAAAATCACTATTTCACTTTTTAATACACATACACATTAAAGACATATTTAAATATCCATCTGCCTTTCTGCCGATCCAATCAACAAAGTCCCTTCCAATATGGGTGAGACCCTGTCTTTTGTTGTTGCTCGCTATAAAACTGACAAATACTATTTATTTACTTAATACCTCCATAAAAATTTATTTAAACATTAAATTTAATCTGTACATCTTCCAGATTCATAAAAACAACATTTTTTCTTAAGTTACTAAGTTTCTGCAGAAACACATTTAATTAACTACTACACATTTAGCAATGAGGTCCTAGGTTACTTTACATATCAGCATCCACCCCCACCCTCTCTTCACTGACTGCTTCGGTACCTCGATACACTTCGGAGCACAGATATATATATATATATTTACATCTGATACTCACCAATGCAGAGGAGTGTAGGTCATCAATCAATCGTCTCCCCCCTGTCGAAGCAGTCATGAAAGAGAGTAAGGTGTGGTATGTGATATTGATAGGACCGAGCCCCCAGCTTGTCTAAGTTATTTTCTTTCTGTCTCTTTAAATAATAAATAAAATGAGCAGGTTTCCAAAATATAATATTTCTATAATTTATTAAAAAGATATAATACATAGATACAGCCATACTGGATGAAGCAGTACATCCAGGTACTCAAAAATGCCAATTGACCCCCTATATCTGTTCAACGTATTCTTTTATAGGATAATGAAACTCCTTCTTACTTTAAAACACACCTTCCCAGCTTACATCACTACTGGCAAATTATCATTAAAATAACATGTTCTATTGGATGGTCAGCATATGGACATATCCGGAAATGGTTGCTTAATCATCATATGACCATGATCTAATCTGTTTTTCTCCTGAAGTGTGCAACAATGGAAAATTACTAAAAACCTGTGTCTCATTAGTAATATTACATAACTTGTTTTTCATCTAAAACTAGGATAAAGTTCATCTTCTTAAAAAGTACAGGTCCTGAGTAATACTACAGGCCTTTATAATACATTGGTTCTATATATATTAGTAATATATGTGAATTCTTATGTATTTCTGTTAGTTTCAGTAAATTTTACTTTGACAGTTATTAAGTTATGAGGAAAGGTTAGCCAGTTTAGGCATGTTTACTTTAGAAAAGAGGCGTCTAAGGGGAGATATGATTACTATGTACAAATACATTAGGGGTCAATACAGAGAATTTTCATGGGAACTTTTTGCCCCAAGGACTATTATTATTATTATTATTATTATTATTATCATTTATTTGTTGGGCGCCACAGGGTTTTCGCAGCGCCTTACATAATACGAACAGTAGACCATACAGGGTAAAACATTACAGAACAATAAACACTAAGTACCAATGCTTCAGAAACTATGGGCAGACATATGGAGTGAGGGCGGAGCAGAAGAGTCGGTATGAAGACAGGAGGGGAGAGGGGCCCTGCTCATGCCTGCTTACATCCTAAGGGAGGGTGGACAAAACAGGCACAAAAGGAGGCAGTGATGCAAGGGAGAAAAAGGGACCAGGGGAGAGGGGGGAGAACAAGCAGAGTGGATGAGGGGTTAAGTGGATGGTTGGTAGGCTTTCAGGAACAAGTGAGTTTTGAGTGCCCGTTTGAAGGAGCACAGATTGGGAGCGAGACGAATGGAGCAAGGGAGGTCATTCCAGTGCAGGGGGCAGCTCGGGAGAAGTCTTGGACTCGGGAGTGGGAAGAGGTAATAAGAGAGGAGTAGAGGCGACGGTCGTTTGCCGAGCGCAAAATTATAGAAATGCTGTCTATGCATCTGTTTTTCAGATGCCGAGAATCTAGGAGCCAATCTTAATTAAACCTTTCTGCCTTCAATGTTGGACCTTTGCACATCAAAAGATCTTATTTGCATGGGGCCTTTCTTTAGACAGTGCAGAATACACATTGCTAAAGAAAGGTACTAACCCCAAACAAGCCATTTCCCCACATCACAATACACAAAAGACCTCCATCCACAATGGTTTATTGTATCAGATATAAACCTCCAGAAATAATGCATCTCCTCTAGCAAGGTTAAACAAGAAACAAATTTCTTACCCTGGTCTCAGAAATTAAAGATTTCCCTTACCAAAAAATACACAATATAAAAAATAAGTGCATGTGCAATTATATAAATAGGCGCTATTTTCACAAACTCATTGGTCTTTGTTGGAACAGTTGTATTGATTATGTGATGAATGAATAGTGCAGTACAAGATGTATGATGTAGAATGCGTTATTTTATGCTATATGTCTTGAATTAAGCTATAAAGAATGATTGATTTATGTCTTATGGTGTATTGTGTATCGACAGCTCTTTGATGCAGTACACTGGAATGTAATGTCCTTATTTCTCTTTTTTGTACATTTGATGCAAATTAAGCATATTTTTATAATTATTTTTTTTTATTACTGTTAATGCTGCACTGCCACCTGTTGTGGGTAGCTGGTATTGCAGCAGATCCTCACAAGTTGCAGCAAAATTGCAAAATGTGATGGTGAAGGTATTAGTAATTCATTTGTGCAACCATGGAGTTTTGCACTATATAGTGTTATAAATATCACTGCAACATGTTTAGTTGTTATCTTTTATTGATTTAGCTCCTACATATTACATAGTGCCGTTAAAGGGTATATATGGTCATTTACATAAGACTCTGCCCCAGTAAAGTTGATGGTCTTAATACTCTATGCAAGCATCCGGAGGAAATCCACACAAACATGCAAACTTCGCACAGACAGTGTACAATTTACACATATAGTGACATCACAAAGGAAGCATTATTTTGAACATCGTCTAACTTAGTTTTCATAAAGTATTTCTGAGTCTCCATAAAAGCTTCTGAATTATAATATATGTTAAAGTGTAGTCAGCTACAACTTGTTAATGCTACAATTATAACTGCAGCTGTAACGTGGAAAATAATATAGCAGATTCACTTGTGAGCTGGTCCCTGGTGTGTTATGTCTATTTTATAGTTTAATTTTACCCGTAATTATAATGCTTCATTTTTTTCTCTGTATATGAATAAACTACATAACATATAAAAGTCTCTCCCTGTCTCATCCTGTACCAGAGAGCTGATATGTTACTAACATCCGATGCAACTGTCAGTGCTGAGTCTGCAGGGAGAGGACACAATCTCTACAATGTCTCAGAAGTTTACCAACATTCTATCCTGGTTTTTGGTCCTGTGTGTTCCCATCTGCAAATCTGCTGCACCGAGCTCAGCACCTGGATGTCAACTTGCAATAAACAGATATGTGTTTGACTATAGATATGTCATGAGAGGAGATATAATTATAGGAGGAATATTCACTGCACATTCTATGGTGGCAGAGATAAGGCATGACGAAAATCACTACAGTTATAAGATTTGTGCATTGTAAGAACTGTTTATGTTATTTCATTTTCATTTACATAAAAATATAAGATATACTTATGGTTCAGTGGAAAAGAGCAGTTTAAGTGCAGGAAACAAAAACATTTAATTACATAGGTTTGTTTGTCTAAAATATTGTATGTAAGCAGGTAAACACTATAACATTTAAACAGGAAATAATAATATTCTGTGTTTCATGTGATTTTTTATATTGTTCACATAATTTAAAAATGAAGAAAGTATTGTATTACATATATTGAATTCCCTGTCCACCATCATTACAAAGCTGTCATGGGTAAACAACTGTCTGGGTGACTTTAAGTTATAATGTGTTTCCTAGTTGTCTGGTGATATGCTGATTTGAATACAATTGCACTTTATATCTATTATTATTATTATTATTATTATTATTATTATTATTATTATTATTATTATTATCCATATATAAATGAGATTGTAAAAGTGCTGTAGAAGTGGACAATATTTATTTAAGAATCAGCTTCATGGTTTTGTTGGTATAAATAATATTTGTTAGGCAAGTTCTCCTGAAATTCAGCCCTCAGCGAGCTCTAACAGTGCTCCAACAGGGCTATATGGAAAACATGCACTGCTAGGGTTACCTGAGCGCCCGATTTGGGAAACACTGGATTACACCAATCACCTGAACAGTTTTCGGTTACCAAAATGAGTTTCACAACAAACATGACATATTTATTTATTTCTTTGCATATTTATGTCTAGGATGGATACGGACTTTCTTTAAGGATTATATTAGAATAAATACTTTTTCTGTCCAGATATCAATAAAGTATTGTTCATTTACTGCAATAGAGCCAGCCATAAATGTAGATAGCACAGCTCCAGGGATAGAGCATGACATAACATGTTTACATATATGTAACAAGGAGAAAAAGAAGCTCTCTTATTATAGGGGCATTCTATAGTTCACAATTAAAACCTGAACCTTATTATGCCTCAAAATGAGAGTATTTAGGTTAATATTGCTTAACCTAAGCAGTGATTTCTCTATATATACTGTTCACTGCTTAGTTCACATGTGATTTATCTTAAGCTCTTGCTTTCACACAGTGATTTATAATCCTGATACAGTGACTTATAATCGTGTTACTTTCTATTGCTACATTTACTCAATCCGATTGCACATTGCTCATTTAGAATCGGACACAATTTACACCGAAATCATAGTGTAAATTGCATCCCGTAATTTGCACAGTACTTAGAGTGGCAAATTTAGAATACTATGCAAATTGCACAAACACACCTCTTTATGTGCCTTAAGGGCCGTCGTGTCATGCACAGTGCTCTGAAAAGCAGATAATTAAATATATATTTTCTTTAATTGTTCTTTTCCCCCCCAAACAGCACAAAGATTGTGTTGGTTATGCTGTTTGGAAGGGGGTGCACATCTTTTTTTTATAAAGTAATTATTTTTTACTTTGCTTTTTAATACATCATGGTCTCTTGCACCAGCTGATAGTACCCACAAAAAATACATCTCCTAGAGACCTATCTGCAGTTGCTTTCAACTCAAAATAGCATGTAAAGAGGGTGAACACGCCTTTACATTGCTAGGCTCGCCCACTAGCTCCCCCGTTCCACCTCCCTAAGCGCAGAGAGGTGCAAGAGAGAGATCCGTCTCAGTTGGAGAGCAAACTGAGACGGATCTTTGGCCAAAAGTGCTTTTTGCGCTGAACAGAAGGACTTGCGTCCGACTCTAAATCAGGCCTTAAGTCTTTATTTATGTTTGTATGTAATGACTGATGTTCACAATTAGTGATAACATCAAACAGTGCTCAAGAAGTTAAGAAAACATTGTCCTCTGTGCATAAATAGAATAGAGACATTACAACTCTGCTGGGTTGTAAATAATGAATGAAAAAATCCTCCCAGGCTGTCACTCGTTATTTAGCTCCTTCTAACATAGCTGACTGCAGTGTGATAAGGATAAAGCTTATCATCAATGTCCTGTGTTTGACTTCCACAATTCTGCACCCAATCAATCTATGTTTAAGAATTGAACGAATAATATTATAATATATTAATGAGAAAGGACCTATTCCTATCCTATAGTGCTGCCATTAATGTATGTGTTATCAAGCTATCAGTCTTCATTCAGCCTGTATTTCACATCTGCCAATCTTTGTTTCATAATTATACAAAGTCAGGCTCGGACTGGCCTGCAGAGCAGCAGGACTATCCACCGATAGGCCCCGCCACATTATAGCCACTCCCCCTCCATTGTTAGGAAGGAGCTAAGTAAACAGCTGACTCCCGACTTGCATACAATTCATCTTTTGGACATACGCGAGAACAGGAAGGGACAGATGCGTTCCACAGTGGAACGCAGGCACCTTCCTCTCCAACAGTAACAAGCACGGACCACGAGAAACATCCTCTGATTTCTGCACACTGGGTACCCGGCCACCATCTCTATATACATCGAAACTGCAAGTAAACAAAGTTAAATTTGAAAGCATCGCAGCAATAACCATGTGATATATGTGGACAGTGATCTGAATATTTATATTGCACTAGCAGAGACTTAAAGAAATACCAATTCCCATCTACTGGACTTGTATACTATGAACATTATTTTTTAGAGATATAAGTGACTGTGTTATATCTGGATCAATGCAGCATTTATACCCACTGCCATTTGCCTCCCAGTAGCTAGACTAGTCCAGGTCTATATACCTAGGTTTGTCTGATTTTTTATGTATGTTCAATTGATGCCATACCATATGTATGTATATAGAAATCAATGCCTCATAATATAAATACTGTGGTTTAATTGGAGTATTTTATTTGTCTATATTAATGTATTTTTAGATATTTTAACCAGGATTCAATAAATTGTGATAAAACTAACATTAAATGTTATCCCATTAATTGAACCGAGCCTCTTGCTCACAGCCTAATACAAGATATAGAAAAATACGAATTGTATTCAAGATAAAAGAATACAAATTTTATTATTAGCATTAAACTTGGAATAATACATAAGTCAATGAGCGCTTAACTTTCAGTATATTATTAGTTCGTAGAGAGGGATAACCTGTGTTAATGCTGCTCTTGCAACAGTAGGGGTAGAGCGCAACTCCCCCCCCCCCCCCCGTTTTTGCCAAACACTCCCGTTAAACACACTACCACACAGGTGCAGAGAGTCGCTTCTGGGCTCTCTGAACCTGCGCGGTAGTGTGTTTCTCACTTTGAGCAGGGCAGATGAGAGTAGGAGTTCCGGATATCCAACCGCACAGAGGAGCATGAGCAGGTTAGTAGCTAAGTGCGCAGTCAGCCTGTCATTTTAAAAGAGAAGGGTGAGCACACTACATTCTTTATATACTACACTATGGTGCTAGCTGTCCTTCGTGGGCTGACCACTCTCCCTTTAGTGTCTGGTCTTGCCTCTATGATGGCTCGCCACACCCCCTCTGGTGGGCCCCTAGCGTTGCAGTCCCCCGGTGGGCCCTTCATGCCCCAGTCCGACACTGTACAAAGTTGCCATCAGCTGTTAGATTAGTGATAACAGTGTGTGTTCCTTTTTAAAGCTTGTAACACATCATTACAGTTGAGGAGAATTTTATTATGAAGGTAGAGGCAGCAAGTTGTTATAATAATATTCATCTCATGTAGTTGTTACCCCTAATTTTTTCAGCTGTTAATATCATTCTTATCTCTCCTAATTTTATAATGACGGCTTAGTGAGTCTTAGTTATTTTTTATTTGTAATGCCGTTTGGGGAGGAGTTTAAAATACCCCTTATCCTTTAATCCGTCTGTTTGTGATATTATCAATTGTAACTTTCCTGTACTTTTTTGTATGATTGATAGCAATTTCCGATGGTAAATTTCTGTTTTTTTCTTATTTTGATATTTCTTTCCTTCACATTCAGGATGTATACAGGTGGATAATAAACTAATCATACATGCTGTTTATCTAAGATATAAATGTATTTTCTACATAGAGGTCCCTGGCGACAGTTTCGTTTTGCTGCCACTCGCTCTAACGTATGTTTTGCCTCTTTCTTTTTCAAGGAGTCAAACCGATTGTGACTCGGGTTAGTGTTTTAAATATATGAGGACCAATCCGATCTTAAGTTAAATGATTGACATTTCTATGTGTTCTGCTTAGTCCACCATTTTCCTTTTTTTTTTCTCACTATGGATGTATAGAAAAAACAGATTTTTTTTCTCTAATATAAGTTTTTTATTCATTTACCTACTATAGGTTTTCCTCCTTTAAAATTTTTTCATAATAAATCAAATATTGTTATGTAATTATTGAGCTAAAATTAGTTATTATTCAGACAAATTCATTATATAGATAATGTAAAAATTACAATCAAGTAGTATAGACCATATATTTCTGATAAAAATGTATTTGTATCCATTGAAAAAGTGTGTGTCATTATTGAACAGAAAAATACATATTGTAGCGATAAGTGATAATCAACTAATTAAATATATTCCCTGTGAAATGAATTATTAGTGATATGAATTAATAATATATAATAAGATAAAGTTAATAATTATAATTTTTTCCTAAAAGGTGAGTGTAATCATCAAATAAATTAAATGTGAAGGGTAAGTGTAAAACATAATTAGTGCAGTGATTGATACTGTGTTGATTGATACAGTGATTAATACAATATTAGTACAGTGAATAAAACAATATTAATACAGTGATTAAGACTAACTTGTGAATAAGTGGAATAAACAAAATACTGTGATCAAAATAATTTGATAGTGAAATTAAATGTGATTGGTCATTTAAAGATTATTATTTTTATTTTTAGTGAATTTGCTTTGAAATGTTTGTTATTTGATTTAATTTCTGTATGTAAGTAACTTATTTATTGAATTTCATATTGCTTTGCTCTTAAATATTGAGGTGTCAGCTCAACCCCACACACAGCCCCCACAGGATAACCCTGGACTCCACCAGGTAATTCTCCTAATTCTCTCCATGGGCCTGATTCATTAAGGATCTCAAATGAAGAGGATACTCATTTCAGTCTCCTGGACAAAACCATGTTACAATGGAAGGGGTGCAAATAAGTGTTCTGTTTTACACATAAGTTAAATACTGACTGTTTTTTCATGTAACACAGAAATATTTGATAGCTTATTTGTACACTGAAATTTAAAGTTGATATTTGTGTGTTACATGAAAAAACAGTCAGTATTTAACTTATGTGTAAAACAGAACACTTATTTGCACCCCTTCCATTGTAACATGGTTTTGTCCAGGAGACTGAATTGAGAATCCTCTTCATTTAAGAACCTTAATGAATCAGGCCCCATATTATGATGTTCAAGATGTCCAGTTTTTCATTTCAATTTTTTAATTCTTTGATTTTTTAAAAGAGTATATTTCTATTATTTAAAATGTATTCCATATACGCCAGCTTTTGTTAGATCTTCGGCTATAATCTAACCATAATACATTTTGCTTCTTTATAATAATAATACAATATATTCTATATTAATAGATCAGTATGTCACCCATAAATAGAGATCTCTATTTTATTTTGATTATCAATGTTGAAGATATATTCCATTTCAAGTATCTCAAATGTATTCTATATACTATTCTTTACATATATTATAGTATATCGTGCAGTCTCCATTTGTAATCATTTGTGATAAAAAAGCTCAGTGATTTCAAGCCTGGTACTGTGACAGGATGCCACCTTTGCAATAAGACGGTCCGTGAAATTATATCCCCAATCGATATTCCACGGTCAACTGTAAGTTTTATCATTATAAAGTGGAAGCATTTAGGAACAACAGCAAATCAGCAACAAAAAGGAAGACCACATAAAATCACAGAGCGGGGTCAACAACTGCTAAAGCGTATGGTGCGTAAAAGACACCAACGCTCTGCTGATTCCATAGCTGAAGAGTTCCAAACTTCCACTGGCATTAATGTAAGCACAAAAACTGTGCAGCGGGAACTTAATGGAATGGGTTTCCACAGGCGAGTAGCTGCATGCAAACCTCACATCACCAAGACCAATGCCAGGCGTCAGATGGAGTGGTGTAAAGCACACCGACACTGGACTGTGGAGTAGTGGACACGTGTTCTATGGAGTGACGAATCACACTTTTTTGTTTGGCAGTCAGATGGGCAAGTCTGGGTTTGGTGGATGCCGGGAGAATGTTACCTGCTTGACTGCATTATGCCAACTGTGAAGTTTGGTGGAAGATGGATAATGGTATGGGGCTGTTTTTCAGGGTTTGTACTAGGACCCTTATATCTAGTGAAGGGCAATCTTAATGCTTCAGCATACCAAGTCATTTTGGACAATGCTATGCTTCCAACTTTGTGGCAACAGTTTGGGGAAGGCCTTTTTCTATTCCAACACAACTGTGCCCCAATGCACAAAGCAAGGACTACAAAGACATGGTTCAATTGCTGCCCCTTTTTTTTATTTCACTAGTGATACATAAGCATATAATTTCTATTAATAAGTATATATTTCTATTAATAAGTATACATTTCAATTCTTTTTTTCATTTATTTTTATTTCTTTTTTATTTTTATTTCTTTTTTTTTTATTTGCACTATTATCTTTTTTTTATTTTTTTATCTATTTTTATTTTCCTTTCTATTTTTATTTCTTTTTTTTAATTAATTTTTATTTTTAATTCCTTAAGACACATAATTGGCATTTTGTCTCTCTATTTTAACACAAGTTGTAATAATTTAATTTTTAATACTTAATAAAGCAAGCATTGACCAATCAAATAAGGAGGCACACTATAGCCTCACTTACACTGTGCATCTATCCTTGACAAAGTCTGCTAGCTGGATGAAACAAATTGGATTATTTTGATAACTTTTTGATACACTACAGTCACCATCCACCTACAGTTCATTGGCTCACTTTCATGTTCTACACATGGTAAAGATGACAGAACACACAGGTGATCCGGCCACCAAACGTCATCAGAAGACCAGGAACATCATGCTTGGGAAATTTAGGGTAAGATTTGCCTAATTGTTCCAGAATTGTTGGCACAGTCCGAGAGGCTCCAAAAGTGCATACATTTTAAAGAGAGCTTTAACACTGTGCCAACATTGATGTGTCTTTAGGGGCTAGATTTAAAAAAACTGCGGGTTTGAGAAAGTGGAGATGTTGCCTATAGCAACCAATCAGATTCTAGCTGTCATTTATTTAGTGCACTCTACAAAATGACAGCTAGCATCTGATTGGTTGCTATATAGGCAACATCTCCACTTTTTCAAACCCGCACTTTTGTAAATATACCCCTAGGTGTTTTACATATCATCATCATCATCATCAACATTTATTTATAATGCGCCTGCAAATTCCGTAGCACTTTACAATTGGAAGCAAACATTAATAAAACAATACTGGGTAATACATACAGACACAGAGGTAAGAGAACCCTGCTCGCAAGATTACAATCTATAGGACAGTGGGAGTTTGAAACACAAGGGCATGTGCTACATCATATTGCACATTGTACCAGCTAGAATGCATGGGTAAAAAGTATTGAGTGGGCTGCGTGCACAGTCACACAGCAATGTTGGTCAGAGGGTTGTTGTCTTGTGTTAGCTGTGTAGAGGGTGGTAATAGGGTAACCTAGGGAGATTAGGATGATGGTTGAGGAATATCATAAGCTTGCCTCAAGAAGTGGGTTTTCAGAGAACGCTTGAAGGTTTGAAGACTAGAGGAAAGTCTTACTGTGCAAGGGAGGGAATTCCACAAAGTAGGTGCAGCCCGAAAAAGTCCTGTAACCATGAATGGGAGGATGTGATGAGAGTGGAAGAGAGACGCAGATCTTGTGCAGAACGGGGGTGTCGAGTCGGGAGATATTTTGAGACAAGTGAGGAGATGTATGTCGGTGCAACTTTGTTGACAGCCTTGTATGTTAGTAGAAGAATTTTATATTGGATTTGTTGAAATAAAGGCAACCAATGTAGAGACTGACAGAGTGGCTCAGCAGGTGAAGAACGGTTTGCAAGGAAAATCAATCTAGCCGCTGCGTGCAAAATAGATTGTAGGAGTTCAAGTCTGACTTTGGAAAGACCAGTAAGGAGGGACTTGCAATAGTCGATGTGGGAGATGATGAGTGCATGATTAAGGTTTTGCAGTGTCTTGTGTGAGATATGTGCATATTCTGGAAATGTTCTTTAGATGTATGTAACATGATTTAGATATAGAGTCGATGTGGGGAATAAATGATTTTTGTGAGTCAAGGATTACACCTAGGCAACGAGCTTGCGGGGTGGGATTTATGGTCATGTTATCAACAGAAATAGAAATGTCAGGCAGGAAGCTTCTGTTTTTAGGTGTGAATATTATTAATTCATATTTTGAAAGATTGAGTTTGAGTTGGCGAGAAGACATCCAAGATAAAATGGCAGAAAGACAGTAACACAAGACAACACAGATGGTGATAGATCAGGAGAGGATAGACAGATTTCTGTGTTATCCGTATAGAGATGATACTGAAATCTAAAGGATCTTATTAGTTTTCCAAAGAGAAGTGGTGCAGATAGAGAATAGCAGAGGACCTAGGACTGAGCCTTGTGGTCTCCAACTGATAAAGGAAGTGGAGCAGAGGTAAATCCAGAGAAATTAACACTGAAAGAGCGATTAGATAGGTAGGATGAGCACCAGGATAGGACAGTGCCTTCAAGACCTAGGGATTGTAGCGTTTGTATGAGGAGAGAGTGGTCAACAGTGTAAAATGCAGCAGAGAGATCCAGGAGAATTAGAAATGAGTAATGTCCTTCATTTTTTGCTGTGATCAAATCATTGACAACCTTGGTCAGCACAGTCTCTGTGGAGTGTTGAGAGTGAAAGCATGACTGAAAAGAATTCAGTAGGTTGTTTGCTGTAAGAAAGTGTGTGAGGCCAGTGTAGGCAATTCTCTCGAGAAGCTTGGAGGGACTCGGGAGCTGGGAGATTGAGCAGTAATTTGAGAGAGAGTTTGGGTCAGAATTCTGTTTTAAAAATAGGAGTAATCACTGCATGCTTGAATAGTGATGGAAAAATTGAGGGAGATAGATTACAAATTACAGATTTTAGTTAGAGGTGGAATGAGCACATGAGACAGGGATCTACTATTTTGTGAGGGAATGGGATCAAGTGGACAGGAGGTAGAGTGGGAAGATGAGAAGAGAGTAGAAATTCCCTCTTCATTTGTGGTATCAAATGAAGAGAGAGTGTGAGAGGGTGCTACAAAGTCATTGAGCTGATTGCTTGTCGAGGGAGATTATATAATTTCAAGTCTGATCTTATCTATTTTGTCCTTGAAATAGGAAGCAAGATCCTGGGCACTGATGGTAGTCAGAGGATTTGGGGTGGGAGGATACTGTCATACTGTCATTTATTTGCTTTCATTTTTTGCATTGAGCACGTTTCTTCTTTTATTTCTGTTTATTTTGATGGTTTGTGATCATATTGATTTTACATAGCTCATTTTCAAACCAGGAGAGCCAAAAGAAACCAAATCATAATCCAAAGAGAAGTCAGGAACTAAAGGTACATTGGAGCAAGAAACAGGGAGATGGTAATGAAAACAGGACAAAGAAGATGCTGGAGTTAGATAATGACCTAATACACTGTCACCGTAATGGTGCCAGAGTCAGCTATAAATAGAGTGTGGTTGGTCTGATTTCTCTGATAGAAATCGGGCTGTCAGTTTCATCACTGACCGCAGACTGCCTGAACAAGAAGAGATCCAGTTGCCTAGCAACAGAACATGCCAGACAGGAGAGAGCAGGGACAGTGCGGGGATGGTGCCTGACAAATCTCAGGTGGTAGTAGGATAGGCAATAGTGAAAAGGTGAATTTTGAGAGCGCTTGAATAATGTAAGGTTGGAGGACAGTCTAGTTGTGTGGGAAAGAGAGTTCCATAAGTGAGGAGCAGTGCAAGAGCAGTCTTGGATGTGGGCAAAATTATCAGAGGGGAACAGGCATCAGTCATAATGGAGAGGTTAAGTCAGAGTGTACCTCGTGACAAGGTCAAAGATGTTGATGAGGGTGAGCAACTTGAATTAATTATGTAGGTAATGGGGAGCTGGTGTATGGATTTGCAGAGTGGTGCAGGGGAGGAGGCGGAGTGGAAGTAGAAGACAAGGCTTGCTGCTGCATTTAGGAAACATTTTAGAGTGGAAAGAAGGGTGAGGGGATGCCAGATAGCAAGTAGTCCAAGTATGAGATAATCAAACAATGAATAAGGAGGTTTAATAATGTCCTGAGTGAAAAAGGGGCAAATTCTGGCAATATTTCATAGGAGAAGGAAGCAAGATTGCATAAGAGATTGGTTATGTGGAGTGGCGCTTAAGGCTGAGTCGATAATGACACCAAAGCAGCATACACGGAGAACAAGGAAAGTGTAATTTTTTCAACTGTCAGAGAGACACAGGTAGGGTAATAACTCTAAGAGGAGGAAAGATAATGAGTTCAGTCTTGAACATGTTGAGCGTAAGGTAGAATTGGGACATTCATGCAAAGACTGCAAAGAGACATTGGGATATGGGATATGAGAGAAGGAAAGAAGTGGAGGACAGATATATTTGAGTGATGTTTGCATATAGGTGCTAGTGAAGGAGCCTTTGAGTTCACCAAGAAAAGAGGTGTAAAGAGTGAAATGCAGAGGGTTGCGAATACCACCTTGAGGGACCTCAAAAGTTAGAGGAAGTGGAGAGAAGCATGAGTTAGAAGTAGAGACACTGAATGCCTGATCACAAAGGTAGGAGATGAAACTAGAGAGAACAGTGCTTCAAGGGCTAAGAAAGTGAAAGGCGTTGAGGAGAGGAGGAAGTTCAACTGTATCAAAATCAGCAGAGAAGTCAAGGAATATGAGCAGGGAGGAGTGAAATTTGGCGTAATTATCATGTGTGTATTTTTAACTGAAATCTAAAACAGACATATAATAATGTTTTAAAATAAAATTTCAAAAAATAGCCATGAGTAGATCATTGGTCACTTTAGTGAGTATGATCTCAGTTAAATATAGAGAAGCCCAATTGCAGAGGGTTGAGAGGAATGTGGGCACGTATCTGGCGATTCTGAGCGTATCGTACACAAAGTCACTCTGCGCGTGCCCAGATCCAGGAGATACGTCCGTGAATGCAGCCATGTCCGTTGTGTGTTCGCACGCAAAGGACACTTACTATAGTCAATAATTTCCGGGAGTGAACTGGGTGCAGAAGGGGCGTATTTACATAGTCAATGTACAGTAGGGGCTTGCCAAACTCAAGCACACACAGCCATGTCTGACTCCAGCTCTGACCTCTGCTGTATCTCTTGCTCTAGCTGTGGGTCTAAGTCCTGAACAGTAGTGTTTACAGTCTTGTATGCATGTTATTACGTGTTAGCAATCACGAGCAACTGTAAAAATGTATTTTATATTCAGAATTTTATGTTCAGTAGACATTAACAACATTCTAATAAATATATTTCAAGGGAAGGTTTTTTTTTAAAAAAAACTATTTTAAACTGTTTTATCATTAATGACTTTATTATTATTAACAGGTGACATTATTTTTTATTTTATTTTGCTGTGCGTTCTTTTGCAAAGTTAAAATCCACAGATATTGGTTTGTGTTTTAAAATTTTCTGACTCAAAAATCAGAATAAAATCAAAGGCCTTTTTATTTGTGGAACTTGTAAGGCATGTCAACTTACCATCACGACAAAAGAGTATAAGGATAGATATGGAAAAGCCTGGAAAATCGAGCTCTTCTTAAATTGCAACTCCTCCGCTGTCATTTACTGTATTTTTTGTCCTTGTCACAAAAATTATACTGGAATGACTATCCGGCCTTTCAAAGAACGCTTGCTAGAACACGCAGAAGATGTAAGAATGTAAGAAATGCTAAGAAAGATCAAATGAACTTTAAAGTTCTAACAAAAGTTGCAAAGCATTTATTATTATTTTATGATAATAATCCTAAATTAATGCAAGCCCTTGCAATGGAAAATATACATATGGGAATCAGAGGAGGAGATCTCCAAAAAGAATTACTTAAGAGAGAAGCAATGCAAATATTTACAAAGGGCAGTATGATCCCAAATATAATGATCTCAACAGTTACCTTGTATATCTATGAGACTCAGCCCAGTGTATCTGTACTATGAATAACTCTTAGCCAACTGACATACAGTACTGTGCAAAAGTTTTAGGCAGGTGTGGAAAAAATGCTGCAAAGTTAGAATGCTTTCAAAAGTAGAAGTGTTAATAGTTTATTTTTATCAATTAACAAAATGCAAAGTGAATGAACAGAAGAGAAATCTAAATCAAATCAATATTTGGTGTGACTAACCTTTACTTTCAAAACAGCATTAATGCATCAATTCTTCTAGGTACACTTGCAGACAGTTTTTGACGGAACTCGGCAGGGAGGTTGTTCCAAACATCGTGGAGAACTAAGCAATACTATGCTACTACTTCATATATTACCATCACTTGTGTATTATATGTATGTGTAAACTTGGACAGTTCTCATATGATGAAATATATAATTTAGAGATATGTTTTTGCCCACAGTGTTCATCCCAGAGAATATCAGCAGCTACAAGCTTTCATATTTGCCATTAATGAGGTTAACAGGAACCCGAATATTCTGCCCAATGTTACTCTGGGAATGTATGCATATGATTCTTGTGGACATACAATGAAAAGTATAAAAGATGTTATAGAGATACTGTCTGGACACGAGATGGAAGTTCCCAATTATTTATGTACGGAACATGGTAAATTGGCTGGTGTTATTGGAGATCTTCATTCTGAAACAACCTATACAATGGCACAATTACTGAATCTTTATGGTTATACACAGGTAATTGCTGCAAATATTTTTTCTGTAAAATACAGGAAAGTTAAGTTACCCACTTTTAAAGCTAACATATTGTTATTCATGGGTAAGCTAGTATTCTAGAAAATATGTTAAAGAATGACTGTTAAATACACAGTATATGGGGCTGATGCAGAGTGAGAGACACAGCTGTTTGTGCAGTGTAAAATATACACATTTGTACGCCCATAAAATAATACATGAATATGCTACGGAATATGTTGGCGCTATATAAATAAATGATGATGATGCTCGCATCTGATGCTTGCGCCCTAACAGTTGGTGAGGTGGAATGGGAAGAGTTGAAAGTAAGAAATAGCAACATATAGTATGAAAAACATTGTTTTAATTGTTGTAGGAAATAATGGACTGTTAAGTGCGTATTGTCGCTAACCAATAACGATTGTCGAACCTCGATTTGTGTTTCCAAAGCACTAAGATTTATTCTCAAAAAGTAGCAGAATAATTCAAGCGAAATAATAATAATAAGTACAGCCATTACTTATCGCAGGCGCTCTGGATCCAGTGCAGTCATTGAATCCCGAAGTCTGGGGACAAGATGTCTGAACACTAGATGTGAAGCTGCTGCTTATATGCACACAGAAATACAGTAATACAATGAAGATGGTATAGCTTGCTTCTATTGGTCCAGGTTTCAGGAAGGTCCAAGGGGTTGTCAATCATTGGCTAGTTCATCCTAAGGAATCCAAAGGAGGGGGTCATCTCTCCAGGGGGTATGCTCTGCTCTTCCCGCCAAGATTCCTTAGTCTTAAGTAGTTCATAATTCCCTATCATTCATAACTTGTGTATGCACTCTGCGATTCCTTCGCAGAGTGAACCAAACAGTAGCAAATGTAAAGAGGTTTATTATGAAAGCACACATGATATGATTCCTTCAACCTGTTCCATATATTTCACTAATGTGCATATAACTCATATTATAACACATAAATACTACTATATTTCGACATAACTGACTATGTGTTGCAACTACCATTAATGTGTACTATTTTACAAGTATGCGTGTTTATGCAAATGTATGGTAAAAGACCAAATACTGTTGCTGCCACATGTAGTAGCTGCGTACGCCCTTCCACGCCGTAGCATGCCCTTGTACGCCGTAGCGTACCGTACGCATCTTTTCAGAAAAAGACAACCAAGTTTGCTCGATTTTAATTGAAATGACTTTATCCAATTTGCTGACTTTGACAGCTCCACCCTTTGATAGTGTAACAAACTATCACCCAATCACCGTTTCAAGTTCAGGATTATACAATACTTCTTCAGAGACCATGATCTCGGTATCTGGTACCACCCTTTCAGTCTCTTTCTCAGTGTTACTCCTATAAGACCTTTTCCCACACTTCAACACAGTAGGAACACATTTGACAACTAAACCAATTGCTAAGATGACACCCAGTATAAGGAGAAAGAGCTTACCTACACTAGCAACCATTTCCTGTACCCACTCCCCCAGACCGGAGAACCATTTCACAGGGTTCAACCATGAGAACCAACCTGCCACCTTTTCCCTGACCTCATATAACGAATAATTATGGTTCTTTCGAAATTCCCATTTTAACTGCAAAATTTCATCCATCTTCCGGTCTGTAACCTCTTTCGGGTCATCCATATTATTGGTGAGGTATGTGCAACATTTGACACCGAACTGGGTGGCCAGTGTCACACAGTACCCACCAGTAATAAAGGTGAGATAATTTAGTACCAGTCTATGTTGCACCAACTCCTTCTTGTACGCTTGTAGTTCCCTTCCAGTATACCTGAAAGTGTCATCATACATCTCGGTGATATTATCTATTAATTTAGCTAGGTCTTGGATATATTTAAAGTTTAATGTTCCCCGAGCGGTCCTGATGAGATCTAGGGCTACCATAACTTGAAAACCAGCAGTTTCACTAATCAATTTTATAGCTATGGGTTCCTCACCAGGAATCATATTTCTCTTGCCACGGTGTTCATACTGTGTGTGTACGTATGGTGGTTATGTAGTCTTGTGAATACCAACCATTTCTTCATGAGTAATAGTCACGATTTCAGGAACTAGTTTAGCTAAGAAACACAAGCCCTTGGAACTCAGAGTCACCCAGGAATAAGCTTTCCTTCCACAAACAAAGTACACATCATCAGGGAGAACATAAGGAACAGTATGCCCATTAATTATATCACACAGAGTTTTGATAAAACTACCCATGCCTAGTGTCTCCATTTGCTCCAGACACGTGTCGGCATGGATGACATTCTTACAATTATCTATAGAGACTTTTCCAATGGCTACTTTCTTATGTTTGGTTATACGCCCTAGTTTGTGACTTCCATCAACATTCCTGCCTATTGGTGACCTTGTGAGTCTCCCTCTAAAATGAGTGTGGCGAGCCATTGTCTGATCTGATGGGTCAGCTTCCCAATTCTCCAGACGTTTTGCATGAGAGATATTTAGGCACAGCAAAGATCTGTCTATGGAGTATTGTCAAGGCGTCAGTCTAGGGGACCTAGTGTTATTGTACCTCCCGTCTATGGGCCTCCCACCCCTCAATTCGAGTACTTCGGATATGTTTAGAGGGAATGGCACTAGTCCTATATTATGCTGCCCTTGCGGGACGTGAGAGCACACCCAACACTCGGTTTGGTTTAGCACCTTACCCACCAGGGAGTGATAATCCTCCAAAGGATGCCCGCCTATATTCAGAGTACTGGGGGACTGGCATCGTTGGATGCATCTCTCTTCAACTAGGGAGTCGCAAAACTTGCAGATACAATACTCATCAGACAATAGCCCCTCACACTGCCTCCGAGTTCCTGAGCTAGCAGACCTTTTCATAACCCCCGGACCAAGCTTGATAATGGGCTGCTCTGAGTATTCTAATAACTTTTCCTCTGCCTCCATTTCATCCGTATCACTACCAGAACTTTCCTCCGTCCTCCATCCTCCTTCACAAAAATAGAATGTCCTAGAAAGAGTAAAAACAAGGAAAATCCTGGAACAACAGAAACACAAAAACCGCCACTCGCTGGAAAGATAGTTCTGGGGCAACGTCTCTGGTTCAGGTGTCTAGACTGCAGGCTTTAGGTCTCCCGGAACAGACTCACAAGTGACAGATCTATGTCGTTGGTCTCAGTTTTATCTTGCACTTTCTCCGGATTATGGACTCTCCTGCAGTGGGTGGAATGGACCCAAGTGTCTCTCTCTGCAACCTTCAGTGATGTAGTACTGGTCAGCAGCACTTGGTACGGGCCTTCCCAATGGTCTGTTAAACAACCTGAACGTAAGAAATTATGGATCATAACATAGTCTCCAGGTTCAACATCATGACAGTTCGTTTCTGGCATACCAGGTGACAGCATTTTTAGTTTTTGTTGCTGTTGCTTTAGCTGTCTACTCATTCTTATAAGATATTGTACAGTCATTTCATTATTACACTTCAAGTCGTCTTATGGACTCACGATCAAATGAGGTTGTCGTCCGAACAGTATCTCAAAGGGGGACAGATGAAGAGGAGGTCTAGGAGTGGTCCGAATGCTATGGAGGACCAATGGCAAAGCCTCAGGCCATGCCAACCCAGTTTTAGCCATTACCTTACCAAGCTTGTTCTTTATAGTACCATTTACTCTCTCCACCTTACCACTGGCTTGTGGTCGGTAAGGGGTGTGAAGTCTGCTACCGATTCCCACGAATTTACACATATTTTGGAAGATATCACCAGTACCCCTATCACTTTCAATGATTCTAGGGATAACGAACCTACATACAAAGTCTTGTACAATTTTCTTTGCAGTGAACACAGCAGTATTAGTGGCTGCCGGATATGCTTCTACCCAACCGGAAAACACATCAATACAAACTAACACAAACTTTAGATTCCTGCACGGTGGTAATTGGATATAGTCAATTTGTATTACCTGAAAAGGTCCGTCTGTAGGAGGGATGTGGGATGGCTCAGTTGGAATAGTTTTCCCGACATTTTTCCTCAAACAAGTAAGACATGAAATTGCCTTCTTACCAGCCTGAGAGGAAAATTCGGGAGCACACCAGTATGCTCTCACCAGTTTGCACATACCGTCTTTACCCAGGTGAGTCAGGCCGTGTGCTGCTTCAGCCAGGCTTGGATAGTACGTTCGGGGAGCTACAGGCTTACCTTGTCCATCCCTCCAGAGTCCTGAGGACTCTTGACCACATCCCTTCGCCTTCCAGACCGCCTTTTCCTGCAGGAAACACAAATCTTGCATTTCAATTAATTTCTGCATGTCTAATGTCTGAAAAACCATCATAGTCTCGGTCGATACAGTCATAGGTTGCCCTGCTACCCGCTTAGCAGCTTCGTCTGCCCTGTTGTTGCCCAATGACACTGGGTCTTTTTCAAAGGTATGGGCTTTGCACTTTATGACGGCTACTGTTCTGGGTAACTGTATCGCTGTCAGAAGTCCTTTTATGTGTTGTGAGTGTGCTACTGGCGTACCTGCTGCTGTCGTAAAGTTTCTAAGACGCCAAATGGCCCCAAAATCGTGCACTACCCCGAAGGCATACCTAGAGTCAGTATATATATTGGCTGATTTACCCTCTGCCAACTCACACGCTCTCCTTAATGCTACTAGTTCCGCCACCTGGGCTGAGTGAGGTGGACCAAGGGGTTCAGCTTCTACCACATCCTGATCGTCTACAACAGCGTAACCAGTACATAGCTCTCCCGTCTCTGTCTGTCTATGACAACTTCCATCTGTATAAAACGTAAAATCTACATTTTCTAAGGGGGTGTCACGTATGTCGGACCTTGCAGTAAAGGTCTGATTCAGGTGTTCCATACAGTCATGCGTGTCAGTATTCTTGCCTAACTCATCATCAACCAGGGTTTATCCCACCTCCCACCCTTTGTGTCTCTAGAGACACATATGGAAGGTATGTAGCTGGATTTAAGGTGCTACATCGTTTGATGGTGATGTTTGAGGGTGCCATCAGGGCTAGTTCCCACTTTGTGAATCTAGCTGAAGAAACATGTCTGGTTTGGGCTGAATTTAACAGAGCTGATACAGCATGGGGTGTATAGACAGTTGAATTATGTCCTAATACTACGTCCTCGCTCTTACTTACCAGAAGAGCAGTTGCTACTACACTTCTGAGACATGTTGGGAGTGATCTTGCCACATTGTCCAATTGTGCACTGTAGTATGCTACCGGTCTGCTAGCGTCACCATGTTTCTGTGTGAGGACACCTGCTGCACAACCATCAGCTTCTGTACAGTATAGCTCAAAAGGCTTTTCATAATCAGGTATTCCCAATGCAGGTGCTCTAGTCAGACTATATTTAAGATTAAAGAACGCTTGCTCTGACTCTTCTGTGTGTACGACACGTTCTGGTTTTGAGGAAGAGACTAGCTCCTGCAATGGTAATGCCAGAATAGAAAAACCTGGGATCCAGGATCTACAGTATCCACACATCCCCAGGAAAGTAGGAATCTGCTTCTGGCTCTGCGGCAGAGTCATCTGTTGTATGGCCTCAATCCTGTCGGCTGTCAGGTGTCTTAGCCCCTTAGTGAGGCAGTGTCCTAAGTATTTGACCTTAGTCTGACATGGTTGTAATTTATCCTTTGCCACCTTGTGCCCTGTTTGTGAAAGATTAAGCAACAACAATTTAGTATCATGTAAACATGACATAAAAGAATCAGAGCACAGCAACAAATCATCCACATATTGAATTAGAACAGACCCATTGTGGGGTTGAAAGGATTGCAAACAGTCATGTAAGGCTTGGGAGAAAATACTGGGGCTGTCAATGAACCCCTGGGGTAGTCTGGTCCATGTGTATTGCACTCCCCGGTAGGAGAATGCAAAAAGGTATTGACAGTCAGGGTGAAGAGGGACTGAGAAGAAAGCAGAACATAGGTCAATGACAGTAAAGTGACTGGCAGACGGTGGAATCTGCATGAGGATGACAGCTGGATTCGGCACTATGGGGAATTGGCTCTCAACGACTTTATTAATTCCCCTTAAGTCCTGGACTAATCTATAGCCCCTCCCCCCACTCTTCTTCACAGGGAAAATGGGACTATTTGCTGTACTGGCTGTATGAATTAAAATCCTTTGTTGTAACAGCCTTTCAATAACAGGATATACCCCTAGTTCCACCTCCGGTTTTAATGGATACTGTGGGATTTTTGGAGCTATCCTACCACTTTTTAGATTGACCATGACAGGGGCTACGTTTGCCATCAGTCCAGTGTCCTGTCCATCTCTGGTCCATAGTGAACCTGGTATTTCCAGCAACATCCCCTTTACTTGAGATGGACTGTGTTCTATAACAGTAGAGTGTAACATTAACCTATGAGGGGTGTCCAATATGTCCTGTACCTCATTAGCGACCTTCTCAGGTATATCTAGGAACACACCATCTGAAGTACAGTATATGACACATCCCATTTTACATAGCAAGTCTCTCCCTAGCAAGTTAGTAAGAGCCGCCGCAGCCAAAAGAAACGAATGCTTAGTATGCAGAGGCCCGATAGTAACTTCAGCGGGTTTAGTTAGAGGATAATGTAACACTTTTCCCGTTACCCCCATAGCTGGAATAGTTTTACTGGTCATCTGTAGATTGAAAGGAGAGGTTATTACAGATCGGCTCGCCACTGTATCTACAAGAAAAGTTTGTTTCCTACCAGCTATGTCAACTATCATTGTTGGTTCTTCTCTCTGACTCTCAGTTATCCTCACTGGCTGTAGACTACAGGTATGACCTGACCCCTAGCACTGACTATTGCTTTCCCGCGCAGCATTTGCTGCTGTAACATGCGCGGGTAGATGTGAGTCTTCTAAGCCATGTGAAATCCTCCTTGCAGGATATCTACGTGACCCACCCCTCTGTACATTGAATCTTTCCTTTTTACAATCTCTCATGTAATGTCCTTCCTCATTACAGTTGAAACACCTGATCACTTTAGGTTTCTTGTTATATGGGTTGTATGCTGGTGGTCGTGTATGCATCCCCTCTAGAGCCTGTATACTTATCATGATTAACCTATCACTTTTCTCTTCCTTTTTTCTAAAAAGGTTCTTGTCATGCTCCACAGCAGACTCCCTAAGATAATCTACTGTGATGCCTTTCCAATTAGGTAATGTGGTTTGTACTCTCGTCTTTAAATTTTCTCTAAGGCCATCCATTAATACTCCTACAGCTACCTCTCTGTGATGTGGGTCCTCACCTATGTTGGATATCCCAGTAAACCGTTTTATTGCTGCTATAGCTCTAGCAAAGTAATCTGAGGCTGTTTCACTATCCTTTTGTTTTATGGTGAAAATCTTACTCCAATTTACTACTACTGGAAAATAGATGGCTAAGTGTTTGACAATTTGTTCTATATTTTCTTGGTTAATCTCATCAGTCAAGGTGTCATCTTCGTCCAACAAACAATCTCTAATAAATTTTTGTGTGTCAGTATGGGGAGGAAGACACGCCCTCAACACTACACGCCAATCCTTATTGGTTGGTTCGTGTGCATTTCCTAAGTCTTTAACAAATTTCTGACATTTTGCCAACTCTTTTCTAGGATCTGGGAATTCAGTCATAATGGAACGTAACTCTGATCTAGTCCAATGACAATGCATTGTAACATTTCTTAAAGGAACTACACCATCCTTATCCGGTTTCCCGTTGGGAATTGATATTGTGCGGACTGGGTACGCACCCACTGGTTCACTGGTTTCAGAAGTCACTACCGGATCTGCTGTTTCAAGATTTAGAACGCTATCACTCCTAGTGGTCACACTACTCTCACCTATCTCAGCTATTGCTCCTTTCTCATACTTATGCTGAACCTCTAGCATATTAACAGCATGAGCAATGGCTCTAATCACAGTGGGTTCATCTTCATCTTCTGATACATTTGTTTTGAACTGACTTAGAACAGGATATAACTTAGCAATTTTCCTTTTCTCAGTTTTAATAACGGCTGCACTTACCCCTCCCGCCACATAAGGTGGTGGGGGCGCGCTTGCGCTGAATTCGCCACGCTTCTCAACGGCTACTTCCGCCCTGCGCGCGCTTTTTGCCATGCCTACTTCCTCTGCCACGTGTTACCTTCCATTTGCTACAATTTTAAACAATCATTATGTCTATTTCTCTTTTTCGTTGACTTAATCAACCATACTTTATCTTTTACAGTATTTAGTACCTCTGCATTAAAACTCCCTATTGTTGGGAAAGGCCTATCACAATATTTGGTCATCTTTACCCACGTGTCGCAATATGCGTATGCACCATATTTCTTACACATGAGAAATCTCGCTGAACCAATAGGACTTTCCTTCGGCAGTATACTGGCCATCTCTTGCGTATGCTTAGCACCCATATTGAACAACACCAATCTACATGGAACACAGACACACCACAATGCTCTGTTCCTTCCGGCCAACAATACTCTTTTCTGTGGAACACAGACACACCTCAATGCTCTGTTCTTTCCACCCAACAATTTCAACCCTGTTGCTACAATCACTGCTAGAGATCTCTTATGCCCGGTGAACGTATTTCCACTAGCCGCGTCCACTCGCTTTTTCTCGCACTCGGCGAGGACCCCTAATACATAAATATCACTGTGGGCCCCAAGGACTATCAGCTCCTCGATACCCTGGCTCACCACAAAAATCTGCTGAGTTTATTATCGCTGGGAGCGCAAGTTGATAAAATGAACCTGCCTTTCCAGTATAATTCCTCCTAGCTGCTTCACCAATTCGCACTAACGGTGCGGTTAGATCGCACTGCCTACCAATACTAATTATTAGCAAACCTTGCGATCTTTTGGTATCGCTTTGCGAAAACCACGTTTTCGCATTCGGTATACCTGCCCTGTATACCGTCCTTCAGTTGGGCAATCCGCCTCGTCAGACAGCAACTGAGCACAATGAATAGTAAACAGTGTATCTACGTTACAAAATCACACACTATACACCTTTTCTGCGCAGAAAATTAAAAGTTCCCAACAATAGTAATAATGTCTCAGAGGCTTTCACAAGTAATTATACTATACACATATAATAACTATCAAAACGATTGTTTAACCACGTGTGAAATCTACCGGAAGTTTGCGTACGCACAGCAGGAAATACACATACGCTATGCAATGCAATACAGTTAAAACGCACAATGACAGTAAAAAGAAACAGCTTTCTCTTTTGTCCCTAGGTTCTAGTTAGCGTGCCCTAGACAATGCAAAACGGACATTCGGTTTCACAACACAGAGTAAAATTCAGGTTTTAAACACATTGCAATCTTACCCGTATATGAAGCGTCTCCACCCTTTGTTGAGGAACCGAAATCCGTTGGTCTTGCATATCATCGGCAACGAAACCTCCAAAGCTCACGAGCCCCCAAATAGTTAAGTGTGTATTGTCGCTAACCAATAACGATTGTCGAACCTCGATTTGTGTTTCCAAAGCACTAAGATTTATTCTCAAAAAGTAGCAGAAAAATTCAAGCGAAATAATAATAATAAGTACAGCCGTTACTTATCGCAGGCGCTCTGGATCCTGTGTGCAGTCATTCAATCCTGAAGTCTGGGGACAGGATGCCTGAACACTAGATGTGAAGCTGCTGCTTATATGCACACAGAAATACAGTAATACAATGAAGATGGTATAGCTTGCTTCTATTGGTCCAGGTTTCAGGAAGGTCCAAAGGGTTGTCAATCATTGGCTAGTTCATCCTAAGGAATCCAAAGGAGGGGGTCATCTCTCCAGGGGGTATGCTCTGCTCTTCCCGCCAAGATTCCTTAGTCTTAAGTAGTTCATAATTCCCTATCATTCATAACTTGTGTATGCACTCTGCGATTCCTTCGCAGAGTGAACCAAACAGTAGCAAATGTAAAGAGGTTTATTATGAAAGCACACATGATATGATTCCTTCAACCTGTTCCATATATTTCACTAATGTGCATATAACTCATATTATAACACATAAATACTACTATATTTCGACATAACTGACTATGTGTTGCAACTACCATTAATGTGTACTATTTTACAAGTATGCGTGTTTGTGCGAATGTATGGTAAAAGACCAAATACTGTTGCTGCCACGTGTAGTAGCTGCGTACGCCCTTCCACGCCGTAGCGTGCCCTTGTACGCCGTAGCGTACCGTACGCATCTTTTCAGACAAAGACAACCAAGTTTGCTCAATTTTAATTGAAATGACTTTATCCAATTTGCTGACTTCGACAGGACTTATAAGGCCCACAACCAAATTTCCTTTAAAACATTTTTAATGTTATAAAATAGCATTCAGGGTAAACTAGGTTCATAGGAAAGCAATAGAGTCCTGTCATTATTGTGAAGCAGTTCTGTACAGAATATTCAGCTTTAACAGATTGCTGATCAATTGCTATTAATTTCAATCTTAAATAGACTTTACACAGACTAGTGGCTACTAGTTGTTAATGCATTGCATATATATAATAGTACTAGAAAGTGTATACAGACTGAGTTAGATATATATCATTCTGAACTAATGAGTATATTTATTTATTTGAGAAAAACAGTGTTTTTGCTGTCAGACTATTACCAGCAGAATCCATAAAAAAAAAAAAGGATTTCATTCTTTAAACTTAAATATTTTCTAGTGAAAGTAATCCTGTGTGGGCCAGTGACAACTTAAATAATTTAGAAAAAAACTGGTTCTTTGCATGTGAGATTCAGCAGCAGTTGCACACCCCAAAAAAGGCTATATATATTATTTCTATTTTTCATTACTTGTTTATTTTGGAAGGGTCATTCAGTGAAATGTATTTTTAAGGAAGGCAGCACGCAGTAGCACACCCCAAAAAAAGGCTATATATATTATTTCTATTTTTCATTACTTGTTTATTTTGGAAGGGTCATTCAGTGAAATGTATTTTTAAGGAAGGCAGCACGCAGTAGCACACCCCAAAAATTGCTATATATTCTAATATTTTCTATTTTTCAATACTTGTTGTGGCCGGGATCCAAGTGTTTGGGCAGCGGACGTGTGTGACGGCCATGTTTAAATAGGTGTCGGGCGGGTTAATACCCAGCACTGGAGAGATTAAAAACACCAGCGCTAGGTGTTGCATGCCTAAAGTAAATGTTTAAATGTTTAAATGTATTTAATTGAAAAAAAAAATTGTTTTACAATGTGCACATACCCGGTGCCGCAGCATGGGAAGGGTTAAACCCCGGTGCTAGGGTGTATAAATGTACAATTGAAGAGTTTTAATAAATAAATGTAAATACTTAAATTTTGTAGGGGCTGCAGCACTGCTAGTTAACCGGTGCACAGCACTGAAAGTGTTAACTCCCAGCTGTAGGAGCCGGGAGTGTAACAATGTGTGTAAAAAGTGTATTTAAATGTAAGCTCTATAGAAAATATATGTGTATGTGTATATTAAAAAAAAGTACTTACCATGTCTCTGGTGGTCCAGCGAGGGCTGCAAGGGCAGCCCTGGATTGTTCACCCCTCGGTAGCCAGTTTCAGTGGCTGCCGGATGGACTTTCAAAGCAGCCTACTGGAATCAAATAGATCCAGGAGGCTAAGCGGCATAGTAGAACTCAAAGAGCTTCAGCTAGTGGCAAGCAGGGGCTGCTGCCCCAGTTCCTGGTCTCTCTCCCTCTGGTATTATTTTCGGCCAGAGAGGAAAATCCCAGAGCAAGGAGCCTGTAGGGAGTTTTAGGCGGGAGATTTAAAAGATAAATTTCCTGCCCCAGACAGACAGGCACAGGGAGGAGAGTGGGTTCGTGGACACGGGGAAAGTACACTTGCCCCTGCCACTAGCCTCGATATAAAAAGGTGTTAACCTCTCTGGGCTGATTCACGTGCAGGCTTCATGAATCAGTTTAGATTGGTTATAGGGACAGGAGGATGGATTACCTCCTGCCAAGCTAAGTCTCCAAAACTGTATAAAAAGAGCACTGGTTTGCATTGAAATGTATTATTGTTCCATCTGACCTTCTGGTCACTAGTACCCTACACTAGTGTGAACTGTCCTTATTAGGACACTTGAGCTAATAAACATCATTTGCTTCAAGAGCCTGCTTTACGACTACTTCCCTGCTGTAATTCCTGTGACCTGCAGATTTGACCCAACTCTAATCCGACTTGTTCTGCGGTTTGGACCCAGCATCTAGTACCACCACTCTGCCCACTATCTAGCAGCTCTGCCCAGTGTGTTAGGCCAGGGGGAACCATCCACAGCAACCCTTATCAACAGTAACAGTTCAGGAGTACCAACCCAGGTGCCCAGTGAGGCGGTACACTAGTAGCGACAGTTACCTTAAAGGACGCGGTTCTGGATGCCGCTAAGGAGTGCAGTGATGGCAGCAGCCAGCTTAAGCCCCTCCTACTGTGGCAGAGGGCGCATTTGGGAGAAAGAAAGGGGGTGGAGGCAAGGCAAGCCCATCCAGTCCCCAACAACACAAGTGACAGGATGGTCGAGGCGGTTCATCTTGTCACAGATTTTTGGTGGCAAACGGTGGGATAACCCCAGGCGGCTTTCGTGCACCAGTCAGGAGAGCTGAGTTATTCAGGAGAGGAATAACTGCAGCCAGGAGAACGCGTAGGATGTCTGATTATGCCAAGGTGTCCAGGGCGGACCTAAGGCTCTATGCAATGCCAAAGGCATTAACATCAGCCATTCGCCAAACAGGGCAGAGATGAGAGAGGCGCTGAGAGAATGGCGCAAGTAGAATAGATCTCCACTACAATTTATGACATACTTCAAATTTAAAGCATATTAAATAGTCCATGCATATAAAAAGGAACTGCACAGAAGCACAAATATGTGAGGAAAAAATCTCTAATTTAAAGATCCAATTATCTCAAAAAGGTTATTCACATGAGATAATAGAGGGGGCACTTAGTAAGATAAATAAAATTGATAGGGCATCACTAAAACCTAAGACTAAGGAGACTAAAAAGAACAGAGGGAATAATTTAGCATTTATTACCCAGTATAATAGGCAATATAAGAAAGATGAGAATGTGCTGTGTAAACACTGACGAGTTTTACTGAGTGATCCCACACTCCGATTTATTTTATCCACAAAGCCTAAATTTATCTATATAGGGTTTCATCAGTGCAGCATGTGCTTACCTAGTAGAAATATCAAAAGTAATAAATTGAAGATTACAGAATATATATCTACAACTACAGGATTGAAATTAAAGATTTTATTACTTGCCACTCAAAGAACGTCATTTATCTGATCCAATGCATATGTGGTAAACAATATATTGGCAAAACTAGTCAAACTCTAGAAACACATTTAGTCGAACATCTCCACAATATCAAAAATGTGGGATAAAATTAGTGATTGATAACTGGTGATGTAAAGATCCGGAAATCAGATTATCTAAGGCAGAGATGGAGAGTATCTTTAAATTACAGACATTAATCCCAGATGGTCTGAATGCAGACTTTGAACTTAAATGGTGTTTATAGAATCCCGACAGCCAATTGATGTTTGGTTATATATTTTTTTAAGACTGTGAATTTCTAAAGGTACTATGAGGAATATATTGCCCTGATTGTGGGTATATATATATATATATATATATATATATATATATATATATATACACATAAATAAAATGGGATCGTTTTAGCTATGATATCATTTTATTGGATATAGCAATCATTCATTTTAACAAAAAGAATATTTTAATTCTGGAATTTATTGGTTGTCAAATGGAACATGATTTTAGAAGCAATATATTTTGTATAGATGTTGTATCGTATTTAGAAAGAAAATATCTTTTTCTCTTATGTAGAAGTGTTCACATTCATAAAAAATAGATGAGAGGAGTTATATCATCGGAGTGTATTATATCAATGAGAAAAGGAGTGTTCAAAGCCTATGGGTTTAAATCGGTAGAGTTAATTAAGTCTGTTAAAAAATATAGACTGCTTTGTCTGAAATCGATCTGACGATAGGCTCTGCATAATGGAGAGAAGACATGTTATTATGTAAATTTGGGAAACGTTACCGTGGTCACATGTGTGTAAATTAAGAAGTGAAATGTTATTAATACAATGTGAAATTATCAAGATAAAAGTATTGATAAGAGAATGAAGAAAGGTAAATGAGTGTTTTACAATATTAAAGGAATATGAGTAATGTGCCTATTAAATGTGTAGAAGTAACTTATGAAAGGAATTATTATAGTAACCGGAATGTATTATATTAATTGACCTTGGTGATGGTTTAGAGAGTAAAGTTTCTATTTTTGCAGATGACACTAAACTCTGTAAGGTAATAAAATCAGAGCAAGATGTTGCTTCTCTACAGAGGGGCTTAAATAACTGGAGGATATGAGGTTTAACATAGATAAATGTAAGGTTATGCATTTATAGATCAAAAACAAGAATTTATGTTGGTTCATGCTGGAATAGAACAGCAACTGCTTAAGAAGACTGGAGAAGAAGTCTCTTATTCGGTAATTCCTAATTATAAGGGCACAGTCGTGCCTTTATATTAAAGTTACATCTAAAAAACGACATTCTGCCATTGGAAATCTGTGAGAGGGGGGGGGGTGTTTGAGGGTCTACATTTTAAAATGTATTAAAGCTATTAAGCTGAAATTTGTCATGCGAATGGAGAACTGTCCACAGGTGCCGCATGCCAAATTTCAGGAAAAAAGAATAGAAAATTACAATTTAGGAACAATCTAAATTTCAAAATCTGTCCGTTTTTTTCCACTTGCTGTTTTGCAAAAGTCGCTGTTTTTCTGTTTTTTTGGGGGGGGAGCGTAACTCGGTGTACAGGGCGTTTACAGACACGCGGTAAGTTTTGTTAGAAAGCTATTAGGGCTGAGGAGTGCCTTTGAGGGTTCACAAGTTTGACAAAGTTACAGTTTTTTTACGATTTGGTAAAATATGCCCCATTTTAAAGATAGGGGATTTCATAACATTGCGCATGTCAGATAGAGGTGTGTGCTGGGTGTACTGAAAGTGGCTTCACTTTTCTTCTGTAAGCAGGAGAATTTAGCCATATTTATTGGGTACACAGGGGGTGGTTGGTGTTTTGGGGCTGATGGGTGGCACGCTATACTAGTATTAGCCCTGGCACCGCTCTCATTTCACAGTTTAATAATCTCTCCGAGCGGTGCCAGAGCTGTGTTACAGAGCCCGTTTAAACTTCCCGCCCCTCAGTGACGTCAGTTAATTTATTCACTGCACTAAGATGGGGCCTGGGAAATTCAAAAGTGCTCTGAGGTTCCTGCTGTGATTTAAAAAAAAAAAAAAAGCGTGGGTCCCTCCTCTATTTAGTCTTAACCCTAGTGCTGCCAGCCTATTGCTAGTTCCGTGAAAATCGGGGAAAAAATTTGCGTGAGGTCCCCCCTATTTTCACGGAACCAGCACTAGGCAAACCAGCCGGGGTTGGAGGCACTATAGCAGGGGGACATACGGCAGGGGTCCCCCTGTCATAATGACTAACCAACCCCAGGCTGTTCAGCTCTGGGCTGGATGCCCTGGCTGCCGTGGGTATGCTGGTGCTTGTAGTTTTACAAGTAACAGCATGCCCACACTATTTAGGGGGAACCTGGCTGGCTGGGACTTGTAGTTCCACAAAACAAAATGGCATCCGTTTCTTTTTTTTATGAGTTATATCGCCGTTATTACCCTACACCCACCACCCAGGGGTGTAGGAAGAGCCCTAGTGCTATCAGCACTGGGTTGGGTGTCCCTAAGGGGCCCTACTTGTTTTTTTAAGCGGACCCCACTCCCTAGGGAATCCAGCCCAGCACTGAACAGCCTGGGGTTGGTTAGTCATTATGGCAGGGGGAACCCTGCCACATGTACCCCGGCTATAGTGCCTCCAACCCCGACCTGTTTGCCTAGTGATGGTTTCATGAAAATAGGGGGGGACCCCACGCAAAATTTTTCCACAATTTTCACCGAAGCAGCAGTAGTCTGGTTGCACTAGGGTTAATACTGAATGCTTTTTTAGAAAAAAACTGTTATCTATTTTTAACAGTTTTGAAAGCTGCAGGGACCTCCAGCTGTATGACAGGACAGTGTAACAGGGATGTGTGTATAGAACACGCTGCTACAACACAGGAGAGTTAGCTAACACGGGAGTGTTTTACATCGCAGCAAATCGCTAGAGATGACCAGCGATTTTGAAGATCAGGGTAAAAATCACAGCTTGATACATTAGAGAAATTTTGGACTAAAATCGCGGGTTATCACCCGCGATTTGCCACGATTTTAACGCGCTGAAAAAATTGGACCTTGATAGATTTACCCCCTAGTGTTCTTCTGGACACGGGATTTATCATTACAGCAAGGGCAGCGCTGTTTATGCCGTACATCATTTTTAAGCTGAACTTACAATTTCTTGATATGAGACATATCTAAGTTCCTATACAGAGGGAGTATATTGCTGACATAATTAGCCAGATAATCATTAAATGTAGTTTTTACTCATAATATCTTTCCAGTTTGAACAGGGCAACGGCAAGATCAGAGAGGTGCTTCTTAGCACTTACAAGATCCATATATTTCTTCCTTTATTTGGCAGATTGACAGTAACGAGAGTTTTACAACCAGGGGAGGGTTGGCAGACTTTAGCCCGGGGGGGCAAGCACACAGCACTGGCCCATAAGTAGCAGCCCATCCTTAAAGGGTGGTTTTTGGTACAATATATATTTATCTATATAAAAAGAGGCTATTTTAGTGTTGCTTAATATATATATATATTTTTATGCCGAGGCCCAGAGCTGGATTAAGGCTCTGGGGGACCTGGGCACTTTAGACAGGGTAACCCCCTATGATGTAGCATGGTTATCATTTTAGACAAATACACAGGCAATACTGTGTGCACTACTGTTAGGTGCACACAGTTCTGCATTCACGAGCAGTACACGGTGAAGCCGGACATACCTCCCAACTGTCCTAAGCGAAACAGTCACCCAAATTCGGGACTGTCCCACCAGATTCAGGACAGTTGGCAGACTGTCCTGCTCTCTCCTACCTGTTCTTGTCACTGTCACCACTTGTGGCTGCTTATTACTTTAGCTAATTTGCTGGTTGTCTGGATCCTGGAATATTGGAGGCCCTATTTAGAAAAAAATGGGTACATAAAATATAGAAAACTCCAACCAGTCCCAGTGTTAAATCAATAGCACCCACATTTTATAATTAGGCCTCCCTCCAGCCCCAACATTAAAATAATAATATTCACATTTGCTAAATAGATCTATTTCCTTCCAACCAACCCTGACATTAGATAGCAAACACATTTAATATATAAACCTATTTCCCTCCATCCAAACAGCCCCACAAATAAATTAAATTGCCCCCCACCACTCCAAAAACAAAAAAGCACCCATTAAATAACTAGCCCCCTCCTGCACTCCACCATTAAATAGCCTACCTCCCACACTAAATAAAGACCCCCCTTCTCTCACACATTACAATAACACACACACTATACTGACATCTTACACACAATTTACTGACATCTCACACACTTTACTGACATGCTGCCCATCACACACACACATTTTACTAACATGCTGCCTATCACACACATTTTACTGACATGTTGCCCATCACATACATTTTACTGACATGCTGCCCATCACATACATTTTACTGACATGCTGTCCATCACACACATTTTACTGACATGTTGCCCACACACACACACTTTACTGACATGCTGCCCATCACACACACGCACACTTTACTGACATGCTGCCCATCACACACACACACACACATTTTACTGACATGCAGCCCATCATTTACCTTATTCATCCCATCTGCGCGCTGTTCCTCACACATAGGACGGCACCTGTCATGTGGTGCGCGTCCCATGTGACACCGGGGCTCAGAGAGAGAGAGGGGAGGGAGAGAGAGGGGAGGTAGGAGGACGGATCGGAAGATCCGTGGCCAATCATAGTAGGCCGCTGGACCCGGAGGAGGGGCCAGCCACCAAGCAATAGAGGCTCGGGCGTCATGGAACTGCCCAAAATAGACTGATTCAGTCCGGCCCGGGGGGCATATTCCCCCCTGGCCCAGCCCGTCACTGCTAACAACATTCATTATTTTACCCAATTATAAAATTTTAATAGTTTCCAATACAATGCTTGAATTACGAGAATTGCTGACAATAGCACTCACAATCACACTGTCCCTTCCTTTCCACTCGAGGATCTAGACAATACAGTCTGCAATTATAATTCAGGAAAGTCTGATCACTGGGCATATGATAACCTACTCCCTTTGATTTTATTGTGGCAACTACGATTTATCTGCCACACTTATATCAGAAAAGATTTTGAGTTTATACGAGAACTCTAATCCCCCCAGTGAGTGTTTTTTAAATACACATGTCTTTTGTGTTTATGTTTTTGGTTTTAATATTTTATATTTTCTTTGGCAAGATGATGTCCCATTATTTTTATTTCATAATTAATAAAAGTTAAGTTTTAGGGTGGAGTGCTATTTAGCCTTTTCTTATCGAACTCTGTTTTCTTTTTCCATAAATTACTCACAAGCCTAGCACCCCCTCCTGTATAAATATCACACAGGAGGTTCCCCTTGTCTTTTTTTTTCTCCTTGTGCCGAGCATTCCATTCTCGTTTCTTGGTAGTGAGCAGATCAGCAGCGGCATGAGAACGAGCCAAGTGGCTTATACACCATTTTAATGTAATTTAACTCTAGTGTAATTTTGTAGTTCTACTTTTTAATGAAGTTGCTCTAATGTCTCTTCCTAAGACACACAGGCCCTAAACTACGATAAAGCTAAACTAAGAAAATGTAATAGTACTGCATGTGTGTATTCCAGTGAACACACAAATCTGTGAATTAGCAGCTACAGCATTGTGTGAGTGACATCAATCTCACTCCATGATAGTGCTGAATCTGCAGCTAACCACAGGATGTGATGACATACCATGTCTTTATTTTGTGAGTGACAGCAATCTGACTCCATGATAGTGCTGAATCTGCAGCTAACCACAAGATGTGAGAACATACCATGACTGTATTGTGTGAGTGACAGCAATCTCACTCCATGATAGTGCTGAATCTGCAGCTAACCGCAGGATGTGATGTCATACCATGTCTGTATTGCTCAAGTAGCACGTCCATTAAGGTTCCTGCCGTAATCAATGTAATTTCATTGCTTTTTGGAGTTTGAGTGGAGGAGTTTCAATAGTTTTCTTACATTTTAGATGGTGTGTAAGGAACCTAAATCGAACATGTTAAACCGTAAGGTTTTTTGTCTATGGAATACACATATATACATATATTTGCTGTAGGATTTACCAAATAAGAGACTTCATACACAGTGTATAAACATATAAAACTCTTGTAACACCATGATACATGTACCACAATTTAAAATATTGAATTATTGTTTATAAGAAACCCTTTTTTATACAGAAAATTAAATTTAGTAACTGAGGTAGGCCAAGATTAGTTTTGGCATAATTAACAGCTGAAAAATATATTACCTGATGCAGTCCAGGAAATGCATGATCCATTTGTATACAGAAAAAGCTCTGTTGAAAAAGTAGATAATATAGTTGATTACACAGACATGTCATAACGGTGAGACAGTATATAGTGTGTGCTTGCAGTGTTAGGGTAAAAATGTGGTAATTGCATTTAGCATTTAACTCATACATGCCAACTGTTAAGATTTCTCCCCCGGGGGAGAAGTCACGTGACATGGGGTAGGAAGGGGGCGTGGTGACATTGTTGCGTCACCATAGCCCCGCCCCACTATAAAATTCCAAAATTTACAGCATTGCATGGAGAGGTTAGGGCTTAATGGCACGATTAAACCCCGCCCCCTCCATTGAATGCTGTGAATTTCAGTAAATGCGGGAGCTTTGCCTACTCTTTCGGGAGTCTGGGAGGACTCCACGAAATTCGGGAGAGTAGGAGAGTATGATTTAACTTGTAGTTGACTACAAACACTTCCACACAAGTATGGAAAATGAGGTTCAGTCTCGCTAATATGTTCTAAGTGGTAAACAAATATTTGTGTCATTCAAGCCTACAACATCTGTCATTGCGAGTTCTTCTTAAGTATTAAAAGTAACTGTTGTATTTGAAAATTTACATTATTGATGTTTTTAGATCAGCTATGGAGCGAGAGACCCGCTGCTAAGTGATAGGATTATTTTTCCAAACCTCTTTCGCACAGTTCAAAACTATCAGATGCAACACTTGGCAATTGCAAAGTTATTGAGAAGTTTTGGGTGGAACTGGGTCGGAATCATAACATCAGATGATGATGCTGGAGAACGGGAGCTGCTACATCTGAGCAAACAATTGTATAATTATGGAATTTGTACTGAATTCAAAATTAGAATTTCTCCTTCACTATTTTATAACATTCATCTTGTTTTGCAAAATTCATCAACTGAAATTGTTGTTATTTGTGGAACTTTAACAATAAACTTCATTAGTGTTTTGAATAAAGCACAATATTATCTCTTTAACAAGACAGTTCTCCTTCCAGCATCATGGTCCAATGCAAGAGAATTATTACATTCCGATATGAGTGAACTGGCCGATCGTAGTTTGCTATTTGCTTCTCCATTGCGTTATATCCCTGGATTACAGGAACGTTTATACAGTTTTCATCCATCCAGCCGTGCGACTGACAGATTATTAGAAGATATCTGGATTTATTACTTTAGGTGCTTGTCTGGAAATGTTCAAAAGAATGTTATCTTTTCACATATTTTTGGGATAAATCTTGATAACTGCACCGGGAGGGAGAGCTTTAGCCAGCTTTTAAATTACTCTGGAGATTCCGCCACCTACCAAGTGTATATAGCAGTCCTCAGCATGGCCCAGGCTTTACATGATATGTATATGTATGGAGCAAAGTATGGTTTAACTATCTCTGAATTTCAACACAAGGTGAGTAAAAATACACAAAAATATTCCAGAACAAAAATCATATTGCTTCGTATGTTGTACTATATAGAATAATTTAACAGCTCTCATGAGATTCAGTTCACAAACGAATTTGGACACCAATCTGAATAAGTTTTGAATGTCTACATTTCGGACATTGCTCGTTCATCTATGACATCACATAGAACTTTCCAAATACTATTAAATCATTGACATCACATAAAATTCCCAAAAATATCAATAATCATCTTTATCAAAGAGGCTGTAATAATAATGTATCCTTCAGTACAGGACAGTATTTCTACAGCTGGTACACTACTGCACATTTATAACAGCACAACATGAGGGCTTATTACTAACCTTAACATGTAACTTTTTTTGTCTAGTGCCAGATAGCTACAAGGTCTTTCTCCAGTTTGGCCATAAATAGGTTATCACCATTTTACTTCTTGCCTACCATAGGATATGTCATCACCAAATAAAAAGTAGTTGTCTTTGAGTGTGAACCTAATAAGTTGTGGAGCAGAGGTGGGTAGATCATTACTTTGAAGAAAATACTGGAAAGCAGAACGACATAACAGGATGCAAACATTTCATTGGACAGACTGGAAGAAGAACGCCTCACTACTAATTTTACTAACCCTTAGACCTACTTCCACTATATTAACAACTTCCTCATAGTCATATTCTCAATTTTTCCTCTAGCACTACCATTAGGACCCCAAAGCTATCTCCAAGGGTGCCAATGTAGCCTAAACCCCTGACGTTATGTCACTCATTCATTGTTTTTCTTATCCTCCATAATGAGTGCAGACAGCCGACATGGAGAACAAGCAACTGACATCTTCTTACCAGTGTCAGTGATTCCTGTGATCGGCTGAGAGTTTGGCGCTGGGCTAAGATATCACAGACTCCTAACAACAGGAGCAGATGATGCCAACCCCACTTACTCACTGAGACAAGCAAACAATAAATAGCAAATAGTAAGAAAATGGATTATGAGAATGGAGTAAAAACTGTGAATTTAAATTAATAATAATGTTCAATACAACAAAGCAAGTTGTAAATATACTGTAGTATCAAGGATCATGACACTATATGAAACAATAAGAAGCCATTATGACCATATATCTGGGCTTTTCACACCCTACATGTAATTTACAACCACTGCATCTGATACCTCTCCATCTGTAGTCATCTCTTTTACATTTTATAGCCAACTCATGATTCCAATGTGTGTGTGTGTGTGTGTGTGTGTGTGTGTATGTATATATATATATATATATATATATATATATATATATATATATATATATAAATGTCTTATTTCAGCATATTTTGTGCACAATGTTAAGACCATTACCACAAACACACTTTTTCAATACCTTTTCTGTGCACCCACAATGGTGTCTACCACCGCATGGATTTTACTGGTTAACTCTTTATAACATCTGTGTTTTCTTATAATGACCCATTAAAATATGTAGGGACAGCAAAGAGTGCAGGGGTTCCTACCTTGTATGGGTCCCTGGACTTACATAAGGCTCTCTTATTTTTATATATGTATTAGTTCCTGTTGTGATCTACATAATAATTTACACTATGTTACAGATTACATTAATTCTACATTATTCTTGCAGATGAGGTCATAATTTGTATGTGTAAAACCTCTTACCATATTCTGTCTGTTATTTAAAGCTAAGAAACTTTGTAAGTAAAGTTAACTACAGAGGCCCATATAATGAAGAACTATTTTTTAATGAAAAAGGAGAAATGCCAGAAACACTAGAAATTGTGAATTGGGTATGGACAACAAATGGCAATATGAAGACTCCCTTACGGGTTTATGTGGGTACATTTGATCCATCACGTCCAGAAGATCAGCAGCTGATAATTTTACCTTGGAGAATAACATGGAGACATGGAAAGGTCAATTCTAATAAAAACGATAATTATACAATTACAATTATAATAAATATGACAATAAGAATAGCATAACTCACTGAGGAGAATGATAAATGAAAAATTCAACAGTAATATATATATATATATATATATATATATATATATACAAATCAAACAATAATAATGTATCGCTCAGGTGCTCTACCTAACACTTCTTATCAATCTGTAAGATAGTCCAAAAGCCCTTCCTTGTTTACAGGATGAGTGCCAATACTCCAAAAGACCAGATGGTAAATTCGGTAAACAAAAAACCTTTAGAAGAAAGATGTAGAAAGAGGCGCCTGATAGTGCAGTATCAGTAGAAATATGGGCCAATGATAAAGCGTGGTATATATTATGTATACCCAAAGTAAGTGTAAAACAAGCACATCAGTAAGTGAACCGCTGCTTGTCACCACCTCAATAGACCATGTCAGTTCTTGAAATCCTCAGATAACCGGTACTCAGATGAAGTAACATATGGAAAAAAAATAGATATCAAGGATAGTGAAATACAAGGTAAGGCAGGGAATGAACACCAAAGGCTTATGTGCGTACCAATAGATATATATATAAAGGCTTATCTGTTTACTGCAGGATCTTGCTATCCCCTATCCCCTATCCACTGTAGATGAACTTAAAGTCTCTGTTCAAATTCTGGAAAAGGATCCAATCCTAAGAAAGGGTACAATATCAACAGATTTTTCAACTACCAATTATAAAGTAAAGAAAATTCAGACTAGATTCCTGAAAGAAGTTTATTAGAAGTGCTTAGTTTAGTTTCAATTTTATGTTACTGGGTGGGAGATTTTGCAGCGAGCTCTGAAACTACGACGATTACATTTAGAAAACTTTTGGACTCCAGTATGACAGGCGATAAGAGTTCCTAATTTAACATGTCAGCATGCTAGCGATTTTCTAAATGGAAACCAACAATTATTTGGAATTCCGGAGTGACATTACTCTAATACTGCAAAAGAAACTCATTCTATTTTGTCTGATCTGTTTTGGTACATTAGATATGGTCTCGGATGCTTATGTTCTGCTTCCCATGACTATCTCCGATGTATGTGTAAAACAGAGGAATTATTGATTGATTGACCAATTGCTCTTCATACTCTCATGTTAAGTGATGTATACTTAATATAAAATAATACAACATTAGACATTGATGCTCTTTTGAGTTAACATTTAGAATTAAAAGCGCATCAGATTTTACTAGATGACTTATGAAGAATATCATTGTCAGAGTAATAAGATCGGACATTTAGAACCCTCTGATTTAACAGAGATATGTAGATGACAGTAACTGTCGAACTCCAAAATTGAATCTAGCAGCAGGATGATATAATCATATTAAAAAGGAAGGACTTTTACAAGAATGGAAAGCTATATTTATTAAATGTAATACCTTCGATTTAATGGGATAAATATACCTTAAATATTTTGAACAAAGATAGCTATACCTATTGATTCTAATATCCTCGATCTAATGAGGTTAAATATTTTCAATATAGAATATATTTGCGGCAATTGTTAATGCCGCGCTATCAAGTAAAAGGAATGGCAGTCACTAAAAGATACTGTGATTATGAAAACTTGTCCTATATAGAGCTTTGATTATACATTTTGGCTGTATAGAGGTGATAGAAATGTTACAAATTCTAGATAGCTACTGTATCGGATTAAAACACAATTAAATTATTTTACATGGATCAAAAGGGGTTAAAAGGGGTTAAACACAATACTAACTTCCTCCAACAATGCAGTCCACACCTAATTCTTCATTGGTTGCTGAGAGTTTAAAAATCCTACGAATTTGTCTAGAGAAAGCCCAGTGTAGCGAAAGGCGTGTTGGCGTCTTGCTGTGCACCTCTGCACAAAATTTAACATTTGACTTGATTCCATTAGCGATCTACTTAGACTGTTATAGGTTTAGCAGTCTGCCCAACCCCAAGATATATTAGAACAGAATAGGGAAATAGCAATAAACTCCCCTTCCTAAACTCTTTACAGGGAACCACATGAGTAGTAATGGGTTAATCCCTGCTACCTACCTAGGATGATACAGGATAAATGTTTGCTTAGGCACTGTGAACCAAGTCTGATGCCCATTATAATGAGATTACTATGACTCCAAGAGAGGATTGTAGACTGCTATAGGAGAAAATTAGAACTGATTTTACAACCAGTTTATATTTAGATTGATAATGTAGAGGAACTGTTGTGGAAAGAGATAAAGGGAGATATGGACAGCGATTTTAAAATCACACATCACAATTCATAATTCTTTTAATATTATTCTGTTTTTAATAATAAACAAGACACTCTTAATATGGTATAATAAAAGTTAAGTTTTATTTTTTGGCAAGGGTACTTATGAAACCAAGTCAATGAAAATTATTTAAGACTACAGTGCACCAAATTCATGCCAGTCATGTTCTTTACTCTATATTCATGTATATGTTGTGAAAGCACAGTATATCCCAGCTGCAATAATAAGTAACTTTGATTATATTCAAGTATAATGTTTAAATAATGTATTTGTTAATCTCAAACATTATCTGAGTAGAGCAATATACACATTTAAAATACAAGAAAAACAATATCATACTTGGACAGCAGTATTGCAATGCCAGGTTAATATTTTTATTCCCTAGGTCCCACAAGGTTTGTGTTCTGCGATCTGTCTTCCGGGAAACAGACGAGCAAGAAGGAAAGGATCTCCCATATGCTGCTATGACTGTATTCCATGTTCAGAAGGAGAAATATCTAATACATCCGGTAAATATCTTATATTTTATTGAAAAAAATACTTTACCTGCCCACATCCCTTTGTCCATTGTAGAGAGATGTAGATGTTATCTATTTATTCAATTAGGCAATTCACAGTGCTAAAATTGATTAAAATCAAACTATTAGTTTGGATGCATTGCCTTTCTATAAATAGCTTCTAAAAAATTTCATATTTCTATGCTATAGTAGATAAAGATATAACAAGCATGAACTGGACACATGGTCCATCACAGTTTTAATTATTTGCTCAATTCCCAAGTTATAATTTTGTATTGTAATATTATAATGTGTCTAAATCAAAATGACTGATTACTGTTTTACATGTAGTATCAGTACTGCCCCCTTTGGGGACTTTTACAGCACATTTCAAAAATCAATCATTCTAAAATCCAATTCCCTGTGAAAAACAATTAAATAAAATGGACAGTCTTCCCCAGTAATGAATAACATATATCATATACCAGTAGTATAGAGTGCATGGTCCCCCTGCAAAAGTGACTCGGCCAGGCTGAGCTGGTTAATCTATAAAAGAGAGATCCGCAGTGAATGACCACCTTGTTTTAATGTGACACCATTGTGACCTGATTAGCTATGTTGTTGCAGATGCCAATGCCTAGGAAGAATCAGGCACTGCTTGACCTGAACTGCAAATTCTTTGTTATAACAATATAGCATCTATGCAGGGAGCCACAGGCTCAGCTAACAACATGCTTCACTAATTTTTATTTCATCTGTGCAGAACTGCATCTGGAAAGGGCCTAAAGTTCTACTGCTAGTAATGAGTTGCCAGCACCTGAAGTTTGTTTTAACACAGATTCAGGCCTATAAAAGCAGCTTCCTGTGAGCAAGACATTGTCAGTTTATTTAACTTGTCTCTGTTGAAACCTGAATCTCTAGACCAGTGCTCATGTTCCATTCTGATTGTTACCTGAGTTTGACCTTTTAGCTGTAGACGTCTACCTCTCTGGCTCTTGATCTCTGATTATTTTCTGGACCTTTCTATTAGCTGAATTTCAACTGTTCATTCTGGAATACAATCATGTACTTTAAAGAGACTATTGCTATTTACCTTCCTGCTATTGGAATTCAGCACTCAATATCTGCATTATCAGAAACACATTTTAGAACTTACATCACTACTAATTAAGATAGGACTGATCTGAGCCGGATTAACCTTATGTCATCTACATAAGTGAAGTGTAGTGTTATGTTCTGTGTGTGATGCTTCTTTGCACATGATACATGCATACAGAACATCTACAATACAGTATATGACATTTTAACGGTATGTTTTCCACCTGGGTGTAGTTTTATATTATTATATATGATCCATTTTCCAAATCTATTTAATCTCACATCTAAATTACATTGAATGGAATGGAGCCAGACAAACCTTATATCACCTATCTAAGTATAGTGTTATGTTATGCCAATGATTCATCCTTGAACCAGTTACATCCGTACATTAGCATCTACAAACCAATGTAATATAATATTATATTATGTTTTTATCTAAGTGCAGAGCCATGTTATGTGTATGACACATTTTCCATATCTACTATGCAAAGCGTTATCTATCAAATAATATACCTGTGTATTATTTGCTGTTACATTTTTCAAAACATTTACCATATTACTGTGGCACATTGTCAAGCAAGAGTATAGGAAAAATATTTCATAAGCACAACAAAGGCACAGCTGCAAAAAAGCCCATACTATGTCTGTTTACAATAACTCTAAATCCAACCATGTACACAATACAACAATATCTATTTGCAGATATTGCAGATAACACCTTGCAAAATAAAATGACATTAGCCAACCAATTTTTAAAAAGTGCTTGTGAAATTGAGTCAAGCGAAGACAAAAAGACAAATCAGCGCTGAATTATGGTATATATGTGTGGTCTTAACTTGGAAAACCAAAAGAAACCATGGCAGGATACATAAAACCAGAGATAACAGTATATAAAAAAATATATTTTGATTGTCTCAATAAATATAATGCATAGGCCTCATAAATTGGTAAATTGGTAACTGAGACCAAACATTTAAAAAACACTGGGACTAAAAGTTGTATAAATGGAATCACAAATGATGTCTATAAACGGACTACATTGATAAGTATGTCCATGTAACACTAGTAAATATATTGTAGTTCATATAAAGATATAATCACAATAACATCCTTCCAAGATATCCAGCAAATCAGCCCATAAGTTGAAAGATATATAGCAATCAAAGTAATGCTGGTATAATAATGGTATTCCACGTCCAGATCCTGATGAAATGTCACTGTCAGAGGACTTGCATAGGAAATAAATTATATAACTCACTTAATTGTCTCAGTGGTTTCCAATGCTGCAGCTCCCTGCTTATGACTATATCCGGGTGCACTGTACACAACCATTGGAGAACATTGCCCATAAGCACAGCAGTATGTTTCCTCACCATCAGTGAAGTTAGTATTAGCAAAGGTGAGTAGGTCTTAACATGCAAAAAAGTGAAGATTGATTTCAGCATTGGTTGCAAGTTCCAATTAGATCAATTAGGGCACATCAATCCTGGAGGGAAAGAAATGATGCCAATGTAAATATAAAATGCGTCCAATATCAGATAACTGAAACAGCGATCCCAGTCTAGAAAAAATAGCGATACCGTATTACTGGTGTAAAATCGTTCTGCGCAAGCCCAGAAATGGACCATACGCCTGTGAATACAACAATGTTCAATTCATCTTTGAGCACAAAGGACATTTTCTACAGCCTACGATTTCAGGGACGGAATGGGGAAGGGAAGGGGCAGTTGAACGTAGCCGGGGTACAGTAAAGGAGTTTCCTCCATTGATACAGGTGTTTCAAGTTCAGGCACACGCAGAAGTACGCTCTTTCCCAGATGTAAAGTTTGCACCCACTACAGGTATAGTATAAGTGACAGATGACAGCGATGATTAAGCACGGCATAAGCACACACATTTTTTGCATTATTGTCAGCTTTCCTACAGGTAGAATAGTGGATTTAGGAGCAGGGGGGCAACAGAGGCAGGAAGGGCAAAAGATAGCAGTGGGGCAGTAGAGCAAACTGGTGGCTGGTAATATTAAGGATAAAGAAGTTGGATGGCAATAAGGATAAACAAAATGGTAATCGTAATGAAGGTAAATAGGTTGGGGATGGTAATGTAGGTAAAGTCGTTGCATATATGCAGAAGGGGAAAAAGGTGACACAGGGGCAAGATGGAAAAATATGGCATAGGGGGAAGTAGGGGCATAAGGTTACATATGGGCAGGATGTGCATAAGATGGCATTGGGAAAGGATGGGGAAAGTGTATGCATACGGTGGCAAGAGGGAAGGAGGAGAAAACGTGGTAACAGGAGGGGAAAAAGGTGGCAATGGGTCAGGAGGTAAATTAAGGAGATAAGAAACAATAGTGTTCCCATGTTAACTGCATGCTTTTCAGGGTGTTATTTATTTCCTTCTTGTGTCCCTTCAAAACTTTATTGCTTTCATATATTTTTACACAGAAGCCCACAAAATTTGCCATAGAATGCCAGAAGAAGTTTCCTGTAGGTAAGTGTAGGGTTATGGTCATAACTATACTACTCACACATTACATGGAATACAATTGGGGAAAGCTGAAATGGAAAAGGACTTAGGAACACAAGATGACAGGAAGATGAGTAGCAGCACATAGAGGGAAGAGAGCAGCTGCAAATGTAAACACAATCACTGGATACAAAAAAGGGGGATACATGCAAACATACTATTAACAGTATATAAGTCACTAGTTGGATCAAAGAGGAAACCTACGCAAACACAAGGAGAACATACAAACTGCACACAAATAGGCCACTGGTCATGAATCAAACTCATAACCCCAGTGCTGCGAGGCAGAAATGCTAACCACTGTGCCACAAATATTTTCTGTACAACATTGCATCATATGGTGGTGCTATATAAACAAGAAATAATATGGGGAATATAATATATGTAAATATATGTAATTAATTCATTAATTCACTCTTTTATGCAAAAATAGATAGCCCAAAAATGTGTTTCATATCTACACTCATAATGCCCCGTCACGCTTATCCTCCCCTGTGCCTCCTCTTCCAGGTCGCGCTCTTGTCAAAGATATTTTTTTTTGGATGAAGACAATTTAATAATATGGAAATATTTACATTGTTTTATCTTATTTTAGTATATCATTAATATTTGATGTGGTATTATTATGTCAAATGGATCCTTTCGTGTGAGCTGATGAGAGAGATATGAACAGGAATGAAGGAGTTATTCAAAGAACAGATGTTTCTAATCAGAGATGTTGGACAAAGAGTTGCAAGAATTTCTTCAAAGTCTCCATTGCATCCCGGGGAGCTAAAAGGATCAAGATACGCCTATATACCTTCTCAGCCAATTGTAATATGACATTTGTAAATTGTAGTACAACCTACTTTTATTGGTACTAAAAGTGATTGTCTGGAATGTGAACAGACAGAGTTTACAGAGACTGAAAATGAGAGTGATATTATCACAGCGCAAGCTTTTCTTTTGTAAATAAACAATGATATAATTTTATTCTTAAAGTTTCTTTTGCTGAAGAAATTAAATTATTACTTTAACAAAATTAGAGGCAATCGCTGAGATTTCTCAACATGTTCGATTTGGAAAAGGGACATTTGGATTTCTAATTTTGAAATGTATGGTTGACGATTTTCTCTTTTATAAAGGAAGGTAAGTTATTGCCGATCCTTTTGAAATAGAAAAAAGTGTACACCATAGATTGCAAACTGGTTATCTTGTGGTTTTTTTTCCCCATGAAATTTGTGTTGCAGAAATGAGAACTTTTAGCTTATTATTTTTGATTATGGTAACTGTTTTAAAATTTAAAAGTATGAGTTTAAAGTGTTACATTTTTCTGTCTGCTACTTTGCTAAACAGTACATCATATGTATTTCTGTTTTTGGAATGTAGGCAATATAAAATATTTACCTGAGTTCAGGGGAAGCTGCTTTGTGAACTGCTTATCTGAGTATGAGTGTGTGTTAATGAGTGTTGAGAAGTTAAGAGATAAAATAAAGAGTTAATAAATCTACATAGTCACTGAATACAGTGTTGAGATTGAGGCTATCTCTCAGACGTGAGGCCTAATGGACTTTCTGGATAGTGGAACTGCGGGGCCACTATCGATTGATTGCGCACTGCGGGACACATTTCAACTTGAGAAATTTGGACTTGCGTACTGCAGAGACCAGTTCTTACAATAAATAAAATAAAATAAAGATGAATATTAAATATAATGAGCGATTTATGTACTGCGGGGGATAAATCCTCAATGAAGTATAAGAAATAGATTGTCCATAGGTTTAGATAGAAAAAGAAGTTATATGTTTGTAGAACTGCGGTACTACACAACAAAAAAAAATGTGTTTTTTTGAGTGTTTTGTGTAAGGCTGTATGAATATGACTAATCATTGTGATAAGCAGTTTCCAAGTACAGAGTCCTTTGATAAAAAATATTTTGGATAATGTGCAAACAGAAATTGAGAAATTGAAAAAATCAGCAAACAAAGTTATTGACATATTGAAGTATTGTTTGACAGAGTGAAAGGGCTAAGAACTGATAAACAAAAGTGTTTTACAGTCACCTGAATCTGATCTAGGTGATTCTGAAACAGTTATGTCTGAAAAGACACAGGATAACAATAAAATAGTGGAGAAATATTCCAATGAAATAATGTAATAGGGAGTGGCTGCAATACCAGAAGTAACCAATAGATGGCATTGGGGCTGCTTTAGTATATTAGAAATAGTTAACTGTAAATTTATTTATTTTTTAAAAATGTTAGAAATGCATTATGGGTTTTGGAAATTTCATTGCCTGTGGGACATTGTTCAATTGTGTGATAATTCTAAATGCTGTGCATGAATGACATTTTTTATCATACTAAAATTACTAATATTTAATATAATTGTGTTGCTAAATATGTATTTTCTCCTGTGAGTTGATTAATATAAACTTTTTATGATTAAGCTAAAGAATAGTAAATCTTTTAAGGATTATTATGCATAAGATGTGGCTAAAATGTCACATTAGATGGGTATATGTATGTGTATATATGTATACAACATAGTAGAGCATAGATAAATGACTGTTAAAATTTGGAGCTGAAGTGTTAGCAGAAACTTTGAGAAGCATTATTCAAATTGCAACCCTATAGTGTAGGAGTAAGAGTTGATCATTAATTGTGATATATTATTAGTAAGAAAAAGAAAGATTTGAAATATACATTATTGACTGTTCAATTAAAATCTTTTAGACAAAGAGAATTAATAGCCTAATAATTTAAAAATATTCAATGTGATTGTGAACCAAACCCAAAAATGTCTGGTAACTATTTTACATGTTGACAAGAATTATTTCTATCATTGTTTTTTGTTAGGACAGAGAAACAAAACCATCCCCCACACCTTTCCCTCCTAGTGGAAACTGTTCTATGTGTCCAGCACAAGAGAAGGTGGGCCATGGGCTTTGAAGAGAATGAAATACATGTGTAGATTTCTGATCAAAAGCAGGGAACTTTAGATATTGAACTATTATCATCATCATCATTTATTTATATAGTGCCAACATATTCCGTAGCGCTTTACAATTGGAGACAAACATAGTAAACTAACAAAGAAACTGGGTAAAACAGACAAAGAGGTGAGAAGGCCCTGCTCGCAAGCTTACAATCTATGTGAACTATTAATTTTATTGTCTGATTCTCCTGAGACTTTTATATCACTATGATTTTGTATTTATCTTATATGTTAATAACTTACTTTTGCTTTTTGTTTTTTACAGTCTTTGTAGACACTATTGTTAGCTGTTAATATTCCTATATCAACATGGCTACATGGTTTCCAGATATAAACTGCAATTTTGCCAGTTCAGGTTAAGTATTTGGGTTATTGCTTGACCCAAGGACTGATACATCTTTCCTCAGAAAGAGTGCGAGTTATTCTGCATATGCAGTAGATGCTAAATAAATCACAAGTGCACATCTTTCTAGGGGTGTGTAGCTGGAGTTTACATGGAAACTATCAAAGACCTATTGTTTATTATAGTGACGAATTTAAACATAGATGCTCATTCATTGTCAATCTGTTTAAAAGTATTTGCAACTGTAGCATTATTCATAGATAAAGTATAATATCTAGTACTTAGTCAGAAATTATCTCTTTTCATTCCGTATCCTGTTTTGCTCTTGATGAATTTTGCACAAACATGACAAGTCTTCGCTGCCAGATTCGTAAATTGTAAATGAGATCTTTTGGCTTTTCTTTATCTAACCATTTGTTGGTGTAATATATTTAATACTGTTATGTTCTTAATTAGTGTACATAGGAATGTACAGAGGGTGGATGAGAGTACTGATGAGTATATAAAAAATTTTATGAATTAATTTATGACTGTATGGAACTTTTGGACTAGAACCTTTACTGCTAGATCTGACATTGCGGATACACACTTACTAGGAGTAGGTATAATTTTTTTATACAGATGGTAGTTATCATAGATAAAATGAGACTGGAAAGTTATGTATAAGATAAGCAAGTAGCACTCACAACAGTGTGTGAGTTGGTGCAAATCAAAAGTATTAAACATCTACACAGATAGTAGATATGTATTTGGTGCATTGTGGTGGTTTAGAGATTGTCTAACTGTAGTTGGTACTTCGATAGCATATTTTCAATATGTGAAGAAGATGTTAGATGCTATTCAGATGTCATTGCAGGTAGTGATTAAGTGTTAAAATCACACAAGTAATACTGATCAATTGTATTAGGTAATAAAAGGACATATGAAGTTACAATAGGTGTAGTAAGAAGTCCATTACTAATTAACATTTCTACACAGGACTTGAATTTGTTGTTGTTTCAATTAATTACTGATCAGAAATTAATCAGAATGTAAAAGTTTTGTTATTCACAGGAATTGGCCCTCTGGAAGTTGAAGGGATGTGTACAAGATACCAATGGTACATGGAAAGATGGTAAAGATAGATAAGTGGCCCCAAAGGCTTACCTACCAGCACTGGCAGAAGCAGCCTATGGTCTGACTCATTTACATAAGGATGGTATGTGTGGACTTGAGGCCTACTGGTGTGCACCTGGCTCCTCTTCTCATGCAGGTAAAAAGGCTGGTTCATGCTTTATTTGCCTGAGGGAAGAATCCAGGTAAAGCAATATCTGTAGAACCATCACATATCCCTCCTGCAGAGACTTATTCCAGGTAATATAAAATTGACTTCATCCAAATAAAAATGTCGTAATCTACAGTATGTTCTAATGATTGTAGATATGTTTTCTAAGTGGGATAGAAGTGTAATTTCACTGCAAGTTGCACTGCAGTATTTACAGCAAAGAAATTGGTATATGAATTTGTGTATAGATATGGTATATCACCAATGATTGAGAATGACAGAGGTACACATTTCAATGTGGAAGTTTTTTTTTTTTTAAATGTATTTTTACTAAAGAATAAAAATAATAAGTTTCTGAAACGATTTAACGGTATATAAAATACACTGAGTAAAGTGATGAAGAATACAGGGATGATTTGATTAGAGGTTTATCTCTAATATTTTATAGTATCAGAACCACTTACAGACTTCCATTCAATTTTTTCACCATATGAGATTTTGTTCAGAAGATAACCCAATATTATTATCAGCCCGCAAGAGACTTTTAAAATGCATTCAAGATGTAACTGTTAAGTACCTGAATAAGATGAGTAAGCAGTTGCAAAAGCAACAAGAGACTTTGAAACTGATTGTACTACAAAAGCCTATTGATAACTGTCAGTATATACAACAAGGAAAATGATATGGTCAGAAATTTTTAATGTTCTAGTTATTTGACAGATCGATGGGAATACCCACAGCATTGAAAGTTTCTGAAACAAGATACTTGGATTCACATATCCCACTGCAAGAAGGTAGTCGATCCGACAGTGACCTAATCTAAAGACTAATAAAGTTTTGGAACCATATATAACAATTTTGTTTCAGGAATGGGATAAAGATGTGGTTCAGGAAGAAGAATCTGACCAGAAGTCAAAGGAAAATATCCTTATTATTATTCTTGTCACCGCTATAGGCATGATTTAGTTTTATTGTTATACCTTATATTATTTTTTTTTATGGACATTTGGTTATGAGGACCTGATGGTAAGATCCGGTAGTGGTTTTGAGGAAATGGGGGCATATAGTCGTAAAAATAGAGAATCAGAACTGTCTTCATCATTCATTCTACTCATAACTAATAACACATACAATAATGACACATATAAGTTAGAATTAAAAGATAAGTAATTGGAGATAAACCTGAGACTTGTAATGAGAGACTGTCAACTGAAATATGAATATGTCAATATTGTAATAACCTCCTGAAAATGTGTACAATGGTATGATAGGACGAGCAATTAAACTAATTGTTGGATATGTACACATACACTACATGGACACCAATATGTTGAATTGTTGCCAATACCTTTAAATCTTACAGAGTTGCTTAATTTGCCAGAGGAAAGACCAGTTGCTGGGAAATATAATGAAACATGACCTCTTTATTTAAAATTGTTGCCACATGTATTGACTGAAAGTGTTACATGTATAAATTTTACTAATAGACCTATAGATGAGAGAAATGAACATCTAGGTAAAATTGGGAATATTCCTGCATTTAAAAAAAAATCTAAAATTTAGATATGTTGGATCAAAGATATCTTTGGGAACCGTAGCAGGAAAATACAATATAATGTTACAAGATGGTGTTTGTAAAGAGCAGTTAGAGAAAAGCAAGTACGGAAAGTTTATAGATATTGTATACATAGAATTATTACATGTAGCAATACCATGTATTTTATTAGATAATATATTACAAATGTGGAAGTAAGGCATATAAGTGTATATTATTGAATTAAGGTAGAATATGTTATCTAGGTTAGGTGATTCCAGTTGTTAATGTATTTACACTAAATGATTTAAAGGAAATTGTATCGAAAAAAGTATTTAATAGATATTTGACTATAAAAAGAAAGGAAAGAAGTGATGAAAAGAGTGCACAATAACCAGTATCACAACTTATTAGTGAATCAACTGGTGTACAAGTATGGATTATATTAGAAGTTATAGGCACTGTACATAGAAATATGAATTGGTTTTATATCCAAGGTTTAGCTACATTGATTGATAAAATATCAAATGTGTATGATGAAACCTTTTGTTATGTTGAAAAAGAACTTCAAGTTTTTTAATATATTGTTAATAGAACATAGATTGATCTTAAATTATTTTACTGCACAAACAAGAGGTTATTGTGTAACATTACAGATGAAGTATGAAACATAAAGTTGTATTTTTTTTTGACAAATGAAACATAATCTAGAGAAGATAATTATATGGATGAAGTAATAAAAGCAAAGAGAGATTTTATATATAACATGACATTATCTGCAGTAGATACAAGGTTTTCGTTGTTAGATTAAAAACAATATATAATAATAATAATTTTTCAGGTTTTGGTACATGGTTTCAATCGTTGATGCATTCATTAGGAAGATTTCTTGTTTTTATATTATAAATATTGTTAGTTATCTATTTTGTATTAAAATGTATACCAGTACTGTTGAAATTTTGTAAGAAAACATTGAGTAGAGAAATTAAGAGAGTGAATAATATAGGGGAATAAATTATAGAACTCTATGAACAAATTAAACCTTGTAATCATAATATTGTGTTATAGTTTAGAGAACTATCAAATGAGGGACTGTCAAATATGTTTGAGTTTGTATGAAGACAATTTATTAATATGAAAATATTTACATTGTTTTATCTTATTTTAGTATATCATTAATATTTGATGTGGTATTATTATGTCAAATGGATCCTTGCGTGTGAGCTGATCAGAGGGATATGAACAGGAATGAAGGAGTTATTCAAAGAACAGATGTTTCTAATCAGAGATGTTGGACAAAGAGTTGCAAGAATTTCTTCAAAGTCTCCATTGCATCCCGGGGAGCTAAGAGCATCAAGATACGCCTATATACCTTCTCAGCCAATTGTAATATGACATTTGTACATTGTAGTACAACCTACTTTTATTGATACTAAAAGTAATTGTCTGGAATGTGTTGACAGAGTTTTCAGAGACTGAAAATGAGAGTGATATTATCACAGCGCAAGCTTTTCTTTTGTAAATAAACAATGACATAATTGTATTCTTAAATTTTCTTTTGCTGAAGAAATTAAATTATCACTTTAACACTCTGCTTCAGCATCTCCAGCTAGCATAGTGGAAGAAAAAAATAACATCATAAGCATGTATGTTTGTGTCCATAAGATCCAAGGTTGGGCATCATATCATTAACTTTCATTAAATACATTAGTCTGTTCTCATGTGTTTTTTTGTATCATATGTGTATATGTGGGGTCATGTACAGAAAATATTACTCCCATTAATTGGACAATATTGATGAAGTGCAAACTGCATACATTTGACAGTTTTGCCTATGCATCCATGTATAACTTTGTAATGCTCCAAGGGATCCTCACAGAAAATACATAGTAATCTTGGCTAGAACTTTGTTTGTAAGTACTTGGATATCTCAACTGACAATAGGATTATGGTACAGCACAAATTTATTATTAGGTCAACAGATCAGAGCTATTGAGCATGAGACCCCAAATTATCCAATAGGCGGACTAGGTTACAGTCTAGGGCACTAGGCTTTGGTGGGTTTTTGATGAGAAATTGGCAATTTAATTTTTAAAAAGGCACGTGCAGGGTTGAAAAACAAGTGAATATATACAATGTTGGTGTGGTTGATTATATTCCTATAGTGACAACATTGCAGTCATTTTGAATGTTAATGCATTGTTTGCAATATGGGTGCATAATTTAGTCACTCCCATAACCCTCATTCTCCTGCCACATATAGGTTATTTCTCTAACAGGAAAATTTTGGTCAAATTTTGCTAATGCTAAAATCATTCCCATTAACAAATTTCAGCAGCACATCAAAGGCGCACAATGATAAGCAATTGATAAAATCGCAGACTTTTTTAGGTAAATAGGATAATAGGAAATTGTTCTGGAGAGAGAAACGACCACATGTAAAAATAAGAACTCTACTTTGTAATACTATGGATGGTGGTTTGGGAAACAGGAATTCAAGGAGTGCCAACTGCAGCTTAAGTACATAAAGGGAGACTTTGCTACTTATGGGATGTCAAGCTCTTCTGAGGTCCTGACACCTTGACCAATCACCTATGCCCTTATTCTTTTCTTTTTGTACACTCTATAAAACAAGGCTGTGTACAATGTACTGTAAGCATTTTGGATTGAATCTTCATACTAGTACTAGTTGCATCTGCATCTGCATTGGCAGTACGTTTGAGTTACGCAATTGCAAACAATTTCTTTAGTGCTTTGGAACCACATTGTTTGGATCAGACAATCTATTCATTCACAATTAATTATTTGTGGGCTCACGGCTTTCTACTCACGGACCTACAAATTTTGGTGCATGAGCAAAGGGCGGAAGACATATCAAAGAAGAATATTTGCATTCTATACTGTATCATTTTTTTTGTTGATGTACAGGATCTCTGGTTTGTGAGTTGCATAGTTGCTGAATAAATATTGGGATGAAGATAATAATACATAGTCTGTGTGTATTGTCACATCTCACCGCTTATTTGAAAAAGTAGTTACTTTCTGCCTATTGCCATAGTTCAGCATTTTTAGCTTTGATCATTTTCACTTCAAGGCAGTGAGCTTGGGTGACAAGAGAGAGAGTGATGTTGTCAACCAAGATGGAGTTATTGGAAGGGATAACAACATTGGCAGGAGGAAAGATGATAAGCACAGATTTGGAGATGTTGAGTTTCAGGAAGCACTGTGACATCCAGGTAGTTACAGCGGAGAGACAGCAAGATACCTGGGTTAGAAAGGCGGGAGGGATGTCAGGGGAGGAGTGATAGATTTCCATGTGGTCAGCATAGGTGATATTGGAGGCCAAATGATTGAATTAGTTCACCGAGAGAGGTGGTGCACAGAGAGAAGAGGGCCCAGAACAGAGCCTTATGGGACTCCAATAGAAAGGGAAAGAGTCGGAAGCAGACATGCTAAAAGAGCAAAAAGAGAGGTAGGAGGCAAACCAGGAGAGAGCTGTTTCGCCAAGACCTAGGGAGTGAAGGGTGCTGAGGAGAAGAGAATGATCGGCGGTGTCAAAAGCAGCAGAGTGGTCGAGGAGTACGAGAAGGGAGAACTGACCTTTGGACTTAGCTGACAGTGTGTCATTTGTCACTTTAGTGCGGAGTGCACAGTTGAGTGAAGGGGATGGAAGTCAGACTACTGAGGATCAAAAACTGAGTGGGAAGAGAGAAAGTGGGTCATGCGATTGAAGACAAGTCATTCGAGGATTTTAGAAGAAAAGTGAAGCAGAGATATTTGCCGAAAGAGAGGATGGGTCAAGGGAGGGGTTCTTGAGAATAGGGAAGATGAAAGCATGCTTGAAGGCCGAGGGAAAGATACTAGTGGAGAGAGGGAGGTTAAAATAGGTATGTTTGGCAAGAGAGAGTGCAAAATAGTAGGAGGAAAGGATGAATTTAAAGTGGATGAAGCCAGTAATGGAGCTGGATTTCCTCCAGTGGCATTAGGAGAAGCAGGAGCACTTTTGAAGGAAAAAAGTAAGACTAGAGTGCCAAAATTGGGGTTTAGATTTGAGGGGAGGAAAGGGGGTGACTAGGGCTGCAATTTCAAATGCAACAGAGAGTGTGGTGATGTAAGGTATAAAGAGAGACAGCAATGTTGGGACATGATAGGGAAGAAATGGGAGCGAATAAGGGTTCAAGGGAGGATGCAAAGATGATGGGGTCAATGCTGTTGATGGGACGCAGAGTGAGAGTGACTTAGGGTGGGAGATGGGGGCAAGGGGTAAATAGAGGGTAAAGGAAAGGAGATTGTGGTCAGAGAGAGGGAAGATAGCAACGGAAGAACACTAGGTTCACTTAACCAACCAACCATCCACTTAACCACTCACCCTTCTGTTTCTCCCCTGGCTCCTTTCCTCTCTCCCCGTTGCTTCACTGGCTCCCTTTTGTGCCTGACTTTGTTTACCCTCCCTTAGGATGTAAGCTCGAATGAGCAGGGCCCTCTTCCCTCCTGTCTCCATACCTGTTCTTCTGCTCCGTCTCTACTGTATCTGCCTGCTTGGAGTTTCTGAAGTACTGGTACTTTGTGTTTATTGTCCTGTACTGTTTTACCCTGTATAGTCTACTGTTTGTACCATGTTCGGCGCTGCGGAAACCTTGTGGCGCCTAACAAATAAACGATAATAATAATAATAATAATAGGTTCAGGGAGTAATCATCATGGTGGGTGGCAGAAATTGTCCATTGGGGGAGGCCATAGGATTAAGTTAGAGTTAGGAGTTCAGAGGCAGCGATAGTACTAGGAGAGTCAGTAGGGATGTTAAATTCCCCAATGATAATAGTAGTAAGCTCAGAAGAGAGGACATGGGAAAGCCAGGTGGCAAAGTTCTCAAGAAATTGGGAGAAAGGGCCAGAGGAATGATAGATGACAAAAGGAATGTAAAGAGGAGAGAAGAGGCGAATGGAGTGACTTCAAAGGAGGAGAAGGAGATAGAGGGCCTTATCATTAGCAATCGTATCTGCCGTTTTTTCTTATGACATTCTTCTTTGCGCATGCCCAGAAGAAGGGGATAAGAAGGATAATCCATTGTATAAGCTAAGATTTTCTTAAGTTAAGATGAAAATCTCTCAACTGCACTTAAGACGTTTCCAGACCACTTAAGAAAAAAGGGTTGGGAATGGGAGACGAATGGGCGGAGAACCAAAATAAGTTAAGAAGAGTAGGCGTTACTTGTACTGACTTAAGACGAGTAGGCGTTCCCTCCGGATCCGTCGGATAGTTAAGAAGAAAAGCTGTGAGTTTTATCTTAACTCCTTGCTTAAACTTAAGAAAGCTCAGGGTCAGGTTTAAATCCAAAGCAGCTACAGCAGCAGCAACAACAATAAACTGTTCTAAAAGCATCGTTTGATTAACACACTTCACCTAAATTTTATTTTATTGTTTTACAAAATTATTTTATATTTATATCAAACATTAAACATTGTGCACATTTTTTAAAAGCAACCGCTTTTTTATTGCAACCCCCATTGTAATACATAACACTGTAAAGTGGCTGATGTGTCAACAGTTAGTTGCTAATATTTGTTAAAAACAGCTAACAATACGCTAGTAATAATATAAAAGCATTACAGCTTACTATAAGAAAATTGTATGGTTAATGTGTGTGGACTTAAACCAAGCGTATGCATACATAAGGGACACATAGGAAAACCTCACAAAGATGGGAAGGATATATAAACTCCAGAGAGATAAGAGCGTTTGTAAGGATTCAAACTCAGATTTCCACTGTAGAAAGGTGGATTGTCTAACCACTACGCCAACGTGCAAGTGGAAACAATGTGTGCATGAGATAGACTAGAAGGAGAAACTGAGCATCAACGTCTCTCTCAAAACAAGCCTTTTTCCTTTTTTTAATTTTTACTAATGTCAATGATTATACTTTGACATTTTATAGCCCTAAATATCTTGGTACATGCACACTTTAAATATTTAGATATTGAAATTCAGTCACATATAATAATACTTACAATAATAATACTAATAATACTAATAATAATTGGACTTTTTTTGTTTTTTTGTTTTTATTTTTTTTGGGGGGCACACAAATTTCAACATGCTATGTAGCGATATTCCACAAAATGTGGCAAAAATCAAACTCCTAAACCCACTGATGAAAAAGGGATTGTCTGACCAACACGTGCAAGTTGGAAACAGTATGTGCAGGAGTAGAATGAATAGCAGAGACTTGCCTCATAACAAACAGTTTTACTTTAATAATGTCAATTAATGCAACAATCAATCAATTATATTATTATTATCAATTCTACAAAGAAATATTGGAGACCTAAATCCTTGGTACATGTACAATTTAAACTTTGGGATATGGAAATTCCAAACCCAACACATACATTACTGTCAACATGAAAGTTGAAGGATAAACAATAAAGAATTACACACACATTCTCTTGTTCTCCATCACGAAAATTGTGTAATAGGAAACTTCAAAATATAAATAAACATGGATGCGTATGTAAAGGCTAATAATACACAATCTGGAATATGTCCAATATAATTAACGTTTTGCCTCACTAATAGTCGCGAAACGCACAGTCTGCACAGGTACGTTCTTCATTTACGATTCGAACCTAGTACCCTACTGGTGTCAGATGGAATGGCTAACCACAACACTAACGTCCAGACTAAAGAATACATATGTTATTTAGGCTACACTGAAACAACAGATCATGCAACATATCTGCAATTGAGAAACCTGATTCATTCCACAGAAGGAACACCTAAGTATATTTGCAAAAGATGTAATCACAGAAACCACATACACTTACATCATTTTTTGTAATCCAATGCAAAAATATGCATGGGGCATTTTTATGCTAAAACAGACACCCGTGCTCTCTAAAAGCACCTGCGTCTGCCGTCATCTGAGCAGCGTCAGCATATGCACCTGCAGATACTTCTTTAATTATACTTCTCTTTAAAACACCATTTGCTGCACTTGACCGTAGACGTTGTGAACGACGCCAGGCAGAGGAGGAGGAGGAGGCGGTTGGGGAGCCTCAGGCGGAGGCAGGGTTCAATTAACCCGAGGTCTAACTGGGCTACAGACCGGGGGCATCAGGCATCTAGGAGGACCTTGAAAGTGCTCAGCAACATTATTGATCGGTGTGGGGGCGCCCCCGGCCCAATCAATGCTGCTGAGCATGTCACTGTAGTCCTTCCCCGGTGCTCAGTAATCTCCTTACTGAGGAGATCTCGTGAGAGTGAAAGTCTTACTCTCACGAGATCTCCTCAGTAAAGAGCTTACAGCGCGCCATGGAAGAACTACAGTGACAGGAGAAGGAGGTAAGTGCCTGAGGGGGTGGCGGGTGACTCATAGGGAGGGCGGCTCGGCTCACAGGGGGTTCTAACGGGGAATGGAGGCCCTCTTAGCCCAGGGGCCTCCATTCCCTTAATCCCGCCCTGGGCGGAAAAGGTGGAGGTTGAGGCGGTGGTGGAGGCAGAGGGCGAGGAGGAGGATGAGAAAGTGTACACGGAGGCAGTGAAAATGGTGGTGGAGGTCGCAGAGGAAGTGGAGGAAGTGGAGGTGGCGGTGGCCAGCCAAGAGGCAGAGGAATTGGTAGATGGTAAGTACTTACAATAAGGCCTTTACATAATTTTATAACATTTAGATGTCTATTGTACTGGTAATAAATCCCTGATGTCACATATGTTCAATTAAAGTTGACATAAATGTCACAGGTTTCCATCATGATGGGCCTACAAAATATTTTTGGAAAATACACTTTACACCCCCCCCTCCCTTGGCCACACCAGAATTGTGTATATATATATAAAACAGCAACACAAAAGCCATAGGCCTCATGCTCCAACTGTATTTTGCATCCCATTAGACATTGCTGTCAGTTTAAAGTTATGTAACAGTACACGTCTCTGCTAATTCCTGTCTATTTTCCAAATTCGGTGGCAATGGATTTTTTATTTATTTCTATTTTATTTTACAGCTCCTGAATACACCTCAATAAGGCCAAGAAACTCCCCTTCGGTGGCCGAAATCTCTGGAAACATCCAGAGATATAAAAAAACAAGCAAAATTCCCGAACAAAATAAAACAACAAATCAAATTATTGGACGACCTTAATGATTAATTGTTGTGTGTTGTTATTAATTGTTATATGCTTTAATTTTTCTAATTTTGTTAAATAATATAATATAATTAAACACAATCATTGGTGTGTGTGCCTTTATTAATATATTACAATTGCACAACATGTGGGTATAAGGACAATAAAGAATTGAGCTTCAATAAAACAAAAATAACATTTAAACTAGATCGCAACATTTATATAGCACCACTAATTCTGCCTCAGTGTACAGAGAAGGCAATCTGTCCCAAGAGAGCTTACACAATACAAGCTCTCTTGGGACTCAGGTCAATTTGTTAGCAGCAAATGAAGATCCTATTATGTCTTTATATTTCGTGAGGAAATCCACACTAACATGGGGAGAACATACTAACTCCACAAAGATAAGGCAATGGTCAGGAAAAAAACTCATGACACCAGCACTGGGAGGTAGAGGTGCTAGACACTAAGCCACCATGCTGACCTGGTGCTGCCTGCAGTATTTTTCTATACAAGATGGGTAAATAACAAAGAAGCAGTAGATGATAAAAAAAAAGGTTTGCACTTGCTAGTTGCATTTCACAAAAAGGAACCTGTGCCCTCAAACAACAGCCCCCCCCCCCCCTTCCAAGAGGTAACCCATCTGTAGTAATAGCATACACATATTGTGCCCTGGGGACCAAACTCATTAAGGTACTCAGAGTACAAGACCTGGGGGCATCAGAGTAGTAAAAGCTTATCTTAGTAACCAGGTAGCAAAGGATTAGGGTGACTGGGAGTAATAGTTTACCAGGCGGTATACACAGGGTGACAAGTACCGATGCAAATGGTTGAAGGCAGGCAGCAAAATGTAATATCAAGGTCAAGCAAGAAGGTCAGGGAGGACAGTGAGCAATGAAGGTCTGATAGCAAAGTCAATGGGCTGAGACGGACAGCAGACTATGATAATCCAGGAACAAGCATTCAGGCAACAGGTATTTAATCAGCAGGTACAGTATGCAGCAACACAGCAGGCTGCACAAAAATTCAGGGCAAGAATTCTAAAACCGGCAGGGAGGTTATGCCCTCCCTGCCATTTAAAGTAATGAGATCCGATCAGGAGGCAAGCCGTACACAGTAATAGGTGATAGCAGTCACATGACTGCAATCACAAAAAAGAGCGTCCCAGCTGTCTAACAAGCAGCTGGGATTGAAGAGACAGGGCAATGTCCTGGCTGCTAGGCAACAGCCAGGACAGAAAAGACAGTGTGAGGCATTGCGAACAGCGCAGTAGTTCAGAGACACAAGGGGAGCATCTTGGCTGCTATGCAACAGACAGGCATGGACGAAAGTGTGAACCGTCGCAAATAGCATGGCTCATAACACAACCGTTATACTACCGATGCTACCTCCTCCACCACTGCTATCAGATTACAAAACTGATTCTCATCCAAAGGCCTCCAATTGTCCTCCTAACTCTAGCCCATGCTTTTAAAGCCATGATGCCCAGGATACTTTTAGTAATAGCAACTCTTCCGTGTAATTTTTTCTTAAAGAAGGAATACCTATCAATACTGACCCATAGAAGATCTGGATCTCCCAATAGGAAAATTGTGCCAGAGAAAGGTCAATATAGCCTGTTCCTACGTCTTACCTTGAATGTAACCCACAATCCTGAACGCTTCTCATTCCTTCCAGACCTCCCTATACCTTTTCAGGGCTGCATGGACCAGTGCCTTTCAAGCTATTCCTTCTATCCTGGCTTGAAAATTTTCAAACATAAGTGCATGATGTTTCAATGCTTTTAGCTGCTTGTGCCAAATCCATAAACCTGACCCAGTTAAACTGAAATAAAGCATTGGCTATGGTATTGTTCTCCCCAGGAACATGCCATGCTTTAAACATAGGGTTAAGCACAAGCATTTTAAAACATTTTAAAACAAGATGCTTATTGAACATCTGCACAATCCCGAGACTATTACACCAAAAAAATGATACACCTGATGTTCAAAATATCTTAGAAGCTGGTTGTGTAACACGCATTATCCCCCTCAATTTTGTTAGTACCAGCCTAGACTGGTTGCTCTAGGATTGGTTACACTGTTTGGGGGGGGGCACACTGTTTTTTTTACATTTATTTATTGCAACATTTTGTATGTCAAGATTACAAAAGTGTAGACATTATGACAGTGTTGACATTCTCATGTGTCAACATTTTAGATGTCAAGACTTTGCACATATAGACATTATGTATGTCGACATTTTAAATGTGTAGACATTATCTACATGTAGACATTTTGTTGGTCGCCATTATAACCGTCTAGAGATTGTCTCTGTCGACATTATGGTGTAGATATTTTGAAAGTTGACATATGAATGTCGACATTTCACACCCATCCTCACTTATAATAATAATTAGCGTCAGTCTTTGGCAACACAATCAAATTGTTAGTTGTCCATCTTTCTTGCCAGTTCCAGGTGCCAGTTATATAACTCATATGTAAGTTTATATTCTGATTTTTCTCATTTTATTTTATAATCGTTTTTGCTACATCTTGTACATCATCTTTATTAATTATCTTTATAATCTTCAAGCATTGTACCATTTTTTCCTATATTAAATTTTAATGTAATAAGTTGATGTCCTTATGTTACATTCAGGATACACTCAGTCCAGATTTGTGCAGGCCTAACAAGGCGCGGAGTCTAACAGTCCACTAGTTTTCACCAAGAACCACCGCAAATTGGTATGGACTTGGCTGCTAGGGAACTGCAGGTCGGGGCCTTTGGTTTTGCCCCTAGACTTGAGCGGAATAGATGAAACTGACAATGCAATAGAAGTAGTAATTAGGTACCTTGAGGGTGCTGTGGTATTCACTGGAAGGTAGTAGACGACAATCTGTGCTGAACAGGCGGAGGGTCTGGATAATAGCCGGTTCAATACACAGACCAGATGGCAACGATACTCAGGATTAGACGGGAGAGAGGTCTGGAATACAAGCCAGTTCGATACACAGGTCAGATGCATCCGGTACTCAGGATTAGAAAGGAGAGTGGTCTGGTATACAAGCCGGTTCGGTGAACAGGTCTGATGGCAGCAGTACTTAGGATTAGACAGGAGAGTGGTCTGGTATACAAGCCGGTTCGGTACACAGGTCAGATGGCACGCAGGAGGATCCACAGATGCAGCTAACCAGGGAGCCAAGACAGGAACACCAGAATAAACAGCCACACAGAGCTCTGGAAACACAAGGACTGAGTCAGGAGGACTGACCTGTTGATCTGACACAGGTATGATGTCAGGTCCTCCTTTAATTTCAGATTCCCCACCATGAGTTCACATGATGTCTCATGACAGTTAGTCACGTGACCTCCTCGCTGCAAACCCGGAAAGGCGGCTGACAGCGCTGGAATGAGGACAGGTAAGAGTTTTTACACCTTATAGCTCTAAACAAATCTATAGTCTGTTTAAAAGAGATATCTTGCCTGGCTGTGTAACCCTTTTAATGCAATTGTGAACGTCTTAACTCTTTTCAGAGTGCATCATGTGCACAATTGGTTAAGCTACAGGCTTCTATTGTCCTTAATCAGTAGATGGTAATACCTATAGGTGTGTGTGCGAAAGTGAGTGCCTGCATGGGGAAAGATCCAGTAAGATCTGTAGGCTGGGGATAGGAGAATATAAGACTAAATGCTGGAATTCCATGCTGCCTCTTCCAGCAGTTTCCAAATCACAAGTGCGCAGTGTGGATTGTGACAGTTCGAAGTTATAAAACAGTAGTTTCTTTACAGATTAGAGGAGCACTCAGGCCACTAGTAGATGTGAGGTGAGGGTTGTGTGCTGAGTAAATTTGGCCCCATGTCCAGTGCTGGGAAGCAATGGGGGGTTAGGGATGGAGGAACTGATGGGGCAAAATGTGGGTACACCTGAAACAAGCCGGCTGTGAGCAGATGGCAGGGGGTGGGTGAACCAGTCACAGCAAGGTGGAGAACTGTAGGAAGAGGAACCCCCACGGAACAGGGCAATTGAGGCAACTTCTAGAGACATAAGTGGCTGCAGTATCAGGGCACCAGGAGTTGTGGGGTGGTCAAAATAGGGGCTGAAAAACATTAAAGGACCTGGGTTGAAGTCAAGGGGGCAGGAGCAGGGAATTAGTGTATATCATGGGAACCAAGGGCAAGGGTGTTGGGAATGACTCCTGATATGGCATCCACTGGCCTGACACAGCTAGATGGAGGCTGGCAGGCATAGGCTTCAAGACCGCCATAAACAAAAAACGCCGCAGCTGCAATGGTAGTGGTGTCTTTGAAAGGAGAGGAAGCAGAGAAAGTCTCAATGAGCCAGTGTGTGGGGGGGATGGGGGGGGGCACACAGGGATACTCAATATGTGACATATAGGGGCTTATACAGCTTCAGGTCAATAAAAGCCCTAAGTTAGCTATTCATTCTTATAACCTAAATGACTGCAAATAATTAATCGCAAAGCTGAAACTTACAAATCCCAAGATAATAGTTTGTGGTAGCAACACAAAAAATCCCAAAAGATATTACCATGCAGTACAGTCCAAAACAAATATAGCCCTATTGAAAGCTCACTTAGCCAAAATAATTATTGTGGTGCAGTCACCACAAAGTAAAAAGTGCAAAGACAATAAAAGTGTGATGTTTTGCACAGGCACAACATGTCTAAATACATGACATTTGTAAATAATTTTATAAACAGTATAGTGTTAATATTGGGTTTTGTATATTCTTTAATATGGTTATGTTTCATATTATGCATTTGCTAACATGCTTTTGCCATTTCATTAAGGCCTCTCTCTTTATTCTGCTTTGAGGTCCAAACATTCACCTCATCCACCCAGTTTACCTTTATGTTGCTGTCATTTGCCATCCCCCTTGTCCTGTCTCCCAATTCCTTATTAATTTCAATGCCATGCTCCCTCACTTCTTCTTCACTGACCTTCCCTCCCTGATCCCGGGCAACTTTAACACCCCAATTGACAATTCCACTGGATTTGATGCTACCAAATTTCTCTCCCTCTTCCTCATTTGGTCTGTCCCAATGAAAATCCTCTCCCTCCCACTGCAGTTGCCACTTTCTTGATCTTGTATTTGCACACCTCTAATCTCTAATTTTTCTATCTCCCCAGTTTCTCTCTCTCTCTGGCCACCATCTCCTCTCCTTTAGAATCTCCCTACCCCCATCACCATCTCCTTTTTTGACAAGTTTAATTTTATGAAGTGCAACCTTGATGCTCTTGACCCTGCCATTTTCTCCTCCTCCCTATATTTATCTCTCTCCCTCACCTCCACTATTTCATTCACTGGCCTGGCTGTCTCCTCTGGACTGTCACTCTTAGCCTACAACAGTCCACACCACAACGTGGCATTCAAAACTGACCCGCTTCCTTCAAAAATGTTCTTGCACTGCCAAGAATGACTGGTGGAAATCACACTCTCACGCTGTCTTTCTCCACTTCAAATTAATTACCTCATCCAGTCCTACCTGATCTCTCTGAATAGATCTACTGGATGCCTCATATCCTAGTTGTCTTCCAACTCCCATTGCCTCTTTTCCACCTTTGACCTTAACTGCCTCCCTTCTTCCCTCTCCATCCTTGACTTTGCCTCCCACTTTATCTGCAAATCTAGTGCATTTAACATGACATCTCAACCAACAAGGCTCCTCTCACTTCACCCCCTCCTCCTATAGCCTACTGATCTAGTCCTCCATCCCCCTTTTTCTGGGTATGAAGACTGTGTCCTTCTCACTCCACCACTTGTCCTTTCGAACCTATTCGATCTCACCCCCTCCACTCCCTTTTCTTATTCATCATTCTGGACCTCTCTATGACCTTCATCACAATGGACTTTCCTCTTCTCCTGCAAATGCTCCACTCCATTGGCCTCCAAGACATTATACTCTCCTGGTAGACCACCTACATTTCCAATTTCTTGTTCTCTGTCTCTACACCTGACTCCACTTCCCCTCCACTTCCTCTGACCTGTCAGCATCCCCCAAGGGTAGATTCTGGCCCCCTTCTCTTCTTCCTGCACATTTCCACCCTTCATTGATCTTATCAGGTCCTTTGGCCTCTAGTACTACCTCTGCACTGACAAAATCCAAATTTACCTCTCCTCAGTGGCCATAGTGGAATCCTAAAATTGGTGGTATGGAAATTTAGAAGTGATGTTGTGACAGATGTAAGTGAATGGAATTTGATAGTTTTACAATGAAGACAGTAGGAGAATTGGCAGTATGGCATATCACTGTAATCCAGCCCACTTCGACCACTGTCGTTGCTCCAATGGCCTCTCTCCCTCCCTCCTCTCTCATGTATCCAGTTGTCTTTCTTCTATTGTCTCTTGGATGTTCCAGTGTTTTTTAAACTTAGCATGTCTCAAACTAATCATGTCCAAACTGATCTCATTGTCTTCCAGCCCTCCAGAGACCTCATACATCCCCCTCTCTTTGTCTGTTGACAGAACTACCCTCTCCTTTGTATCACTTCTGTTGTCTGGTCGTCATCCTCAATCTTCCTTGCATTCAATCCTTACATTCATTTTCTTTACCAATTATGCTGATACCATATTTGAAACATCTCCAGGATCAGACCGTTTCTCACCCACTCTTTTGCTATATCTTGATTTGACTTCTGCAACCTCCTTCTCTCTGTCCTCCCTCTAACCCACTTCTCCCCATTTCTGTCCTTTCTCAGTACTGCTTTTCATCCTATATTACTCTTATCACTCTGCATCAGGCTCCCCTCCCTTCAAATCACTCCATTGGCTCCTTATCCTCTACAGAATCCAGTTCAAACTCTTCACCCTCATCTACAAAGCCCTTGCCACTCCTCTTCTTCTATATCTCCAACCTCATTTACATTTACACTCCTTCCCACCCTCTCCGCCCAGCTACATTATGCGACCTCTCCTCCACATTGATTCACTCTTCTTATTCCTATCTCCAAGAGTTCTCCCATGTTGCTTCCCACCAAATCACTCACAATCAATCAGACTATACACTAGTCTCCAAGGCTTCAAACACACTCTAAAAATTCATCTTTTCATTAAAGTGTCCTCCTAACTCATCCCCTTACTGCCCCCTCACACTTACCCACTCCATGTCACCCTCTTTATATCTGCTCCTTCCATCTAAATTGTAAACTTTCATGAACCTCTCTTTCATTCTGTTTTTCTCCCTTCAGTATCAAAGCCATCTGTGCACCCATGTTAAGCACGAGCTGCCAGGTATCCTTCATTATTTCTGGCCCTGTTTGTTGTACCCATGCTTGCTTCATGCTTGTGTGCTCCCTACTCTATTCCCTACACTCCTTTGTACCCTCCATGTATTATCAAACTATTTTTTGTTGGCTTATCATGTATTTGTTAGTTGTTATGCCCTACTATGGAACTTTTTGATGTTTGTTCTGCCTAATTATGTAACTTGTAGCTTTGTTATTTGGTAATTTGAAGATGTCACTCTACTCAATTTTAGGGGGTCCATTTGTGGAGTCTTACAAATAATAATAATTTCAGCTTTGTATTTATCTGCACATCAATATGGTCAGCATGTGCATACAGTAAGTCAAAAGGTGTCCTTTAGTTTGATGTTTCCTTTATAGGATTAATATAACTGTATAGAACTCAATCCCATGGAGAATAGAATTAGGAGATGTGCAGAAGAAATTTGTCTTGCTGTTAGCAGTTTTCCATAGAGGCAAATAAATATATATCTCTTTTCTCCTCTTGTATTGTAATGTCTCTGGGTCTGTGTTCCTGCATGCTTGTGGTGCCTTATCATTGTCTCTACTACTTCAGCGGTTGGAAGCAGTTGCAAAGGCCAATCAATGTAATGTACTTGATAATAGAAGTAAATAGGGCAATGGAACAGTATTATGTGTTAACATAACATTATTTTGCTCAATATGTTTTTTAGACAGCGAAAACTGCAACAAATGTCCCGATGATGAATGGCCCAATGAGGAGAAAGATACATGTATTCCCAGAATAGTAGAATTTCTATCATACAAGAAGGACACAATTGCTACAGTGTTTTCTGCAGTATCTGTGCTATTTTTTCTCTTAACTGTCTATATAATCAAAATATTTGTTTCATTCCGGGACACTCCCATAGTAAAAGCCAATAACAGAAACCTTAGTTTCATTCTTCTCATCTCCCTGAAGCTGAGTTTACTCTGTGTCTTTCTGTTCATCGGACACCCAGTGGATATCACCTGCATCCTACAGCAAATTTCCTTTGGAATAATATTCACTGTGGCTATATCTTCTATCCTGGCCAAGACTATCATGGTTTGCATCGCTTTCAATGCCACCAGACCTGGAAGTTCCTGGAGAAAATGGCTTGGTGTTAAATTGCCAAATTCTGTTGTGTTGACCTGCTCATCTGTTCAAGTTCTCACCAGTGCTATTTGGATGTCAGTGTCTCCTCCTTTTCAAGACTATGACAGGGATTCTTATCCTGGGATGGCCATCGTCCAATGTAATGAGGGTTCTGTCCTTGCCTTTTATTTCATGTTGGGTTACATGGGGCTCCTGGCAGGTTTGAGTTTTGGTCTAGCTTTCATGGTAAGGACATTACCTGACATCTTTAATGAAGCCAAATACATCACGTTCAGCATGTTGGTGTTCTGCAGTGTTTGGGTCTGTGCCATACCTGCCTATCTGAGCAGTAAGGGGAAACACATGGTCACTGTGGAAATATTTGCTATATTGGCTTCAGGTGTTGGAATATTGAGCTGTATATTTTTTCCTAAATGCTACAACATTCTACTGAGACCTGAAATGAACAGTAAAAGACACTTTCTGGATAAAACTTATTCCTGTAGTTAATTGATGTTTAAATAATTCAATGTTTTGAAAATGAATAACTGTGTGAAGCAATATCCAATATAAATTAACATGCACCCTAACCTAGTGTTTTCTATATACATGTTATTATAATTAATGAAGTGTAAAATGAAACAAAGTGTCCCCAGAATTGAATAGGGGTTATTCCGGATTCCATATTTTCTGTGGTCTTGCAGGAAATGATCCACTGATTAAGTATTTTACAGTGAATCTACAAAAGGGGAAAATGGTAAGATTCAGATACTGAAATAATTGCTTCTATAACAGTGTAAGGTCTCACTCCATGGGGTAAAGATTGCACAAGCTAAATATAAACAAACAGCTGTCAAATTAGTGATATTGCCATCTCCCCCCAGCAATGATAAAGCAAAAGAGAAAATACTAGAAGACAGTGCTATATGATATCTGCTACAGTATATATTGATAGAAACACATTGAAATGGACTATATGGCAGAATGTAAATAATCACACAACTGGCTTGTTTAACCTCTTCAGTGATAAGGATAGTGGGACTCTTCCTCTGCATATATCTCAAAAGTATTATGGACAAGTCCCACTCAATCTGGTCACTGCAGAAGTTTAAATGGGGTAAAAATGTACCTGAAAGACCCCCACTGATAGTTACTGCCGATGGGAACAGGGGGCAGAGCTGTACGAGGTAATTGTGCTTGGATATGATGATGTCTTCACGCCTCAGTCACTCCCAGGCACTACTGCTGGCACTTGGAGAACCACAAGTGCCTGCATACCCTGGCACCCATTGCCTATTGGAACCTGTAGTACACCAGGGAAAAATGTAAATAAAATACAGGCACGAGTTTAAAAACACTTTTCTTTGAAATAAAAACACCACTGCACTACACCCCTAATATAATAATAAAGCATATCAGATTTATTTATTAATAACATAAAAACTTCATGCAAATGGATTGTCATCAGTAATACAAAGTATGTTAAACTAATGCAATGAGTGCTCAAATAAGCATAAAATTGCAATCTATAAGTCAAGACTGATGTGCTATAAAGCTGCTCATTGCATTTGTGTATTCTGTGAATTAGCAGCTCTACAATCATGTGAGTGACAACATTCTCTCTCCATGATAGTGTTGAATCTGCAACCAACCACAGAATGTGATGGCATACCATGTCTGTATTGTGTGAGTGACAGCAATCTGACTCCATGATAGTGTTGAATCTGCAGCTAACCACAGAATGTGATGGCGATACCATGTCTGTATTGTGTGAGTGACAGCAATCTGACTCCATGATAGTGCTGAATCTGCAGCTAACCACAGGATGTGATGTCATACCATGTCTGTATTGAACAAGGAACACATCCATTAAGGCTTAATTGTCTTAATTCATTGCTTTCTGGAGTTTAAGTGGCAGAGCTTGAATAGTTTTATTAAATTTTAGATTGTGTGTAAGTACAACGAACATGTAAAACTATACTTTATTTGTGCATGGAATTTCATAACTTTTAATAATGTGAACATACTTATAATTTAAAATTTAGAAATATAGAACTTGACAATCACCTAGCTACCCACCAGCTTTTTATCAAATGCCACCCTCTGCCCACTAACATTTCTCTCACTTGCCACCCAGTGCACACAAGCCTCTGTCAAATACCCCAGCACAACAGCTTTTCTATCACATGCCACCCTGCTCCTGGATTATTACATGCCCTTTCCGCTGGCCACCAGGTTCTCACATAACACCTACTAACAAACAGCTTTTTATACATGTCATCCCCAGTTCAACAGCTTTTCTTTCACATGATAACCAACCCACAAGCTCATTAGATGCCCACGCTGTTCCTTCAGGTTTGATTACATGCCATCCACTGCTCAACAGCCTTTTTCTTGTGCCACCCTTGGCCCATTAGCTTTTCTCACACATGCCCCAATCTGAGCAGTTTCTTTTTAATTTGCCACCACCTACCCACTAGCTTTTCTCTTACTTGGCACTCCCTTCCCACAAGCCTCTCACAACTGTCCTGCACACAAGCTATTCTATCACAGACCACCCAATACCCAACAGCATTTTGCTCACATGCCATCCCATGTCCATCAGTTTTGCTTTCACAGCTATTCTCTTGCATGCCATCACCTGCCCTGCCAGTGACCTATGCAGTTTGCAGAAAGCCTTCTAGTGACCAGCGCACAATTCAGATAGCCTTCTAATGACCATTTATGTAATAGAAGGCTAGAATTAACCTTCTAATACATAGAGTCTTGCAGTGACCCATGGACAATGCAAATACATTTTTCTGTGACCCATGCACAATACAATTACGTTTTTATGTGATCCTTGCACTGCACAATACAGGCAGCTTTTCTATGAGCCTTGCAGAATATAGCAAGCTTCACTATGAGCCCTGTTCAATAGAACAAGCTTTTCTGTGAGCCCTGCGCAATACAGAGAGCTTTTCTTTGAACCTTGCACAATACAGAGACCCATGCAAATACAAAACCTTCCGTTGATCACTGCAGAACACAAACAACATTCCTGTAACCCATGAACAGTAGAGAGAGCCTTGTAGTGACCCATGAGCAGTACAGAGAGCCTTGTAGTCACCCATGAGCAGTACAGAGAGCCTTATAGTGACCCATGAACAGTTCAAAATGCCTTGTAGTGACCCATGAGCAGTACAGAGAGCCTTGTAGTGACCCATGAACAATACAGAGAGCCGTGTAGTGACCCATGCACAGTACAGAGAGCTGTGTAGTGACCAGGGCCGGACTGGGACTAAAAATCAGCCCTGGCATTTAAAGCACACAGGCCCACCTCTGTTGAAAAAAATGTGTGCGACAGTGCAGTGGCGGTGCCGCCAAGGGCGTAGCTACATTATGTTGGGGGCGTGGTCAAAATGGTGCGTTGATACATACATTATAATAAAACATTACATTTATCAGACCCTCCCCATCCACATTACGCCACCCCCCCAGATACATTATGACACCCCCAGCCCACTGTACTTATCTATGCTTCTGATGCTGCTGACATTCCTGTAGAGTGAGCAGGGAAGCTCTCAGTTTCACGAGATTAATAAATCTCATGAGACTTAGAGCTCCTCGGCTTGCTCTGCAGGCTGTGTCCTGGGCGGAACTGGGAGCACAAATTCCTCCTGCTGACCAGAACTGGATTAAGTCTCGGTGGCCCGGCACTTAAGTCATAGGGGCTCCTATAATGTAATTTGGCTATTAGACAAATTTTTGACAAATACACAGGCAATACTGTGTGCACTACTGTTAGGTGCACGCAGTTCTGCCTTAACAAGCAGTACAGTGTGAAGTAGGACATATCTCCCAACTGTTCTTGTAGTCAGACCAAATCCTGACTAAGCGGGACAGTCACCCACCAAATTCAGAACAGTTGGCAGACTGTCCTGGTCTCTCCTACCTGTCTTGTCATGGTCACCACTTGTGGCTGCTGGTGTCTTTAGATCAGTTGCTGCTTGTCTGGATCCTGGAATGTTGGATGCCCTATTAGGAGAAAAAGTACATGAGTAAATGAAATTTAGCCCTGGTGTTAAATCAATATAGCATCCACGTTTTAAAATTAGGCCTCACTGCAGCCACTCATTAAAATACTAGTATTCACATTTGATAAATAAATCTATTTCCCTCCAACTAGCCCTGACATTAAATAGCATTCCCATTTAATAAATAAAACTATTTCCCTTTCTCCAAACAACCCCAGCAAGAAATTAAATAGCATTTAAGTTTAATAAATATATTCATTTCCTACAACCACCCCAGGCATTAAATAACTCATAATCACATTTAATAAATAGACCTCATTTTCCACACACAGCCCCACATTCAATTAATAGCTCCCAAACCACCCCAGCATTAAATTAAAAATCCAATCACCCCATCTTAAATTGATAGGCCCCACTATTAAATTGCCCCTCCATCCCCCCACAAATTGAATAGCACCCAATAATTAGCCCCTACCTGCAATTCACCATTAGATTAACCAGCCTACCTCCCACATTATATTAAGACACCCCCATCCACACATTATAGTCATACACCGATCCCCCCCCCCCCCCCCACACACACACACATTATAGTCGTACGCCGGCCCACACACACACACACATTATGGTCATACACTGACCCCCCCACACACACATTATGGTCATACACTGACCCCCCCCCACACACACATTATGGTCATACACCGGCCCCCACACACACACACATTATGGTCATACGCCGGCCCCCACACACATACAATAGTCATACCCTGTCACACATAAAACATACTATATTTTCACTGTCACACACGTACACACTATAATCATACCCTGTCACACACACATACTTTACATACCCTGTCACACACACATACTTTACATACCCTGGCACCCACATACTTTACATATCCTGGCACCCACATACTTTACATACCCTGGCACCCACATACTTTACATACCCTGGCACCCACATACTTTACATACCCTGGCACCCACATACTTTACATAATCTGGCACCCACATACTTTACATACCCTGGCACCCACATACTTTACATACCCTGGCACCCACATACTTTACATACCCTGGCACCCACATACTTTACATAATCTGGCACCCACATACTTTACATACCCTGGCACCCACATACTTTACATACCCTGGCACCCACATACTTTACATACCCTGGCACCCACATACTTTACATAATCTGGCACCCACATACTTTACATAATCTGGCACCCACATACTTTACATACCCTGGCACCCACATACTTTACATACCCTGGCACCCACATACTTTACATACCCTGGCACCCACATACTTTACATAATCTGGCACCCACATACTTTACATACCCTGGCACCCACATACTTTACATAATCTGGCACCCACATACTTTACATACCCTGGCACCAACATACTTTACATACCCTGGCACCCACATACTTTACATACCCTGGCACCCACATACTTTACATACCCTGGCACCCACATACTTTACATACCCTGGCACCCACATACTTTACATACCCTGTCACACACACATACTTTACATACCCTGGCACCCACATACTTTACATACCCTGGCACCCACATACTTTACATACCCTGTCATACACACATACTTTACATACCCTGGCACCCACATACTTTACATAATCTGGCACCCACATACTTTACATACCCTGGAACCCACATACTTTACATACCCTGTCACACACACATACTTTACATACCCTGGCACCCACATACTTTACATAATCTGGCACCCACATACTTTACATAATCTGGCACCCACATACTTTACATACCCTGTCACACACACATACTTTACATACCCTGGCACCCACATACTTTACATACCCTGGCACCCACATACTTTACATAATCTGGCACCCACATACTTTACATAATCTGGCACCCACATACTTTACATAATCTAGCACCCACATACTTTACATACCCTGGCACCCACATACTTTACATAATCTGGCACCCACATACTTTACATACCCTGGCTCCCACATACTTTACATAATCTGGCACCCACATACTTTACATAATCTGGCACCCACATACTTTACATAATCTGGCACCCACATACTTTACATACCCTGTCACACACGCATACTTTACATACCCTGGCACCCACATACTTTACATAATCTGGCACCCACATACTTTACATAATCTGGCACCCACATACTTTACATAATCTGGCACCCACATACTTTACATACCCTGGCACCCACATACTTTACATAATCTGGCACCCACATACTTTACATACCCTGGCACCCACATACTTTACAAACCCTGGCACCCACATACTTTACATACCCTGGCACCCACATACTTTACATAATCTGGCACATAAACTACCCCCCTCCCTCTTACCTTGTGCGCTCCGCGGCGCGCTGTGCAGTCTCTCCTATCACATGGGACGGCACCTATCACATGGTGCGCGTCCCATGTGACATAGCCAGATCCATTCATAGAAGAGGAGGGGAGAAGAGGACGCGCGGCCACCAGGAAGTAAGTATACAGCCGGCCCCATTTCTCAGCGCACAGACTGTCATGCAGGAATTCCGGCATGACAGTCTGTGCGCTGAGCGTTGGGGCCGGCCAGCTAGCATCCAGCCCATCTGGCCATCGGCCCTTCTGGCATTTGCCAGAAGTGCCAGATGGCCAGTCCGGCCCTGGTAGTGACCCATGAACAGTACAGAGAGCCTTGTAGTGACCCATGAACAGTACAGAGAGCCTTGTAGTGACCCATGAACAGTACAGAGAGCCTTGTAGTGACCCATGAACAGTACAGAGAGCCTTGTAGTGACCCCTGCACAGTACAGAGAGCCTTGTAGTGACCCCTTCACCTTATTTTTATGCACATTATAAATAGGGTTTAATGATGTGAAAAATAAATAGATTAATTATCTAATTTAGGGACCCCAAACTTACACATATAGGGGTTTGATAATGATAAGGAAACACAAAGGATCGACAGGCCAATCTGTGGAATGCTTAAAGTTTATCATTATATGCATATGATTATGAATTAATAGATCAAAGAGATATATTAGACAATCTCGCTTTTTTTATATTGCCTGACTTTTGAAGTCTAAAATTATCAATAACAATTAAACTTTATAAGCTGGGCATTTATCATTACATCTAACCAGCTAAAAAGGTATAAATCGTATACATTTTACTCTTGTATCCCTTATTTTGGATTAACATTAATCGTTGGTTAATGGAATTGATATAACTTACTATCCCCGATTGTCTGTTTACATGAATTCACCATCTCCGAGTTTAGGCCAATCAGGGGAAAGGTGGGAGGAGGTAATAGGAATTTGCAGCTATCCATTGGTTGCATCAGTATCAATCATAATATATGGTGCCTCCCAGTTGGTGATGTGTAATTGGTTGATAAAAGGAATATGTTAGCAAAAGGGAGAGTCCCCACACTATATAAGGAACATCAGTAGATGTCATCCGGTTTATTGCCTTGATAAAGCGAGCAGCTATGCTTTACCAGATGATGTACAGGGAATACTATTATCAGTACTGGTGGTAGCAGCTGCTTGCTGCTCCTGCTCTTCTGTGTATTGCTGTGAATCCTTTTCAATAACCCCAAACACTTTGTAGTGGAAATTATGAAAAATACAGTGCAGTATTAGGATTTTAGCACTCTACAAATTCAGCTCTTATATAAGAGTGTATATGAGACCCCAAACACTTGGTAGTGCAAAGTCCGAAAAATACAGTGCTATATTAGGATTTCAGCACTCAGAGTATTCAGCTCTTTTATAAGGGTGTATATGAGACCCCAAACACTCGGTAGTGAAAATTTAGAAAAATACAGTGCTATATTAGGATTTCAGCACTCAGCAAATTCAGCTCTTATATAAGGGTGTATATGAGACCCCAAACACTTGTTAGTGCAAATTCAGAACAATTACGACCCTCCTATTTCTACTCTATCACTTTCCTTGCTCCACACTGTGACCTAACCCTTCTCTGTCCCTTTGTCAAATGGCGCTAGATCGCCGTGGAGGCCGGTATTTATTGATTCCAAAACTCGCGAGATCCGACGACGTCTCACTGATGTTTTGCCTCGTTTTGGAATCTGAATAGGCGCCAGAGTACCGAGCCGACTCGGTTCAGTATTCAGAACCCCTAAGTTCGGGTGGGTTTGGTTTCAAGGAAACTGTTGAAGTCGTATAATTGGATGAACGAAAGTATATTGGTTTAATATTGGTTTGCCGTGCGTATTGCGAAGCGTACGCCACGTAACACGTGGCGTGATGCGATCGCATGGTAAAATACGCACGCACACACTCACATTACAACATTTAGTTATTTATACAATTCATATTGGTTCCGTTACACTGTAATTTGTGAGCAGATAGCATTTTGTTTATTATTAGTTTATATAAGATGATTATATGTACACTTCAGTGTTATTAAAGGTTTAGATAATAGGAAAGGTGTCATGCCTGATATCATATTGAAGCCCTAATCATCAGCAGCTGTCCGGTGCAGTCGGCGAAGAGATCGCACATTGCATACTTTAGTTATTGATATTAGAGAGTAAAACCTTTGTATGATACTAGCTATGAAAAGGAGCAGACCCCCTGGAGAGAAGACCCCCACCTTTGGATTCCTTAGATTGAATCAACCTATTACCTGTCTGGCCTGGACCCACCCAACGTCTGGACCTACATAAACAATCTACGTCATCTCTATTGTTCACAATTAAACACTGACTGTATATATATTAGCTGCATCTCACTGGGGCCTCAGTCAACTCTGACACAGTATTCTATACAGAATATTGTCCATCGGGTCCCATGGGTGCGCAGCGAGCGCATGCGATTGTAGCGGTATGTATGCATTATCTTTTGGTATTGGCTGGGCTGTACTGTACTTTATCATAATATAATAATGTATTGAATTGTTGACTATTTACATCTGCTAAAATAAATTACTTTGTGCTTTGGACACACATACAATTGATTGGGCAATGCTTATTTTAAAACGATAAAATTACTTTAATAATTTGGGGGCTCATGAGTTAGGAGTTACGTTACCGGCAGGTATGCAACGCTTACGATATTCGGTTCCTCAACAAAGGGTGTATTGACGGACGCGTCGCATAAAGCAGGAAAGAACGTAATGCATCTAATACCTGTGGTTCACTGTGTGTTGCGAAACCGAATGTCCGTTGTTGCATAGACTGAAGGAACGCTAATTAGAATCTAGGGACAAGAAAGAAAAATGTTTCTTTTTATTGTCGTTTTATGTTTTAAAGTATATTGCATTGCTGAGCGTATGTGTATTTCCCGCTGTGCGTACGCGAACTTCCGGTAGATTTTCCACGTGGTTGAACAATCGTTTTGATAGTTATTATATGCATACTGTAAGCAGTTGGTAAAGTCTCTGAAAAGATAGTGCCATTGTTTGGGAAAGTTATTTTCTGTACAGAAAACAAAGGTTATGTGTGTGTATGTGAATGTATACATAAAGGCAAAAATATACTGGTAACTATAGGCAACTATAGGTTTTTACACGTGCACCCAATACTAATCACGACATTCACTGATAAAGGGTATTGTTTGCTGGAAGGGACAGAGCATTGCGATGTTGTCTGTGGTCCGCATAATGAATCATTGAGCTGTGCAAATCGACCGCATGGCAAGGCCGTGATTAAGTATTGGGAGGGCGGTGTGGTACTAGTTAAAATTCATAGCGCTGTAGTTCAGGTGTGTCTGACGGGGCACGTTAAAAAAGGTGACCTGACAACAAAGGTTCTGTTCTGGAAACAAAGAGCAGGATATAAAGAAACCTTTGTGTGAGTGGTGTTCTGTTCTAACAAAGAGCAGGTGGTAAAGAGACACCATAGAGTATACTTGGCAGGTATACTCGAAGCGAAAATAACAGGTTTTCGCGGCATTCCCAAATATTAATCGCAAAGCTTACCGATAGTTAGTATCCTTAAGCCGTGCGATCGGACTGCATGGTTGATTTAGTACAGCCGTGATTGCGACTTGGGAGATGTGGGAGGAAATACGCTGCAACCACTGATATTCTTAAATGATATCGGGTGCTGACAGTTGTAAAGTACTCAAACTAGGAAGGGCATTGATATCTTTAAGGGGACGTGCCTGTTGAAAACGTCCACGAATAAAAATCTCTAGTAGGTTCTGTTTTGCGTAGCGTTGAGAAATAGGTTGTTTTTACAATGGATACGAAGCAAACGCTAGAGATAGTTCATGTTGTGCTGCCTAATGAATGGCCGGTTGGTTCGGCAAAATATGTTATGTATAATAAATACGGTGCGTATGCTACGGCATATTGCGACAAATGGGTCAACATGACCCGGGAGTGTGTGAAACCTTTCCCAAACATAGGTACTCTTGACTCAGAGGTGTTAAATAATGTTAGAGATAAAGTGCGGTTGATTAAATCAACAAAAACGAGAATTGAACATGATGACTGTTTAAAATTGTGGCAAATGGAAGGTAACACGTGGCAGAGCAGCGAACGCACAGCGGAAGTGAGTGTAAGGAAAAACGCGTGTTCAGCGGAAGTAAGCGTACCGGAAACAAGCATTCCGGAAGTGTGCGTTGCCAAGCGTGGCGAACTGAGCCCAAACACGCCCCCGATAAATTCGGTCGCGGCGGGAAGTACAGCCAATACCAAAAATGTAAAAATGGTAACTAGTAAGTTGTATGTTGTTTTAAGTAATTTTAAAAGTAATGTTTCAGGACAAAGAAGAGGAACGGTCCCACCAGCAAGGGCAGCGGCTGAAAGTGGTGAGAATAATGAAAAGGTTAACACAGGGGGAGACATCCATTGTACTGCAGCAGCAATTTCAGTAACTAGTTTTAATGATTTGGTAGACTTACATCCTGTCTGCACAACTGCAGTTCCCAATGGGAAAGCAGACAGGAATAGTGATGTTCCCTTAAAACATGTAGCAAAACATGATCCATGCACTAGGTCTGAAACATTTTCAATTTTGTCTGATTTCCCTGATCCTAGGAAAGATTTGACCAAATGTCAGCAGTTTATTAGATATTATGGTAATGTGTATGAGCCAACTAATAACGATTGGCGAGTATTATTGAAGACCTGTCTTCCTCTCAATACTGATATACAAAAGTTCATTAAGGATTGTATGTTGGAGGAGGATGAATCCTTAACCGAGGATGATAATCAGGACAATATTAAACAAATAATCACACGGTTGGCCATATATTTCCCAGTGTTAGTGGACTGGAGTAAAATTTTTAGTATCCAGCAAAAAGATAGTGAAAATGCAACAGAGTATTTTTGCAGAGCTCTGATAGCAATGGGCAAATATACTGGGGTACCAGACATAAAAGATAATGTATATTACAGAGAGGTTGCTGTTAAAGTTCTAATGGATGGCCTCAAGGAAAACTTGAAAAGAAGGGTACAAACTTCATTACCAAACTGGAGAGGAATCACTGTAAGTGCTCTCAGGGAGTCAGTTATAGGACATGATAAAAGTATAAATGAACAGAAAAAGACACTAAGTGATAGGGTAATGATGGTAAGTATCCCAGCACTAGAGGGACTGCACACACGACCACCAGCATACAACCCACATAACAGGAAACCCAGAATAGTGAGATGTTACAATTGCAGAGAAGAAGGACACATTAGGAGAGATTGTACAAAGGAAAGAAACAATAGACATAGGGGTGGGTCACGTAGATATCATCCAAGAAGGAATTCACATAGACCAGAAAACTCACACCTGCCCACGCATGTTATAGCAGCAAATGCTGTGCGTGAAAGCAATAATCAACTCTAGAGTTCAGGTCAGACCTGTAATCCTACAACTAGACAAAGTAAAGGTTAAATCTGTGGTAAGTATTAATGTGCAAAATGTAGGAAGAAACTTATTTAAAAGGTAATCTTTGTTGATTTTGTTTGTTCATTTATGTTGTAAAATGTTTGTTCTCCTAAATCGCTGGCCGATGGCAAAGAATAGAAATGTTTGTTTTGTTTGCTGTTTTAAGACAACTATCTTGTTTTTCTTCTCACAGATAAAGGGGACACAAAAGGAGTATAGACTTAGTGATCAAAAGGGGAGATAGAGAAATAGAAGAATCACTCTTAAAAGACAAATTAACAATTGACAATTGGAACACTCTTTTGTTTTAGGCTGCAGTGACTCATGATAATTTGTTTGGCTGAGAATCATTATCCAACAATGAAGTATGTACATACTTTGCTCCAAAATATCGTTTTATGTATTTCAGAGGAAAAAAATGAGTCACAAAGAGTAAATTTTTCATTTCTCTATCATAAGTTAGGAAAGTCTGTTGAAAAGGTATGTAGTCAATGAGATACCGAGTTCTTAATGAACAAATGACGGGCGACACTGGATTGCACTGTTAAGACCCCCTAGTCAGGTATGGGGAGGGGTCATAGTTTGCAAATAGCTAAGGGGAGCAGTGGAATGAATACAGCCATTTCCCCATAGAGTCAGAGTCCAATCCAGCTGTCATTTTGTTGTAAAAATCTCCCTTTCTACATGTATGTTTGTATTCAAACCTTTGTATTCCCATCATTCATTGCTTTCCTATTTCCCATTCTTTACACAAATGCTAGTCTCTCTCTCTCTCTCTCTCTCTCTCCTCTCTCCTCTCTCCCCTCTCCCTCTCCCTCTCCCTCTCTCTCTCTCTCTCTCTGCTCTGATAGAGATAAAATCAGGCACAGTCTCAACAATGGGGCTAAAACATATTTTTTATGTTTTTACATAAGACAAATTCAGAGATGCACACACTAGATTGACATGAGTTACAGAAACAGTCAGGGGTTTTGTTTTCATGTGTATAGAAACTGCTGATTTTTAAGCAGAAAGGTTCTGTTGTGGAAATACGATTCATGTTTTATAGATTGCATATCTGTTTTGTTTTTTTTGTGTTTTGGTTCGTGCCTCCTGTACAAAAATGTGCCTTTATATGGATGCACAAAGGGTGGGGAGGACAGGAGGACAGAAGAATGCTAGAGGTTAAGCATACAGATATGCATCTCTGTATAGAACATTGGAGTAGGATTTTTACCACAAGATACGACATAATGTGAAACCCTAGAAAATGTAGAATTTTCATGTTTTATATTTTTCACTGTTAGACAGGCATGTACTGGATACTGTTGTATTTGAAGAAAGTGTTATAGAAAGAGACCCCTTTGCCTTTCCCACTTAGTCAAGTAGCTGAATATGAGGTACTGAGAATGACATGTGAGTTGGCAGAGGGAAAATTGATTGATATACATTGGTCTTTAGCATTTTTCTAGTCTAGAGAGTGATGTTGAGGTGACTGAGAAATCATTTTATAGCAATACCAGCACATGATTAGGACACTACATAGAGGACTTCATACAGTGACACAGTTACCAACTGAAGTAGCTGCTAGTAAGGTCCACACTTACACGCACAACCATACATGGCTGTCACACCAGGGAGAACATAGCTGTCAAATAGACAGCAGGGTTTTATGTGACAGCTAACAAATCTATGTTTTGTTTTGTTTTTTCGTTGTATTGTTTTAGTTTTAAAAAGGTGAACACACACACACATGCACGCATACACATATTGGTTAATATAGGAAGATTTGTGTTACCTGAGGGATAAACTGTCTGGAAGGTGAAGAGATGTGGTGAGGAGTCTGGTGGACTCTGGAGAGATGGACAAGGTAGACCAATAGAGCCATCCCATATCCCTCCTGCTGATGGGTTTTCCTCCAGGTAAAACAAATACACGTCATCCAATTACCACCATGCAGGATCCTCAAGTATACACAGGTGTACCAATGAAATATGTCTGGGTAGAGGTGTATTGAAATATGTCTAAATGTATTACTGTATCATACTCAAAGCTTTTGTTATTTAATGTGATAGTCCTAGAGTTATAATAGATGATAGGGGTATTCATGTTATTGATAATAGATGTATAATGTATGAGTAGTGGTAACAAATCACATACCTTCAATTAGCCATAAACCAGTGTGAACATAAAGTAATGGTACTCGGTAGAATGAATTGAATAGAATAAGAGTTGGAACTTGATTGAAGTGCCACTAATCCTTTCCCGCTACCAAGAGATCATCCCTGGGCAGACTCTTAACCTGTCAGTTTTTGAAATGTTCTTGACCCCTTGTGAGATGAGATTGTAACTGGGAGGCTAGGTTAGACCTTGAGAGAAGGTAAATAGTGAGACAGCAACCAAGAACGTCCAAAACACTGTTTCCTGAAAAGTCACACTAACTGTCAGGATTTTGGATCGGGAGAGTAAGTTGTGGAGCAGAAATCTCTTAAGCTTAGGTTATTTGCCAGACAGGTACCAGGTGTAGGCTACCAGCCTCACGGCTTTAAGGGTAGCAGAGACACACTGGTGCCCATACCACCCACTGCAGAGGGGCCAACACTCAGAGAAGGGTCCAAGGGCACTCATGAGTCTGTACTGGAAGGCCTCGAATGCAGTTAGTAGCACCTGAGCCAAAGGCTAAGACTGTTGTCCAGCATGAAGTTGTAGTTTTTCCTCTTTTGTGTTCTCTCATTTCACTCTCTTCTCAGGACGGTTAATTCTTTTGATTATTAGCATGTGACGGAGACTGGTTCAGGTAATGATAAGGAGGTATTGGGGAGGAAGAAGTTAGTAGCATAATCAGTCCAGCCAATTACTCTATTCAATTCAGGGGTAAAGGAAAATTTTGAAAGCTTGGAGAAAGTGCGAGGGGTTATTGTCTGAGTAGCATTACGTCCGTAAGTACGGCGACCCCTTAGTTAAAAAGAGACACACCCAGCGATGTCAGTCCAGTAATATTCGGACTTGAGCAGGCATCCTTGAGAATGATTATCATTCTTGGGAGGGTAAGGTTTTAGACCAAACAAAGTGCTGGGCGTGCTCACACGTGCCTCAGTGATTATATCAAGTAGGATTAGTTCTCTTTCCACTAAATATTCTTGAGGTACCCGAACTATAGGCGGGAGGTCACTAAGGGAAAAAGTAGGACACCTAGGTCCCTTAGTCTGAAGTCTCCCAATGCTTTGCAAGCCGATCACTGTTAAATCTGAGTATTGAGAGACTGGGAAGAATGAACAGACAATAACCCGCCCATAAGTGTTGATGAAAAGAACTGGTGACATTATTGGATGTGTGTATATTAACGCATGCTGAAGGAGATTGTATATGACATTATTGATAGACATAGGATGATGCTATTGATGAACATGAAGTGTTTAAATGTATTCTGAGCTTGAAGACATGCGTTGGACAGAAGAACCTGTTAAACTTGAAGAACTGTAGTAGAGAATTCTGTATAGCTGATACACGTTCTACTGTACCTTGTACCTTTCCAAATAATGTATTAAGTGTTTTATTGCACCCTTGAAGGGCATACAAAAGGTTATCTCCAAGCTCCAGAAGTGTACGGTTTATAGTAGAAGAAGTCGTTTAGAGGATTAAGACTCTCTCTCTTATGATAACTTGTTCAGATCTACAAACAGCGTGGTCATGCACCAAGGGGAATTTGTATTACATAACAATGAAACGTGGTACTGAGATCCTGCATATAACATCTTTAAGGTGATAGTTTATTATACTATCAAAGGGTGGACTGTTGAAGTCGTATAATTGGATGAACGAAAGTATATTGGTTTAATATTGGTTTGCCGTGCGTATTGCGAAGCATACGCCACGTAACATGTGGCGTGATGCGATCGCACGGTAAAATACGCACGCACACACTCACATTACAACATTTAGTTATTTATACAATTCATATTGGTTCCGTTACACTGTAATTTGTGAGCAGATGGTTTATTATTAGTTTATATAAGATGATTATATGTACACTTCAGTGTTATTAAAGGTTTAGATAATAGGAAAGGTGTCATGCCTGGTATCATATTGAAGCCCTAATCATCAGCAGCTGTCCGGTGCAGTCGGCGAAGAGATTGACATTGCATACTTTAGTTATTGATATTAGAGAGTAAAACCTTTGTATGATACTAGCTATGAAAAGGAGCAGACCCCCTGGAGAGAAGACCCCCACCTTTGGATTCCTTAGATTGAATCAACCTATTACCTGTCTGGCCTGGACCCACCCAACGTCTGGACCTATAGAAACAATCTACGTCATCTCTATTGTTCACAATGAAACACTGACTGTATATATATTAGCTGCATCTCACTGGGGCCTCAGTCAACTCTGACACAGTATTCTATACAGAATATTGTCCATCGGGTCCCGTGGGTGCGCAGCGAGCGCATGCGATTGTAGCGGTATGTATGTATTATCTTTTGGTATTGGCTGGGCTGTACTGTACTTTATCATAATATAATAATGTATTGAATTGTTGACTATTTACATCTGCTAAAATAAATTACTTTGTGCTTTGGACACACATACAATTGATTGGGCAATGCTTATTTTAAAACGATAAAATTACTTTAATAAAACCGAGCCCGTCCATCTCTAATTATAATTGTTAGAAAAATGATTTTCCTCAATATATTTCAGAATCATGTCACTCACAATCCTTAAATGTGCATCACAGACCATAATAAGGAAACCGATATTGATTGACATACCTGGGCTATCAGATAGCAGAGAAGCAACACTATAAATGTGCATGCTGAAGCAGAGAACAATATTATTATGTATTATGTATTGTGTATTATTTACCTTGTGCTATGTGCTGTGTATTATGTACTATGTGATATGTGCTGTGTATTATGTACTATGTGATATGTGCTGTGTATTATGTACTATGTGCAATGTGCTGTGTATTATGTGCTGTGTATTATGTACTATGTGATATGTGCTGTGTATTATGTACTATGTGATATGTGCTGTGTATTATGTACTATGTGATATGTGCTGTGTATTATGTACTATGTGATATGTGCTGTGTATTATGTACTATGTGATATGTGCTGTGTATTATGTACTCTGTATTATGTACTATGTGATATGTACTATGAACTATGTGCTATTTGCTATGTGATGTGCTGTGTATTATGTACTATGTGTTATGTGTTATGTTCTGTGTATTATGCTATCATTTCCCCAATATAATATAGTATTGTACAAAGTAATTTTTTTATTTCAGAACATGGAACAAATAAACAATATATGGAGTTTGGTTGCCTGGGCTGAGCATCCTATTGATCCCACAGCCCCTATATATAGGCCGATATTACAGATATGTTCTTCAGTGTTGCCATGCTAAACTTGTGTATGTTACCCTGACAGTGATCTTACACAGTAAATGTAATCTCTAAAACAGTTTTGGCCGCCCTGGGGACTTTATACATTATAGACGTGCCCAAAGCGCCCATCATTCCAGGTACAGCAGGTGCTGACTGCTGCCAGGGTGAGATTAAGAGCCACATGGGCCTGGGGCTGAAAAATATAAAGGGCCTGTTGTGAAAAGTGCTGTCCCATCAGAGGTGTGGCCAGTTATGTGTGGGTTTGGTCAGATGTGTGTGGGTGTGGTCAGCACCATGAAGGGCATAGCTTGCACTTCCCTCCAGCTACCTATATCTCCCTCCAATCCTCCCTTACATAAAGAGTGCACCACTAACTGGCACACAGCATGTATGTAAAGTGAAGAGTAGAAATACATCACTGCTGTTCCTCATGCTGGGACAAGCTCTTGGCTAATGAAGATAGTCCCCTAGAATTAGGACTATCTTGATGGAATCGGGACAGTTGAGATGTAAAAGTATGTTATTTTATTGACCATTGAAGACAAAAATGCAATTTTTGATTATTTTTATTTATAAAGTTTTTGCAAATAATTTGGGCAACAGAAAAAAAAGAAGGGGAATCAACAAGGGGGGATACGGGGGGGAAGACCCTCACAGAGGGGGAGAGGTTGCTCAATGAGTATTACAACAAATATAAATCCACAAATTCTGAAAATAGAAACAACACAACAAAACAAAAAAAAATTGCAATACACATCATAGAAACATAGAACTTCCAAAAGATGCTGTGGGGGTAACCACTAATCCTCCTGGGGATAATCAGGTAAAGCCACTAGCGAGTGAGTGGGAGAGAAGGAAGATGACCCTCTATTTGCACCCGCTCCCTCTGCAATGTATACATGCCACTTGAACCACATCATGATAAGGGCCGAAGCAGAAGTGGAGTATGGCAGAGTCTATCGTCTCCATTTCAAAGCTGTACTGCATTTTAGAAATAATTCTAGCCAGTGTAGGGGATTTATAAAGTGCTTTAACACAAACATACAAAGTATAAATATATATAAATCACTATTGTATGTATCTATATTGATCACACTCTTTCTTTCTGCAAGCAACCTATTAGATGCTCTTCAGTTAGGCTTTCGCTATCAACACTCCACAAAGACTGTCCTGACCAAAGTTGTCAATCATTTGATCACAGCTAAAACTAAAGCCCATTACTCTCTTCTAATTCTCCTGGATTTATCTGCTGCATTTGACACTGTTGACCACTCTCTCCTGATACAAACGCTACAATCCCTAGGTCTTCAAGACACTGTCCTATCCTGGTTCTCATCCTACCTATCTAATCGCTCTTTCACTGTTATTTTCTCTGGATCCATCACCGCTCCGCTTCCTTTATCAGTTGGACTACCACAAGGCTCAGTCCTATGTCCTCTGCTTTTCTCTATCTACACAGCTTCTAATGGAAAACTAATACGCTCCTTTGGATTTCAGTATCATCTCTATGCAGATGATACACAAATGTATCTATCCTGTCCTGATATCTCACCACCTGTGTCTCATGCTACTGACTGTCCTTCTCTCATTTCATCTTGGATGTCCTCTCGCCAACTCAAAACAGAATTAATAATTTTCCCACCCACCAACAAAAGCGTCTTGCCTGACATTTCTATTTCTGTTGCTAAAATGACCATAAATTCCACCCTGCAAGCTCACTGCCTAGGTGTAATCCTTGAATCACAACTATTCTTTCTTCCCCACATCAACTCTATATTTACATCATGCAGCATACATCTAAAACACATTACCAAAAAATGTACATATCTCACACAGGACAATGCAAAATCTTTAATTCATGCACTAATCATCTCCCATATTTACTATTGCAATTCCCTCCTTACTGGTCATCCCAAAATCCTCAATCCTTCCTCTGCTGAACCGCTCTGTCAGTCTCTACATTGGTTGTCTGTATTTTAACAATTTCAACAAAACATTTTTCTACTAACACACAAGGCCATCAACAAAATTGCACCAAAATACATCTCCTCACTTGTATCCCAACTAGACACCTCCATTCTGCACAAGATCTGCGTCTCTCTTCCACTCTCATCACATCCCTGTTACAGGACTTTTTCGTGTTGCACCCACTTTGTGGAATTTCCTCCCTTGCACATTAAGACTTTCCTCTAGTCTTCAAACCTTCAAGCGTTCTCTGAAAACCCACCTCTGCAGACAAGCTTATAATATTCCTCAACTACCCATTATTCCCCTAGGTTACCATCTGACCAACATTGTTGTGTGACTGATCATAGAGCCCACTAAATAATTTTTACCTCTGCATTCAAGTTGGAACAATATGCAATATGATATAGCTTATAGCGTGTATCAAACTCACATTGTCCCATAGATTGTAAACTTGTGAGCAGGGCCCTCTTACCTCTCTGTATGTATTGCCCAGTATTGTCTTATCACTGTTTGTTCCCAATTTTAAAGCACTATGGGATATGGTGGCGCTATTTTAGGTTGATGATGATGATGATATATGTATACACACATATACACACACATTCACTGTTCACTTAGGTTTACCTGTAAACCTGCTAGTTAATGCAAATATCTAATCAGCCATTCACGTGGAAGAAACTCAATGCATAAAAGTATGCAGACATGGTTAAAAATTGCAAAAAACTGCAGCCCAAATACCAGAATAGAGAAAAAATTTAATCTAAGTGACTTTTACTGTGGAATGAGTGTTGGTGCCATATGGGTTGTTTCAGTATCTCAGAAACTGCTGATGTCTTGGGATTTTTACACAACAGTGTCTAGAGTTTACAGAGAATGATGCTCAAAACCAAAACCATTACCATCCAATGAGCTGCAGTTCTGTGGGTGGAAACACCTTGCTAATGGAAGACGTCAGAAGAGAATGGCCAGCCTGGTTTCAGCTGACAGGAGGCGTCAGTAACTCAATTAACGATGGGTTGTATGCAGAAGAGCATCTCTGAATTCATAGCACATCCAACCTTGAAGTGGATGTGCTACAGCAGCAGAAGACCACATAGCACCCTTGTGACCGCCACACAATACACAGCACCCTTGTGACAACCATGCAACACATAGCACCCTTGTCACAGCCACACAATACAGAGGGCAACCTTGAGACTGCCAAACAATACATAGGGCAGCCATGAGACTGCCACCTAATACAGAGAGCAAAATATGAATTTTATTGATATAAACAAACTCACCTCCTCTGATGCTACATCCCCTGCAGCTCTCTTCTATGGGGGACTCTCCCTCAACCACACTCCCAGACCCGGAAACAGACAAGGTGGTAGAGTAGGCATTCAACTCTCTCCAAGCTGCACCTTCCAAGTCATACTCTCTGAACCCTCCCTCTCATTCTCTTCCTTTGAAGTCCACACTATCTGTCTATTTTATCCTCTCCATCTTCGTGTTGCTGTCATTTATCGCCCCCCAGGTCCAGTTTCCCAATTCCTTGACAACTTTGCGGCCTAGCTCACATATTTCCTATCCTTTGATCTGTCTGCACTTATATTAGGTGATTTCAACATTCTCATTGATAATCCCTCTGTATCTTCTGCCAATAAACTTCTTTCACTTACTTCCTCCTTTGGTCTCTCCCAATGGACCTCATCTCCCACCCATTGTGATGGGCACTCCCTTGACCTTGTCTTCTCCTGCTACTGCACCATCTCTAGTTTCTCCAATATAGCCTTCCCACTCTTCGACCACAACCTCCTTTCCTTCAGCCTCCCCTTACCACATGCCCTTCCCCCTGCACCCAAATACATACGTATGCAACAAAACCTAAGTACTCTTAACCCAATCTACTTCTCATTTTCAGTAAAACAACTAGCTTCTCCAATGACTGCATTGCCCTGTCCTAATCAAGCTGCCTCTTTCTATAACAAAACACTCACTTCAGCCCTAGACAATGCAGCTCCAGCTACTACATATAATCTCCGACTATCGAAACCCCAGCCAAGGCACAACAAACAGACCCGCTACTTGCACTGCAGAGCGCCACTGGAGGAAATCTTGTTCCTATCCCGATTTCATCCACTATAAATTCATCCTTTCATCTTACAGCACTGCCCTTTCAATTGCCAAACAAACATTCTTCAAATCTTCAGTATCCACTGAGTCTTCTAACCCACGTTACCTCTTTGCCATCTTTAACTCACTTCTCTGCCCCCCTGCACTTCCTCCTCCTTCCTCCCTCACTGCCCATGATTTTGCCACCTATTTCAAAGACAAATTTGACACCATTCGAAAAGATATTTCCTCTTGTCAAATTCCACTCACTCCACTCACTCTACCAAGGTTTACCTAAACTCCCCAATCCACCCTTAATTCATTCTCTCCAGTAACTGAAACGAAGTCTCTGCATTCATTTTATCTTCTCACCCTACAACCTGTCCACTTGACCCTAATCCCTACAAACTTCTCCGCTCCCTCTCCTACACTGCATGCCTACCTCACCTCTTCAATCTGTCTCTCTCCACTGGCACATTTCCATCCTCCTTTAAACATACACTCATCTCACCTATTCTAAAAAATCATCTCTCAATCCAGCCTCTCTCTCCAACTTCCGTCCTATTTCTCTCCTGCCCTTTGCCTCTAAACTACTTGAGCAATTAATGTACAAGCACCTTTCTCACTTCCACTCATTTCATTCTCGGCTCTCTGCAATCAGGCTTCCGCCCCCAACATTCCACTAAAACTGCTCTCACTAAAGTGACCAATGATTTACATACTCAAAGATCTAAGGATAATTTATGCATACTCATTATCCTGGATCTCTCTGCTGCTTTTGATACTGTTGATCACCCTCTTCTCCTACACACCCTTCACTTGATTGGCCTTCATGACACAGTTCTTTCCTGGTTCACTTCCTACCTATTGAACTGCTTCTTTTGTGTTTCTACCTCTGGCACATCCTTCCCTCCACTTCCACTATCTGTTGGGGTCCCACAAGGCTTTGTTCTTGGCCCTTTACTTTTTTTCAATGTACACCTCTTCTCTTGGGGCACTAATTCGCTCATTCAGCCTCCAATACCACCACTGCGCTTATGACACCCAATTATATATTTCTTTCCCTGATATCTCTCCTTCTGTACTATCACGTGTAACTAACTATTTTTCTGCTATCTCCACATGAATATCCCAACGCTACCTAAAGCTCAACATGTCAAAACAGAGCTTTTTATCTTCCCTCCTGCAAGTGTCACCATCTGTACAAAAATCTCCCTCACTGTCAATAACACCACAATTTTCTCAGTCTCCCAAGCCCGTTGCCTTGGTGTCATACTTGACTCTGCCCTCTGCTTTATTCCTCACATCCAGACTCTCTCCAAGTCCTGTCGACTCAAACTTAAAAACATTGCCAATATATGCCCTTTTCTTACTCAACCTGCTACCAAAACTCTTATCCAATCTTATCTCCCATCTTGACTATTGCAACCTCCTGCTATCTGGCATTCCGGACACCCATATATCCACACTTCAATCCATCCTAAATGCTGCTGCAAGACTGATTTTCCTCTATCACCGCTCCACATCTGCTGCACCACTTTGCAAATCCCTGCACCGGCTCCCTCTGTCCACCAGAATCAAATTCAAATTACTCACCCTTACCTACAAAGCCCTCAGCAACACTACCCCGGCATACATCTCAAGTCTCATATCAAAATACTCTCCCTCTCACCCTCTTAGATCTACATCTGACCTTCGCCTTGTGTCATCTCTGGTAACCACCTCTCACTCCCACCTACAAGACTTATCCCGTGCTGCTGCCCACTTATGGAATTCCCCACCATGCTCAATCAGACTTTCCCACAACCTTCAAATCTTTAGATGCCTTTTGAAAACCCATCTCTTTTTTAGAGGTGACCTTATCCTCAATAACACTATTCACAGTAATGCACCCTCACAACTATCCCAATCTCCACTCTGAAACACATTTCCTCCTCTTGTTTCAGCTGTGCCCTCTTCCATTTAGAATGTAAGCTCTCTAATGAGCAGGGTCATATATACCCTTTGTTTTCATGTCTGCATTTATTTTGTCTACCTTGTATGTCCCTGTTTTATGTATGTACTGTTTCCCCTACTGTACGGCGATGCGGAGCACTGTGGCGCCTTACAAATCTACGACAATAATAGTAATAATAATATTACTGTATTGAACTTACACGTGCACTCCCCTTATCCACCTATGTAGGACCAGGAGGCCACAAATTCATTTTACATATTATTCTAAATACAGAAGTATTTGGGGGAGGGAGCAATGCAACAAATATATTTATATTCATCTCTATGAGGACACTGCTGTTTATATTAAATAAAACTGATCTTTTTGTTTGCAGTGTGTATATGCAAGTTTGCACACAAAATAGACATTGTGTGTATTGAGGCTTGTACCAACACAAACACTGTCTGTGTCACATATAACCCTATCCTAACTAACACAATCCCAAGAGTGACAATGTAACTGCCGCCCACAAGCTCTGCACAATCATTTACTGCCGCTGCCAACATGATGGTGGTGGTATTATTATCTAATACACAGACTACATAGAGCTGAAGATTAAATATAAAGACCATGGGCCTGAATCATTAAGGAAAGTAAAGCATAAAAAAATAGTAATTTTGCACCAGGGCAAAATCATGTTGCATTGGAGGGGGGAGGTAAATTTAAGGTGTGATGGCAGATTTATAGTTGGGGTAGGGCATGTCCTAGATCATTGTTGCCCAACCCTAGTCCTCAAGTACCCCTAACAGTGCATGTTTTCCATCTCTCTTTGCTGGAGAACAGGTGTAATCATTACTGACTGACACATTTTGAAAGATACACAGGTGGTCCTAATTATATCACTGGTCACCTGGAAAACCTGCACTGTTAGGGGTACTTGAGGATTAGGGCTGGGAAACAGTCTTAGATCAACTTTACATTTCAGTGTAAAAATAAATCAGCTATTTGTAAGCTACATGAAAAAATAGTCAGTATTTATCTTATGTGCAAAATAATAAACTCATTTGCACCCCTTGCATTGTAACATGGTTTGTCCAAGATCAAACTTACTCCTTTTCTTTGCTCCCCTTAATGACTCAGGCTCTATAAGAATGCAATTAATAGTAAAGAACATTTTTTAAAAATAAATTAGAAGATATACTTACCATACAAAGTCACTAATGAAAACACTAACTACAATAACAAGTTAGATATTTACTTAGGGTAGATAACACACATGCAGGAACACTAATGATGTAAATTACTAGTGTAGAAAAGTTGGGAAAGTGATTTATGTGCAACGGACTCTTAATAGAGTTTTTAAAAATGTATTAAAGACTTATATCATCTACACATCTAAAGATAATTATATATATATATATATATATATATATATATATATATATATATATATATATTATGTCCAAGTTCTTGCTTTAAGTCTTAATATCCCACATATATCCCATTACTTTACCACTGAAGCTCAGAGGGAACAGATGTCTTTAGGATTATATTACTAACATATCATGTGTCTAATCATCACTAACAGATGTTGTTATGAGAGTTAATATATGTAAATAATATGCCTAGAAAACAATTACCAGTTCTTATTCAAACATCAATTATTATAAGAACACAGAGCACATAAATGTGTTTCTAAATGTAGATATAGAACATCAAGTGAAATGTAATCTGATAGTATTATGATAGAACAACATAAGGAGCAATATAAGCCAGTTACCAGTAATTAAGTAATTAGGTAATAAGGTGTTTAGTCTTGTGAACACCTGTAAGTCGTGTAATCAATGTTCCAGCAGATGTGTTTTATGTCCAATATTACTTGTTCTGTTGCTTTGTTTCTGTGTGTGTGACTTTCAGCTGATTTACTGGGATGAATGTCATTATTGGCATCTGTGACCCCTTTTCTTCTCCTCTCACTGTAAATATTGAACAGAAATACTTATTTAGATGATCAGCTATAGTCTTGTTTGCTGCCATCTATCTTATAATATTACTTCCCTCCCTTTGTTCTCCTTTCATATGTCTAAAAACATTTATCCTCTTGTTTGCTCGCTGTGTCATTTCTCTATAGTCTGAGCCTTGGCAAATGTGATTTGTTTTGTGGCCTCCATCTGCCTACCTAGATACACTATGTTATCTTTATTCTTCTGAGTCAGCTTATAGTTCTTAAAAATTATCTGTTTTGCTTTTAAAAAACTTCTCCCCATTTGAAAACCAATTTGACTTTCTTTTCCTTATGTTTATTCCAACCAGCGGTACACAAAGATTTGTTCCTTCTAAAACTATACAGTTTAACTTTTCCTACTGTTCCTGCGCTCCATTCAGATGTCTCCACTCTGCCCAAGCATCACATATTTTTCCATTTCTACAAAGTCAGTGTGAATCTCCATAATATAAACCAACTGGGACCATTTTGGTCACTTCTGTTTATGTTAAGCTAAGTATCTATTCCTTTATTAGTCCCTATAGGGAAAGACACAAGGATGTGTTATTTTTATTACCATAAACTCCAACAGAGCCATTAAAGAGGGCTCAGATACCAACAAGGTATTAACACACAGATTGATCACACCTGAGAGAAATATAACAACCATTAAAGTCCCCTATTTATGTTATGTTGAGGGGCGTAAATAGCATTGTAATCATCCTTTCTTAATAGATCAAGAGAAACTTGAAACAGTTTATATCAGTTTATACAACATAGGTGCATGTAAGCAAAATATATAGCAATACAAAAGCTATATAAAGTATTAAACACCCAGTCAACTTAGTTAAAAAGATGATTAAATAATTATCATTGCATTTAATTATTTTTGCCATGGGTGTCAATAGTTTCAAGGTAAGTTTGATTAACATTTAGCGTCAATGTTAGTATGACATTACTATGTTACAGTAAACACTGCAAAGCACATTAAGACAATTATACAATTAAAATGCAAAATATGTTGTATGGACTAATGAACATATTTATAGAAACCTTTGAAACAATATACTTTGACAAGAGAGGCCCTAAAACTGAACGCACCTAAAACTGAACGCACTTAAACTCAATGGGCCTGAGTCATTACAGCACGCTTACAGTGCGCAGCGTACATACGTACTAAAACATACGTACCTGTCCGCTGCGAATGCCCGATGTCCACAAGATGCGAAACGTCACATACGCTGCTTAAAGGCATCAAGAGTAACAGTTGTTATGTTATGTGCACATGTGTTGTCACGCTGCCCCATCTGCAGCCCTCTGTCACGCTGCCCCCCTCTGCTGCCCGCTGTCCCCCTTCGCTGTCACACTGTCCCCCTCCGCTGTCACACTGTCCCCCTCTGCTGCCTGCTGTCCCCCCCCGCTGTCACACTGTCCCCCTCTGCTGCCACCTGTCCCCCTCTGCTGCCACCTGTCCCCCTCCGCTGCCACACTGTCCCCCTCTGCTGCCACCTGTCCCCCTCCGCTGTCACCCTGTCCCCCTCCACTGTCACCCTGTCCCCCTCCGCTTCCACACTGTCCCCCTCCGGTGCCACCTGTCCCCCTCCGCTGTCACCCTGTCCCCCTCCGCTGCCACACTGTCCCCCTCCGCTTCCACACTGTCCCCCTCCGCTGCCACACTGTCACCCTCTGCTGCCACCTGTCACCCTGTCCCCCTCTGCTGTCACCCTGTCCCCCTCCGCTGTCCACTGTCCCCCTGCGCTTCCACACTGTCCCCCTCCGCTGCCACACTGTCCCCCTCCAGTGCCACCATCCTTTTCACTCTGCCCCACGCCAGACATAAAAAAAAGAGAAGACAGAAACTTACCAATCAGCGCGGCGCCGGGACCCAGCAGCCTCCTCTCTCCCACAGCTGTCACTGAATATAGACGTCAGTGACAAGCTGCTGCGGGGGAGAGGAGGCTGCTGGGTCCCGGCGCCGCGCTGATTGGTAAGTTTCTGTCTTCTCTTTTTTTTATGTCTGGCTCGCGGCACCCCAGTGACAGTGCCGCGCCACCCCTGGGAGCCGCGGCGCACACTTTGGGAACTGCCGGAATACAGTAATAATCAGAAGTATAATACTGTTTGTTTATTTACTTTGGCAGTATATTTTTTGACGTTTTTTCATTGTAAATTTTGCCAATAGGCTGCTAAGCAGACGCTCAACTCCCTGGATACAATTTCAATCCAACCTCTTCTTTACCAGCCTGCACACAAGACAAGAAGTGGAGGGAACTGGTTCCCCATTGAGGATACTTAGGATGACCTCTGGTTTTGTACAGTGTGACCATGGGAAGTATAAACAGTTTTTCATGTCAACTTGTTTATGCTTTAATAAAACATTGGCAAAACTCCCAGTACTTACTTTCTTCCATCAGCACCTGTTGCTGGTCTGCTGGTTTGGTTGGTGTCCTGAATAGGAGTGGTGACATTGTGTAAGAGTTGGCTCCCGCTGCTTCTTCCACCTGGGCCAGCTCCTCTTCCTAAGCTGCGTCCTCCTCCTCCTGGGCCAGCTCCTCTTCCTGAGCCACCGGCCCCTGGACAACCTCCTCTTCCTTCTGGGCCATTTGCTCATTGCAGTTGTGGTGGCGTTTGGCGTTCTGTTGAAAATAGGATTTGTTATATTAGTTTATATTTTTTTTGGTGTCCAACATACACAGAAATGCAGATAATGGTAGCTTGCAATGTGAAATATCCAACACCATAGATGTTCCATAAATAAAATGCTGAATGTTGTAGAAATCGGAAATACTGTTCTTGGGACCACAGTTATGAGCATTAATAGTTTTTTAGTTACTGACATCAAGAATGGTCTGTCCCTTTGTGTATTTTGCTGTGCAGTTACTCACAGAGCAGACATTTGCCATTTATGGGGCATGGCAGTTACAGTTTCTTATTGTTAATATACTATTAAGTAGTATATTCCTATTAATGTAACACTACATGCAAATCAAATGAATGGATAGTAAATCAAGTCATAGCAAAGGTCGTTATAAATGTTAACTGGCACCTAATAAACTGTACTAAATCAAGCAAAATAAGTACAAGAAAGGAATAAATACTGTAGACAGTAGGAATGGACACAAAAGAGGCCTTTGCAAACATGTTTTGAGTGTGTTAGGCCACTTGCCTATAACACTGTCATTTTGAGTGAACCTACGTACAACTATCTCTGCCCTCAATTCTTCGAGAAGGTTAGGCTGCCTTCTCCGCAAAATGCTCTATCGGCGTTGCAATCGCACAATAGTGCAAGAACTGCCCAATTGGAGCCGCACACACCTGCGGACGGCCCCTCATGCATTAACTTTGTCTTCATTCGTGACATACCGAGCCGGTAGTTGAAAGCAACAGTCAGGTTTTGCTTTCAGCACCCGCAGCTTGATACGAGAGAACGATTCAGGTTGCATATTTGCAAGTGAATATGAGTTATTTAAACATCCTGCACATCTATTGGCCACCCGGAATCAGGTAGAGTGAGAGCAGACAGGCGTCCATCCACAGCACCTAGGAGAAGTGTGGGGGCTGCGCTTGATAGTGTCAAGGTGTCAAGGTTTTTAGGATAATTTAATCTTTCTTCATCCTTATTTTGACAATTGTCACACAGGTGGCAAGACTTTAAACATAGACTTAAGGACAAGTTGAGTGACAGCCGCAGGCATGCTTAAAGGACAGGCGGTGGTCCACTGGCCCACTAGAACTCACTTCACTTGAGACCAGGGCAATGGCCTGTTTTGATGAGGAGATGGTGTAAGGGGTGGGCCTAATTGACACCGGATATAGCCCACCCGTCACAGAGCCTATCACACCACCAGGTACATTAAATTTATATATTACATTATTGTTTTCGGATTGTTTGTTTTTTTCCCTTAACTAGCAGAAGCTAAAATCATACATTTATGTGGGTCAATACAGTCAGAATTAATGAAACAACATTTTTACCCCACACTCACAAACATACACACACATATTTGTATTGTAATCTATCTTTACACAGTGGCATATGATTTAACATGGTGATACCTTTTTTAGGGGGTCTCCCTTTCATTCTAGGTGCCAATACAGCTACAGGTGATTTCAAAGATGAGCTGGTGGAGGAGCCACGTGATGTGGAAGAGCATCAGGTGGCTAAGGAACCAGAAGTCAGTGGACGGGAATCCCTGAATGGCTGCTATCACAGTATTTGGAAAATCAATGAATCAATTCAGATAAACACCACTGAAATTTCTACAACCCTCACCCATATGGAGAACAATGTGGATCTTAACCTAACTTCAATAAACAAAATGCTCTAAGTACACTTGTTGCTCTGACACTGGAGAGTGTTATAGTGAAGACTAAATAGTGGGGAAGTTAGAATTCCCCGCCTCCTCCTCAGGTCACGTGATCGCCGCAGCGCTACCTGGAAGTACAGCTCTGGAGCGATGCCACGATCAGACAGACCTGACAGGAATGCATGGAACGAAAACCAGGTTGAGTGGGTTGAGGAGGGAGTGGGAAGAGAAGAAATGGTAAGGTGTTTGTAGATAAAGATTCTTTAGAAGCTTATAGGTGTAGGGGAAGAGAGATAGGGCAGTAGTCACAGAGAGAGCCAGGGCCAAGGGGAGAGAGGACAAGATAAGGGAACAGGGGAGGGCTGGCAAATTTTAGCCCGGGGGGGCAAGACATGGACTCATCAGTCTATTAGAAACATTTTAAAATAAAAAAAAATTGCAGGTGGCCCAATGACCCGGCCTAAGGTACCCACTATGGGACTATGATTGCATTATACTCTGTGAGATTGTCCGAATGTTCAACTAATCTACAACAAAAAAGGAAGACATCACTGAATCTCTTAGATTTAATGAATTTGAAAAAGTGGGTGAGAACTAAAAAATCACAAAAACACCAAATTTAAGAAAAGGATCTAGCAATATAATGTAAAATCAACAGACAAAAAAAAATATGGTTTATCATAAAACATCCAGTACACTGAGCTCTCACAAAAAACAAAAAACGGTGACTTTTTTTGCAATACAGGAAGTAGAGCAAAAGTCAAGATTTTCAATGTTAGACTATTCCAAATTTGTCATTGTTTATTCTTATTCTTTCATGCAATACTCAGTGGTGGTTCTCCATTTGCATGTCAAATTGCAGCTCAAGAGTTCTAAAACTTTTAAAGATGTAACCCCTCAAACCCCCTGCCCCCCTCTCTCAAAATTAACATGGAAGAGTCTGAAATATTAGAGTCAGCTTTAATATAAGTGTACAACTGTGCCCTTATAATAATAGCAAAAAAAGAAAGTAAAAAAATGTCCAGTGAGCTAATTTGGTTCTGCTATGTTATGGCTGAAGATAATAAAATATCAACCATAGTATCAGGACACTCTGTTCTCCTTCACAGTCGCACAAGCATTCAGCAGGGAGAGTTACAGCAATGGAGCCAACAACAAAGCTACACTCACAGGTAGACCATTGTATCATCAAGGTAAAAAGACAAAAACTTGTGCCTCTAGAAGTCAATTCAAGTTAAAAATATGCTTAAGAAACCTGTCATTTTAATTACACCCCTGTACAGTACCATACCATAGAATAGGTATGGCCGACGTTGGTCCATTACATAGACATATGATGGGATTCTACTCTACAATTGTCACTGCTTTCAATACACACTTACCCTGCAGGGAATACCTTGAGACACATATCGATGGGACTCAAAAATGAGCAGTTTGTCATTATAGCTGTCAAAGTTAAGTTGTCAAGTGATAACAATAAAAGAATGGTGAAACCTCAAGCTCTTATGGTCTTCTTACATAGTAGGTGAGTGATAAAAATAAAAATAAATAATACTTATATTCAATAGAATTCAGATTCTTCTTTGCAGGAAGTCACTCCCCATATGGATGATCATGTAAAATAAAACAAATCACAAAAAAACATAGCGTGATACTGGAAGCATAAACTTCCCAAAATAATAAAATCCAAATAAACAACAATGTGAGTTGTCAAGTGACCAGTGAGATCCAGGTTCATACGGCTGGAGAGTCAGTGAACACACAGGTGGGTGATGCAAAATACTCTTAGCTTATTAAAAACAAGTCTATATATATGTGTGTATATATATATATATATACATGCTACTGCATCAGCGTATCGTTATCATCCATGCAAATCATAAGACATGTATTAACAAGTAACAAAATATAGCTGCAGGCTAAACTGGTTTAAACAGGATATAACTGTTATGGGTGTCAGTTTTCATCATTACATTCCTTTGAGCGAATGACAAAAGTTTTAATTCTTTCAATTCCCCTCTTCTTGCTCAAAACCTGAACCTATCTGCCTCATCACAAATAATTGGTCCATATATATATATATATATATATATATATATATATATCACAATTTCAGAACCCTAGTGAATTCCAAATCGTGGGTTCCATGATCCATTAGGACTACTATATCGGTTACCAATCATATATACATGCCCCTCCCCCTCTAATCAACTTTCCTTCTGACCCTCATATCTAATTTGTACACCCATATTCAGCTTACTTGCAATATCCTGTTTGACATTTTAAGCAGTTACTGATTAATAGCTGCATGCAGTAATTAACTCCTAACTATCTTAAATCTAGAGACAATCTAGTTGATTACAAGTTTTGCTTATTTTCTGCTGTTAAATACAGTTAAGATGTGGAGGGATGAGGAGACAGACAACAAAGGTAAAAGGTAGATGCAATTATAATTAGGATAAATTGCCAATACTCAACATACCGGACATTAGCAGACCTACCTACAGGTCATGTATAGCATTCATTAGCTTTAACATAGCTAATTGCAAATGTAAAAACAAAAAAGTTAATTTGTAAAGTTTTTTAAAACACATATTATTCTTGTAGATGACCATCACAGTGCAGACAGGTATACAGTCCTGCAGGTTGCAATTGATGACAATCAGAACAATGTGTACTGCTGGTCCAGGATGAAGTTCCTGACATGAGTCCTACTAGGGCGTCAGTTGGAGTTCTGGTTGTTTTTTTCTTTTGAGAACAGCACTTTGTTGTCTTTAGTTTTTTTTATCAATTAAGTTCCTAATTTTACTGTAATGAAACAAACAAGTATTATCACTAATATATGAGTCAATGATTGTAAGATATCTGAAAAGATGGCTGGATACCACCCACCAATCCCTTTAAACCAGTTTGCTGGAATTAACCACGAGAACCATCCTCCATCCAAGATATGCTCAAGACTTATTTTTTTTCCTAATCTCTTCTTTAAGTTCCTTTACCTTTTTAACATGTTCATATATAGGTTCAAAAAAATTATCTGCTACATAGGAACAGCATACAGGACCTACTATTTGGCACATTCTACCCTAGGGTGCTGTTAAATAATCCAATGCCAGTTGATGGTGTCGCTATATTTTAATATGATATTGCAAAGTAATGGTCTGAATGTTTAAGACCTCTAAAATTCCATCAGTTACACTTTCAAAAAATTTGGCTAAACTTTGCATATTATGGGCGTTTTGTACTGATCCTCTAAACATGGATAAGGTAGTCCCATTTTTATACACCATGGTTGATATATCAAATCATGTGCATGTTCCTTCTGAAGTGCTCTCTTATGAATCATATGGAATGGGCTATGTTTTAAATCTATGTTCTTTTTAATCCATGTCGCAGTGACTAGTCTTGGTAGACTACAGGATCCCTGACCTCCAACTGGTAAAAAACCCATATGCTCGATGACCACAAACATAATAATATCTTTCTGGTAACTGTTGTTGTCCTCCACTTATAATATCAGAGGCATGCCACAGTAGTGCAGTACTACATCTTGTCCAGTTTCTATTGATTGGTAGTGCTAATTCATCCCAAATTACTGGTAGAACCAGATATGGCTGTCAGACGCCGTCCCCGCTGATCCCCTGTCAGACGGGGACAGACGTCTGACTTCCGCTGCGGCTTCCGGCTGGCGGTGTTGTCGGGCGCATGCGCCCTGCTTCTGTCCCGTTGCTAGGCAACGGGATGCTAATTCTCTCCATCGTGCCGCCCCCTGAGCCTACCAATCAGCGGTACCTTGCCTCTATTTAAACCTGGCTCTGGCGCCATTAGGGTCCAAGAGTAACAGGTTTCCTGTTCAGTGTTCCTGGTTCTCCTGCTCTGGTTCTCCTAGTGTGCTTCTTCTCCTGCTCTTCGCTGTGACCCGGCTTGGCGACTATCCCGTTTTCTGTGTGACCCATATTGTATTGCGACCTCGGCTTGATTGACTACTCCTTCGGATTCCCCTTGGTACCGTATATTCCTGATTGGCTCGACCCGGACCGTCTGACCCTTCTACGCTACACCGGCAACTGGCTAGTAGGACCGCGACCTGCGTACCCTGTGCAGCGAATTCCAAACCTCCTTGCGGGGGTCCCTGGCGAACACCAGGGGTACATTAGACTCCGCACCTGCTAGTTCAGTAGCGCTAATACCGGTTAGTGTTTGCTCTATTATACTCCTCAGAAAGCCTGCGGCCTGACAATGGCATAGTCTTTGATGTTATGGGGGAATGAGTACAGATCCAACAATCAGATAAATTCAACATTTGCATGTATATGCACCATTAAAAAATTGTTTACCCATTCGGAATTCAATAATTTATGCAGTTCTTTTTTGGTGCGATTAGGGACTACATGAGTGTCATTAGTGCTCCTCTCAAATGTATAGGGGTCAATTAGCAGATAAGAAGTGTGATTCCTGCACAAAGAATAATGCTACCTAGAATATATATCCATAATATTTGACCAGACCTAGGCCCCTGTGAATTGTGATCACCCATTTCTTATGTTATTTAATAAAATGTAAAAAATGTGAACTAAGACTTTATAGTTCCACCATACTACTCTTATGTATTTTCTTGCAATGAGATGCTTGGATCCAGGAATCTCGTAAAGTCACCTTGACAGATGTTGGTGTGGTGAGTAGAACCTGATATGGCCCTTCGAACTGGGGAACCAATCCTTTTCGCACGTGCTTCTTTATGCACACCCAGTCACCTGATTTCAGGCTTTGAGTCTCATTGGACAGATTAGAGTCTAGAATAGAAACATATATCCTGTGGTGTATTCGTGTTAGTTCTTGTTGCAATTGTATTACTTACTCAGTTAAATCTGCATGTTTATGCTACAATTGCTGAGGAAAGTAACATCTTGTCCTAGCAGGAGTTCCAAAAAGGATTTCGTAAGTAGTTAAAACGTGCTTCTCAGTGGAACTATTTCTTATCGAGAACAGAGCCAGTGGGAGACGTTCCAGTCACTTTTTCTGGGTCTCAGCCATTAATTTCTGTAACTTTAATATAATAGTATAATTTAGTCTTTTTACCTTGCCACTGCATTATGGGTTATAGGGGGTGTGCACAGTCTGAGAGATGCTTAGATTTGCTAATATGTATTCTAGTATTTCTCCAGATAAGTGACTTCCCCGTCACTCTCTGGGATGCATATCTGCAAACTGCTTCTGACATTAATTTTTTTACGTAATACCAGAAACTTTGCTTTTTTCTCCTTTTGTTCAGATTAATTTTTTTTCTACAGTTCTAGTATTTTCTGTCCTACAGGCCCAAGCTTCAAGCTACCCGAAAAGACGTCCACATACACTTGTACATACTCATATCCTGCAATTTTGGGTAACTGTATGAAATCAATCTGTAGTCTTTGAAAGGGATAATGATCTTTGATAATGGTTTTAGCAGGCACCGGGACGGTTTTACAAGTTATGTAAAGCACATATGGTACAGCTTGCAGAATAAGCTTATGCTGCCTGGCTGAAGCCTGGTGCTATCCAGTACTTGTCTAGGGCATTTCCCATCATGGCCCTTGAAATGTGTACCTTGCCATGCCATTATAGGGTATAGTGAAGAGGGAAGGCAATAGCAATGAGCAACCGCCCATTCCCCCTCCGTTTCCTATGACCCCAGTTTTCCCCATTCTGTCTTCTCTTTTACAGAAGCCTTTTTCTGCATTTGCTTTAGTATGTCAAGATCAAATGTCTTAATTGTCACATTTAATATATTATCGACACCGGGTTTTAAAGCAGCTTCCTTGACTGCTTGATCTGCAAGTGCATTTCCTTTAACTTCTAGAGTATTGTCTCAAGTGTGTGCTCTCACCTTCACCATAGCCACCTGCCTAGGTAACTGCAGAGCAGCAAATAAAGATAAAATGCAATCAGCATGTTTAATTGGTTTCCCTGAGGATCCCATAAAGACTCTACTTTTCCAGATGGGGCCATAGTCTTCAGTTACCCCAAATACTAACTGGGGGGTAAATGTATTAAATGCTGATTTCTGCAAGTCGTTGGAAATCGGCGACTTTGCAGGGGAAATTTAAAGCGACAATAGCTGGTAAAGAATCATTTATATCCTCTCTCTCATTTTCTTCTTGCACAACATCCCATTCTCCTTTCTTATTCCCCTCAGTGAACCATTCTGAGACAGTTGGGATTTTATTGTCATGCCTGAGGATCTGTCTGTACCCAGACTGGGTGGTGTCTCTAGAGTTAGGCTGGTGACTAGATACACAAAGCTGGGTGGCCTGATTTTGCTCCTATGCATGAAAATGTAAGGACTGGTACAGGTGGTGATATATTAACAGAGGAAACCAGGCAGGAACTGGATTGCTGAACCAGACTGTAACTGGAATGTTGGAACCGGAACAAGTCTGGAATGCGGGGACTGGAATGGAATTGAAATGTTTGGACTGGAATGCTAGAGCTGGAACGTAACCAGAATGTTTGATTAGGAATGCTGGAACCGGAACCTAACCGCACTGGTGCTGGAATGCAAACTGCACTGTCTGAGCTGGAACGATAGAAAGACTGCAGACTGCTGGGAACCAGGTTGGCCTTTGGAAATACAACCTTGCACTTTCAACAGATAAGGGCTCCAGCTACCCCTTTTATAGTAGTTGTTGTTCCCTAATTGGAGACTGCGGCCAGCTGGGCTCAAGCAGTACTCTGAGTTGCTGAGATTGATCAGGTGACTATATCCAAAATGACAGCTCCTGGGAACTGGAGGGTAACCTGGAGTGGAGGCTGCTATATACTGATTGGCTGAGAGGAATCATATGACCAAATCAAAGATGGCAGCACCCTAACCCTGATTTTGGAGGGATCTCTGGAGTGGAGACAGACTGAGCAGCATTTTGCAGAGAGGACTGAAACCAGCAGAGCCTGAGGACGCAGAGACAACCTGGAAAGACAGTGGAAAAACCCTAACCCTAATATGTGAGGATTGGGCACAATAGCGCTGTCTATTACCATCCTTTTGCTAACTTCCGATGCTCATGGACCATACTGTAAGAGACTAACTCACCTGATTTGGACTTCTTTTGGATTGGGAACAGAGGTATGTTCCAGGGAAAGCAACAGGGTCTCAAAACCCCAACCTGCACCCAGTCTTGTATTTGTCTACCTATTGCCTCATTCTGGTCTTTGTTAAGAGGGTATTGTTTCATACGTAGGGTCTGTACATTTGGCTTAAGTTGGATAGAGAGTGGGGTGACAGGTAGGATGCCTATATCTACCATACTGGTGGTCCACAACTCATCAGGGACCTGTGCTAGGACATAGTTAATTTCCGTGGCTGTAAGCCATGTGCATGTATGTAATGTATAGAGTTACATGAACGCGTCATAGGCAAGTTGTTGATGTACCCCTGCCCCTGTAGAGATGGTTATTTTCCCTTCTTTGTAAACTATAGCTGTTTCCAGTGCAGATAGCAGATCAGACCCAAGTAAATTAACCTGGCAACTTTCTAATACCTGTACCTGTGCTACCACAGCTCTACCAGAAAGTAGTTGTTTTGATAAGGGTTTGGCCTTTCTTAAAAAAGTAGTGGTGTCAATAAAGCCTTCTGCATTTATGTGGTGCTTCATTATCAATTTTTCAGGAATTTGTCCTGCCCTAATTACTGTCTTGGCTGCCCCAATATTCACTAGTCAGAGCACAGTCACTTTTTGTTCTATTTTAATAGGTATGGTACACTGGGGCACTTAATTATTAGGTAAAACCACAGGTAGAGTAGGTACCTGGGGGCCCTTTTCCTATTGTGTATTGGGTCCTGCACTAGGACCTGTGGGCTCCACAAGTGCCAGTGAAGGACAGTTTCTCTTCATGTGACAATGATGGTGGCAATGAAGCAGAGGGCTTTTCTTTTTGCCACCTCTGAGGTAGGTTTCCATTGTTTCTGTCTACTCCTGATCCAATTGGTGAAGTCCCAGTTGCCATGTTTGTCTGTGTTTATGAAGCAGACAGGTTAGGGAATAGGCTTGTTGCATTTTTCTGCCAAGTCCTTTTGATTCTGCTTGATTGCTCTCAAAATTGTGAGGAATGTAGTGGGCTCATAGGATCGTGGCTCAGGCCGACTTTGGTATAATTATTACTTAATTTTACGGTCTAGCTCATTAAGCAAGGAACTTTTAAAGATGTGTCCCGGACCATATCTAGAGTGTATCCCTGATCTGCATGTCTGCAGAGTACTCAATCATAATAAGTTTGTTTTTCTTTGTTAGCTGGGTCATGTTCTATTAACCCCTCACACTTTATTTGGCATTTTTTTTGTAGCCATTGTTCACTAGATGTCAATGTTTTCTAAACATTTACATTAGCAGGAACCTCTTGGCCTGTTATTGCAACCCTGGCTACACCTTGCGCTGTAGAGTCTCCTGCTGAGGCTCAAATAACCTCATCTAAATCTATTCAAGTGGCACTATAGACAGTATGTAATTTTTTATGAACTGCCATTGGTTCGTTTCTTATGTCAGGGATATCTTTAACTATGGCCACTAATTCAGTTGTACTCAAAGGCTTATTCCAGGTGGTATTAATTTCTGCTCTTCCCTCTCTTCTTGTTTGTGTCATTATGGGAAACATGCCAGTGGGCAATACTTCCTTATATGAAGGGGTTGGCGTTGAGGACTCTATTTCGGGGTCTTGTATTTTACCTGGCCTTTTATACCGGCATTTGTAACAGTTTTTGTTGTTCCAATTGTGGGTATTCGGACATCCACATGGCCAAGCTAATTTCTTGGGCTGGGTACTTTAAAGTCTGTCCAAGTACGTGAGATTATTTCTTCCTGATTGATTAGCTTTTGAACATGGTGGCCAGGATAGGACCCATTTTGCCTGACACTAAGACATATTGTGTCTCCTGGGTCATTGCACTATCCACAACTTAAACATCCCCAATTACTATATTTTCTATGTTCTGTTTCTTAAGATTGGTTTGGGATCATCTGGTTGTGACTGTTCCTTGACTGTAAGGTCCATACAGCACATCTGTTCTTCCTTTTCAATTAATTCCATTTCATATACCAATCTTTCTGCAGTTTCATGCCGCTGATCAACCGGTTTTTACAGGTCTTTAGCTGATGACTATCTGTATTCCCCATAGTCAAAAACCTTTGACTATGCTCAAAATCTGGGATCTAGAAAGTCACCTGAAATTATACTATGAGCCGATAATTTAACCTCTGTCAATATTCCTTCCCAAATACTCCCTATATCTTTTGTCAGTGGCATGAAATGACAGCTAAGTGGTATGAAAACAACAGACCCTATTTGATATGGGGCACCAGGAATAATCTGGCACCAAAAGTTTGAACTTTTATCCAATAAGACTGTGCATATATAGGCCTCAGTCTCTACAATATGCAGTCTGATTGTCTACAGGAATAATCTAGTTGTTGTGCATCCCTTTCTTGTCCTTATTCCTCTCCAATATACTATGATTTTGAAAATTAGTACTATAAGTACTACTAATTACAAAGATCCCTAAGTACAATGAATTTCTACCCCCTTAAAATCAGTCGGACAGCTATGACTAGAATTCATAAGGACAGGCAAGACAATCCCCTGACTCCAGACGCCTCACTTGGGTAAAACGGAGAACTGCAGGGGTCCATGACCAAACTCAAGGGGCAGCTTTATATACCGGCACTTCTTTCTGTTGATTTTGGCAGTGACAATCAAATATATGCCCACAGAGTCAGGGGCGTGTAGGACAGACTGCCGAATAAAGCCAGGGTAGTCTTCACTCTGAGGTTCAATATTACAGTCTAAAAATCCAATATTCAACCTCTTTTCATATATTCACAGAGTCACTCAATCATATGCCTAATAACAATTAAAGTACATAGAAAAAAAAATCTGATCACTGAGACTTACGATATCCAAGTTTTGCTCAAACACGGACTGACTCAGGAGGACAGAAAAGCGTTTGTTTTGAGCAAAGATTCTACTCACTGCGATTGCGATTTTGGTTAGTCTGTCATCCGGTGTCCAAAACATCTGCTGTCCGTGCGTGATGAAGATCTGGACATCTCGGTGGAACCTCAAGTAGTGTCAAAGTTAAATTGTCAAGTGACCAGTGAAATTGAGGTTCATACGGTTGGAGAATCAGTGAACACACAGGTGGATGTTATATATATATATATATATATATATATATATAAAGTGTTCAAGTAATATAGGCATATTGATACTGCGCAAGCGTATCGTCCATACAAATTATAAGACCTTGTCTTACTAGGTGACAAAATACAGCTGTCGGCTAAACTGGTTTAAATAGGATATAACTATTATGGTTAAAGCTTTTTATTTCGACATTCTTTTGAACAAATAACAAAAGTTTCAACTCTTTCACAGCCAAATGCTAAGAATATTAAGTTGAAGTGGGCAGCGCCAAGTTTGGGGTGGGATCATATAAGGGTAACTTAGATAAGGAGTTAAAGTAGAAATATAAATGCTATCATTTTAAGTAGTTATGTCATGCTGCTGGTCAGTGGGCAGCTTTGTGTATCAGCGTTGACCCCACTAGAAATAACCAGCAACAAAGTTTGCCTCAAGAAGATACTAAACTATTAATAAGCTTTGTGTGTTTGCTGTCATTGAAATATATGGGCCGAATCTGAGTGTTGTCTGAAATTTTGTTATGGGAATTAAAAGTTATAAAACACACACTCCCAGAAGGTATAGTTATTTTGTTTTTGTTGTATTCATAATAGTGCAATAATTAAGAAAGTCTCAAATGTCCATTGTTTTTGCACATTTCTTCTAATCAACCTCTGGGGAACTGAGCAAACTCCATTAAAAATCACTCTCCGTTTTAAAGAGATTCATGTGAGATGCAGAGATCGTGCGTGAGGCATGTTCCAATTTCTATAGTTCAAAGTTGCGCTCACATTTGATTTTTGTATATCTATTATTGACTTTATGACTTTCTAGTAACAACAGCTAAAGTGTATTGTGCTATGGGAGTTTACCTGAGAAATGTAAGTAGAGAGAAAACAGGGGTTTGTGTGTAAGATGTATGATATAGCAAAGAGCAATGTCACACATAGTTGTGTTTAGTAACTTAACATGACAACACACGCAATGATTACATAAATTTTAATCAAATTATCTCTTCACAAATAATATTTAATTGAACGGTTTGTGCACATAGAGAGCAACCCAAAGCTTTTAAATGGGATATATTGATATATGCAACTGAAGTACCTGGACACAGACTCAAACCACTTAACTTAACCCCTCCTACTGATAGTATTCAGTGTGACTGATATAGTATATGAAGCCCTGTAGTCTATTTACATTGCTTAATAGATATCTCCATTTGGATTGTGCCATGATAGAAGATCCCCACTTGATTTTTAAAGAGGAAAACAACAGTTGTTTGTATTAAATTTGATTGAACTTGTATTTTTATTTTTCATTTGTGTCTGTATGTCATAATATTTTACATGGTAAATGTGACTTTATTAGTTATCTTTCTAATGTATATGACAATTTTATTAGAGTATTATATTGCTTACAAAAAGGGTAATATCAATTTATTGAATAACCTAAGGATAAGGTGTTTTTTTTTGACAATGGATTTGAAATTTACATAGCCAGACGAATGTAGACAAAACCTATTAATAGTCAGTCAGGAAATATGATGATGGGAGGAAATACATTGCTTTAAGGGAAGAATTGAATCCTCTGGAGAGCTCTGATGCCTTAGACTGCTGGGGATGTTGTATTAACATCAGCTGCAGTAATATTTGCAGCTTAAAATAGGCATAATAATTTCTATGCCATCAACTGCTAGTTATAGGACAGCTGAAAGAACCAATGAGACAATGGTCCCATTGGAAATTATCTACTGATATTGAGACAACCAGTAGGACAAATAATGTACTTATGTATGTAAAGTAACTACAGTGAGAAGCATTCTATTGTTATAATGTATAACAAAATAATGGATTCTTGCACATTATAAAACACTGGTAGCCTTCACCAATATAAAGGACACAGGTGGATGATAAAATATTTTTTTATACCAGTGACAATTGAAAAGTAACAAACAGAGATTTGAACAACAAAATGAGGAAATAAAACTAGATATAATGAATGCATTATATAACATAGGGGGGCACCTGCCATTTTAAATACACAGTTATTATTTTTCACTACCTTCACAGCACTTCCTTAGTTTTTAATTACTTCGCGACTAGTGATTATTCAGGAACAAATGGGAATTTATTTCTTGTTTTAAATAATTCTAATGAAGGACTAAGTTTTCAATGATGATAGAAGCAACTCACGGAGTGCCCCATGCATGACATATTCCTTTTCCTCTTTGAGCCTTTGTATAGCTATTACTAAGGGCTAGATTTACTAAGCTGCGGGTTTGAAAAAGTGGGGATGTTGCCTATAGCAACCAATCAGATTCTAGCTGTCATTTTGTAGAATGTACTAAATAAATGACAGCTAGAATCTGATTGGTTGCTATAGGCAACATCCCCACTTTTTCAAACCTGCAGCTTAGTAAATCTAGCCCTAAGTGTCTTGTTTGCACCACCCGGATTTTAATTAAGGATGTTTACTGAACCCCATGTTTTGGTTTTGGATTTGGTTTGGATTTGTATTAACTTCGTGTTTTGGTTTTGGCCAAACCGCCCTCACGTGTTTTGGTTTTAGTTTTGATCTGTATTTTATTTTATTTTAAAAAATTGCTAAAATCGCATAACTTGGCTCTTTTTTGGTTCCTACATTATTTATTAACCTCAATAACATTAATTTCCAGTCATTTCCAGTCAATTTTTGTTAAGTGAAACAGTAGGAATTTTTTTCAATCACCGGCGGAGTAGCGGCATAAGGTCAGACGCATGCGCACAACCATCCACTGGAAGACCGAGACTTGCGCCCGGCAGCAGGACGCTCGAGCATCCCCACGGTAACCAGCCTCACACAGATGGGAGGCATCAAGGTATACGGAAGACCACTGCAGCTTTTTTTAGCCTGCTTAACCAAGGGTAAGTCCCACTACCAGCCTCCATTACTGTTTTTTTCTAATGGACATATCTGCCTTACTTCTCAAATAAGGACCTATTTCAAGACTGTTTATTACCCTAGAGAAATGGCCACACTGCCAATCACTTGAATCAGTGGACTATGACTTGATAGCCCTAGAAGCAGTGCTCTACTTGCCTAACATCCAATTACAGGGTTATTGTATTTGTGGCTACTTCTGCCCTGAACATTGTCACTATTTACATATCTCTGCATATATAATCTACCGATTTCAGCACCATTACAGTGCTTGCATGTAACATTCTTTATTTCTGCTTTATATGTGGAATTGACTATAAGACACTTGTATACAATTATTTTAATTAAATTGTATAGTCACTTTATAGAGTTGCAACTCTTTTACCTATTGTTAACTACAATAAATTTTTATTTCCTATGCCGCCTTTGTCTATGCGCCCAGGGATTACTACTGTTTCCCTTTCATTGAGGGTTGAGCTAGCCTTCATTTCCCCTTTTCCCCCTTTCCCTGATCCCAAGAGGCTGCATACCATCAACACTATATCATAGGGAGCGCTGAACTAACACTCTACCTCAATTTTTGTTAAGTGACAAGAACACTGCTACCCCTCCTGTTTCTGTGTGAGCAATGGCACTGAGCAATGGCACTGGATACTGGAGAGTGACAAGAACACTGCTATCCCTGTTTCTGTGTGAGCAATTGTTCTGGATCTGCTGGGGAGGGAAGTACTTCTGGAATCCAAAACCTGCAAGATCCTATGAGGCAGAGTTGCCGCTTTGCCTCGATTCAGATCTGAGGAAGCAGGAAAGTACCGAGCCGGCTCAGCGTGGTGCTCAGATGTGCACAGTTCGGGGGGGGGTTCAGTTTTTGGAAAACAGAGCCAGCGCATCTCTAATTCTAATATTGCTCATATATAGAACTAACCAGGTATGTGATGACCTGGTATGCTGGTATTTTGCATGTATGGATCTAGATATCTGACAAGGCACATAAATGTGTGGAGCGAGATGACAGCATTTGTGTGGGACCAGATGTTTGCCCCATTTCATGAGAAGGGGGTCGAAGGTAGCTAGGTATATGTTGGTTGACATATGCTGTGGTCCACATGTACGTCATGTGACCCTCATTTATGAGTCACACATGCTGCTATCTTATGAAATCACAAGACAGACAGGAGAAGCCAAGTTGTCAGACTCATCCAGAACCTCAGACAACCATTAATCTTCACAACATCAGGTAAGTGAATCTTTGGGGGCCAAAAAGTTGTTTCACTGGGACCTGAACTACTTCTAGTTTGTGGAAGCATCTGTTACAAGCAGAGAGTAAATGTACAGATTGATGTACACAGGGTGGACACTTCAAGTACATGTCATAAATGAGGATCATAATTTCATAAATGTTTAATAAAAACAGCTATGCTATCTCTCCTAACTGTAGTGATTTCAGCAGGACAATCCAGATTCGTGGAGCTCAAAAGGGGTAGGTCTTGTGGTAAAATGCGTGGGTTTTAGTACCAAAGTGTACAGGTTTTCATGGATCAAGACAGGGTTTGGGTAGATTGGGGTGTGGTTTATTTTACATGTTTGTAAATTAGGAGGTATGCTATACTGTATTCCTGATACAAAATAATGTGGTCTACACATCGCCAAAAAAAGAAACAAGCAGATAAATTTGGGCTGGCCCACTCAAGAGGATGGAATGTAAGCTAAAGGCTATCTATTAGAAACACACACATCGATCTTATATACTGTCACGAGCAGCGGCGGCCGCAGGCACTGCCGCGACTCACTGCCCCTGGTTCTCGACCGTCGCTATGACGACCGGGACTTCACATCCGGTTTCACGGTTCCGACCATTGCCAGGGCAACGGCCGGACGCCAAAACCACTGCTATCCCGCCCCGGCCACTCAGTTCAGCCGGGCATGCGCAATACAGCCTGTGGGCTAATTAGGGCTTTAATGTAATTAGCTGTGCCCTGTGTGTTGTTGCAGGGCAATAGCCTGATTGGTTGGCTCCAGTGTAAAAGGCAGGGAGGGCTTAGCCTCCCTGCCGGTATAGCGTTCTGTCCCAGTACTGCTGCCTGCTCCTGTGCTATTGTGTGGTGTTTAACCTTACATTGATTACCTGTGTATGACCATTGCCTGTCCCTGGATTCTGAACCTGGCCTGTGACCCCGACTTATTGCCTATCCCTGGATTTTGAACCTGGCCTGTGACCCCGACTTATTGCCTATCTCTGGATTTTGAACCTTGCCTGTGACCCCGACCTATTCCCTGTACCCGGATTCCGAACTGTTGCCGGTGACCTTGCTGGTACCTAACATCTCTTCCGGTGCTCCGTCCAGTCCGCAGATCTCTGGCCTGCCTCCCCTCTATGGCTATCTCCTGTACCTGTGCGCAGCCGTGTGAGTATAAACTTATACTACCTTGAGTTTAAGTCCTGGGGCATCTGAGTACCTGTGAGCAAAACCAGTCTCTACGGGAAAGGCGGCTGCTATAGGTGAAGACCTCTGCTACTAGTTCTATAAGTTTATGCTGCACGGATTGCCGTAGCAGATACTCTGCATTATAAAAAGGAATGCTAGTTTATTCACTTCATTGCATCTTAAGATATAGATTTGCGTCATCAGGTGGGTGGAGCATTTGGATCTAGACCCACCAATCTCAGCAAACTGAGTAGGGGAGGTATAATGATACAATTCATGTCATTATGTCCAAAACAAAACAACTCGGGTGGTTGGGACTTGATGATGCAATTTACAGCTTGCCCCCTGCCTTGCTGCAGGTAAGCTCTCTCAGGAGTCCTGAGAATCCTGGACATTACGAGATTCTAGGCAACTATGAATAAAATGTTTTTTAGAAAAACTCCATCAAAAATAGGAATATAATGTGCGCACCATAACCATGACCTAAAACATGTATGCAATAAGGATGTGACTACATATAACAAATAAAAAGAAAATTATACTTCAAAGTTGTGATATTTTTATTGCACTTTGTATTAAAAACAAACAATATTATTGGCATATAATGCAATTAATGTTAAGCTGGACAACTCTCAATGTAGACGTCTTATTGTATCCCTCTTTACTATGTTTTGCTCTATATATTTCTTACCTCAACATTATCTCCTTTAAATTTCTAGGAATTTTATTTAATATTACATTGGATTTGTGCAGCTTCAAATTGTTTGAGAGTGTTTTTAATTATATAAGAATTGTAAAAAGTAACAACAATTTTGGGTAAATTTAAGGTACTGCTAATGAAAGACATGAAGAACATGTGCACACAACAGTTTACAGATTAGTTTACAGAAATTGCTTTTGACATGTAAAATGAAATCAGCACACGTTTTACAATTCCATCTTGTCTTCAGTATGCACAGGTGAAGACATTGTATACACATAATATTGATTCCACCAATCTCACAACAAGCTTTGTTAAGGAGTTCATCATCATTGGGTTCTCAAGTCTCCAGGGATTCCACATTTCATTATTCTGCATTTTTCTTTCCATCTATCTTTTCACAATCACGGGTAATGGCATCATATTCCTCCTTGTCATGCTGGATCAAAAGCTACACACACCAATGTATGTCTTTGTCAGCAACCTATCCTTCTTGGACATGAGTTCTGCAACTGTGACCATCCCCAAGATGCTCAGCAAGTTCTCAATGAATATTGATACCATTTCCTATATGGGCTGCTTCCTTCAGATGTACTTCTTTGTGTCTTTGCAGGCTGTTGAATGTTTTCTTCTGTCTGTAATGGCCTATGATCGTTATCTAGCTATCTGTTCTCCTCTTCATTACCATAACATCATGTCCAGACAGTTATACATTCTCCTGACTATGGTGTCATGGATATTGGGATTTTCATCAACAATTGCAATGGTAGTATTAGCTCATAAATTGCCTTTTTGTGGCCCAAATATCATTCACCATTATTACTGTGATCACCCACCTTTACTTCAGTTGGCTTGTGCAGACACCTCGCTCAATGTCATTGTTGGTTCCTCGCTTAGTGCTATTATTCTTCTAATCTGCTTCACTCTAATTGTAGTATCATATGTTAAAATAATCAAATCTGTTCTTCAAATAGTTTCATCAGAAGGACGCAGGAAAACATTTTCCACTTGTGCCTCTCATTTTTCAGTGGTGAACATGTATTTTCTACCTTTGATCTTTATGTACATTAGACCAACACCCTCCTACTCATCTGATATAGACTCACTGGTGGCAATGTTTTATACAGTATTAACCCCCATGCTGAACCCAGTTGTGTACAGTCTGAGAAATAAAGATATAAAGCATTCTTTCAGAAAACAAATACATTGTATGTGGGATATCCAGAAATGATCAATTCAAGTAAACACAAGTTTTCCACCCACAGGGGTTGAATAATGAGATGAAAATATTCAGATGGAAAGTGGACTTTAGCCATTAAAGCAAAGCAATGTTGTAACAAATATTTGTTGCTTTTAAGTTTCATAGTGTTAAATGTGATTTTTTGTTAAGGCCTTTGTTCAGCCATTTATTGTAACTTGCATAGAAATATGATTTGCTAAAAGAGATTATTCATTTTTCTGCTGATTTGCAGTTTTACAAGATGTAAGCCCATGGCCTTGAGGTTAAGCTGACATGGAGAACACCTTCATGTTCAGCTCGTAGTGTGGGAGCTGTTAATGTTTTACATTGCATACATGAGATGAACCTCCAGCTCCCCTTGAGATAAGAATAATAGGCTCATCTGTCCTTTGTCGAAGTCAGCAAATTGGATAAAGTCATCTCAATTAATATCAAGCAAACTTGATTGTCTTTGTCTGAAATTATGCGTAGAGCACGCTGCGGCGTGGAAGGGCGTATCCAGCCGCAACACGTGACAATAACAGTTTTTACACTTTTGTATACATTCGCACAAACACACACATTTGTAAATAGTACACATTAATCGTAGTTGCAACACATAGTTATTTATGTCAAAATATAGTAGTGTTTATATGTAACATTATAAGTTATATGCATATTAGTGATACATATGGTTGAGGTTAAAGGAAACATGTCATGTCTGATATCATATTGATCCCCTTTACATCAGCAGCTGTCCGGTGCATTCGGCGAAGAGATCGCACATTGCATACTCTAGTTATTGATGTTAGGGAATAAACCTTTAATATGATGCTGACTGTAAAATGCTAATGGACTGGTTGTAATTAGAGTTTTGGCGGGAAGAATAGAGCTCATCCCCTGGAGAGATGACCCCCACCTTTGGATTCCTTAGATTGAACCAGCCTATGATCTGCAACCCCCTGGACCTTCCTGAAGCCTGGACCAATAGAAGCAAACCATACCATCTGCATTGTTTCACTGTATTTCTGTTTGCATATAAGCAGGAGCTTTTCATGTAGTGTTCAGACATCTTGTCCACAGACTTCAGGACTGAATGACTGTTCACTGGATCCATAGCACCTGCGATAAGTAACGGCTGTACTTACTATTATTTCGCTTGAATTATTCTGCTACTTTTTGAGAATAAATATTTGTGCGTTGGAAACACAAATCGAGATCCGACAATCGTTATTGGATAGCGACAAAACGTGCATAACAATTTGGGGGCTCGCGGCAGAGGTTTCGTTGCTGGACAATACGCAAGACCAACGGATTTCAGTTCCCCAATAAAGGGTGGAGACGCGTCATATATGGGTAAGAACGCGATGTGTTCAAAACCTGAATTTTACTTTGTGTTGTGAAACCGAATGTCCGTTTTGCATTATCTAAGGTGTGCTAACTTGAATCTAGGGACAAAAGAGAAAAACTGTTTCTTTTTATTGTCATATTGCGTTTTAACTGTATTGCATTGCTTAGCGTATGTGTACCTCCTGCTTTGCGTATGTGAACTTCCGGACATTTCATGAGAGATTGTAAAAAGGAGAGACACAATACACATAAGGGTGGGTCACATAAGTATCTTCCAAAGAGGAATTCACATAGACAAGAGGACTCATACCTGCCCGCACACGTTATAGCAGAAAATACCGTGTGGGAAAGTGATAGTCAGCACTAGGGGTCAGGTCATACCTGTAGTCTACAGCCAGTGAGGTTAACTGAGAGTCAGAGAGAAGAACCAACAATGATAGTTGACATAGCTGGTAGGAAACAAACATTTCTTGTAGATACAGGGGTGGCCAGATCTGTGATAACCTCTCCTTTCAATCTACAGGTAACCAGTAAAACTATTCCAGCTATGGGGGTAACGGGAAGAGTGTTACATTATCCTTTAACTAAACCCACAGAAGTTACTATCGGGGCCCCTGCATACTAAGCATTCATTTCTCTTAGCTGCAGCAGCTCCTACTAACTTGCTAGGGAGAGACTTGTTATGTAAAATGGGATGTGTCATATACTGTAGCCCAGATGGTGTGTTCTTAGATATACCAAAGAAGGTCGCGCATGAGGTACAGGATATATTGGACACCCCTCAAAGGTTAATGTTACACTCTACCGTTATAGAACAAAGTCCATCTCAAGTAAAGGGGATGTGGCTGGAAATACCGGGTTCCCTATGGAGCAGAGATGGACAGGACACTGGATTAATGGCAAACGTAGTTCCTGTGATGGTAAATCTAAAAAGTGGTAGGATAGCTCTAAATATCCCACGCTATCCATTAAAACCGGAGGTGGAACTAGGGGTATATCCTGTTATTGAGAGGCAGTTACAACAAGGGATTTTCATTCGTACATCCAGCGCAGCAAATAGTCCCATTTTCCCTGTGAAGAAGAGTGGGGGGAGGGGCTATAGATTAGTCCAGGTCTGAAGGGGAATTAATAAAGTTGTTGAGAGCCAATTCCCCGTAGTGCCCAATCCAGCTGTCATCCTCATGCAGATTCTACCGTCTGCTAGTCACTTTACTGTCATTGATCTATGTTCTGCTTTCTTCTCAGTCCCTCTTCACCCTGACTGCCAATACCTTTTTGCATTCTCCTACCGGGGGGGTGCAATATACATGGACCAAACTTCCCCAGGGGTTCATTGACAGCCCCAGTATTTTCTCTCAAGCCTTACATGACTGTTTACAAACTTTCCAGCTGTCACGGGCACTAGGAGTTTTACCCAGAATTCACCAGGTGTAGCTACACTTACCAGAAGTGCGGACCTCTGGGTAGTGTAGTGAATCAGTGGAACCATACAGTAGAATAGAGGAAAGGAATGTCAATAGTATAAATGCTGAGTCTTGGCATCGTGGAACTGTGATAGTACAGCAGTTTAGTAAACAGGATAAATTGAGGAAAGAGTCCAAATGCCTTAGCACGCAGGTAGCATATAGCAGGCCAGTACTTGATAACTGGGTAGCGTTAGGCAAAGACCAATCAACAATATAGTAGAAGAGTCAGCGACTTGCAGCTACAATACAGAGGCACTTGTAGACTTTAGTCCAACTAATAGGTACCATACAGAGTAGTAGCTATATCCCAAGGAAACATGAATGGTCTACAGCTGGTAAGTTTCACCACGGATATGTAGAGAAGACTTGTCCAGCGCAGAATAGCGTGAGTGGTCTGCAATTGGCAAGGGTTACCACTGATGTGAAGGGAAGACTTGTCCAGGCTCAGACATGGAACGGAGTAACGTGAGTGGTCTGCAATATACAAGTATTACCACTGATGTGTAGAGAAGACTTGTCCAGGTGCAGGCGTGGAATGGAGTAACATGAGTGGTCTGCAATAGGCAAGTTGTACCACTGATGTATAGAGGAAACTTGTCCAGGAGCAGGCAGGTAACGGAGGTAGCGAGAGTAGTCTGCAGCGGGTAAGTTCTACTACCGATGTGGAGAGGAGACTTGTCCAGAAGCAGGCAAATAACAGAGGTAGCGAGAGTAGTCTGCAGCGGGTAAGTTCTGCTACCGATGTGAAGAGAAGACTTGTCCAGAAGCAGGCAGGTAACGGAGGTAGCGAGAGTAGTCTGCAGCAGGTAAGTTCTACTACCGATGTGGAAAGGAGACTTTTCCAGGAGCAGACAGGTAATGGAGGTAGCGAGAGTAGTCTGCAGCGGGTAAGTTCTACTACCGATGTGGAGAGGAGACTTGTCCAGGAGCAGGTAGGTAACGGAGGTAGTGAGAGTAGTCTGCAGCCGGTAAGTTCTACTACCGATGTGGAGAGGAGACTTGTCCAGAGCAAACGGATAACACGAGCAGAAACAGGAAACACCTCAGAATCTCAAGGAATGAGAACCAAGAACAGGCAAAGGTAATAGGGCAACAGGTGCCTTAAGTACTGAGAGGTGATTAATTAACAAATGAGACTAGAGGCAAGGTATTAACAGTTCAGGGTTTCAGCACATGCGCAATCTTAGTCAAGATGGTGGACGGCCGCGGCTCAGGAGAGGCGCCGGCAGGAGCGAGAGAGACCCATGTCCCAACCTAGAGGCACTAACAGTCCGGTGAGTGACACCAGGCTAGCAATGGGTCTGTTCTAATTCAATATGTGGACGATTTGTTGTTGTGCTCTGATTCTTTTATGTCATGTTTACATGATACTAAATAGTTGTTGCTCCATCTCTCGCAAACAGGGCACAAAATGGCAAAGGACAAGTTACAGCCATGTCAGACTAAGGTCAAATACTTAGGACACTGTCTCACCCAGGGGCTAAGACACTTGACAACGGACAGAATCGAGGCCACACAACACATGACTCTGCCGCAGAGCCAGAAGCAAATTCGTACCTTCCTGGGAATGTTAGGATACTGTAGATCCTGGATCCCAGGTTTTTCTATTCTGGCATTACCATTGCAGGAGCTAGTCTCTTCCTCGAAACCAGAACGTGTCGTATACACAGAAGAGTCAGAGCAAGCGTTCTTTAATCTTAAAGATAGTCTGACTAGAGCACCTGCATTGGGAATACCTGATTATGAAAAGCCTTTTGAACTATACTGTACGGAAGCTGATGGTTGTGCAGCAGGTGTCCTCACACAGAAACATGGTGACGCTAGCAGACCGGTAGCATACTACAGTGCACAATTGGACACTGTGGCAAGATCACTCCCAACATGTCTCAGAAGTGTAGCAGCAATAGCTCTTCTGGTAAGTAAGAGTGAGGACGTAGTATTAGGGCATGATTCAACTGTCTATACACCCCATGCTGTATCAGCTCTGTTGAACTCAGCTCAAACCAGACATGTTTCCTCAGCTAAATTCACAAAATGGGAACTAGCTCTGATGGCACCCTCAAACATCACCATCAAACGATGTAGCACCTTAAATCCAGCTACATACCTTCCATATGTGTCTCGAGAGGCACAAAGGGGGGGAGGTGAGGAAACCATGGATGGTGATGAGTTTGGCAAGAGTACTGATACGCATGATTGCATGGAATACATGAACCAGACCTTTACTGCCAGGCCCGACATACGTGACACCCCCTTAAAAAATGTAGATTTTACGTTTTATACAGATGGGAGTTGTCATAGACAGACCGAAATGGGAGAACTATTTACTGGTTACGCTGTTGTAGACGATCAGGATGTTGTAGAAGCTGAACCCCTTGGCCCACCTCACTCAGCCCAGGTGGCGGAACTAGTAGCGTTAAGGAGAGCTTGTGAGTTGGCAAAAGGTAAATCAGCTAATATATACACTGACTCTAGATACGCTTTCGGGGTAGTGCACGATTTTGGGGCCCTTTGGCGTCTTAGAAACTTTACGACAGCAGCAGGCATGCCAGTGGCACACTCACAACACATAAAAGGACTTTCATCAGCGATACAGTTACCCAGGACAGTAGCCGTCATAAAGTGTAAAGCCCATACCTCTGAAGAAGACCCGGTGTCATTGGGCAATAACAGGGCGGACAAAGCTGCTAAATGGGCAGCAGGGCAACCTATGACTGTATCGACCGAGACTATGATGGTTTTTCAGACATTAGACATGCAGAAATTAATTGAAATGCAAGATTTGTGTTCCCTGCAGGAAAAGGCGGTCTGGAAGGTGAAGGGATGTGGTCAAGAGTCCTCAGGACTCTGGAGGGATGGATAAGGTAAGCCTGTAGCTCCCCGAACATACTATCCAAGCCTGGCTGAAGCAGCACATGGTCTGACTCACCTGGGTAAAGAAGGTGTGTGCAAACTGGTGAGAGCATACTGGTGTGCTCCTGGATTTTCCTCTCAGGCTGGTAAAAAAGCAATGTCATGTCTTACTTGTTTGAGGAAAAATGTCGGGAAAACTATTCCAACTGAGCCATCCCACATCCCTCCTACAGACGGACCTTTTCAGGTAATACAAATTGACTATATCCAATTACCACCTTGCAGGAATCTAAAGTATGTGTTAGCATGTATTGATGTGTTTTCCGGTTGGGTAGAAGCATATCCGGCAGCCACTAATACTGCTGTGTTCACTGCAAAGAAAATTGTACAAGAGTTTGTGTGTAGGTTCGGTATTACTAGAATCATTGAAAGTGATAGGGGTACCCACTTTACTGGTGATATCTTCCAAAATATGTGTAAGCTCATGGGAATCAGTAGCAGACTTCACACCCCTTACCGACCACAAGCCAGTGGTAAGGTGATAAGAGTAAATGGTACTATTAAGAACAAGCTTGGTAAGATAATGGCTGAAACTGGGTTAGCGTGGCCTGAAGCTTTGCCACTAGTCCTCCATAGCATCCGAACCACTCCTCCTCTTAATCTGTCCCCCTTTGAGATACTGTTCGGCCAACAACCTCATTTGATCGTGAGTCCACAAGACGACTTAAAGTGTAATAATGAAGTGACTGTACAATATCTTATCAAAATAAGCAAACAGCTAAAACAACAACAAAAACTCAAAATGATGTCACCTGGTATGCCAGAAACGAACTGTCATGATGTTGAACCTGGGGACTATGTTATTATCCGCAATTTCTTACACTCAGGTTGTTTAACAGACCGTTGGGAAGGCCCATACCAAGTGCTGCTGACCAGTACCACATCACTTGGGTCCATTTCACCCACTGCAGGAGAGTCAGTAACCCAGAGAAAGTGCGAGATAAAGCTGAGACCGACGACACTGAACTATCTTTCCAGCGATGGAGTGGCGGGTTTTGTTTTTCTTTTTTTCCAGGATTTTCCTTGTTTTTACTTTTTCTAGGACACTCGATTTTTGTGAAGGAGGATGGAGGACAGAGGCAGGTTCTTTTAGTGATACAGATGAGACGGAGTTATTAGAATACCCAGAGCAGCCTATTATCAAGCTTGGTCCAGGGGTCATGAAAAGATCTGCTAGCTCGGGAACTCGGAGACAGTGTGAGGGGCTATTATCTGATGAGTATTGTATCTGTAAGTTCTGTGACTCCCTAGTTGAAGAAAAGTGCATCCAGCGATGCCAGTCCACCAGTACCCTGGACATGGGCGGGCACCCTCTGGAGGATTATCACTCCTTAGTGGGTAAGGTTCTAAATCAAACTGAGTGCTGGGTGTGCTCACATGTGCCTCAGGGACAGCATAACATAGGACTAGTACCATTCACACTAAACATTTCTAAGGTACTAGAATTGAGGGGAGGGAGGCCCATAGAAGGGAGGTACAATAACACTAGGTCCCCTAGTCTGAAGCTTCGACAATACTCCTTAGACAGATCCTTACTGTGCCTAAACATCTCTCATGCAAAGCGTCTGGAGAATTGGGAAGCTGACCTCACAGATCAGACAATGGCTCGCCACACTCATTTTGGAGAGAGACTTGTAAGGTCATCAATAGGCAGGACTGTTGATGGACACCACAAATTAGGGCGTGTAACTAAACATAAGAAAGTATCCATTAGAAAGGTCTCTATAGGTAATTGTAAGAATGTCATCCATGCTGACACGTGTCTCGAACAATTGGAGGCATTAGGCATGGGTAGTTTTGTCAAAACCTTATGCGATATAATTAATGGGCATACTGTTACTTATGTTCTCCCTGATGATGTGTACTTTGTTTGTGGGAGAAAAGCTTATTCCTCGGTGACTCCGAGTTCCAAGGGTTTGTGTCTCTTAGCTAAACTGGTTCCTGAAATCATGACTATTACTCATGAAGAAATGGTTGGTATTCATAAGACTACATCACCACCATACATACACACACAGTATGAACACTGTGGCAAGAGAAATATGATTCCTGGTGAGGAACCCATAGCTACAAAATTGATTAGTGAAACCGCTGGTTTTCAAGCTATGGTTGCTCTAGACCTCACCAGGACCGCTCGGGGAACGTTAAATTTTAAATATATTCAAGAACTAGCTAAATTAATAGACAATATCAGCGAGATGTATGATGACACTTTCAGGTATACTGGAAGTGAGCTACAAGCGTACAAGAAGGAGTTGGTGCAACATAGGTTGGTACTGAATTATCTCACCTCTATTACTGGTGGATACTGTGTGACTTTGGCCACCCAGTTTGGTGTCAAGTGTTGCACGTACATCACCAATAATACAGATGATCCCAAAGAGGTTATAGACCGGAAAATGACGAAATTCTGCAACTGAAATGGGAATTTCGAAGGAACCATAATTCTTCGTTATATGAGGTCGGAGAAAATGTGGCAGGTTGGTTCTCATGGTTGAACCCTGTGAAATGGTTCTCTGGTCTGGGAGAGTGGGTAGAGGAAATGGTTGCTAGTGTAGGTAAGCTCCTTCTCCTTATACCTGGTGTCATCCTAGCAAATGGTTTAGGTGTCAAATATGTTCCTACTGTGTTGAAGTGTGGAAAACAGTCTTCTGGGAGAATCACTGAGAACGAGACTGAAAGGGTGGTGTCAGATACCGAGATCATGGTCTGTGAAGAAGTGTTGTATAATCCTGAACTTGAGACGGTGATTAGGTGAAAGTTTATAACACTATCAAAGGGTGGAGCTGTCGAAGTCAGCAAATTGGATAAAGTCATCTCAATTAATATCAAGCAAACTTGATTGTCTTTGTCTGAAATTATGCGTAGAGCATGCTGCGGCGTGGAAGGGCAACACGTGGCAATAACAGTTTTTAAACTTTTGTATACATTGGCACAAACACACATTTGTAAATAGTACACATTAGTCGTAGTCGCAACACATAGTTATTTATGTCAAAATATAGTAGTGTTTATATGTAACATTATAAGTTATAAGTTATATGCATATTAGTGATACATATGGTTCAGGTTAAAGGAAATGTATCATATTGATCCCCTTTACATCAGCAGCTGTCCGGTGCATTCAGCGAAGAGATCGCACATTGCATACTCTAGTTATTGATGTTAGGGAACAAACCTTTAATATGATGCTGACTGTAAAATGCTAATGGACTGGTTGTAATTGGAGTTTTGGCGGGAAGAACAGAGCTCATCCCCTGGAGAGATGACCCCCACCTTTGGATTCCTTAGATTGAACCAGCCTATGATCTGCAACCCCCTGGACCTTCCTGAAGCCTGGACCAATAGAAACAAACCATACCATCTGCATTACATAGTAACATAGTAACATAGTTGATGAGGTTGAAAAAAGACACCAGTCCATCAAGTTCAACCTATTTTGGATCTCCTGCGATCCTGCACTTATATTTGAAATTAATCCAGAGTAGGCAACCGCCCATCTGTTTCAATTTTGAAAATCCCCCCAGACTCAATATTGCAATCCAATTTTTACCCTATATCCACTACTATCCTTTATTTTAAATTAACGGTCGTATCCCAGGATACACCTTTCCGCTAAAAATTTGTCTAACCCTTTCTTAAACATATCTATTGAATCTGCCATCACAACCTTCCCTGGCAATGAATTCCATATCTTGACTGCCCTTACTGTAAAGAACCCCTTCCTTTGCTGGTTGTGAAATTTCCTCTCCTCTAACCTTAGGGGATGAACACGTGTCCTGTGTATGGTCCTTGGGGTAAAAAGTTCCCATGAAAGCTCTCTGTATTGACCCTTAATGTATTTGTACATCATATCTCCCCTTAGACGCCTTTTTTCTAAAGTAAACATGCCTAAACTGGCTAACCTTTCCTCATAACTTAATGACTCCATACCCTTTATCAATTTTGTCGCCCTTCTCTGAACCCTTTCTAGTTCCAAATTATCTTTTTTATAGAGTGGTGCCCAGAACTGTACTGCATATTCAAGATGAGGTCTTACCAACGATTTATACAGTGGCAAAATTACACTGTCTTCCCTTGCATCTATGCCCCTTTTTATGCATGCCAATACTTTGTTTGCCCTTGCAGCTGCTGCTTGACATTGAGCACTATTGCTAAGTCTACTGTCTACGAGCACTCCCAAATCCTTTTCCATTATAGATTCTCCCAAATTAATTCCATTTAATTTATAGATTGCGTTCTTGTTTTTGATCCCTGAATGCATAACCTTACATTTATCTGTGGTATTCCATTTAGCCGCCCAATCCTCCAAATTATGTAAGTCCCTCTGTAGAGAAGCTACATCTTGCTCTGATTTTATTACCTTACAGAGTTTAGTGTCATCTGCAAAAATAGAAACTTTACACTCTAAACCATCACCAAGGTCATTAATAAATATATTAAAAAGGAGTGGTCCCAGCACGGAACCTTGAGGTACTCCACTTAAGACCTTTGACCAATTAGAAAATGTTCCATTTATCACAACTCTCTGTTCCCTATTCTCTAACCAGTTTTCAATCCAAGTACAAATTTTGATTTCTAGACCCAGTTCCCTTATTTTGTAAACCAACCTCTTGTGTGGCACTGTATCAAAGGCCTTTGCAAAATCTAAGTAGACCACATCTACTGTCCTGCCCTGGTCTAAGTTCCCACTAACTTCCTCGTAGAAACTAATTAGATTAGTTTGACATGACCTATCCCTCACAAATCCATGTTGATTCCCGCTAATAATTTTATTGCGTACCAAGTAATCCTGAATACTGTCCCTTAAAATACCTTCCAGTAGTTTCCCAACTATTGATGTCAGGCTTACAGGTCTATAATTCTCTGGTTGTGATCTCGTCCCCTTTTTAAACAACGGCACCACATCTGCGATTCGCCAATCCCTTGGTACTGAGCCTGATGAGATTGAATCTCTGAAAATTAAGAATAGCGGTCTAGCTATTTCAAAGTTTAACTCCATAAGGACCCTTGGGTGTATGCCATCTGGACCTGGAGCTTTATTTATCTTAATATTCTTCAGTCGCCTTTGGACTTCTTCCTCTGACAACCAAGTATTAATTAATGGCATGGTTTAATTTCCATTTTTATGTATTACTCCTGCCATTTGTTCCTCTCTGGTAAATACTGAAGAAAAGAACGTGTTTAATATCTCTGCTTTTTCCTTAGTATCATTTATCAATTCACCCATCTCACTTCTTAGGGGTCCTATATTATCTTTTTTAATCTTTTTGCCATTTATATACTTAAAAAACTTGTTGGGGTTTGTCTTACTTTCTTTTGCAACGTGCCTTTCATTTTCTAATTTAGCCAATCTAATTTCCTTTTTGCATGTTTTATTACATTCCTTGTACCTATGGAAGGACTCCTCTGACCCTTCAGACTTAAACAATTTAAATGCACGCTTCTTCCTTTGCATTTCTTCCCTTACCTTTTTATTTAGCCACATTGGTTTAGACTTAATTCTTTTACATTTATTTCCCATAGGAATGAACTTATACGTGTATGTTTCCAACAACATTTTAAAGACAGCCCACATTTCTTCCGTATTTTTTCCTTTAAAGGCTTTGTCCCAGTCTATCATCATCATCATCATCATTTATTTATATAGCGCCAACATATTCCGTAGCGCTTTACAATTGGGGACAAACGTAATAAACTAATAAACAAACTGGGTAAAACAGACAAATAGGTGAGAAGGCCCTGCTCGCAAGCTTACAATCTATGGGACAATGGGAGATTGACACATGAGGTTAAGTATACATTTTGCATCTTGGCCCAGCCAGACTGCAAAGGTAGGGTGACTCATAAGCTAAATGATCCTGTCACACAACAATGTTGGTCCGGGGGTAGTTGTCTTGTGTGAAATTGTGTAACAGGCTAAAGGTAGTGAGGTTAAGATGGTGGTTGAGGAATATTATAAGCTTGTCTGAATAGGTAGGTTTTCAGAGAACGCTTGAAAGTTTGTAGACCAGAGGAGAGTCTTATTGTGCGAGGGAGAGAGTTCCATAGAGTGGGTGCAGCCCGAAAAAAGTCCTGTAACCGGGAATGGGAGGATGTAATGAGGGTGGATGAGAGACGCAGATCTTTTGCAGAACGGAGTTGCCGAGTTGGGAGATATTTTGAGACAAGAGAGGAGATGTATGTTGGTGCAGCTTTGTTGATGGCCTTGTAGGTTAGTAAAAGTATTTTATATTGGATTCGGTAGAAGACAGGCAGCCAGTGTAGAGACATACAGAGTGATTCAACAGAGGAATAGCTATTTGCAAGGAAAATCAGTCTTGCCGAAGCATGCAAAATAGATTTTAGGGGTTTGAGTCTGTTTTTGGGAAGACCAGTAAGGAGGGAATTGCAATAGTCAATGCGGGAGATGATTAGTGCATGAATTAAGGTTTTAGCATTGTCTTGTGTGAGATATGTGCGGATTCTGGAAATGTTCTTTAGATGTATGTAACATGATTTAGATATAGAGTCAATGTGGGGAACAAAGGATAGGCATGAATCAAGGATTACACCTAGGCAGCGAGCTTGTGGGGTGGGATTTATGGTCATGTTATCAACAGAGATAGAAATGTCAGGTATGCTCTTGTTGGCGGGTGGGAATATTATTAACTCTGTTTTAGAAAGATTAAGTTTGAGTTGACGAGAGGACATCCAAGATGAAATGGCAGAAAGACAGTCAGTTACACGGGACAACACAGATGTCGAGATATCAGGAGAGGATAGATAGATTTGGGTATCATCCGCATAGAGATGATACTGAAAGCCAAAGGAACTTATTAGATTTCCAAGAGAAGCGGTATAGATAGAGAACAGCAGAGGACCTAGCACCGAGCCTTGTGGTACTCCAACTGATAGGGGAAGCGGAGCAGATGTGGCTCCAGAGAAATTAACAGTGAAAGAGCGATTAGAGAGGTAAGATGAGAACCAGGATAGAACTGTGTCTTGAAGACCTAGGGATTGCAGCGTTTGTATGAGAAGAGAGTGGTCAACGGTGTCAAATGCAGCCGAGAGATCAAGGAGAATTAGGAGAGAGTAATGGCGTTCAGTCTTAGCAGTGATCAGATCATTAACAACCTTGGTCAGCGCAGTCTCTGTGGAGTGTTGAGAACGAAAGCCAGACTGAAGAGGATCCAACAGGTTGTTTGCGGAAAGAAAGCGTGTGAGGCGAGTGTAGGCAAGTCTCTCTAGAAGCTTGGAGGGGCAAGGGAGCTGAGAGATGGGACGGTAATTTGAGAGAGAGTTTGGGTCGGAGTTTTGTTTTTTTAGAATAGGAGTAATCACTGCATGCTTGTATAGTGATGGAAAGATGCCAGTAGAGAGTGAGAGATTACAGATTTGAGTTAGAGGTGAAATGAGCACAGAAGACAGGGATCTACCAATTTGCGAGGGAATAGGATCAAGAGGACAGGAGGTAGAGTAGGAAGATAAGAAGAGCGTAGAAATTTCCTCTTCATTTGTGGGGTCAAATGAAGAAAGGGTGTCAGAGGGTAGTGGGAAGGAAATGAGCTGATGGCTTGTTGAGGAGGAGGATACCATTTCTAGTCTGATCTTATCAATCTTGTCCTTGAAGTAGGTAGCAAGATCCTGAGCACTGATAGTAGATGGAGGGTTCGGGGTGGGAGGATTGAGAAGATGATTAAATGTATTGAAAAGGCGTTTGGGGTTAGAAGCCTGAGCATAGATAAGAGATTGAAAGTATGTTTGTTTTGCAGTGTCCAGAGCATTTCGATAGGAGTGGTAGACAGAAGTATATGTGAAGAAGTCATTAGAGCTATTTTACGCCAGTGACGTTCTGCTTTACGGGACAGTTTTTGAAGATTTCGTGTTGCTTTGGTGTGCCACGGTTGACATCGAAGTCGACGTGTAGTATGAAGTGTCGCTGGAGCCACTTGATCAAGGGCCGTTGCTAAGGTTAGGTGAAAATGAGGTACTGCCATCTCAGGGGATGAGAATGTAGAGATAGGGGAGAGAAGGTGTTGGAGAGAGGTGGAAAATTGTTGAAGATTAATAGAATTAAGATTTCTACGAGTATGAGGAGGCTTGGTAGAGTTAGACAGTAGAGAGGTTAGAGCAGTGGGGGTGAGAGTGTAGCTGATAAGGTGATGATCCGAGAGGGGGAAGGGTGTATTAATAAAATTAGAAACTGAGCATAGTCTAGAGAAAACAAGATCAAGGCAGTGGCCATCCTTATGAGTAGATGATTCAATCCACTGGGAGAGGTCAAGTGAGGATGTTAGAGAGAGTAGTTTGGAAGCAGCTTTGGAAGGTGGGTTATCAATGGGGATGTTGAAGTCACCCATGATGATGGTGGGGATGTCTGAAGATAAGAAGTGAGGGAGCCATGCAGAGAAATCCTCAATAAATTGTTGGTGTGCTCCAGGGGGACGATAGATCACCGCAACACGTAGGGAGAATGGATTAAAAATGCGAATAGCATGTACTTCAAAAGATGTGAACGTGAGTGATGGGACATTTGGTAGAACTGTGTATGTGCACTGTGGGGAGAGAAGTAGTCCAACCCCACCTCCTTGTCTGCCTTCAGGTCTGGAGGTGTGGGTGAGATGGAGGCCACCATGTGAAAGTGCTGCAGGTGAGGCAGTGTCTGATTGCATGAGCCATGTTTCTGTTATTGCCAGAAGGTTGAGGTTTTTTGAGAGGAAGAGATCATGAACGGAGGTAAGTTTGTTACAAACAGATCGTGCATTCCAAAGGGCACATTTAAAGGACTTGGGAAGAGAGGGTAGACAGGTGATGTGTTTGAGGTTTGCTATAGAACGGTAGTGTTCTGATGTATGTGTGTGTGAGGAGTGTGGGGGACCTGGATTAGGTGATATATCACCAGCTAATAGAAGCAGAGTGAGCGAAAGATAGGCAAGGGGATTGTAAGATGTGTATGCTATGTAGTCTATGCTCTTTATAGACTCCTTTAGCATATTAAAATTTGCCTTTTTAAAGTTTAAAGTCCTAGTTGATCCCTTATACTGTTGTTTCTGGAAACTAATTTCAAATGAGACCATATTATGATCACTGTTTCCCAAGTGCTCCTTTACTTGAATATTTGATATTACGTCTACATTGTTTGTTATTACTAGGTCCAGTATAGTCCGGTTCCTAGTTGGTTCCTCAACTAATTGAGTCATGTAATGGTCTTTTAGCGTGCTCAGAAACCTATTTCCCCTAGCTCTACCGCAGGTCTCAGTACTCCAATCAATGTCCGGATAATTAAAATCCCCCATAATTAAAATTTGACCTAGTTGTGTAGCCTTTTCAATTTGCTGTAGAAGTTGGGCTTCCTCAATCGTACTAATATCTGGCGGTTTATAGCATATCCCTATCAGAAACTTCTCTGAACTTTTTCCTCCGCTGGATATTTCCACCCACAATGCCTCTATATTATCACCAATATTCTCATATATAACTTCCTGAATACTTGGTTTTAATTATGGCTTAATATAAAGACATACTCCTCCTCCCCTTTTATTTACCCTATCCCTCCTGAAGAGAGAATAGCCTTCCAAGTTGACTGCCCAGTCATGTGTATCATCCCACCAGGTCTCAGTAATACCTATAATATCATACTGCTCATTCATTGCTACTAGTTCTAACACCCCCATTTTACCTGTCAGGCTTCTTGCATTTGCAAGCATACACTTAAGTCTATTGCCTCCCTTAGGTATTTCTTTTTGCTTTAAAAAGGGCCACTCCTTATCGGCTATGCTTGCCTTTCCCCCCTCTCCACCCCTTTACTCTTGTTAAATTCCTCCTTACTACTCTCAATGTCTATCCCATAAATACTTGCTTGCCCCTCCCCCCCGAGCCTAGTTTAAAATCTCCTCCAACCTTCTAACCATCCTCTCCCCTAGCACTGCAGCCCCCTCCTCATTCAGGTGCAATCCATCACGACAATAAAGATGGCAACTGACCGAGAAATCAGCCCAGTGCTCTAAGAATCCAAAACCCTCCTTCCTACACCAATCTTTTAGCCACGCATTAACCTCCCTAATCTCCCGCTGCCTCCCTGGACTAGCGCGTGGCACAGGTAGTATTTCCGAAAATACTACCTTGGATGTCCTTGCCTTAAGTTTGCTACCTATGTCCCTGAAATCATTCTTTAGGACACCCCTTCTTCCTCTAACTCGGTCATTGATGCCAACATGCACCAAAACCGCTGGGTCATTCCCAGCCACTCCCAACAATCTGTCCACCCGATCCGCAATATGCCGAGCCCGAGCACCCGGGAGACAACACACTGTTCGGCATGCACGGTCCCGGTAACAGATTGCCCTATCTACCTTCCTAATAATTGAATCCCCTACCACCACAATCTGCCTGGGTCCCTGAGTAACTTTGGTCCCCTCTGTGCTGGAGAGACCATTCCCCTGGTTGCTAGAGGAAGCAGTGTCATCCAACTCTACCAATTCTGGACTGCCTTCCACAGTATCTTCATCCAATCTGGCAAATCTGCTGGGATTGCCTAGCTCAGAACTGGCCTGCCTCTTCCTCCCTCTGCTAACCCTAGTAACTGTTATCCAGCTGCCTACCTGTGCATCCTCCTCTGTCTCTGCTCCACCCTGCTCAGATAACGCATCAATGGTGCGCTGTAAACTCTGCTCCAGGTTGGCAATGTCTCTCAATGTTGCAATGGTCTGCTTTAGATCAGTTACCTGGGCTTCCAAAGAGACCAATTGCTCACATTTCTCACAGAGGTATAAACCTTGGAACACTTGCTCCAAGTGTGCATACATATGACAAGATATGCATTGAGTGAAATCTTCAAGCCTGCTACTACTCATCTTATTATGGCTAACCTAACTTCTTATAGCCTACAGTGAACTTTAGTACTAGCCTTTCCTAGCCACTTACCAGATTAAACCCCTTCCTGGATTCAACTCCTTACTGGAACTAACTCCACACTTTAAACAAAAACAGCACTTGAAATCATAAAAGCAGTGAAATCACAAGCTCAATGAAATCGCTTGCTACCTCCTGTTAAATAGAGCTTGCACTAACCAGCTGTATCAACTATGCAATTAAACCACACCCACTAGCTCTAACAGAGAGAAGGAAAAGAAAAAAAAAAAAAAAAGGGACACTTAATAAACACACAGAAAAACTAATCCTGTTCAATAAACACACAGAATAATTCCCCAAACTAGATCACTCTCTCAGCACAGCACAGCAATCCTTACTGGAACCAACTCCACACTTTAAACAAAAACAGCACTTGAAATCAAAAAAGCAGTGAAATCACAAGCTCATTGTTTCACTGTATTTCTGTTTGCATATAAGCAGGAGCTTTTCATGTAGTGTTCAGACATCTTGTCCACAGACTTCAGGACTGAATGACTGTTCACTGGATCCAGAGCGCCTGCGATAAGTAACGGCTGTACTTACTATTATTTCGCTTGAATTATTCTGCTACTTTTTGAGAATAAATATTTGTGCATTGGAAATACAAATCGAGATTCGACAATCGTTATTGGATAGCGCCAAAACGTGCATTATTATTATTATTATTATTATTATCATTTATTTGTTAGGCACCACAAGGTATCCGCAGCGCCGCACACAGTACTAACAGTAGACTATACAGGGTGAAACCATACAGAACAATGAACAAAAAGTACCAATACTTCAGAAACTCTGGCCAGTCATATGCAGTAAAGACAGAGAGGAAGAACAGGTATGGAGACAGGAGGGGAGGGGGCCCTGCTCATACGAGCTTACATCCTAAGGGAGGAATAACACCTTAGGTGCATAACACCTTAGAAGGGGGAGAAGGTAAACACCGGAAAATATGTGAGAAAGTTAATCAGTAGCTCTTCCCATAGACTAGTGGTATAGACTTGTATGCTTATGCCATAGGATTCATTTATTCAGTAGGCTATAAAAACTTGTATCTTTGTATCAATAAATCAGAGAATATTCCTTGTTTACAGAACTTGCTCTGTGTCAATTCTCTTCAGCTGATTGAAGCGCTTACGGATATACTTGAAATCACAGGCAAACTTGAATCAGAATTTTAGATCTAACAACTTGAAGGTTCCACCGAGATTCGCTGTCCAGCAGGCTGCAAGTCAGACAACAGAGGTTTCTCAGCACATTGAACCCCAACATCCGCGGTCAGTAGATTTCTACTCATTGGTCTTCCTAGTCTGGGTCACCTCATGTCTGTCTGAGGCACCTGACACGCGAATTTGTGAGTCTCAAGTATCATCTGATTAATATAATACAGTACTAACCCAATTTGTTTACTGTAATTGTATTGTTGATTAAATTTTTGAAAGATGAGTGAATTTTGAGTGCATGTGTTTGTGCCTATTGTATGATGTATAAAGCATAAAAGTCACATAAGACATTGATTAAAGAAGCATGTAATGGAATAGAGGTATTTAGAGAGTTACTGTTCTGAACATTGAGTGAACATTTTAGACACCATCCCCAGAGATATATCAAAAAAGGGAAATTATGTAGAAGAATTCCAAAAGACTTTCGTTACAGATACTGTCAAAGAAACTATTTAGCACGGACATCCAGTACAAGGAGTCCACAGAACGGGACGTCCACTGCAAGGACAGCCCACAGAAACTAGATAAGAGTCCTGATTTGGACTCAACAGAATACTGTCAATATGGGAATTATAGATAGTAAACAGATAGATGACAGCAGCTCCCTCATAGATATGATGCACAAGGACTTTAGAGAAATGGGGGAGTAGAAGGTCTGCAGGGAATTTTTCAAGAAAGCAGGGATAGCTAGGAAGGAATTGATATGTGTTAATGGAGAAACAAAGGTGTTGTAAGTGGTAATGTGACAAAAACAAAGGGGTATTGAGATCAAATCCCAAGAGATTGTTTGAGGTGGCACAGAAAAGTTAAGAGATCTGGAAAGTCGCAATATATATGTGGATATGCTAAATGTATCAGAAGCTGAATGATGAATCAACTGTTCAAAAACTGATACAAATGATATAATGACTAAAATAATGAATCAATTAGGTTGTGTATTATAAATGTATGTTTGATCCTGCGCAGCTGAGAGTGAAATGTGCCCCCCCCTTAATTCTGTGTAAAAGATTTCAGTGTGTTGAGATAAGAAGCACTCTGTTTTTTGTTATCTGACAATGTATGTAGAATTGATAAAATATGTTGAGTGCTGAGTGATAATAACATTTTGAAGCTAATTTGTATTTAGTCTAATGCTGGGACTTGTAGTTCCACAGCAGTAGGCTGGAAGATATCAGCTAATTTTTCTCTCTGTGTGTGCTCCGTCTTACTGCGTGTGAGGGAGATCCATGATAAGTTCACGCTGCTTGTTCTCTGTCTTAGTGCTCTGTAAGGGAGATGTGTGATTTAGTTTAAATCACAATGCTTGTCTGTCTTGTCTGTTTTAAAAGATACATGTTTCAAGGTTGAAAAAGTTGTACATTTGTAAATAATGTAGATAAGTCAGAAGAACACAGTGACTTTCAGCTGGCTGAGGTCCAACAAGCTGTTTCTGTATTTGAACAAAATAGTTTTGTTTCTGAAGTTGAGAAAAATAGCTTTCTTTTTAATGCAGTTGAGAATTGTGGGAGTGAGTTTTTACATGCAGATATTAAAAACTGTTTTAATCTGTGTAAAAATGGCACTGATGAATGTTCACAGAAATCAGGAGGGTTTGTTATGAAATGTTACGAGATAAAATGTCGTCTGTGAGTGAGAATTGTGAATATATATTTTTACTTTCAGCATGGGAATCACAGAATCTGGAAATATGTGTCAATATTTGGTTACGGGAGATTTTGTTGTGTGATTTACAGACACAGTGTGAGGTGTCTAATGATAGTACTCTGATTTATAAGAAAAGCAATGTTGCTTTTAAATGGCTGAATGCTTGGAACCAAGATTACAGATTGAATGTTTGTAAACCCAGAAAACATATTAGTGTCATTCAAGGGGGCTGTACTAGGTGATGATGAGAAAGGAGTGGCTTTGAACACTCGCCCAGGTCTCGTCACTTTGACATTCCCTGTTTGTGAGATTGGACTGCCCCTTTGAGGAAATCATGGCATGGAATGCATAGCGTCACAGTTAATCTTTTAGCAGCTGTTCACTGTACAAAAATGTTTACTGGTTATCTGATAACGATGTACTGATACTGACAAGCATGATAGTTACTGTAATTCCTAGTGAATAAATGTTAATCTCTATGTAAAAGTTTTTTTTATTCACAGTTCTCCAGCTGCAAAGACCCATTAGGCAATCCAGATTGCATTGATCCAACTTCCAATGAATAGAAGTTAGCAATATGTTTTGGTCTACAGCCACAACAAACATAAGTATAAACTAATGAAGGATTTAAAGAACGTAGATTCTGATGAGTATTGATTACCTTGGTTTGGAAAGAGATATTAGAGTTTATGGGCTATTCGCATAGCAAATGCATAAACTAGGTGGTTTTTCTGTATGTGCAGAAAGCAAAAGGCTTTTATTTGTATCCTCATTACAGTTTGGAGTCAATCAGTGTTGTAAAGACATTCACTGCCCTAATTTACTGTGCTATAATCGTCATATACTGTAAATAATTCTTTGTATCATGGTTATGGTAATGTATTGATGGGAATTCAATATTTGTACAGAAATTAAAAAGATTTAAGACTTTAAGAGCTATTATCTGTGCTCCTGCAATAGCACTTCTGGATGATAGCAAGGCATTTATACTCTCCTCTGAGCAGAGCCAAGTGTTTAACCAATTTTAAGCTGAAGTAACATCAGTGCCAGCACTGGCTTTGTCAGATTAGGAGAAGCCTTTCATGTTATTTGGTCATGAAGTCAGTGTACATGTACAAGGGGTACTGACACAGATACATGGTCGCAAGCTAAGGTCATTTGCATACTAGTTTGCACAATTAAACCCGGTACTACCAGCAGCACCTACCTGCATAAAAGCAATAAGCTGCAGCTGCTTTAGTGCTTGAAAAGAGTATAGATATTGTGCAAGGACACCTAGTTACCTTAACGGTACCGTACGCTGTGACAGAAACCAAGCACAAACAAAACATTTGTTACCAGCCAGATTTACTAAATATGAAGATATACAACACAATGGACATTCCCTTCTATTGTGAAATAAGTGACATATAACACTTGCTGAGCGCACTGTGCATTTTCTTCCTCCCTTTCCTTTTTTCCATCCCTAAGAAATCCATAGTTAGAAGACAAAAAGGAAACACAAGAGTCCCCAGAGCCTCTCATGTTCACGGATATATGTTAAGATCTTCAGACAAAGGGGAGTCTGAGTAAAATGTATTTTACAAGTTTTTTAAAGGTCCAAGAGACACCAGAGAGTGGAGTTCGTTGATATTAGCAGGATGAATATTGATTGCACGTTATTTTCCTTTGCTGTAGGCTGTGGATGTGTACTAGTCTAGAAAGGAAAGCCAGGTCTGGAAGAACCAGACTCATGCCAAGAGTAATTGAGAGATCATTATAATATAATTAGAAAATTCTAATATGAAAGTTTAACCAAACCAAATAAAGAAAAGAGCAACCCATGACTGTAGAGGTTTACACCCAATGCAGAAATGTATTTGTGAGTATTGTGGCCCAACACATTATTACATTTACACAAGACAATAGGTTAATATTGGACTACCTGAGAGCTTAGTCTGGAGGATACTGCCTGACCCTAAATATATAAATTGAAGCCCAGGATTGCACCTTTTTAACTAGTGACCCAGCTGATCCAGAGAAAATAATTGATGAACACTTACAAAAAAATAAGACATGAAATATAAATTTTTAAAGGAGCACACTGGAGATGCTTATCTAGAAGGATAATTTTCATGGCTTTACCTGGCCGATTGGGTCAAGGGTATAGGAGGATTGGTATCAAGTCTTGTACTTCAGGGACTGTTACTAATCCTTATTATTATTATTATTATTATTATTATTATTATTATTATTATATACACTAATAAAACTGATGATGTGGCTTATTAGCAAGTGTATTAAAGCTAAGTGTTTCTCTTCCAGAAAAATTAAAGTTACCAGATCTGTGTGAACCTTGTGGAACTCACAAACCAAGAACCTTTTCCTTGCATTCCACATGCTCCTTAGTGAAGCCTATCCTTATGAAGTAGCACTGCTAACTCCCAGTAACATTACACTTAAGCAGTGCACAATGTTGAATCCTGCTGCCTTATTGCAGAAAGTTTCAAAACATGGGAGAAGTACCTGCGTATATTGGGGTTCCCCTAGGGATTTGGGGGAATTTCATCCCAGCTTGAACAGGAAGAAAAAAATGCAAACACAAAATTTTTCTGAACATTTTCTGAACATGATTGTATAGAACTAATGAAACAAGAATCTCTGGTTTTATCTGACATTAAAGATAAACCATTACCAGATGCAGACATCACTCTTTTTGTACATGGTTCACACTATTACATAGATCCTGTCCCTTATACAGGGTGTGCTGTAACCACACACACAGAAATAGTGATTCAACAGACTCTACCTAATCACATGTCAGCACAAGAAGCTGAACTAAAGGCCCTGACACTTGCATGCATATATACAGAAGGACAGTCACAAGAGTAAATATTTACACTGATTCAAGTTATGCATTTGTAATTGCGCATTATTATTAGGGATGAGCGCACTCGGATTTATGAAATCCGAGCCCACCCGAACGTTGCCGATCCGAGTCGGATCCGAGACAGATCCGGGTATTGGCGCCAAATTCAAATCTGAAACTGAGGCTCTGACTCATAATCCCGTTGTCGGATCTCGCGATACTCGGATCCTATAAATTCCCCGCTAGTCACCGCCATCTTCACTCGGGCATTGATCAGGGTAGAGGGAGGGTGTGTTAGGTGGTCCTCTGTCCTGGTAGATCTCGTGCTGTGCTGTTTAGTTCTGTGCTGTGCTGTTTAGTTCTGTGCTGTGCTGTGCTGTGCTGTGCTGTGCTGTGCTGTGTTCTGCAGTATCAGTCCAGTGGTGCTGTGTGCTGTGCTCTGTCCTTCTGAGGTCAGTGGTGCTGCTGGGTCCTGTGCTGTGTCCTGTTCAGTCCAGTGGTGCTGTGTCCTGTGCTCTGTGCTTCTAAGGGCATAGTTATTTCTCCAATATTCCCCTGTGTTTAAAAAAATAAAAAAAAGTTATTTAAAAAAATACCAAAAACTAATTTAATTTTTTTTAATTACCACAAAATTTGCACAACCAATCCTGCAGTATAAGCCCATTGGTACTGCAATATTACCAAGTTCACACATTCAGCAGTAAAAGTCCAGTGGTACTGCAATATTACAAAGTTTACACATTCTGCAGTATCAGTCCAGTGGTGCTGTGTCCTGTGCTCTGTCCTGCTGAGTTCCGTAGTGCTGCTGGGTCCTGTGCCGTGTCCTGTTCAGTCCAGTGGTGCTGTGTCCTGTGCTCTGTGCTTCTAAGGGCATAGTTATTTCCCCATTATTCCCAAGTTTTTAAAAAATAAAAAAAAAGTAAAAAAAAATAAAATTTTTTTAAAAAAATATATATATAATAATTATAACCAAATTTGCAAAACCAATACAGCAGTATAAGTCCATTGGTACTGCAATATTACCAAGTTCACACATTCTGCAGTATCTTGTGCTACATATAATGGAGACCAAAAATTTGGAGGATAAAGTAGGGAAAGATCAAGACCCACTTCCTCCTAATGCTGAAGCTGCTGCCACTAGTCATGACATAGACGATGAAATGCCATCAACGTCGTCTTCCAAGCCCGATGCCCAATCTCGTAGTACCGGGCATGTAAAATCCAAAAAGCCCAAGTTAAGAAAAAGTAGCAAAAAGAGAAACTTAAAATCATCTGAGGAGAAACGTAAAGTTGCCAATATGCCATTTACGACACGGAGTGGCAAGGAACGGCTTAGGCCCTGGCCCGTGTTCATGACTAGTGGTTCAGCTTCACCCACGGATCTTAGCCCTCCTCCTCCTCCCCCCCCCTACAAAAAATTGAAGAGAGTTATGCTGTCAGCAACAAAACAGCAAACAACTCTGCCTTCTAAAGAGAAATTATCACAAATCCACAAGGCGAGTCCAAGGATGTTGGTGGTTGTGAAGCCTGACCTTCCCATCACTGTACGGGAAGAGGTGGCTCGGGAGGAGGCTATTGATGATGTAGCTGGCGCTGTGGAGGAACTTGATGATGAGGATGGTGATGTGGTTATTGTAAATGAGGCACCAGGGGAGGAAACAGCTGATGTCCATGGGATGAAAAAGCCCATCGTCATGCCTGGTCAGAAGACCAAAAAATGCTCCTCTTCGGTCTGGAGTTATTTTTATCCAAATCCAGACAACCAATGTATGGCCATATGTAGTTTATGTAAAGCTCAAATAAGCAGGGGTAAGGATCTTGCCCACCTAGGAACATCCTCCCTTATACGTCACCTGAATAACCTTCATAGTTCAGTGGTTAGTTCAGGAACTGGGGCTAGGACCCTCATCGGTACAGGGACACCTAAATCCCGTGGTCCAGTTGGATACACACCAGCAACACCCTCCTCGTCAACTTCCTCCACAATCTCCATCAGATTCAGTCCTGCAGCCCAAGTCAGCAGCCAGACTGAGTCCTCCTCAATACGGGATTCATCCGAGGAATCCTGCAGCGGTACGCCTACTACTGCCACTGCTGCTGTTGCTGCTGTTAGTCGGTCATCTTCCCAGAGGGGAAGTCGTAAGACCGCTAAGTCTTTCACAAAACAATTGACCGTCCAACAGTCGTTTGCCATGACCACAAAATACGATAGTAGTCACCCTATTGCAAAGCGTATAACTGCGGCTGTAACTGCAATGTTGGTGTTAGACGTGCGCCCGGTGTCCGCCATCAGTGGAGTGGGATTTAGAGGGTTGATGGAGGTATTGTGGCCCCGGCACCAAATTTACTACCGGGGCCACTCCACTGTGCAGTCCATATTTAGGTGTATCATATATTAAACAACGGTGACAGTTGATGCCCAATTTTTTAATTATATTGTGGCCTCGGTACCAAATTGTGTACCGGGGCCACCACACTACGCAGTCCATACCCTTTTTTGGTGGAATTCTGACACGTGGAGGGTTTTTTAATTATATTGTGGCCTCGGTACCAAATTGTGTACCGGGGCCACCACACTACGCAGTCAAGATAGATAGATGCGTATCATAGATAAAGTACATTCAGTGGTGTGGGGCAAATTGAAAAATATTCAAAATGCACTGACATTATCAAAAACAAGAGGTTGTCACACGCTAAAACTCCAACATGTATATGATGGAGAGGATGGAGGAGCAGCCGTATGTGTAGTGTAATGCAGACCTGTTGAAGGTTTTTTATATATTTTATTGTGGTGCCCAGTGCCCACTCCTCTAGGCAGTCCAGGTACATTTATTGGTGCGAATCATAAAAGTTCAGGGTTTTTAATATATATTGTGGTGACCCACTCCTCTACGCAGTCCAGGTACATTTATTGGTGCGATTCATAAAAGTTCAGGGTTTTTAATATATTGTGGTGACCCACTCCTCTACGCAGTCCAGGTACATTTATTGGTGCGAATCATAAAAGTTCAGGGTTTTTAATATATTGTGGTGACCCACTCCTCTACGCAGTCCAGGTACATTTATTGGTGCGATTCATAAAAGTTCAGGGTTTTTAATATATTGTGGTGACCCACTCCTCTACGCAGTCCAGGTACATTTATTGGTGCGAATCATACAAGTTGATGGTTTTCTTATTATATATATTGTGGTGACCCACTCCTCTACGCAGTCCAGGTACATTTATTGGTGCGAATCATAAAAGTTCAGGGTTTTTAATATATATTGTGGTGACCCACTCCTCTACGCAGTCCAGGTACATTTATTGGTGCGAATCATACAAGTTGATGGTTTTCTTATTATATATATTGTGGTGACCCACTCCTCTACGCAGTCCAGGTACATTTATTGGTGCGATTCATAAAAGTTCAGGGTTTTTAATATATATTGTGGTGACCCACTCCTCTACGCAGTCCAGGTACATTTATTGGTGCGAATCAAACGAGTTGATGGTTTTCTTATTATATATATTGTGGTGACCCACTCCTCTACGCAGTCCAGGTACATTTATTGGTGCGAATCATAAAAGTTCAGGGTTTTTAATATATATTGTGGTGACCCACTCCTCTACGCAGTCCAGGTACATTTATTGGTGCGATTCATAAAAGTTCAGGGTTTTTAATATATTGTGGTGACCCACTCCTCTACGCAGTCCAGGTACATTTATTGGTGCGAATCATAAAAGTTCAGGGTTTTTAATATATATTGTGGTGACCCACTCCTCTACGCAGTCCAGAAAGATACCTCGTTGCAACGTTTTGGACTAATAACTATATTGTGAGGTGTTCAGAATACACTGTAAATTAGTGGAAATGCTTGTTATTGAATGTTATTGAGGTTAATAATAGCCTAGGAGTGAAAATAAGCCCAAAAACTTGATTTTTAAACTTTTTATGTTTTTTTCAAAAAAAATCCGAATCCAAAACCTTAAATCCGAACCGAGACCTTTCGTCAAGTGTTTTGCGAGACAAATCCGAACCCCAAAAATAACGAAAATCCGGATCCAAAACACAAAACACGAGACCTCAAAAGTCGCCGGTGCACATCTCTAATTATTATGGCCCTATATAGAAAAGTAGGGACCTTATGGGTTCAGCAAGCAAACCAGTCAATATGATGAACATACCAGGGCACTGTTCACCGCATTCCAGCTGTCCTCCAGACTGATAAAAGGTGAAGACACACACAGAGATACTACCCCTGAAGCTAAGGGAAATAGACTGGTAGACCAGGCCGCACGAGATGCCGCCAAAGCCCCAGTACCCCAAGGGGAGTCTATTTACATGGTGACCCTCTGATCCCTAGTTTGACCGAACCACACTCCAACAGCAACAGAGAATGAGAAAAAGACTTGGGCAAAACATGGAGCACTAGAAGTGCATGGAGAGTGGTGTAAAGGTCAGTGTTTGTGTCTGCCAAAAGTACGTTAGTGGCAGGATCCCTAAATCTGTGCACAGAATAACCCAGGTAAGTTTGTCCCAACTCCATGAAAAAGCAGACACCAGACATAGTATCACTTTCAGAGGATACAGATAGACTTATAAAACTTCCCAAATGCTTGGGCTTTGAGAATGTGCTCGTCTATGTCGACTTCTTTAGTCACTGGCTGGAGACATGGCTGTATAGAAAAGCAAATGCTAAAGCATTAGCCAAGAAAATTGTGAATAAGGTAATCTGCCGATATGGTGTACCAGAGGTTATTGTAAGTGACAGAGGGACACACTTTATGGGGCAAGGATTCCATTAACTCAGTAAAAGACATGGGAATCATATCTGCCCTCACAGACCTCAAAGTTCAGGATGTGTGGAGCGCCTTAATGGTACTCTAAAATTGAAAATGCAGAAAATAATGTCTGAAACAGGTCTGTCATGGATCTCATGTTTACCTACACTCAGTAAAATACACTGCTAGGAAAGACACAGGTTTAACATCATATGAGATACTGATTGGCACAGCAAACAGAATGGGCTGTTATTTCCCATAGCAACTACAGCACGTACATAGTGATTTGTTGAATTATGTTTCCTTATTACAGAAACAACTAACTGAAATACATGGTCAAATGTTCTCCTCCATTCCAGACCCTAATTTTGATACAGGTACCCATAAACTGCAACCTGGGACTGGGTGGTCGTGAGAAAGCACATCAGGAGAAGTCTTGAACCCAGATACAAGGGTCCCTATCAAGTCCTGTTGATGACTCCTATGGCAGTGAAAGTACAGGAAAGAGACACCTGGATTCACGCATCACACTGCAAAGTCTTCAAATCAGGGGAGTCTTGTTCTGATAAATAGAAATGACTGTCTTATGGTATTGATATGTCTTGCCAGAATAATAGTGACTGAAGTAGGGTCAAGGCCTCCCTAACCCAGTATGAAACAGACAGATAAGTGACAAATTGCCTATGCCACTGTGAGAAACATATGGAAAAGAGTGCTCAACAATTTGCACTTATAGGAGAGTAAACTCTGAAAATGCCTTTGTGCAGATGCATAACCTCATTGGTAAAGTGGTCAGTAATGATTCATGTTGGATATTGGGAATATTGGCATTAGTAGCAAAGGGTTTTGCAATCCTGAGTGATTGTATATGTGGTAATGAAACTAAATATATGGCTGATTAAGAAGTTACTGACACTTGACTGTTGTCTCTCCAAAAAGAGAACCAATGAAAATCCCGAACCTCTGATGTGTTCCACCAACACTCTCACCTCTGCTCCTGATAACTATGACTCCAGTGCCCCTCCCAACTCTTGGTACAGTACAGAGCCCCCATCATTGACCTTTCCTTGCCCTGCATATCATTTCCCTCTGTTCCTATCCAGATATGTTTCCCTTCCTTCTGATCCCTGACACCTGTCAATTCTGACTCCAGGACCCCCGAAATACAGCTGTAACCTCTGCACCCTCTCCATCACAGGAATGCTCTTTGTATAGTATGGCGGTCACAGGAATGCTCTCTGTATGGTATGGAGGTCACTGGAATGCTCTCTGTGTGGTATGGAGGTCACAGGAATGCTCTCTGTATAGTATGGTGGGTATAGGAATGCTCTCTGTATAGTATGGTGGTCATAGGAATGCTCTCTGTATAGTATGGTGGTCATAGGAATGCTCTCTGTATAGTATGGAGGTCACAGGAATGCTCTCTGTATAGTATGGTGGGTATAGGAATGCTCTCTGTATGGTATGGAGGTTACAGGAATGCTCTCTGTATAGTATGGAGGTCACAGGAATGCTCTCTGTATGGTATGGAGGTCACAGGAATGATCTCTGTATGGTATGGCGGTCACAGGAATGCTCTCTGTATAGTATGGAGGTCACAGGAATGCTCTCTGTATGGTATGGAGGTCACAGGAATGCTCTCTGTATAGTATGGTGGTCACAGGAATGCTCTCTGTATAGTATGGAGGTCACAGGAATGCTCTCTGTATGGTATGAAGATCACTGGAATGCTCTCTGTATAGTATGGTGGTCATAGGAATGCTTTCTGTATAGTATGGTGGTCATAGGAACTCTCTCTGTATAGTATGGTGGTCATAGGAATGCTCTCTGTATGGTATGGCGGTCACAGGAATGCTCTCTGTACAGTATGGCGGTTACAGGAATGCTCTCTGTATAGTATGGAGGTCACAGGAATGCTCTCCGTATAGTCTGACGGTCATAGGAATGCTCTCCATATAGTATGGTGGTCACAGGAATGCTCTTTGTATAGTATTGAGTTCACAGGAATGCTCTCTGTATTGTATGGCGGACACTAGGAGGCTCTTTATATTGTATGTGTGTGTGTGTGTATATATATATATATATATATATATATATATAATTTCGTCTGATGGTGATAAGGGGGCACACTGTGATAAAGATGGCTCTATGGCACGGTGTGATAAAGGAGAAACTGTGATGGAAGGCACAGTGGGATGAAGGGGCAGTGTGATACAGATGGTACCGTTACAATTATGTTTTAATTTGTTTCAGTGAGTTTTATTTAAAAAAACAATTCATTTTTTATACAGCTAGCATGTGACAGCTGCATTTAAAGTACTTTGATTCTATGGAGGCTTATTACATAAAGATCCGTACAAAGCCAGACCGTGAAGAATGGGGAGGGAGGGGTTTCAGTGCTGTTTAGAACTTGTAAAGCGCTAGCTACGCCCCCACAGTAGGTTGACCACGCCCACTCGACTATTGACACTCCTACTTAGATGGGGGGCACCGGTGCCCTGTCTCGCCCAGGGCACTAAAATGTCTAGTTACGGCACTGTGTTGCATGCAATTACCTTTGGGGACTACCCACTTAATTAATTAAGAAATGTTCAGCTACATATGCCCTGCCAAGCCCATCAATCACAGTGTCCAAACACTGAGCATAATAAAACAAATACTATAGCAGAAGATTACTCCCTTGAATCAATGTCCAAATCTGGTAAGTATGTATGTTTTGTCCAGCTTCAGACATGTTGAGATTATTGGTTTATACATTTCCTTTTGTAACCTTTACTAAATAATTTGTTTTAAGCTTTTAAGCTTCCTACTTTGTTCTATTTTAACAAGGCTTTTACATTGCATGTAAAACCCCATGAGTTTCTTATTTCTGTCACACTTATATTCTTCACTATATTCTAGGCCAACAAAAATTAAAGATGTTCACTGACCCCCGTGTTTGGTTTTGGTTTTGGATCTGGATTAACTATGTGTTTTGGTTTTGGTTTTGGCTTTGGCAAGACCGCCCTTTCGTGTTTTGGTATTGGTTTTGATTTTGATCCCTATTTTTTTCTTAAATCCCAATTTGTTTGCTAAAATCACATAATCGGGCTCTTTTTTTGTTCCCACATTATTATTAACCTCAATAACACTAATTTCCAGTCACTTTTTGTAAGTGACAAGAACACTGCTGCCCCTGCTGTTTCTGTATGTGCAATGGCACTGAGCAATGTCACTAGAGACTGGAGAGTGACAAGAACACTGCTGCCCCTGCTGTTTCTGTATGTGCAATGGCACTGAGCAATGTCACTAGAGACTGGAGAGTGACGAGAACGCTGCTACCCCTCTTTCTGTGTGAGCAATGGCACTGAGCAATGTCACTAGAGACTGGAGAGTGACGAGAACACTGCTGCCCCTGCTGTTTCTGTATGTGCAATGGCACTGAGCAATGTCACTAGAGACTGGAGAGTGACGAGAACACTGCTACCCCTCTTTCTGTGTGAGAAATGGCACTGAACAATGTAACTAGAGACTGGAGAGTGACGAGAACACTGCTACCCCTCTTTCTGTGTGAGCAATGGCACTGAGCAATGTCACTAGAGACTGGAGAGTGATGAGAACACTGCTACCCCTCTTTCTGTGTGTGCAATGGCACTGAGCAATGTCACTAGAGACTGGAGAGTGACGAGAACACTGCTACCCCTCTTTCTGTGTGAGCAATGGCACTGAGCAATGTCACTGGAGACTGGAGAGTGACAAGAACACTGCTACCCCTGTTTCTTTGTGAGCAATGGCGTTTGATCTCCTGGGGAGGGAGGTACATATGGAATCCAAAACCCGTGAGATCCGACAACTCAACAATGACATTTTGCCTTGATTCAGATCTGAAGATGCGTGAAAGTAGTGAGCTGGCTCACCAGCCTACTTATTTCTAATCTATAACTTATATTTAATTATCCAGGTGCAAAACATTGAACAAGCTTGTTTAAAAGGTGGATTTATGTTAAACAAGTAAATTAGCATATAATAACACATATATACAGACAAATATATAGAAGATGCAAGCATACGATCATGCAGGTAGACCTGCATTAGATAAATAAAAATACATTTTGGTTCAGATAAAAGATAGTCGGTAGCATATACGTAACCATAGGGTACCAAGTCATTAAAATTTATGCCAAATATAACAACAAAAATAATTCAATATACTCATAAAGTAAATGTATTGTAGATCAGCGAGGAGATTACTTACAGTGGATGCTGCAAATTAAGTGTTGTACATAAAAAGACCCAAGCATGCATTGGAGAGATGTTTCAGGAGAGCTGGACAAACAGTTGGGAGGGGGAATGGGGCTTTGAAAGGGTTAATACTAGGTGGGAAGTAAATAAGATGCTGTAATTATACAAGGAATAAGGATGGTCACATTTAGTACAATAAATAAGTGTGTGACTTAGGGACATGATATTCACTCATGCAAGAAGAAAGAAGGATGTGAACAGGGATTAATAAAAGCAGTTGCAAGCTTCTTGGTATAAGATACTCAGTAATACTAACCAGATTCCTCATTGATTTCTGTAGCAGATTCCAGAGTGACATTAGATTGAACTCTATGGCAGTTTATGATAAGAAAAATACCCATTAGGAAAAAATAAAATTAATGTATTTATTAAAAGAGTGCATCCACAAACCAATAAACTGAAGTTATAAGAGACACTTACAGTCTGGGCAGTTTTTAAGCTCTCCATCATGTTATATAATCTACAGATCTAAGATATTCTACTTAGACTTGATAAGAGAACAGACACTAATGTTTTTAATTTGCCTAGTGGTTGATTTACATATTAACTTTTCCTAAGTGCCCTTCACAAGAGTTGTCTTACCTAATAAATAAAGACACTTGGCACTTGTTTAGTGAATAAAAGGTCACAAATTTTATTGAAAATAAATTAAAGCACCCACTCTACCCTGTTTTGGCTCAATAGCTGGGGCCAGTCTGGAAGGAAAGTGTCCCATAAATACCCATGGGGTAGTGTTACTAATTGAACCTCCCTAATAAGGAAGAGTGCCCCACCGCCACCAAAATGTGTCATTGTGGGTATTGATTGGCATGCTTTTCTGCCAAAGCTAAGTTCTGAATGAAAAATCCGAAGCCAGCTACCAAAGTGACTTCTCAGAGCAGAATAAGAACCCGAAAAACTGGCTTTACAAAACAAACTACACATGCATCCGAAAGGTGCACTTGATCTGACCCGTACAAGTGAGGAAACTTAAACTTAATGTCTGGACTACCATACCCCATTTTCACATCAGAAACTTCACAATGGCTAGGTTCAACCTAGGCTTTATTGAGGCAAACCAGGTTAAAACTACCTCTCCACATCCTCCTTGGAATAATATCTGACCAAACTATATGGATCCCAGGCCAGTGAGACAGAATCACCTCAAAATTGGACTTATCATGTTCGTTTATTTCCATACCCTTCAATTTACCCATGTCATTGACACAAATGAACCTCCAGTATCTCAGGGCACCACAAACTGACTTTATTCCGGGACAGAGGACTTAATAAAGAAGCCCAAGGGTGTCCCCTAACACCTAACCAGTGAACCCCTCTAGCCCCAGAGAAAATGCTTGTGGTGCGAGCTGGACCACTCTTACTGGCCCAATACACAAAGAATGTCCTTCCAGCCACATCTCTTCGGAGTCCTACGGACAACCAGAAACATGTAGGTATGAAACATGTAAATACAACAACTCAAACATAAGAACAGGAAACTAAATGCAGCAAATGATTAGCTAAACTCAGCGGGCCTAGCCAGTAGATAGGATGCATGGGATGACCCAAATGAAGGTAAGACCATAAAAACCTTGAGGAGCCACAACCCAATCATTTAAAGGAATAATTAGGAAAATCCCTCCATGCCCATCATGAGTCAGCCCAGCCAGGGAAGGAAGCAAGGATCAACGCTTATCTTGCAGTCTAATGTATTTCTTATAGCACCCAGACTTCCATCTACCCAATGTCATAATGGTTTGAACAGAACAATCCTCCTCAGCCGCAACCGTGGCGGCACCGATCCTAAAAATATGAGAGCAGCAGTTGGCCGAGTTTAAACCCAGTCTACACAAACATTGCCGAAAAACTGTGCTGAACTGATATTTAGTCAAGGAGGACCCATCGAAATGCCTCAACCAATTACAGCCAGGGGTAGGCCCTGTATCCAAATAACCACCAGCCAAACTAACTGGGCAAACCAGAGCATCATTCTAACGCAACAACGTGAACCAACGTCCCTTACTGAGCTGATCGCTTATCGACCTGTTGTAACGGATTACTGGATACACTACTAACCTTGATTAGCGCTGGCTTAACTGAGGTGCGGAGTCTAACGATCTCCCCGGTATTCACCAAGAACCGCCGCAAGGCGGGATGGGCTTTGCTGCCAGGAGTCGCAGGTCGCGGTCCTCAGGTTTGCCTCAAGATGTAGTACAGCGGAATAGGAGCAGGATGAGAATAGTCGGACAGGCCGGGTTGGTACACAGGTAGGCAATGCAGACAGATTCGGGAGACAATCTCGGAGTCAATCAAACCGGGTCGGTACACGGGTCACCAGAACAGATGCGAAGTCAGCTAGCCAGATCGGTACACAGAGATGGCAGATAAACGTATAGAGGAAGGAACGTCAGACAATCCAGGTCAGGAGCACAGGCAATCAGGAAGGTCAGCAAGCCGGATCGGTACACAGGAGTAACAGAATCCAGAAGGGTCAGCAAGCCGGGTCGGTACACAGGAGATCAATATACACAAGGAGCAGAAACCAGGAGGCAGTGCCGTAACTAGACATTTTAGTGCCCTGGGCGAGACAGGGCACCGGCGCCCCCCATCTAAGTGGGAGTGGCATATGACAAGTGGGTGTGGCCAACCTAATGTGTGGGTGTGGCTAGAAATGTACTGAAAGAATTCTGATATGTATGCAAAAAATATATAGTGATAGGTATTGTAATATTTTATGCACTTAATACTCAAATAATTACAAATTATTAGATACATTTTATAAATCACCCCGAATTATACAGCTTTGCACCCTGAAGCAGAACCCTTCCCAAATATAAATATTGCACCCAAAAACAGAACACACCTTAATGCAGAGAGCAGTAGCCAAAGCAACACCCAGAGGCAGACCCTCCCTCACTTTTCAATCCCACTACAGAACATAGCAGCAAAATATAAAGCATCCTTTCAGCACAGTCGGCACTCAAAATCAAATGCAGCTTGTTACGCCCAGGATTTAAATCTAGCAGGATGGCTAGCATAGATGAAGAAACTGAAGCCATTAGAGGGATAGCAGGACCATGGTGCCCCTTTTGCTGCTAGCAGCAGCTTACAATGGGGCATTGTGACTTTTTTCAGGATCTGTGAAACAGCACACAGTAGACACTCCTAAAGTGAACAGGAGAGAACCATAAACCATTCCACCCAAAAGTACAAGCTCTTTTTTGTACTTTACAATGCTTAACCACACACTACAAATACATAGCTTGCCCACACACACTACAAATACATAGACTGTCCACACACATAATATAAATACATTTTCACTTACCTTTCCATCGCCTTTATCTCTTCTGTTCTTCTTTCTCCTGTATTGCGCTGCTGCTGCTCCTATTTGCCCCAGCAGTGCTCCTCGCTGAACCCTCACTGAAAATTACGTCGGGCGTGATGACGTCACGCCCGACATACAGTGGGAGCGAGGAGACTGCCGGGAGGCGCCGGGAGGTCAGGTGACTTTTTTTATTTTTTTTAAATCTTTATTAACACTGCTGTAATTTTTTTTTTACTATGCCGGCGGGGAGGGGATGGTAGCGGACGGCTGCTGCGCCCTCTTGGGTTTGCGCCCGGGGCGACGGCACCGCCCGCACCACCCTAGTTACGGCTCTGCCAGGAGGACACAGGAATCAGGAGCCAGGAACAGGTAAGTTGCTCTGACACTTCTAGAGTGTCAGAGCGCTGTTTAAATAGGAAGTCCAGATTTGAATTCCCTGCCCAGGTCTGGCGGTCATGTGACCGCCGAACCCAGAAGTAAGGCTTCCGGGTCCGATTGAGCAGCGGGGGAGCAAGGAAAGGTAAGTATCATTACAGTACCCCCTATCTTAAAGGTGGACTCCGGACACCTACACAGGTTTACAGGGAAATTTCTTATGAAAAAGTTTTAACAAGACGGGGTGCATGAAGGTCAGCCGCTCTTACCCAGGAGCGTTCCTCAGGGCCATATCCTTTCCAGTCTACCAAGAACTGTACGGAACCTCTGACTTTACGAGAGTCTAGGATTTGTTTCACCTCATATTCACCCTGATTCTGAATAATAACAGGAGGAGGAACTCTAGAAGGAGTGGAAAATTCGTTATTAACCACTGGTTTCAGCAAGGAAATGTGAAAAACATTTGGAATACGAAGAGAACGTGGTAATTTTAGTCTGAAGGCTACTGGATTGATGATCTCGGAAATGGAAAAAGGACCAATGAACCTGGGAGCAAACTTTTTGCTGGGAACCTTTAAACGAATGTTCTGTGTAGACAGCCATACTTTGTCCCCGATGGAGAAATTAGGACCAGCTCTTCTCCTTTTATCGTAGGCCTGTTTAGAGCTAGTGATGGCCTTTCTAAGGCTTAATTTGGTTTGTTCCCAGACGTGGGAAAACCTGCGAAATAATATGTCCACTGCTGGAACCTCGGTAGAAGAAATCTGGGAAAAGGTGGGTAATCTGGGATGGCAGCCATAGAGAACAAAAAAAGGAGAGTTGGAGATAGCCTAGTGGAAATGATTATTATGGGCAAACTCAGCCCATGGAAGGAGATCCACCCAGTTGCTTGATTGGCAGAGATGAATATTCTCAAGAATTTCTCCAGCTCCTGGTTAGTTCTCTCTGTGAGGCCGTTAGACTGTGGATGATATGCAGAGGGAAAATCGAGTTTGATTCCAGACTTGTGACAAAAGGATCTCCAAAACTTGGATATAAACTGAGAACCACGATCAGAGACAATGTGATGAGGACAACCATGAAGACGGAATATCTCCTTAATAAAAATATCGGCCAAAGAGGAGGAAGAAGGAAGACCTTTCTATGGAATGAAATGAGAGGTTTTGGAAAAACGGTCTGTGACCACTAGGATTACTGTAGAAGACTCGGAGGAAGGTAGCTCTGTAATGAAATCCATGGAGATTTTTGACCACGGGTGATCAGGAACTGGCAGTGGAAGCAAATGGCCATAAGGTCTCCTCCTAGGAGTTTTGTGTTGGGCACATAAGGAACAAGAAGACACGAACCTCCTTACATCCTCTTGTAAGGAAGGCCACCAGTAGTTGGGAGATAGCAACGCCAAAGTCTTGCAAATGCCGGCGTGACCCGAGAAGAGGGAATGATGAGCCCATCGTAACAGTTTGATGCGGAGAGGAGCAGAAATGAAGGTCTTGTCTGGGGGACAGCTTCTCTTGAGATGTGTTGCAGCCAAAATTTGGCTAGGGTCCAGAATACATTTATTCTCCTCCAATGGTTCTGAGTCAGCAGGATCAAATAAGCGGGATAGAGCATCCGCCTTAATATTCTTAGATCTAGAACGGAAAGAGATGTTGAAATCGAATCGGGAGAAGAATAAGGACCATCTTGCCTGCCGAGGATTTAGACAGTGAGCAGTATGCAAATATAGCAAGTTCTTGTGATCGGTGTATATAGTAATGGGAAACTGGGACCTTTTAGGAGATGTCTCCATTCAAAAAGAGCCAACTGTAACGGATTACTGGATACACTAATAACCTTGATTAGCGCTGGATTACCTGAGGTGCGGAGTCTAACGATCTCCCCGGTATTCACCAAGAACCGCCGCAAGGCGGGATGGGCTTTGCTGCCAGGAGTCGCAGGTCGCGGTCCTCAGGTTTGCCTCAAGATGTAGTACAGCGGAATAGGAGCAGGATGAGAATAGTCGGACAGGCCGGGTTGGTACACAGGTAGGCAATGCAGACAGATTCGGGAGACAATCTCGGAGTCAATCAAACCGGGTCGGTACACGGGTCACCAGAACAGATGCGAAGTCAGCTAGCCGGATCGGTACACAGAGATGGCAGATAAACGTATAGAGGAAGGAACGTCAGACAATCCGGGTCAGGAGCACAGGTAATCAGGAAGGTCAGCAAGCCGGGTCGGTACACAGGAGTAACAGAATCCAGAAGGGTCAGCAAGCCGGGTCGGTCGGTACACAGGTGATCAATACACACAAGGAGCAGAAACCAGGAGGACACAGAAATCAGGAGCCAGGAACAGGTAAGTTGCTCTGACACTTCTAGAGTGTCAGAGCACTGTTTAAATAGGAAGTCCAGATTTGAATTCCCCGCCCAGGTCTGGCGGTCATGTGACCGCCGAACATGAAAGTGCGGCTTCCGGGTCCGACGGAGCGGCGGGGAGCAAGGAAAGGTAAGTATTGTTACACCTGTAGATCTTACAAACCACACTATTAAATTAAACAACAACATTCTTGGAAAACAAAGCCAATGCAAAAACCTGGAGGATGTCACTAACCCGGAAAGCTCCGGAAAGGCCATAGAGAAAGCCAAGCGAAATAAGCACACTTTAAATGCATCCGCAATCTCGACAACAGCCCCCATCAGTCTCACCAAAAGATCCCCATCAATAGGCTGCCTACTATCCTCTACCTACAGGGCAAGTGTGACCCAGCCTTTTAAAGCTTTGCAGACCAGAAAAGTCTAAGTGAGATCCTCTGGACTGAGTAACTGAAAAAAAAGGAGATACCCACAAGGGCCAACATCATAGAGGCCTTAGATTTACCAGAAGAAAAACCATCCCAAATTCCAACAGACACTTTTCCACTCTTACCTCTGAGGCCACTCGCATTACTGACACAATCCCAAGCCAACCCGGTGGCGGTCATAATTGCGACAGTGTAAAAGTCGTAACTTAACATGCTGACAAGAAAATGTCGGCAGGCTAAATGCCGGCACTTACATTATGCTGACAGCTTGACAATTATATAGTGTGATTATCGAAATGCACAATGTCGGCAATTACCATGCCAACATTAAAAGAATAATGGTGGTGGGTCCTTCAGCTATACCCCGAACTCGTCGGTATTGGTGTTTTAATGTCAGGTTTGTGATTGGTGACACTGTGCATGTCGCCAATCACACTATAGAAATTGTCCACCTGTCAGAATAATGTAAGTGTCGGTAGGTTAAGTGCTGACATTTACACTGTTGCAATTATATACCCTACACGAGCCAACCACTCATATGCTTCTTCAAAGTTGTCAGGGCAAATGCATTCCCAACCTGGGGGTAAATGTTTCAAGGTGCGATTTTGCCAGCGTGTTAAAATCGCGGCAAATCGCGGGTTTACCTGCGATTTTGGTCCCAAACTCATCAAATGTATCAAGATGCGGTTTTCACCCTGATATTCAAAATCGCTGGTCATCTCTGGCGATTTGCAGCGATTTCAAACACTCCCGTGTTTGGCAAACTCTCCTGTGTTGTAGCAGCGTGTTTTAAACACACCACTGTTACACTGGCCTGTCATACAGCTGCCGGAGCTCCAGCAGCTATAAAACCTGTAAAGAATAGATAAAAGTAAAAAAAAAAAGCATGGGGTCCCCCCTCTATTCATGCTTAACCCTAGTGCTGCCTGACTACTGCTGGTTCCGTGAAAATCGGGGGAAAAATTTTGCGTGGAGTCCCCACGATTTTTACTTAACCAGCACTTACCAAACCAGCCGGGGTTGTAGGCACTATAGCAGTGGGGATGCGCAGCATGGGACCACTGCCATAATGGTAATCAACCCCAGGCTGTTCAGCGCTGGGATGGATTCCCTAGAGAGTGGGGTCCGCCGAAAAAAATGAGCGGGCCCTCCCCCTAGAGACACCCAGCCCAGTGCTGATAGCACTAGTGCTCTTCCTACACCCCTGGGCGGCGGGTGTAGGGCAATAACGGCGAAAAAAAGTGTAAAAAAACAAACAGACGCCATTTTGTTTTCTGGAACTACAAGTCCCAGCCAGCCAGGTTGCCCAAAATATTTTGGCTATGCTGCTGCTTGTATAACTGCAAGCACCAGCATACCCACGGCAGCCAGGGCATGTTGGCACTTGGAGAACCACAAGTGCCAACATGCCCTGACATCCATGGCTGGCTGGGACCTGTAGTTCCACAAAAGAAAATGTTTAAAAAACCACCACACCCTCGTAAAAACCACTAACATTTAATAAAAATAAAAAACCCACAATAAACACAGTAAGCGCCCTCATTTACACCATATATTTTTATTAAAAATAATAAATTCCCTGATACTCACCGATGAAGTATTCTTTCTTTTGTCAGCAGCTTTCAATCCAATTTTTACACTGACAGGCAGTGTAACAGTGATGTGTTTATATAACACGCTGCTAGAATGCAGCGTGTTGTATCTGGCGTGTTTGAAAGCAAACTCTCCTGAGTTTGCTTACTCGCAGCTTCATATATTTGAGACTTGTATAGCTGCAGTGGCAAACAGTCATGAGTTTGATCTCTGGCGATTTTGGAAATCTAGATTTTGACAGAAGCACAACTCTGGCGATTTTGCATGAAATCTCCGCTGATTTTGCAAAATCGCACTTTGATACATTTACCCCCAGATCTTCTTTGCCATCTTGATAATGTGCCAAACATAAGCGGGAAATGACACACCCACATCAATAGCTGCAGGTGCAACAGCACAAAACTTTAAAAACAAAATGGAGTCATAAGAATTTGAGGCCCAGATGTTTACGCAATCTAAGTGCAGAAGAGTATGAGGCCCTCTGATTATAAATGGTCTGTACCACCCCAAAACTATCTAACCTGAAAATAATGCTTTTGTCATGCAATAAGCCCCCCAGAATTGAACAGCCACAATAATCTGAAATAACTCGAGAAGAAGCAGATTACTTGTGAGTGCCTACTCATGTCAATCAAAAAGTAAGAGTGCACGACACCACTCATTATCCAGGTCAGCCCCAAAGCAGGCAGACCCAGCCAAGTCAGTAATCAGCTGAATGTCCCTGTTAGTTGCAGGAGGAGAAACCCACAAGCGAACCCCACTGAAATGTTGCAAGAAAATGTGCCACATCACCAGATCATGAAAGCCTAATAAAATGATGATTCCTGGCAACACCAGCAGTATCTCTTTCAAGCTTTCTACATATAATCTGCCCCAATCGGAGTCACACAACAAATTTCAACAGCACCTGTAGAGATGTAACCTGTTTCAGTGTGACCTTGCTAATGCCAGCATAAAATCCAAAATGCTCCTCAAATTAGCCACCTTGGCCGACGGCAACTTACAACAACCCGCCATTGAATCAATCTCAATGCACAAATACGACAACTTGACCATCCGCCCCTCAGTTTTGTCATCCGCATACGGCACCTCTAGCACCGCAAGCTCTGTGACGAAAACAAAACTGCCTGACTATTTACCTAGCAACCAGCTGGACTGCAGGATTGATCCTACACATAGGAAAAAAATCACAAATAATCCTGGCGCAAGTAAGCAGACCTACAAAAATCACGTGAATACTTAAAAAAATGGGGCAGACTGGATCCACACCCGCAGCAGAAAGACCTGTGGGGTCTCAAAGATGAAGATACAAACACACAAATAACAGCTCCCAGGCTCTAGCTTCATATTTCAAGTAATCTAATGGGTATGTGAGTCGTGTTCACGTTTATCCACCACGGTGGCTTATTATCGAGACATCTACCTTGGAAGCACGGAGTATTGCTCTTAAGAATAAGCGAAGCGGGACTAATTACGTGGAGTTCTCACACACGGTAATACTAATTGCTGGTCTGCTAAGGACCGGATGTGTGGCATATGTTCCACGGAGTAATGTCTATTGATATTATTGAGAGCTACGATATGATTTAGAGCCATATAGGCTCCAGGCATCATTGAGTTTTTGAATGTCATTCATTGTGTCTCGCTGGACTGAGTTAATCTGATACTATCATTGACATTGTACAGGTTCCAATTTCTACGTCCATTTTACACTTATTGTGGTTATCTACGGAGCTCTGTGTTATCAACATTATCCATCCATCTATATTAATTGACTCATTTCTTATGAAGCTGAGTTTTTTTGATTAACATTCTCCTCCGATAATTATAAAACATTGTTGTGTTTTTATATACAATTTTCGGCAGCCTTGGTGCCAGCTGTCGATTCTATTTGGTTCTTTTATATTTATCAGCTGGTCTAGTATGGTATTTGTTTTATTCACTGTTGATTTTTATCTATAATAAATTGTTTTAACGATACACACACACTTTATTGGTTTATACAGGGACAGATTACTTCCACACTCAGCGCTGTTATTTGTGTGTTTGATCCTACACATGGTTGCAGCAATAATGAATAGCAGACAGCTCAGACAAACAGGAGAGATTGTTTCTTAGCACAAATGTTGTATTAAACGGAACTTACCCATTTATGTTTTGAGCACCACCCCCAATGGGGACAGAATCAAACCAGGTAAGGGAGGGGACAGACAATGCCATGGTCTCTCTTGAGATTGCCCTACTTCGCCCTCGTTTCTCCCCTCTGAACTGGAGCCTAGATAATACCCTCCTGGGGAAAACTGACCAGGGGGTAAATGTATCAATGTGCGATTTTGCAAATTCAGCGATTTTCTCGGGAGAGTTGAAACTCGCAGATGTATGAAGCAGAGATTTCATGCAAAATCGCCAGAGTTGTGCTTCTGTCAAAATCGCTATTTCCAAAATCGCCAGAGAGCAAACTCATGACTGTTTGCCACTGCAGCTATACAAGTCTCAAATGTATGAAGCTGTGATAAAGCAAACTCAGGAGAGTTTGCTTTCAAACACGCCAGATACAACATGCTGCTTACTAGCAGCGCGTTGTATAAACACATCACTGTTACACTGCCTGTAAATGTAAAAACTGTAAAGAACAGATAAAAGCTTTAAAAAAAAAAAAAGCGTGGGGTCCCCCCTCTATTCATGCTTATCCCTAGTGCTGCCTGACTACTGCTGGTTCCGTGAAAATCGGGGAAAAATTTTGCATGGGGTTCCCCTGGTTTTCACTTAACCAGCACTAGGCAAACCAGCCGGGGTTGGAGGCATTATAGCAGAAGGAACACGTAGCAGGGGTCCCTCTGCCATAATGACTAACCAACCCCAGGCGGTTCAGCGCTGGGTTGGATTCTCTGGGGAGTGTAGTTTGCAAAAAATAATAAGCGCCCCCCCTAGAGACACCCAGTCCAGTGCTGATAGCACTAGAGCTCTTCTTACACCCCTGGGCGGTGTGTGTAGGGTAGTAACAGCGATAAATGGTTAAAAAAAAAAGGACGCCATTTTGTTTTGTGAAACTACAAGTCCCAGCCACCCAATTTGCCCTAAATAGTGTGGGCATGCTGCTGCTTGTATAACTACAAGCACCAGCATACCCATGGCAGCCAGGACATGTTGGCACTTGGAGAACCACAAGTGGCAACATGCCCTGACATCCATGGCTGGCTGGGACCTGTAGTTCCACAAATCAAAATGTTAAATAAAACACCACTCCCTCATTAGAACTATTAACATTTAATAAAAATAATAAACCCACAATAAATACAGTAAACACATTCATTGATACCACATATTTTTATTAAAAAATAAAAATTCCCTGATCCTCACCATTAAAGTTTTCACCTTTTGTCAGCAGCTTTCAATCCAAAAATAGCTGTAAACCAAGTCCAGAATAAATTTGTATCCAAAGTCCGGCTTGCCCCAGTCCCAAAGTTATTTATACTTCCAAATGTCCTGGCTTGTAATCTGTTCAATTTTTTTCCCAGGGGGGGGCCAATTATTGATAGAAGTCTTCAGTTCCTCGCCCAGGAGGGGCCCATATTTGTACATCCCACGATTCTTCTTACTTGATTGCAGAAAAATAAAAAAGGGAGGAGCCGCCGCAAACAGCTCCTAGCTAGCTAGGAACTCTGCTACTCAATGAGCGCAGCTCATGCGCTATGTCTATTTACAATATTAGCTGATTTTCCTAAGCTAGTGGGGAAATCACCTAATGCTATAAATAAACCTAAGGCAATGAACTACGTTCATTGCGTAGCGGAGTTCCTACTAGCTAGGAGCTCCGATGCGCAATGAGCTTAGTTCATTGCGGTTGATCTATTTAAAGTATTAGGTGATTTCCCCACTAGCGTGGGAAAATTTGGGATTGTCCAATAGACTTACAACTTGGCAAGAACCCTCCTAGGGATCATGTATACCCTCTGTCATTACCAGAGACTCAGGCGATGTCTGACTATGTCAAAGAAAATCTCCATCGTGGGTTTATTCGGCCATCCACCTCTCCCGCTGGAGCAGGGTTCTTCTTTGTTAAGAAGAAGGATGGGTCATTACGACCTTGCATAGACTATCGAGGCCTTAACGCCATTACCATCAAAAATCGCTACCCTATTCCGTTAATTACCGAACTGTTTGACCGCATCAAGGAAGCTCGAATATTCACTAAACTAGATCTTCGTGGCGCCTACAACTTAATTCGGATCAAGGCCGGAGACGAATGGAAGGCAGCTTTTAACACCAGGGATGGACACTATGAATATCTAGTCATGCCGTTTGGGTTGTGTAACGCCCCAGCTGTCTTCCAGGAATTCGTGAATGAAATCTTCCGGGATCTGTTGTATGTTTGTGTCCTCATCTATCTGGACGACATATTGATTTTCTCGCAAGATCTGTCCTCCCATCAACAGCATGTGGCAGAGGTCCTATCTAGACTCCAAAGAAAATTACTATTCTGCAAGTTAGAAAAATGTTCCTTTGAATTATCCCAGATTCCATTCTTGGGATATATTGTTTCTGGAGTTGGTCTAGAGATGGATCCGGAGAAAGTCATTGCAGTGCTACTTTGGCCCCAGCCAACTACTCTCAGGGTGATTCAATGCTTCTTAGGATTCGCAAACTATTATCGACGCTTCATTCAAGGTTTCTCATCCATTGTCTCCCCAATCGTGGCTCTGACCCATAAGGGCGCCAATACCAACAATGGTCGGCTGAGGCACTTCAAGCATTTCAATTCCTTAAGAAGGCGTTCTCCACCGCTCCTGTTCTTCGACAACCTGACGTGACCCTTCCCTTCTTCCTCGAAGTAGATGCTTCTAATATTGGACTAGGGGCCATTCTATCCCAAAGATCAGAACAAAGGAAATTCTATCCCTGTGCTTTCTACTCCCGAGCTCCTCTACCTGCCGAGAAGAACTATACTATCGGGGATAAAGAGCTATTGGCCATAAAAGTGGCTTTAGAGGAGTGGAGATATTTACTGGAAGGGGCTCGTCACCCCTTGTCTATTTTTACTGACCACAAAAATCTTCTCTATTTACAGTCAGCTCAATGTATGAACCCCCGACAAGCAAGATGGTCACTCTTTTTCTCTCGCTTTGATTTAATCATAACTTTCAAACCGGCTTCAAAAAATAAAAAAGCTGATGCATTGTCTCGGGCGGTTGCTGCTTCCGCTGACGTTGAAGATTGTTTTGACTGTCCTATATTGGATCCTAAAACTGTGAGTTTGGCCACTTCTTCCACCAATGTTCTACCATTTGGGAAAACCCTTGTGCCACCACCTCTGCGTAAAAAGATTTTGTCGTGGTATCACTCTTCTCGTTTCACTGGACATTCTGGAGAACGAAAAACACTAGAGATTCTCTCTCGGAGCTATTGGTGGCTCTCGATTAGGAAAGATGTCAAAGAATTTGTGGCTGCTTGTGACATTTGTTCCCAATTTAAAACCTCCCGTAGAACACCGGCGGGCCTACTCCAACCACTACCTATTCCTTCCAAACCATGGACCCATATAAGTATGGACTTTGTCACTGATCTTCCCCCCAGCAAGAAATGTAATACCATCTGGGTAGTGGTAGATAGATTCTCAAAGATGGCCCATTTCATTCCTTTGACAGGATTACCCTCTTCATCTACATTTTCTTTGTATCATTCTTTGTACATATTCTTTGTATCTCGGAATTTTTATAAACAGGTCACTTTTTTGATATTTGCGCTCTAGTGAACTAATGATATATTACAAATATGTAAACAACCATTTGTTATCATTAGCGCTCTGGTGAATTTAAGATACAATTATTAATATCTAATGGTAGTAATAGTCCATTTGTTAAGGCTATATTGGATAACTGCTATACTGATGTTTGAGGGAGTTATTTATAGCAAGTAACATCATTTGCATATACATATTGCACTAGCATATCTAACCATAATTTATCTAGCAGGGTATTTGTTCCATGACCAGTTTTTTATCATATCCATTGAGGGATTAACTGGTCTTATATCTATATCATTTTGAGAGTCTTTTGGTCTGTCAATATCCCCCTTTCATATTTACATTAGGGGTTGACGATTTTTTGAACCATGTTAATTATTAATAGATGAACACATACCCTAGCTAATTTTCTGTCTCCTCCTTCTGTGGTAGTGTTTTTAACATTTTTTGAACTATTTTCACAATGTTTTTTCTCGTTTATTTCACTTGTTCATTAAGAGGTCTTGTCTAAATCTCATTTGAGATACGTTTTTTAGATATTATTATCAAATCGAATAAAGGCATTTGCCCTGTACAATTATTACCTTAGTATTATAACCATTGGTTTTCATCTGAGTGTTTCCCAACTATCATCAGCACACGCCAGTGGCTGTAATATGAGACATTTTCAATTTTATTAAATTTTGGATTAGGAGTGCTCCTAAACCCCATTTCTGTTTCTTCTTCCCTTTTTTGTTGTATGTTTCATCTAATGGGAAGAGCACCCCCTCATTATGATAATGATCTAGATAGATATATGAGGCATATCCATAACTCTGTGCGGATTACTCCCCTTTTTCTTTTTCCAGATCAGTAATCAAGACACAGACTTGCAAATGTCAAGATAGGCACTGAGCTGTGCTCATTTATTAGTGGGCTACATTTATACATGAAAAAGCATTTGATCTGGTTATAGGATAGAAGGACTTGAGTGATATTTTCCTGTGCAAATATAAATCTTCTGACAAAGCTAGATAGTTCTCTTCATGTGACTTTTATGGTTTCTTCTTATCAACTTTAACTGGCTCCAGTACTCCCGATGTCATCATCCGTTATCCCCTGTCCTAGGCCTTCATCCGGGGTACTTGAGATAGGTTAATGCTGGAGCTGGCTTTTCTGCTGATTATAATGAATGTATTTTTAAGGCAATACCAACATTTTTAAATCCTTCACATATCATTATTACCACTTATGCTGGGAAACCTAAAGGTTCATTCACAACTTCCCTCCTTTTCATAATATATATAACATTAAAAATGTTAAGGCCTGAAATGGTGACATCTAATGCAGCCAAGACTACTTTTGACTGATCTCTTGTGAGACACTGCAAGGGTCTTTCACCATTCACCTGTGACTGAGTAGCGATATCATTTCTGCCCCTGATTATTCAAAAAGTATCTTTTCTTCATGCCTCTGCTGTAATCTCTATATATATTTTCAGAACGTACATGACATATACCAGTTCCATCCTATCAGTGTGATCAATACCACAGTGATAATGAGTAGTGGGTGTACTAGTAAGTTAAGTAAATCAGTCATAGATGGAACTGATCCGGTAAATACATCACACCAATGTTTCTCTAATTCATCCTTCAGTTTGGTGGCTAAAGCTTTTAATTCATTACCTTCTATAACTATTACTATTTTTGCGTGATTATTAGTATAGTTTACCTGCTTTAAATGTTCACTCAGCATTCTTGTTTCATTTATAATTTTCACTATTTCCTCTATATTTAAGATTAACTGAGGCAGACTTAGGTCACTATACTTGAACATTTTGTCTACCTGTGACTTTTGGTCCTTATAAAATATCAACACTTTCCCTTGCCATTATAAATGTGTTATATTTATGAGACACCCGGAAAATGGTTAGGTCAGCCCGTAGGTTAGTATTATTTTTCCATCATATGTGATTATGCAGACCATTTGAGGGGCTACCTCTATTAGTGTCACATATTCTTTTGGGTGTAATGCCCATACACAAACACTAGTGTTATGCTGCAACATGCATTATTCAAATACTGCAGTTTTTTGTGGGCAAACAGGTCCCATGTCTGTGCTAACACAGTGATCTAGGTTATGTTTCCAGTGTGACCAGCGTCTTCTTGCAGTGTGATGCGTGCACCCAGGAGTCTCGGTTCTGGAGTTTCACTGATGTGGGCGTGGTCAACAAGATCTGATACGGACCCTCGAATCTTGGTTCAAAAGTTCTACTCACGTGTTTCTTAAATCGCCAGGTTTCGGCTTATGCGGCTGTTGGTCTGAATCAGGCTCTGGAAGTGAAGAAAATTCTAGAACATGCAAATAGTTCAAATGGTCAGTTAGACTTTTCATATAGCTAGTCAAATCTCCATATTTATGTTGTAATTGCTGTGGATAATAACACCCTTTCTTTGGTAGTGTTCCAAAAAATATTTCATAAGGAGACCGCTTGCTATTCCTATTTGGCACAGTTCTTACACTGAACAAGGCTATTGGCAGGCATGATTTTCTGAATTTTCAGTTTCAATGTCCCATTTAACCTTTCTACTCACCCACTAGCTTGTGGTCTGTATGGCACATGAAAAGCTTGCTGTATGCCTAGATCTGTCATTATGTGTTGCATTATTTCCCCTGTGAAGTGTTTATCTCTATCTGATTCAATTACCTCAGGGACACCATACCTGCACACAATCTGACCAATCAGTTTTTTTGCAGTTGGTTTTGCTGTTACCTTGACTACTGGCCAAGCCGCCAGCCATTTACTGAAAAGATCTGAACCTCCACCTCCGGGTCCACATAAGCTATCCCTTAGCATGCATTTTTAACCCATCTCAATTACACTAATCATCACTCTACTGTCCCCGCTTAGTATTTGACCTATTAATCATTAATTATCCCCACCTAGCCAACACAAAAATCCGGACCAACGAGCCTGCCCCAAACACGCCCACTGACACCTTTAGCATCCAATCCTTACCACATCCTAACCATAACTACTCATACAAAATGTCAGCATCTCGCCCCATGCATGCTACAGCCAGCAATACACAGTCTAATCCCAATACATACAGCTGTCCATCACTCCCACCCCTCCTGCCTCTTCCCGCCCTCCCCCCCTCCTGAAATCCCATTGGACGTAAGACCAGAGCCCAGGAATAAAAGGACAACTATACTCACACAACCGATATATCCCTGATGAAGTCCATGGATGAAACGCGTTGGGTACAAGTACCGGAAAAGGAACCCCAAAAGACCCTCCACACTGCCACTCAATTACTTAACAAAGATCTACCTCCTCTCCGAGCAAAGCGCCTGGGAACAGAGGGAGACCCGAGCGATAGCACCATCCTGCAGTGGAATGCACTGGCCCCTGTGCGTTCCACCCGCTAACCGGAAGTGCGGTACTTGGAACGCACAGTGCGTTCCAACTGCCGATTAAGGAAGCCACCTGGCTACGCTACTGCCTCCCTCTTTCCTCAGAACCACCACTGAAATTAACGCAGGAAATCAAACTGATCTTATAAGAGCACTACACTTGAGTACCTCTCACCCGTACTTCCACCCCTTCAAAGCACCCGCAGCACTTAACTCCACCGACACAGCTGTGCCTGCTATACACCACAAGAATATCATAAACATATCGATATCAACACCACCCAAACCCCCATACCTCACATTCATATTAGCCCATACAAATTCCTATACCCAAAATACTGAGGGCTATAAACTTATAGCTATAAACTGTGCCACACACACCCGCATATCCCAAGAGCTATAAACATAGAGCTATCGACATTGCCACTTATACCCGTATACCCCCAGAGCTATAAACAGAAGCTATAAACAACGAGCAATTAGCGGAGAACAACACAACACAATATACACTGCATCAGAGCTATAGAAAAAAAGCAAAAGAGCTATAGCATTCAAAACTGCAAAGTAAGCTATAAACAGCCGCTGCACCTCCAGTATCCAGGTATATTGTCTGTACCGCTATATTGCATTTCTACCCCCTCGACTAATTCCCCTCTCCTACACCCCTTCTTCTCTCCACTACAGATACCCAAGGTTGCGCCACGGCTAACACAACGAAATCGAGAACCACATCCCTGGGAATCGGAACGCCTGGAGCACCCGTAACGGCAGCAACAATCAACAAAGTACACAAACCAAGCGCAGACGTCCGAGGTATACCCCCTAAAAAGGGTACCCGCCACCCACATTGAACATAGTATGTAGCAGCTTTAATGAATCCTGGAGCTATCCAATGTTTATGGACCACGCAGTCATTTGTTCCTTCCCCAGGTGTGGCAGTCCATGAGCTATCTGTAACATGGGAGGGAACAAAACCTGTGTAAGACAAAGTTTATCATTCAGTTTCCACATACCAGTGCGATCTTCTTTTGCTCCTAATTGTTTCCATATTTCTTTCTCCAATGGTCCTGTTTGTTGTTGAAACTTTTTTACATCAGTGTAGTCAGGCATTTCTTTTTGTACTGTGTATACTTCTCTTTCAGGCTTTCTCTTAGCTGCCTTTCTTGCTTCTGCATCTGCAAATGTGTTCTCTTTTGTTTCAAAAGTCTCATTCCTTGTATGTGCTTGTATTTTAATTACGGCAACCTTCTGTGGCAATTGCAATGCTCTAAACAAGTTTCTTATTAGACTGGTATGCTGTATGTCCTTACCATTAGAGGTCTTGATATCTCTGGTCTTCCATATTGGACCAAAGTCCTGCGTCATAATATTCCTACCACAGCATGTGGGACTTGGATTGTTAATGAGTGATCAATATCTGTGGTTTTGTCTTTAAGGACTGCAGCAGCTGCTACTGCCCTAATGCATGTTGGTGCGCCTTTAATTATAGGATCTAAATTTGCTGAATAGTACACCAGAGGTCTTTGCTTGTGTCCATGCTCTTGTGTAAGGATCCCTTCTGCATGTCCCTGGTGTTCACGACAAAAATGATTAAATGATTTGTCATAGTTTGGCAGTCCCAGGGCTGGAGAATTCATGATGGCCTGCTTAAGATATTGTACTGCATTTTCAATTTCTTGTGTGGTTGGGTTATTAAAGTTATTCTATCGTTTTCAAATAAGCATTGCATATGCGATTGCATTGTGTTTCCAACGCACAAAGTGATTTATTTTAGGAGATGTAAAAAAATTAACAGTTCAATACATGATTATAATATAATACAGTACAGTACAGTACAGTACAGCCAATACCAAAAGATACATACATACCACTGCGCTCCCATGGGTACCAGTGTACAGTAGTTCACCCTTGAATACTGTGGTCAGAGAATGACTGAAGCTAGTGGGAGCGCAGCTATGATTATATACATTCAGTTTTACAGAGAGAACAATGCATATGACGTGGCTTGCTTCTATAGGTCCAGACTTCAGGTGGGTCCAGGGTAAACAGGTCATAGGCTAGTTCAAACAACCCCCTCAAAGGCTGAGGTCAACATTCCAGATGATTCTCCCGCCCAGAAACCAGTTACAACTAGTCCATTAGCATTTTACAGTTTGATATCACTCTGACTATTTATTCCCTAACATCAATAACTAGAGTATGCAATATGCGATCTCTTCGGCAAATGAACCGGACAGCTGCTGATGAATAGGGGGATTAAAATGAGACATGACACATTTCCTATAACCTGAACCTTAAATAACACTGAAGTGTACATATAATCATAATATATAAACTAATAATAAACTAAATACTATCTGCTCATAAATCACTGTATAACGGAACCAATCTGAATATGAATTATATAAATAACTAAATGTTGTAATGCGAGTGTGTACGTGCGTATTTTACCGTGCGATCGCAGTATGCCACGTGTAGCGACCAATAAAACAATATTAACCGATATACTTTTGTTCATCCAATTATACGACTTTGACATGGTTTGGACCCTCCTTTTTTGTACTGTTATATAGTGTCTGCATGTATATTGAGGCTAATGGAATCCAGTCTCTACAGTAGCCAATTAGGCCCAAGAAGACCCTTGTTTGTTTTACGGTTCAAGCTGTTTTTATCTGTTGTATCGCTGTACTCTTTGTGGTGTCAGATGTTTATGTTTAGTGCCATCTGAAATGCAGTATCCTAAGAAAATTACCTTCTTCTGTGCTGCTTGGAGCTTGGATTTGAACACTTTGAAGCCCTGCTGGGCCAAAAAGGTTAGTAGAGAAGCAGTTTCTTCTTTACACTGTTGTTCACTATCAGCAGCTATCAACAAGTCATCAGCATACTGCAATAGTCGGATAGTTTCAGGATATTTTGGTAACCAACCTTGTAAGACAGTTGATATTGCTTCAGAGAATTCTGAAGGGCTGGTGGCCCCTCCCTGGGGAAATCTGTTCCAGCAGTATTCTGTTCCTTCATGCGTAAAAGTCAGCATTTCATGTGAATTGTTAGTTATTGGTACAGAAAAGAAAGCATTTGCTAGATCTATAACTGTAAACCACATTGATGTAACAGGAATTTGGTTCAGCAAGGTATGTGGGTTTGGGACAATGTTGTTTATTTATTTCTCTGAGATCGTGAATTAACCTGAATTCGGGAGACCTAATTCTTGTAGTATTTGATCTTGTCTCAATACTGTTTGGCTTGCCCTCATGTCAATTAGGCAGTCCAATTGTTAACCAGTGGGCAGTGTAATTTGCACAGTAGATCCAGGCAGCTTACCTTCTTCAGAGGTGTTTACAAGAAATGAGCAAGTTGTTGACAATGGGGAGCCATATCTTCATTGATTGCTGCTTATGGTGCCCTGGGGACCTGCGGTTTCTCTTTGCTGCTTCTGCCATTTCTTGTATTTCCTGCAGTCCCTCTTCATGTGACCTGGTAATTTACACCAAAAACATCTGCCAGTCGTGTCCTCACCTTGAATTATTTGTCTTGCACTTACTGTTTCTGTTACTTTGCACTGCTGCCTTATTTGCCATGTTCCTTTTACCTGTACCAGGTGTACAGTTACCGGAGTTGTCTTTTGGGCCTTCGTTTCCCTTTTTTCTGCTTCCTGGTCCTCCAGTCCTTCAAGTACCTGTTGGAAAGATGACATTTTCATAGACAATGCCTCAGGTCTGACTGAAAGGAGTTGGCTTCTTACCTCATTCCTTAAACCAATCAAAAACTTTGTCTTTAACATTCTTAGACCATCTGGGGTTCTGTAGAAAAACCATCATCATTTTGTCTGGCAGTTAATTTATTCAAATACATCCTTACTAAAACAACGCTGCTTTAGCTGATAACCCTATTATTTGAGTTATCACTCCTACCCCAAATAACGGTGTGCATGCTTGCTGCAGGTCTATCCAACAGGGATTCCACGCTGTATTTTGGTTAAATAGGAAGTGTGTCTGGATCACTATTAAATAACTTTTGGTAAAAATTTATTTAAAGGAAATAGCGTATGGTGCATATTTATATAATTACATAGGCACTTATTTTTGTTTATTGTAAGATAGGAAGTCGTTATCTCTGAAAACAGGGTAGAAAAGTTGGTCTTTCCTGTTTTCACCTTACTAAAGGATATGCCTTATTTCTGATGCATATATCTGATACAATAGACCTTTGTGGATGGAAGTCTTGTGTGTATTGGGATGTATTTAGTATGGAAGTGTCATTGTTTAGGATTTGTAAGGTTGCTAGTGCAAACCTCCAATTAGCACATGTGCAAGGAAGTCTGATAGCAGAAAGTGCTAACAAAGTTTTGTGATGAAGTGTCAGATGCCTGCTCTGGCCAAAGGCCCATCAGGGGGTCGTTACTGTGTGGCCTTTTGCCAGAGTGAATTTCATAGATAAGTGTATATTTTGTTAGCCTTGAAATGCATGTAAATTCATGGTTGTGTCAATAGAGTATATCCGGTTTCTAAAAATAGACTATTTCTGAACTGTATAAAAGATGAGCTCTGTGAGCATGTATCATTCTTCTGAATTGTCATCTGACCTGATCACACTGGTACCTTCCACCAGTGTGTGTGAGAAAATAAACCATCTTGCTTCAAAGACCTGCTTGGAATCATCTTCAATATTGCTGTTTTCCTGTGATCTACAGATTAGACCCTAAAATCTAATCCATTCTCCGGCTGTCTCTGTGGTTTGGACACAAGCTATTCCAGTACTAACACTCTGCCTGATACCCAGCAGCCCTGGTTAGTGTGATAGGCCAGGGGGGATCCATTCACAGCAACCTGGATCCATAGTAAGAGGTCCGGAGTTACCAGCCAGGTACACCAGCAATGAGATACGCTAGCAGCATCAGTGACCTAGAAGAAACCCGGTACTGGATGCCGATAAGGAGTCCAGTGGTGGCAGCCTTTATAAGCCCCTCCTACTGCAGCAAGTGCTTTTTGGATAACGAAAGGGAACGGTGGCAAAGTAAGTCCAGCCGGTTCCCAGCAACAACAGACAGGGTGGCATAGGTGGTCCATCCTGTCACAGGCAGAAAATGCGGCTGGACTTTTCCTGGGATCTGGTGCTTCCTGTATGATTGTATGCATATCAAATTTATACCAGGGTGAATAGGTTTCTTGAGGGTTAGGTGTCTCCTATTATTAGCACCTTCGGCAGTATTAGCATCAAAATTTGGGTTAGGCACCCTTTGTATTCTGACTGGATACATATTAGTGTGAGCATGCAATACTTGCTTTCCCGATGTTATTCTCCTTCTCACCCTCGGATCTGTTGTTTCTCTGGGTAGACTGGTATCATGGTCTTCCAATCGACTTAGCATCCTTGGTATCTTGATAACATTTTCCTTTTTCCTGCAAAAATTATCTGTACAAGAAGGTGCATTAGATTCTACCTGATTATCACAAAAGGGACATTCCTCATAATCTCCTGGAACACATTTTCCACATTGCAAACACTGTCTCAGGATAATCATTTATTTCATTATTAGACTGAGGGTGGCTTTAACTTGGGGTTTGAAACGTGATTGATGGAGTTTTACCTGCGTCCACTGGGGTCACTGAGCGAGTTTCTAATTGTAGATACATCCTTGGTACTACCTACTCTGTCTGTAAGGGTGGTGGTGTATCTGCTCTATTGTCTGGTTGCTGTGATGGAGCTGTAGGGTCCACATAAGATGGTGGCATGTCTAATAGACCTGTACCTATGTGTGCATCCTCTCTTCTTTTCCTTTTCTCATCTCTAATCTCTAATGATACTGTGTACCACATGTTAACCACATCTGCATGTACTTTTCTGCTTATCCATGCTTTATTGGTGTCTCAAAACCTTTTCCACTTTTCTGGATCTAGTGTGCCCTCTAGTGGGAAACCTGCTCTGACAAATATTTGTTTTATACCTTTTAGGGATTTCTTTCCTTCTCTGTAGCCTAGTACCTCTGTGGGTTTTATAGACCCAACAACTTCGCTAGCATGTGCACCCATGTATTCAAAGTGGATCAATCTCTGAATATACTGTACTGTTGGATTGCTTTACCGCATGCACCCTTATAGCAGTTATCTTTATTTTACAGAGAATTATACCTCAATACCACCGTTGTAAAAACCTATTAATTCCTTATATTCCGGCTGTACACTATACAAGGAAATATAACCAGAAAACAAACAACTAGAACAATCATGAAATCTCTGTTGCAGCTGTAACCATTTTTGCTTTCTTATTTCATAATTAGCAGGATGTCATTACATAACCCAGGTGGTAATTTCTTTCCACTGTACAGACAGATAGGCTTCCCCTCAATTAATTGTGATTAACTTGCCAATATAGTAACACTTGAGACCAAAAATAGCCTATATTTTGCTGCAATATATCCTTATTTAAATGCACATTTACTGTACAATAATATGGCTTTGCATCCACAACACATCCAAAAACAGTTCTATCAATTACAGCTTCCAGTGTAGGAACAGTATCACCAGAATGCTTTCTAAGTATAACAGCACATGAACAGTCTGAGCAATAACCAAATGAATAATTAAAATGCAATCGTTGTCAGGAACCCCTCCAACCAGTACAACTCCAACCGGAGTCTACTCTGATAGTCAGGTGTTCACTGGAGCCCCTAGTGGTGGGGACAGACTTGGCTGCAGACTACAGAGGGTCGTGTGATGTGTACCAGCTGCGGGGAACCCAGGAGCAGAGGGTAATGGCAGACAGCAATTCCAAAGAACAGGCCGAGGTCAGGGGTCACTTGCTAGGAAGAATCTTCAGGAAACACGCCAAGGGTCGAGGTCATGGGCAAATCAGCAGAAATGGAGATATAAGCCAAAAGGTCAAGGGCACAGGCAAAAGACAAATCCAGGAAACAGGCAGGGGTCATACATGGCAGGCAACAATCCAAAGGCTTAACACCAAGAGTACAGGAGTACAGCAACAGGCAGCAACACAGGAATCTGGAAGCGATAACTGGCAGGGAGACTAAGCCCTCCCTTCTATACAGAAAACAACCAATGAGAGCCTAGCTCTATAATTGCCCCCAGACTGTGCCACTACTATAATTAGTTAAATTAATTAGCCCAAAGGCTATTCGCAAATTGCGCACATGCCCGGCTGCCCCACGGTGTTGGGACGTGGCGCTGAACCACTTAGCGTCCGACCGTTGCTGGCCCCGGAAGTGACGTCACGGTCGCCATAGCGACGGCCGGGACGGAGGTAGGAGAGTCACGGCGGCTGGGCACCGCCGCGGCTCGTAACTATCGTGAGTACTTTTGACATCTATTAAATTCAACCATATAGGTAGCGCTTTTTATGCTATCAAACAGAAATCTGGGTTCAGGAAATCTCTCTTACCATATACAGATGAACAGCTTTTAGACAGGCAACAAGAATACTGGACAGAGAGTAAATCAGTGGGAAAAATCACAGCTGAATTTACTCACCGTACGAATTTGAGCTGTCAGTGATTCTAGCTGATGCTGCAAGCGTTGTTTGTCATCTGTACAGGTTGTCCGAGATCCCGGGTCGAGCGCCCACATAATGTTAGGGTAATTTACCTTTCCTTTATCAAGTCCCTTCAGATATCAGTGAGAAAGATGCTGGTAACCAGGAAATCAGTAATCATGACAAAGACTTGCAAATGTCAAGATAGGCACTGAGCTGTGCTCGTTTATTAGTGGGCTACATTTATACATGAAAAAGCGTTTGATCTGGTTATAGGATAGAAGGACTTGAGTGATATTTTCCTGTGCAAATATAAATCTTCTGACAAAGCTAGATAGTTTTCTTCATGTGAATCTTATGGTTTCTTCTTGTCAACTTTAACTGGTGCCAGTACTCCCGATGTCATCATCCGTTATCCCTTGTCCCAGGCCTTTATCCGGGGTCCTTGAGATAGGTTAAGGCTGGAGCTGGTTTTTCTCCTGATTATGTTGAATGTATTTTTAAGGCAATACCAATATTTTTGACTCCTTCAAATATCATTATTACCACTTATGCTGGGGAACCTAAAGGTTGTCACTCACCGGACTGTGAGTGCTTCTTCCCGGACATTTAGGAACCGTGGCCGTCCTCCATCCTGAGGGTCTGCGCATGCGCAGCGCTTTCCTATACTTCAGTGTATGTCCCTTTAACTCAATTGGCAGATCAGGCAACACTCCCTATATTAAGCACCTGTGGTCAACACCACGTTGCCTGATCTTGGAGTCTCATTCCCCATGAGTCTCTGAAGGTGTTCCTGTGTTTCCTCGTGTATTCAGCGCTGCTGATTCCTGTGGTTTCCAAACCACTTCTACCTCTGTGGTTTCCAAACCACTTCTACTACTGTGGTTCCCATACCACTTCTACCATCAACTGTATCATCGTGACTGTTTGCTGATTCCTATCCGCTGCCTCCGTGCACTACAGTCTTCTATACCACTTCAACGCTATCATATTCCATTGTGACTGTTTGCTGATTCCTATCCGCTGCCTCCGTGCACTACAGCCTTCTCTCCACATCCACTCACCTGTTCATCATCAAGTCTGTGAGCTGATTCCTATCCGCTGCCTCCGTGCACTACAGGCTCCAGCTTGCAACTCGTCTGTGTTCATCATCGTGACTGTTAGCTGATTCCTATCCGCTGCCTCCGTGCACTACAGTCTCCAGCTTGCAACTCGCCTGTGTTCATCATCGTGACTGTTAGCTGATTCCTAGCCGCTGCCTCCGTGCACTACAGTCGCCAGCTTGCAACTCGCCTGTGTTCATCATCGTGACTGGTAGCTGATTCCTATCCGCTGCTCCTGTGCACGGCAGCCTCATCTCATCTCTCCCGTGTTTCCTCGAGACTGCTGCTATTATTGCCATCCGCTACTCTCCGTGATCAACAGCTCCTGGTCTACTCTGCTCTCCCGTGTTCCATCGCTATTGGTACCTGTTGGTTGCTACTGGTTACCTCCGTGTGTCCGCAGAGTCCTGCTGCTGCTGTCAGCGCTATCGTCCATCTACTGCTGATCCGCTCTCCACGCCTTCCTGTGTCCCGCTGGTCTCTACCCTCCTGTCAGCATTGGATTCGTATCTCATCAGCTACTCCTCTGCTAGATCATCTCCATTCTCCGGGGTCCTCCATGAGTCCAGTTCCACGTTCTACTGATTCCTGTGGATTCGTGTCCCTGTTGGTCTACTTACCTGTGCGCTGCACCTACGAGACCCCTGCCTCATCCATCCAGGGACTTCTCATCCTGCCGGCCTCCTGCCGCTCAGGTATCGCTGCACTCCTATCTGACTGCCTACTTCTGAACCATGGTATGCATACTTCTCATTGACTGTGCTGGTGTATTGCATATCTTGCTGGACTGTGTTGGTTCTCCTCTGGAGTCTGCTATCCGCTGAGTCTATTGCCATCATTGACTGTGTTATCTTGTGCTGGATTACTTCAAGAGACTTTCTATATTTGCAGACCTGTTCAGTCATTTATATATATTGTGCATATTATTGTGGATCGTGTTTAAGGTGCCCGTGTACATCCTGTGTTGCAGTCTCTCCCCGTACCCCTCCTCACATATATATTCAGTGGTACAACTTGCTGAAGGCAGACCATTGATCCCTGTTTCCTGTATCACCTGTTCCAGTATCCTCTCACATAGCAGTGGTACAACTTGCTATCGCAGACCACTGACTACCCGGATACCTCCACTTGGATTCCATTCCTTCACTCAGACAGCGGTACCACTTGCTATCCGCAGACCGCTGACTCTCATCACCTCCTCATTTCTGTTGGACATTCCTCCTCACTATAGCAGTGGTACAACTTGCTATCGCAGACCACTGACTACCTTCACATGCCCTTGTCCATACAGTTCCTCGTGTATTATTACCTCCATATTACCAGTGCTGCTAGTCATAGACTTTCCTGAGCATCTCATCATCTACCATTGCCTGTTCCGTGATCACCCTGCTACCAGAGTACTCTATTACCATCTACATTGCTCTGGTAAGCCTACCACCTGGTGATCCCTGGGTAAAGACTCCTAGTGCCCGTGACAAAGGTCCTTTCACACCTACAAACTCGATAGCGTATTCCCTTATCTTGCTTCTTTCAATGTTTACAGCTTCGTCATTTTTATGACACCATTAGACATACAGTGACTGATATCCACCAGACTTCCCCTAATATCATTTTGCTCTCTTCGCTCTTCCTCCAGAGGCTTCCTCTCCGTCTTCTATCATGTCAGGCTTTGGACATTACACGTTGTGTGACTGACCTTTGGATGCAGAAAAGGCGTTTGATAGGGTGGGGTGGCCCTAAATGCAAAGGACCCTGGCAGCCATGGACATGGGAGGTCCCTTTCTGCAGGTTGTAGTGTCCCTGTATTTTAACCCCTCCGCATCAATTCTGGTCAATGTCTTTCAATCTTCCTCCTTTGCGATCCTAAAAGGCACCTCTCTTATATTCGTCCTCCTGATCGAATCCCTTGCCCGCAAATGTCAGGCCCATCCTGAGATATCAGGCATCTGTCTCAACTCCTCCAAATATAAACTTTCACTATATGCATATGACATCCTCTTGACTCTTACCAATCCCCTCATATTCCTCCCTAAGCTACTTACTAACCTTACAGTCTTTGGTGATCTTTCCAACTGCAAGATCAACCCCTCTAAACACAAAATCTTAGATCCCAATATCCCACCGGCACAATCACAAGTTATTAAGTCCAGTTTTGGCTTTCATTGGCAACCTTCCAAACTGAAATACCTTGGGCTTTACTTGACTCGCACTTATAAGCAATTATATAACGCAAACTTTCCTCCTCTCTTTGCAGTCAACAAAGCTGACCTTCTCAAATGGGACAAACTCATAATCTCTTGGACGGGTCGCATAAACTCCCTTACAATTAATGTCCTTCCTCACCTTCTGTACTTTTTTCAAACCTTCCCCCTTAAGGTCCCTGCAACTTCCTTCTCCATCAACTGGCCCCTAAGTTTATTTGGTCGGCAAGCAAGCCAGGGTTTCACATGAACATCCTTAATAAACCCTCACAGGACGGGTGCTTTGGAGTCCCTCATTTTCTTAAATTTTACCAAGCCACTCTGTCAGGATTTCCCAGGTATGACCACGGAGAGGAGATAAGTAGTTATAATGAGTTTATTAATAAACAGAGATGACAAGGTAACTCATGAGACAGTTCAAAGTGCAGATGAGAAACAGGTAACTGCAATAGTAGATTTCAACAGGCAGCATAGAACTACAAGTACCAGGTATAATGGTTGAAGATGCAGGAGTCCAGGACACAGGTAACAGCAAATAGTGGATTTCAACAGGCAGCGTAGAACTACAAGTACCAGGTATAATGGTTGAAGATGCAGGAGTCCAGGACACAGGTAACAGCAAATAGTAGATTTCAAGGAAGAAATATGCAGGAGTCCAGGACACAGGTAACAGCAAATAGTGGATTTCAACAGGCAGCGTAGAACTACAAGTACCAGGTATAATGGTTAAAGATGCAGGAGTCCAGGACACAGGTAACAGCAAATAGTAGATTTCAACGAAGAAATATGCAGGAGTCCAGGACACAGGTAACAGCAAATAGTGGATTTCAACAGGCAGCGTAGAACTACAAGTACCAGGTATAATGGTTAAAGATGCAGGAGTCCAGGACACAGGTAACAGCAAATAGTAGATTTCAACGAAGAAATATGCAGGAGTCCAGGACACAGGTAACAGCAAATAGTGGATTTCAACGAAGAAATATGCAGGAGTCCAGATAGCAGATAGAAGCTGAGCACAGGGAATGCTCCTCAGAATGACCTGATGATCTGGCCCAGACTGTTTGAAGCAGGCAGGTATAAATAGGCCTCATGCAGCTGAAACCACTCCCAGTGATCAAGGAGAATAATCAAGTAGCACAGTGGCCCCTTTGGTGGGCAGTGGCACTACAAGTGGAAGGCATACCAAATCCAATAGAGTCACTGCAGACAGCAGCTGCAGAGTGCAAATCGTGACAGTACCCCCTCCTTAAAGGGCGGATTCCAGACGCCCAAATACTAGAAATGGTCAGAAAAGTCAGAGTCATAGTCCAGAATTGGGCATGTATTTGAGAAGTCTTCATGCAAGGACGGGAAGGGTATAGAAACCACACCACAGGGGAGTTGGGATCCAGGAGAATCTTTCTTCTTCTTCTTCCTCTTCACTTTCTTTTTATGGTTTTTAGAGGGTTGCTGGAAATGGAGTGAAGAAAACGATAATCTCAAAGTGGGAGTAGCTGGAGATAGAACATGTGGCATAGATGAAGCACTGGGAGTGAGAATAGCAGGTGCTGGTGTAAATTCTTTGATCACGGCCTCAGTAAAAAGCTGTAAATCAGACAGAATGGGATCTTGGGTTTCAATTAAGGGTTCTGCCCATTCCAGAGCTTCCCCTGTAAAGTTGGCCAACATGTAAAACACTTGATTTCGTTGAGTTTCAAGGAGGTTGGATACAGAGGGAAAATAGGATATACAGAATTTAATAAGAGCACGAAATTGCTGAATATCCCCATTGAAAGTAGGTGGTTGGAAGACTTGAACAGAAGGTGAATTCGAATTAGCATGAGACTCGGCCAGCTCGGGTTGAACATACATCCCTTGGGACTTGGGTAGGACCCCCTTGGCAGAAGACAATCCATACTGGGCAGATGACTTGGCAGTGCGCCCGGATTGGGTGGCAGACTTGGGAGCAGGCCCGGACTGGGCCGCAGAATTGGGAGCAGGCCCGGACTGGGCCGAAGACTTGGGAGCAGGCCCGGACTGGGCGGCAGGCCTGGCAGGGACAGCACTTTGAGAAGCCTGAGGGCAGACAGCACTTTGAGAAGCCTGAGGGCAGACAGCACTTTGAGAAGCCTGAGGGCAGACAGCACTTTGAGAAGCCTGAGGGAGGACAGCACCAAGTGGCAACTCGGGCTGGACCGCATGGACTGGCAACTCGGGCTGGACCGCATGGACTGGCAACTCGGGCTGGACCGCATAGACTGGCAACTCGGGCTGGACCGCATAGACTGGCAACTCGGGCTGGACCGCATAGACTGGCAACTCTTCTGGAGCAGACTGGAGGGACAGGACCCCCTCTGGAGAAGTCTTTAAGGGCAGCGCCTACTCTGGAGCAGACGGGAAGGGCAGCGCCCCCTCTGGAGCAGACTGGAAGGGCAGCGCCCCCTCTGGAGCAGACTGGAAGGGCAGCGCCCCCTCTGGAGCAGACTGGAAGGGCAGCACCCCCTCTGGAGCAGACTGGAAGGGCAGCGCCCCCTCTGGAGCAGACTGGAAGGGCAGCGCCCCCTCTGGAGAAGACTGGAAGGGCAGCGCCCCCTCTGGAGAAGACTGGAGGGGCAGCGCCCCCTCTGGAGAAGACTGGAGGGGCAGTGCCCCCTCTGGAGAAGACTGGAGGGGCAGCGCCCCCTCTGGAGCTGACTGGAAGGGCAGCGCCCCCTCTGGAGCGGACTGGAAGGGCAGCACCTCCTCTGGAGAAGTCTTTAAGGGCAGCGCCTCCTCTGGAGAAGTCTTTAAGGGCAGCGCCTCCTCTGGAGAAGTCTTTAAGGACAGCGCCCCCTCTGGAGCAGACTTTAAGGGCAGCGCCCCCTCTGGAGCAGACTTTAAGGGCAGCGCCCCCTCTGGAGCAGACTTTAAGGGCAGCGCCCCCTCTGGAGCAGACTGGAAGGGCAGCGCCCCCTCTGGAGCAGACTGGAAGGGCAGCGCCCCCTCTGGAGCAGACTGGAAGGGCAGCGCCCCCTCTGGAGCAGACTGGAAGGGCAGCGCCCCCTCTGGGTTGAACTGGGGAACCTGGGTTCTCATGGGAGCAGATAACATGTCTGGAATGAAGACAGAAGCTTGTAATTTAGAGCTGGAGATAGAGGTTGAAGATGGTCGGAGTCTATGGAGCGGGCAATCCTGTAAAAAATGTACATCACTGGCACAGTAAAGACACAGTTTGTAGGTCATCCTGCGCCATCGCTCCTCTTCGGTCAGGTGAGGGCGTGGAGCACCTGAAAACCTGGAATTTGTTACAGGAATATTGTGAGATACTGCTTGCAGAGAGTCAAAGGCAGACAAATTTGGTAATGAAATGTTAGCAGAATAGTTAGACTCCTTACAGCAGGATGTATTAGGGGTGGAAACTGGAAGTTGCTTAAGCACTTGGTTCAGCAAGGAAGATACTTGCGCTATTTGAGTGCGAAGTTGAAGAATGTCCACTTGGAGCAACTGGAACAGGGAATTTTCTGAGGAAATAGCAGCCATGGTCTTAATGTTGAAAACGGAGTAAGTCACTTCCCTGGAAATCCTTTCCAAAAGAGATGAAAGCCGTGCAGCAGCAGGCTTGGTTTTAGGGCCAGATCATACTGTCAGGATTTCCCAGGTATGACCACGGAGAGGAGATAAGTGGTTATAATGAGTTTATTAATAAACAGAGATGACAAGGTAACTCATGAGACAGTTCAAAGTGCAGATGAGAAACAGGTAACTGCAATAGTAGATTTCAACAGGCAGCATAGAACTACAAGTACCAGGTATAATGGTTAAAGATGCAGGAGTCCAGGACACAGGTAACAGCAAATAGTGGATTTCAACAGGCAGCGTAGAACTACAAGTACCAGGTATAATGGTTGAAGATGCAGGAGTCCAGGACACAGGTAACAGCAAATAGTGGATTTCAACAGGCAGCGTAGAACTACAAGTACCAGGTATAATGGTTGAAGATGCAGGAGTCCAGGACACAGGTAACAGCAAATAGTAGATTTCAACGAAGAAATATGCAGGAGTCCAGGACACAGGTAACAGCAAATAGTGGATTTCAACAGGCAGCGTAGAACTACAAGTACCAGGTATAATGGTTAAAGATGCAGGAGTCCAGGACACAGGTAACAGCAAATAGTAGATTTCAACGAAGAAATATGCAGGAGTCCAGGACACAGGTAACAGCAAATAGTGGATTTCAACAGGCAGCGTAGAACTACAAGTACCAGGTATAATGGTTGAAGATGCAGGAGTCCAGGACACAGGTAACAGCAAATAGTAGATTTCAATGAAGAAATATGCAGGAGTCCAGGACACAGGTAACAGCAAATAGTGGATTTCAACGAAGAAATATGCAGGAGTCCAGATAGCAGATAGAAGCTGATCACAGGGAATGCTCCTCAGAATGACCTGATGATCTAGCCCAGACTGTTTGAAGCAGGCAGGTATAAATAGGCCTCATGCAGCTGAAACCACTCCCAGTGATCAAGGAGAATAATCAAGTAGCACAGTGGCCCCTTTGGTGGGCAGTGGTACTACAAGTGGAAGGCATACCAAATCCAATAGAGTCACTGCAGACAGCAGCTGCAGAGTGCAAATTGTGACACACTCATCTCACCCAGTGTGTCCATCTTCGTTCGCTCAGATTCTGGATTGATGTTGAAGCTGCTCTTGCCAACACTTATTCTCCAGCCTCACTCCTGTTGTTGAAGCCCCACAACCACCTCCCCCCTCTTGCCTCTCCCTCCCGCCCTGGTGTTCTTGCTCACAAGCTGGTCCTACAGAGTGACATCATATGATCTGGCTCCTAATATCTGGTGCATGACTCCCCTATGGATTCTTCCCTCCCTCCGGGGACAAACCGGACTCAATTCCCATTTTGGATAAGATGTGACATTAAATTTCTTAAGGAAATAGGCCTCATCTCCACCTTCTATCGTTTCATTCTACAACACATATACCCACTCAAAGAGCCACATGAACTCAAATGGGAGGAGGACATGGGGCAGATGCTCGCTCCGGAGGACTGGGACAAAATTCACCTGAATGTGGCCAAAACCTTGATTTGTGTCAGAATTAGAGAAAATGCTCAGAAAATCTATTATCAATGACATATGGTCCCCCACAGGGATCATATTATCAACCAAGTGCCTCCCTATTGTGTTGACACCTCTGTGGTAAGGTGGGTACCCTGTCCCATGTTTGGTGGCACTGTCTGAAATTAATTTCCTTCTGAGCATCTATTAATTGCTTTAGCTCCAACATTACTCAAGTTTCACTTCCTGCTTCTCTATCCTACTCCTTACAACCAGGCCCCATGTCGATGTCCCTAAACAAACTCATCACACACATACTCAGTGCAATCAAATGTTAGCTTGCTTTATTTTGAAAAAATCCTGAACCCTCTCATCATTTTTCCATTATCAACCGTACATGGCAGGTCTACGACATGGAATACATCTCAAGCTTCCTACGACACACTCCTGCTCCCTTCATTTGGGTCTGGAATCTGATCACTTACATAGTTAGCACAACATTTGTACTGCTTACTTCTACCTGTACACATTATAGTGAAAAGTGACTTCCCTTCCCTTTCCCGCATTATCCATCTATTTTTCTATCTCCCCCCTATCACTTAATGATAGGGGGCTAATGCTATGGTATATTGACTTTCAGCTAGAAGTGTTTAAACCCACATGTTTGAACAGGAGGGGGGGGGGGAGGTGACTGGTAAAGTGACAATTTTCTTCCAGGACATTGTTCTATGTGTTATAAAATAAGGAATCAATTATGCTAGAAATAACCTGGGGACTGATCTCTTATTAGGAGGCTTTGTCTATGGAAATTTTTGGTGAGAATTTGTGAACTGACATCTGATTCTGTTTTATGACCATGGTTGGTAGGATGCAATATATATTTGGAATTTCTTTGCTGTTAGAGATCAGGTGAACAGGTTTTTATATTATTGTTTGATTGTGCGCAGCCCAGAAAGCATTGTGAACTTTGTTTTTATGCAAATAAAAGTCATCCAGTCTGGGTTTTAACTTTACCTGTGGACTATATGTTTGTTAATTCAGCTAAAACCCTGCTGGGCCTAACTGATGAAGGAGTTACTACCCCATAGCAGATTAAAAAACATATGCAAATAAAACAGTCCCCCTGAAAACAGTTTTGTCACTGTGCTGGTTTCTCCCAGGAGAGAACCATGTGTCTGGGGTAGCTATCAGAGACACACCATGATAGAACAAGCCACTTACTTTTGAGAAGATGGATTGTGAGGTACACGTTTGGAGTCAATGGTTGGAGAATGTAGAATTGTGAACTTGAGAAACAGGTAAACAAAACAAGACTTATTAAAGCGCCAGCAGAGAAAAGAAATTCCAACTTTGTTGAGGCAGAGATTGGCAGGAGTGAGAACCTTATAAAGCTGCATACTGGGGCTGAGGATATGATACTGAAAATAGATATTTGTTAATAATCCATAGTAGCTGTATTTTTAAATGTCTATTTTAATTTTTTTAAAGCTGATAACAAATTTCTGTTCTCAATTGCTCCTTGCCTAGTGATTTAGCAGCTAAAAGACTGCAAATTCTGATTGTCGGGTATAGCTGGACTATAATAACTAGCTAAACTTTACCTTATGGCAACAACTTATGGCCTATTTCCCTCTATCTCTCTTTCCACTGATATCTACAGCTTGTATAATATTCACAAGTTGCCATCATGACCTGTGGTGATATATTGTATAAACCAGCGGTTCCCGCGGCACCCCTGGGAGCCGTGGCGCTGTCACAGTGGTGCCGCGGCCAGGAAGAAAAAAAAAACCAAAACTTGCCAATCTGGCGGCGCCTGGGATCCGGCATCCTCCTCCCTCCTTACTTCTCACTGAATGTGGGTCGTGACGTCATCACGTCCAACATGTTCAATGAGAAGCGGCAGAATAGAGGAGGATGTTGGGTCCCAGGCGTCGCCAAATTGGTAAGAAGACAAAAGGGAAGACAGAAGAAATAGAAGGAAGAAGGCCAAGTATGGTAAGTAGAGAAAGGGGAGGGGAAATGGTGATAGGAAACAGCAATGGAGGGGCAAAAGAATGAAGGAGGGGATAGAGTGAGGATGAAGAGGGGCAGAGTGTGGATGAAGAGGGGCACAGAGTGTGTGTATGAAGAGGGGCACATAGTGTGTGTAGGAAGAGGGGCACAAAATGTGGATGAAGGGGGGCACAGAGTGTGTGGATGAAGGGGGGCACAGAGTGTGTGGATGAAGGGGGACACAAAGTGTGTGGATGAAAGGGCACAGAGTGTGTGGATGAAGGGGGCACAAAATGTGTGGATGAAGGGGCACAGAGTGTGTGGATGAAGGGCCACAGAGTGTGTGGATGAAGGGGGCACAAAATGTGTGGATGAAGGGGCACAGAGTGTGTGGATGAAGGGAGGAACAGAGTGTGTGGATGAAGGGGCACACAAAGTGTGTGGATGAAGGAGCACAGAGTGTGTGGATGAAGGGCCACAGAGTGTGTAGATGAAGGGGGGCACAGAGTGTGCAGATGAAGGGGGATACAGAGTGTGTGGATGAAGGGGCACAGAGTGTGTGGATGAAGGGGGATACAGAGTGTGTGGATGAAGGGGCACAGAGTGTGTGGATGAAGGGCCACAGAGTGTGTAGATGAAGGGGGGGACAGAGTGTGCAGATGAAGGGGGATACAGAGTGTGTGGATGAAGGGGCACAGAGTGTATGAATGAAGGGGCGCAGTGTAAAGATGAAGGGGCACAGTGTGATGATTTTTGTACATGTTGTTGTTTCATTTTGTTTGATCTTATTCCTCTTAATATTAGCAGCAAATTATTCATTGACAGAAATATAATTTTATAAAAAAATATTCCTTCTCCGTGGATTTATGTGTATTATTTTTGCAAACAACTTACTATACAGTATTTCTGTCCTGAATTAAATATTTATTACGTTAATAATAAATAACTACTTATAAAATGGGACTGTTCGGTCATTATTTTGGAGGGGTGCCTTGAAAGAATTATAGACACCCTAAGGGTGCCGTGAACTGAAAAATTTTGGGAACCACTGGTATAAACACACCTGTCCCACATTTCACTTTTTCAAAGGTTTGGAGACGTTATTAACGTTTATTTATATAACTCCAACATACTACATTGTACTTTTAAAAGGGATATTTAAGAATCAGTCTCTGCCCAACTGGAGCTGAGAGTTTAAATTCTGTAGAAAACCAACATACTGTACCGAGGAAACATGTAAACATGTGAAGAACATACAAACTTCGCACAGAAAGAGCACTATTGATAAACATAGTGACATCACAAAGAAATGTTTTTAACACTTTAAACTTAGTTTTCATAATTATGACTGAGGCTCCACAAAAGTTTGTGAATCATATAATATATGATAAAGTGTATGTAGCAGTCTTTAATCAATACAACTGGTTAATGCTACAATTATAACTGCAGATGTAATGTTGAAAATAATATAACAGATTCACTTGTGAGCTACTCCCTGGTGTGTTATGTCTAGTTTGTTGTTTGATTTTATCTGTAAGTATAACTCTTCTTTTTTTTCTGAACATATTAATAAACCACATATCGTATAAAAACCTCTCCGTCTCATCTTGTACCAGAGAGCTGAATACATCATTCACATCCCAGGCTGCTGTCAGTGCTGAGGACACAATGTCTCCAATGTATCAGAAATTTAGCATCATTCTATCTATTTGTTCACAGAAACTGTTCTGGTTGTTGGTCCTATGTGTTTCTATCTGCAAATCTGCTGCACCGAGCTCAACACCCGGATGTCAACTTGCAATAAAGAGATATGTGTTTGACTATAGATATTTCATGAGAGGAGATATAATTATAGGAGGAATATTCACTGCACATTCTATGGTGACAGAATTTAGGCATTATGAGAACTACATTCACAAGATGTGTACATTGTAAGAACTGTTTATGTTATTTCACTGTTATTTTAAAAAAAATATATAGGATATAAATCTGGTTCCATATCAGCTGAAAGTAACAGTTTAAGTGCAGGAAACGGAAACATTTAATTACATGTAATTTTGTATTTCTCCTGTGATATTTCATCTTTTCTGCATAATGTCAGAATGTAGAAAGTTTTTTATTGCATAAATTGGATTATCTTACCCCAATGGCAAATTTTTGTTCAGCAGGTGAGTTTCAGCTGAGCAGCTAGTTAGAAACATTTTAAAGGGATAAATTTAGGCAGGACATTGACCCAGCCCAATGTAGCCCACTATGTGACCAGCCTGGTAAGATGCCCCCAGCCCAGCCAGCCCCGATCATTGTGTCATGTGTTAAACAACTGTCTGGATGTCTATAAGTTGGTCCTTTACAAATGAATAACAATATACCCTATATGTATCATTATTTATTATTATTGATATGTACATGATATTGTAAAGTGTCGTAGAAGCTCTTTAAGAACCAGCTTACTGAGTTTGCTTTCTAAATATTTTTCAAATATAAAAATCAGTTTCATAAAGAACAGTATTTATTTGTTGGCCTATTTATGTCTAGAATGGAGAGGATCTTTCTTCAAGGAATATTCTGAAACATACACTGTTATTGACATCATATCGGATAAGATAAAACAATACCCTTTACATTATTGTTCCCATAATTACTTTAATGCAACTATTGGAACACACACATTTTCAGTGTTAGAGCACCAAATATTTGTAGTTTACTCTCAGCCCAACATGGTTATATGACCCAGGAACACAACTATACAGTCTATTCTTATATCTATTTCCCCCCTTCCTACGTGTACTCTGACTGCACACAGATGCACAGCATGCATTCTTAGGGGGATGGGTAAAGAATTAGAGCCATGTATTGGGTTGGAAAAAACAAAATTTGGTGTATGATGTCTCTTGGCTTATGATGTATCACAATCTTGGCAGAATACAGCATGGAAGGGGGAACAAGAATCAAGTGATTTGTACAGAGACACAAAAGATGTTTTACAGCTGTTGCATCAGGTCTTAGCCATGATCACTGAATTGTTTCTAAAATGAGAATAGACAAAGGGAAAATGGCTTTTACCAATCAGGTAACTAGCAATGTTCATTCAATCTGATTTATTTATCATACAATTGAAGTTTTATTACCGTTGAAAAATCAGCTGTAAGACAAGATCTGTGTCTGTCTGGTTGCTTAATGAAAAGTCCAGAAAATCCTAAAAAGAACCATGAATGTTTAGAGATATAATTCATACTATTACATCTGCCATTCCTCTGAGCAGGTTTTCTGTGTTGAAAGATTTATGAATCAGAAAGATCTTGTATGTGTGACTTTACTATTGCACATAGTACTTGCAACAATAATGTTTTCTGTTTGCTGCTGATTATATCTTGACAACATGAGTGTGAAAAGTAACAAGTGTTTCAAATAATAGTAAAGAGTCCATTGTTGAATGGGGAATAGCTGCATCCCCGAATTGTTCATATTCCAGACCTTAGATAATCAGTGGGCTCCTCACTGGCAGTATGGCCAGAGTTATAGAATTGTGAATGGAAACGGCTGCTGTTGGTTTAGGGATGGAATCACTGTGTGAGTCTGAGCTGATTGGAGCAGGGGAGTTGGGAGGAATTCTTCTAACTGCTTCTTCTCTGCAGAATTGTCCAGGAAATATTTGCTCTTTAAGAGAAATGCATGATGTAATCAGAGACATTTCTTCTACTAAGATAAAGGTAACAACTATCAAAAAATAAATAAATGAGTTTTAGCTGAGCCCATGATGAATACAAGGATAAATATAGGAACAGGAAAAGTAAACCTGCATTAGCAGTCAGAGTATGTCATGTTGTAAGAAAGTATGAATGCAGTTCAGTATTAGGGATGGAAAAACACGTTTGAATATCTGATACATAAGATGTATGATTCATATAAAAAAAATCGGGAAGAATTTGGAAGTGGTGATGATGTGAGAGGTGGGACCAGCGGTGATAGGTCCATTGGGCGGAATGTGGGTGATATCATCCATCAAAGCACCAATAGCTTTACCTAGTGGCCACATACACCGCCACTCCAGACAGGAAATTCAATCAGTAAACAAAGAAGACAACAACAACAAAAGGACAAAAGGAGAGAAGAAAGAAGAGTGAAAGGCCTGACCACGAGCAAGAGCCACCAGGCCCCAACGTCACTTGGTTCATGGTCTGTACGCCGTACCCAAGAAGCATCTGTGTAGGCCAGCTCTAGCCTTGCTCCCTTAGCATTAATGTGTCACGTTGTATTGCTTAGTGTTTGCACATTTTATTGGCTGTGCCCTCTACTCCCCACCCTCTGTCTATTATTGACCGATTATTGTATTACCGATGTGTGGTGTACCTTTGTATTTGCTAGTTGTGTGTGTCGGATGACACTCTGTGTTGGTGCACATGCAATTATAGGAGTGTCGTTGCAGTTAGAGTAGGGACAGCTTAGGTAGGGAGACTGTACTCTGCTTGCTGGCAACGGTTGGCAGACATGGGCATTGACCAGCAAGTAAGATAACTCCACTGGTGTTAGCTGGGATTGAAGTATTTGCCATGTTAGACTAGCATGTCATAAGTATAGTCCAGCAAGGTTATGCTAATTGCTACCTCCATCAGTATAATTAAAAGGTGGAATAGTGTGACATAAATCAATATAGTCTATCAGAGATCTGCTGTAACCAGACAGAGAGTACAGAGTCAGAGTTTTACAGTTCCTGTAAGTGAAGTTTAGGTCAGTATAGGGGGTACCTCTAAGTGGCCAAATCTTTCTGCTATTGCATCTAACCCTTTATAATTTAACAATATAGTAATAACACAATTAACTTACCTAGATCAAGAGCCTATAAGCTAATTGTGCCTGTGACATTCTATATTTTAAATTATATTAGCCATGTGTACATTGCAATTTTTATTACTAGTAATAATTTTCACCCATATGCACCCATATTACACACTTTAGGGGGTTCATTTACTAAAGTGCAGTTTTGTAAAATCTCTGTTTTTTGGTGATCGTTTTGGCAGTTTTTAAACAGATTGTGTTAGCTGTAAATCTGCTCGAAAAAAAACAGAAAAACAGGTACTATTATTGTATAATATTATGTATAATATTATGGGGTAATATAAATTTAAAATTATATTAAGAGCCAATAATGTTTTGATTGGTAAAGGGGGAACTATTTATAAATGATTGGGGTGACACTTATATCATTATGCTGCACCATTAATACTACTGCAAATGTGCATGCTGGCACTTGCAGTTCTCCAAGCAGGCAGTATGAATAGTGTCCTATCAATTAATTATGCCCACTTAATCAATAAATAATGACTTTATGTTTTGAATAGAAAGATAGCTCAAACGACATGTGGCTTTGGTTATCTAGACTATCAGATGCAGGTATAAGAAACCTGCCTTTTATCTGGTGGTTTTGACTAAACAAGCAGTTTAGGTGTTTTGAAATCCTCGACACATCACCAAACATTGCCAGCTAATGCACAATGGACACTGACATGACAACTTTAGAACAAGCTGATTCTATATCTACTATTTTAAAGAGTTTATACTATGCTACTGCTTTATATATTCCCATCACATACACATTATATGTATGTATATTGATACTAACCTGGACAGTTCTCATATGATGAAATACATAATTTAGAGATATGTTTTTGTCCACAGTGTTCATCCCAGAGAATATCAGCAGCTCCAAGCTTTTATATTTGCCATTGATGAGATAAACAGGAACCCGGATATTCTACCAAATGTTACTCTGGGAATGTATGCATATGATTCTTGTGGACATACAATGAAAATTATAAAAGATGTTATAGAGATATTGTCTGGGCACGAGTCAGAAGTTGCCAATTATGTATGTATGGGAAATAGAATATTGGCTGGTTTTATTGGAGATCTTCATTCTGAAACTACCTATACAATTGCACAATTACTGAACTTCTATGGATATACACAGGTAATTGCTGTAAATATTTTTCTGCAAAACTGTTACTGATTTACTGGAAAGTTAAGTTACCCTTTTTTATAGTTGAAATATTGTTTAACATGGGTAACCTAGTATTCTAGAAAATATGGTAAAGATTGTGAAGTATACAGTATATGGGGTTGATGCAGACTGGGACTCACAGCTGAGCAGTATAAAATGCATGCATATGCACACATGATGATATGATCACATCTGACACTTGCACTCCCTTACAGTTGGAGAGGCAGAACTGGGGAGGGAAGTAGTGGTCTAACATGTGCGGCAGACCTGTCAGTAGCTGTATCTCTTGTGGCTGCTGGAGGGCAGGTGCTGATACATGCTGATGGTAATGAATGGCACCACTTGCTAGTTGAATGATTGTGGATCCAACGTTCCATCTGACAGCATTTCTTTCATTGCTCGTGGTTATATTGTAGTACTTAGCATCTGTTTGTGTCAATTTTTGCTGTATACAGTTACAAATAGCAAACAAATGGCAGCAAACATTTATGTTAGGACATTTGTATTACAATTAGGTTTGTGGTTATATAGTTAGTGTGCTATGATTGACACTTTTAAAACTAGCAATGTAATTTTTTTTTTTCTTTTGTGCTTTGGAAATACAACATGTCAGGATAGCTACCAATATGGGGGAATCCAATTGGCCGCGTCACTTGAAAAAGTAACGCGACCTGCGCACTATTACCGTTATTACGGTATATTTAACACCAGCTGTTTGCTCAAAGCAAATATATATATATATATATATATATATATATATATATAGACAAGAGATATAGATAAGACACAAAAAGAGAAGCGCCAAACATAGTGTGATACCATCAAAGTGAGAGTCACATCTGGACACTCTAGAATTGATTTTAAAGAAAAAAAGTTTAGCGTGATTAGTTTTCCTAGGGTTAATTCCACCGGGATTTCAACACCTTTTTAAGATGAACTCTACCTATTTAACAATAGGTTAACAATTAAACTCCATATACATTGGTACAGTTTAATATACTGCGTGCGTAATAAGAACAACTTATTAGAGGATAATACAGTGATTAACTTCTCAGGGGTGATTCCCCCAGGATTTCAGTGTCTTCTTAGACAGAAAATACACAGCTAAACTCCATAGGAACAGTAGAGTTAATATAATGTGTGCATAAAAACAGGCTTATTAAAGGGTATTATCCAATTTAATAACAGCCTATATCCATAAAAAGCAATAAAGTGCCCGTACATCGGGTATAATAATATATATATATAGACATCTGCAGATTGCGCAGGCTTACCTAGAAATTATCAACAGCATCTGCGCAGCAATACCACCACTAAATAAATTGTTGACTGTGTTACATTTCTGTGCATCTGCCTCATCCAAGGCCACAGTAGCTGTGGCTGCAGGAATATCCCAGACTGCTTTAAGATGTTTATTAAAGAGAGTACTACAGGCATTCTTGTCGTGCATTAAACAATTTATTCAAACACCATTGAATGTTGAATCCCTTTTTCCAATAAAGCAGCAGTTTTACAACATTGCTCGATGTCATAAGGACACTGAATGGTAGTCAAGTAGCCCTTGTACCACCAGGATGAAATTAATGATAGATAGATAGATAGATAGATAGATAGATAGATAGATAGATATACACTATACACACTATATGGACAAAGGTATTCGGATGCTTGACCATTACGCCAACAGGGACTGTAATGACATTGTATTCAAATATATATAATTTAATATGAAGCTGGTCCCCCTTTTGCAGCGGTAACAGCTTCCACTCTTATTGGAAGGCTTTCCACAAGATGTTGGAGTGCTTCTGTTGCGATTTGTGTCCATTCATTCTGTAGCGCATTTATAAGGTCAGGTACTGCTGTTGAACGAGAAGGCCTGGCTCGCAATCTCCTTTCCAATTCATCCCAAAGGTGTTCAATGGGGTTCAGGTCAGGGCTCTGTGCTTGCCAGTCAAGTTCTTTCACTCCAAACTCATCAAACTATGTCTTTGTAGTCCTTGCTTTGTCCACTGGGACACAATGATGTTGGATTAGAAAGCATCTTCCCCAAACTGTTGCCACAAAGTTTCAAGCATAACACTGTCCAAAATGATTTGGTATGCTGAAGCATTAAGCTTGGCCTTCACTGGGGATAAAGTGTCTTGCCTAAACCCTGAAAAACGGCCCCATACCATTATCCCTCCTCCACCAAACTTCACTGTTGACATAATGCAGTCAGACAGGTAATGTTCTCCTGGCATCTGTAAAACCCAGACCCGCCTATCTGACTGCAAAACAGAGAAGCGTGATTCTTCACTCCACAGAACACGTTTCCACTGCTCCACAGTCCAGTGTTGATGTTCTTTACACCACTTCTTAAATTTCACGAACCGTCTTATTGCAAAGGTGGCATCATATCACATTACCATGTGTGAAGTCACTGTGCTAATTCCATTCCATATCACAAATGTCTGCAAAAGAAGACTGCATGGCTGGTGCTTGATTTTATACATCTCTAGCAACGGGTATGATTGAACCGAACCACCTCAACTCAATAATTAACAGGTGTGGCCAAATACTTTGGTTTTATATATATATATATATATATATATATATATATATATATAGTATATGTGGATAAGGTAGATAAATACAATGCGGATAAGTGAGATGTAGGAGCAGGTGGGTGGCTGATACATGTTGGGTACTTGCACATGTTGAATTAATGTGTGGGGCACTGTTGGTACATGCTGGGTACTGTTGGTTTTTTGTTGAAACCCTCCCCTAACTTTTTTATACATTGCTCTCTGTGTGCCACACATTTTTTATTACAAAATTCCTGCCCCTAACTTTTAGGGAAATATGTCTAGACCTGTTTTATATTATAAGGGCACAGACATGCACTTATATTAAGGCTGAATCTAATAAAACAGCAGTCTGCCAGTTTATTTTTGTGACATTTATTGGTCTTCAAGTGGCTATATTTTATCAAGTATTAAAGCATTTGGGCAGAGGAGGCGCATGTGTCCATGTGTGTGTGTGTGTGTGTGTGTGTGTGTGAAGCATGTGGGCAGAGGGGGAGTGTGTGTAAAGCATGTGGGCAGAGGGGGAGTGTGTGTAAAGCATGTGGGCAGAGGGGGTGTGTGTGAAAAGCATGTGGGCAGAGGGGGTGTGTGTGTGTAAAGCATATGGGCAGAGGGGGCGTGTGTGTAAATCATGATCATTGGAGTGATACTGATTAATGGATTAATGGGGGGGAATCTTTCCATTCCCAAGCCGTTCTGTGTTCTTGGTCTTTTTCCTCCATACTGGACATACAGTAACTCTGTGCCAGAGTCATTGTGTCTCTGGAAAACTCCTAAACTTGAAGGTGTAACTCTGTCTGATAGAGTTAAATGTACACCTAGGAGTTATATACAAATATACATATATACAGGCATCACTGATGTAGGCACATGCATACTATACCCCACCACTGCCTTTCAGAACATACATGCATACATACTGCACCCCACCACTGCATGTCAGAACATGCATGCATACATTCTACTCCCCACGACTGCATGTCAGAACATACATGCATACATACTGCACCACACCACTGCATGTCAGAACATACATGCATACATCCTGCACCCCACAACTGCATGTCAAAACATACGTGCATGCATCCTGCACCCCACCACTGCATGTCAGACCATACATGCATACATCCTGCACCCCACCACTGCATGTCAGAACATACATCCCGCACCCCACCACTGCATGTCAGAACATACATGCATACATACTGCACCCCACCATTGCATGTCAGAACATACATGCATGCATCCTGCACCCCACCACTGCATGTCAGACCATACATGCATACATCCTGCACCCCACGACTGCATGTCAGAACATATGTGCATACATCCTGCACCCCACGACTGCATGTCAGAACATACATGCATACATCCTGCACCCCACGACTGCATGTCAGAACATGCATGCATACATACTGCACCCCACCACTGCATGTCAGAACATACATGCATACATCATGCACCCCACCACTGCATGTCAAAACATACATGCATACATACTGCACCCCACCACTGTCTGCCAGAACATACATGCATACATTCTACTCCCCACGACTGCATGTCAGAACATACATGCATACATGCTGCACCCCACCACTGCATGTCAGAACATACATGCGTACATTCTACTCCCCACGACTGCATGTCAGAACATACGTGCATACATACTGCACCCCACCACTGCATGTCAGAACATACATGCATACATCCTGCACCCCACCACTGTCTGCCAGAACATACATGCATACATTCTACTCCCCACGACTGCATGTCAGAACATACATGCATACATACTGCACCCCACCACTGCATGTCAGAACATACATGTGTACATTCTACTCCCCACAACTGCATGTCAGAACATACGTGCATACATACTGCACCCCACCACTGCATGTCAGAACATACATGCATACATCCTGCACCCCACAACTGCATGTCAAAACATACGTGCATGCACCCTGCACCCCACCACTGCATGCCAGACCATACATGCATACATCCTGCACCCCACCACTGCATGTCAGAACATACATGCATACATACTGCACCCCACCATTGCATGTCAGAACATACATGCATGCATCCTGCACCCCACCACTGCATGTCAGACCATACATGCATACATCCTGCACCCCACGACTGCATGTCAGAACATATGTGCATACATCCTGCACCCCACGACTGCATGTCAGAACATACATGCATACATCCTGCACCCCACGACTGCATGTCAGAACATGCATGCATACATACTGCACCCCACCACTGCATGTCAGAACATACATGCATACATCATGCACCCCACGACTGCATGTCAAAACATACATGCATACATACTGCACCCCACCACTGTCTGCCAGAACATACATGCATACATTCTACTCCCCACGACTGCATGTCAGAACATACATGCATACATGCTGCACCCCACCACTGCATGTCAGAACATACATGCGTACATTCTACTCCCCACGACTGCATGTCAGAACATACGTGCATACATACTGCACCCCACCACTGCATGTCAGAACATACATGCATACATCCTGCACCCCACCACTGTCTGCCAGAACATACATGCATACATTCTACTCCCCACGACTGCATGTCAGAATATACATGCATACATACTGCACCCCACCACTGCATGTCAGAACATACATGCGTACATTCTACTCCCCACAACTGCATGTCAGAACATACGTGCATACATACTGCACCCCACCACTGCATGTCAGAACATACATGCATACATCCTGCACCCCACCACTGTCTGCCAGAACATACATGCATACATTCTACTCCCCACGACTGCATGTCAGAACATACATGCATACATACTGCACCCCACCACTGCATGTCAGAACATAAATGCATACATCCTGCACCCCACAACTGCATGTCAAAACATACGTGCATACATACTGCACCCGACAACTGCATGTCAGAACATACATGCATACATCCTGCACCCCACAACTGCATGTCAAAACATACATGCATACATACTGCACCCAACCACTGCATGTCAGAACATACATGCATACATACTGCACCCGACCACTGTCTGCCAGAACATACATGCATACATTCTACTCCCCACGACTGCATGTCAGAACATACATGCATACATACTGCACCCCACCACTGCCTCCCAGAACATTCATACTGCACCACTCATATATCATAAATGTTTTAACTTTGCAAAAAGATATGAAATTCCATAGATAAAAAACCTTATGGTTTAACATGTCTGATTAAGGTTCCTTACACTTACACACATCTAAAATTTAAGAAAACCATTGAATCTCTTGAATTCAAACTCCAAAAAGCAATAAAATTACGACGATTAAGGCAAAAGCCTTAATGGACGTGTTCCTTGAGCAATACAGACATAGTATGCCATCATATCCTGCGGTTAGCTGCAGATTCAGCACTATCATGGAGTGAGATTGCAGTCACTCACACAATACAGACATGGTATGTCATCACATCCTGTGGTTAGCTGCAGATTCAGCACTATCATGGAGTGAGATTGCTGTCACTCACACAATACAGACATGGTATGTCCTCACATCCTGTGGTTAGCTGCAGATTCAGCACTATCATGGAGTGAGATTGCTGTCACTCACAAAATGGTAGAGCTGCTAATTCACAGATTTGTGTGTTCACTGGAATACACACATGCAGTCTATGTAACTGAAGGTCTGAGCAGCTATTTAGCAGAAAATATAATTCCAATATCCATCCCACTGAGTCCTGATTTATAGATGATAAATTATTTAAGCGTATTTGTTATGATCAGCCTTGTATCTTTGTGTGCATTTCGCCTTGTTTTCCTCTGTGCATATTACCCTGCAGTGCTTGTGATTCTCCTGGGGTGCTGCTGTTTAGCCTTTCCAGTCAGGGGTTAACTTGCACTGCTAGTTAATCACTCCACACCTGTCTGTGGCCTATATGTGCCTGCTTATTCCTAAATCCTTTGCTGGTCATTGAAGCGCTTAGCCTGCTCATGTGGCTCTGTTCCTGGATTACCTGCATGTGGCTCTGTTCCTGGATTACCTGCATGTGTCTCTGTTCCTGGTTTCAGTTAAGTTATTTTGCTGCATTTCTTTATCATTTATATGTTTGCCAAGATCTGGAAATCCGTTGTTTCATTCTGCTTGAACTGTCTACTGTTTATTTGCCTCCCCTGGACCATACCTTTACTGCAATAAACAGTTTAAACATTTATATCATGTGTCTGGCTCCATTGCTGTAATCAAGGAATTGGTTTTGAACAGAACCATAACAGAATGACCAGCCAAAAAGAAAGCCTTGGAGTCATGTGGAAAAACCCTGCTTCAGATTTCTCCTGGAACTCTCATTGCAATTGATTTCATTTGTTTTCTCCCTGCAAACATGTCTGCTCCACAAATGGCTGAAAAGTCTCTGCTTCAGTGTCTACAAACTGACAATTCTGTTACGCTCTCAGCTGGCTCAATTTTCTGATATACTTTTGGACCCACTCAGGAGACTATCAGAATCTGTTTCTCGGAAATCCAATACTGTTTATTTGATTCAGCCAACTCTGTCTGCTGCTGAATCTGTGCTGCCAGCACCTCTTAATAGTACTGACAAATTTGCATTTAACTAACAACTACAGTTTAACAAATGCCCGGTTCACAGGTGGTCCATGCCCCCATCTGACCGGAGCAACGGTGCAGAATAACCAACAAACTGTGTCTCTACTGTGCAAGTAATATACACTTCTTACAAGCCTGTCCTCTCTGCAGACCACGACAGCCTACCAAACCATCTTCTGTTGTTACTTCTCCGCATTCTGGATTTGTTTACACTTCACCTGTTCTGCTCCCTGGGATGAGACCTAATCTGCCAACCCCAGTTACCAGCTTTGAGGCACCAGCTCCAGCCGCCTGTCCTGAGGCACCAGCTCCAGCTCCTGCCTCCTGCCCCGGGGTGCCAGCTCCTGCCTCCTGCCCTGAGGTGCCAGCCTCTGCCTCCAGCTTGGAGCCTGCTGCACTGTGTCTGGTCCTGAGCCTGCTGCCATTGCCTCCAGTTCCGAGTCACAAGCTGCTGTCGTTGTTCCTGAGTTCCAGTCTGCTCCAGAGGGGTCGCTGCCCTTCCAGTCTGCTCCAGAGGGGTCGCTGCCCTTCCAGTCTGCTCCAGAGGGGTCGCTGCCCTTTCAGTCTGCTCCAGAGGGAGCGCTGCCCTTCCAGTCTGCTCCACAGGGGGCCCTGTTCCATGCGGTTCAGCCCGAGTTGCCAGTCCATGCGGTTCAGCCCGAATTGCCAGTCCATGCGGTTCAGCCCGAGTTGCCAGTCCATGCGGTTCAGCCCGAGTTGCCAGTCCATGCGGTTCAGCCCAAGTTGCCAGTCCATGCGGTTCAGCCCGAGTTACCACTTGGTGCTGTCTGCTCTGCGGCTCCTCACAGTGCTGTACAGTCCGAGTGGTGTGCTCAGTCTGGGCTATCCGCCAGATGTGCCCAGCTTGCCATCCCAGTCGGGGACTCCTGCTCTGCCGTCCCATTCGGGGACTCATGCTTTTCCGTCCCAGTGAGGGATTCTCCAGAGATTGCTGCTCAAGTTGAGGACTCCCCAGAGTTTCCTAGTGAGCCAGAATGCCCAGATGCCTCTTCCAAGTCATTTGTTTTCTCCCTGCAAACATGTCTGCTCCACAAATGGTCATAGTTCTTCTTCTGTTTCCATTCCGGCCTGTGTTTCAGCACCTAAGCTTATTCACAAATCATCAATGTCCGTTGCTTCCATTGGTCGACCTATATCTTCAAAAAATAAAAAGAACAATCACAAACAACAAACCTTGGTTACCGGCTTCATGGGCATTTCACCATCTTCTCATAAAATTAACAGTCCTGTTCCAACTCTAGAATGGGACTCAGACTCTGAGGGCTAGATTTACTAAGCTGCGGGTTTGAGAAAGTGGGGATGTTGCCTATGGCAACCAATTAGATTCTAGCTGTCATTTTCTAGAAGGTACTAAATAAATGAAAGCTAGAATCTGATTGGTTGCTATAGGCAACATCCCCACTTTTTACACCAGGAGATACATAAATTGTTTGGAATGTGAGAAAAGATTGTGCTCATAATTAGGGACTATTTAGCAGTGTATGTACAATTTAATGTTATATGTCACATAGGAATAATTAAGCAAACCATAATATTGTTATAATAAAAAGATACATAAACATGATTATAGTAACTTTCCTCTTAGCTGCTACAATGTAGTCAGTGCTGGCTGGTGGGATGCATAACTCATGGGAAAAAGCAGCTACAGTCCAGCATATCTGTCCATGGAAAGCTAAATGCAGACATGACTGGGTTGTAGTTGATCTTCACCTACTCGCTCAGGGGCCAGCATGGCTTCATGATCTCATCCAGGTCATTAAGGCACACTGGTGTAAAGACGGAGCACAGGAATTTTGGGGTATTGCTTTGACACTGATTCTGAATTGTTAGTATCCAGGAGGATGCAAAACTTTCTTCATAGTTTCATGGCCCAGGAGACTGAGTTGCCTCATGTTGGGGTGCTGATTGTCATGGCAAAGAAGCAAGGTGGCAAGGATGGTTTTGCAGATTCTTCTCCTATATGAAAATTCAGGCTGCCCAAATGCAAGTAAGCCTCTTCCAAGTCATTGCAGTCAGATGCAAGAAAGATGAGAAAAAAAGTAGTAGGAGTTCTGGCACAGGCATAAAAGGTTGGGGATTAGAATAATGAGAAACAAACTGTGCTTCTGCCGGCCGATGTGCTGACTGTGCTCCTTTCTCGGGCTACATGCTGCAGATCTCTGGCTGCCTCCACCTTGCACAGAGGGGACAGACTGATCAGATGCTCCGCAAACAAGAGTTTATTTGCAAATCTAGTCAGCGGGAGGAGGCAGCTCAAATAATTCAGAAAATAATTGGTCACTGATACCATTTGGGAACCTCCCCTTTGGCAGGGCAGCCTTAAATAAAATGTTTAATAATTTCTTGGTCTGAGATACCGAAGCATTTGTAGTGCCAATTATCTTTTGTGTGTAATCCCCGGCAGCGGGTATAACGTGTTTTAGAAATTATTAAGAGTACAAAGTAGACACATGTATTTGAATAAGGAAAATAATATGTGTTTAAATAAATCTTTTGGAGAAAAGATCATTTACCAATGTTTTTCCAAATTGGAAAATTTACTGAAAGCAGAAAAGAGACACTGGTGGGACAGTGTTAGTCTTCAAAAATATGTGGACACATAAATAGTACCAAGAGGTCTCAGATTATTAAAAACTTTTGTGTTCTCAAATGACCAGGATGTATTAAAAGATTGGAGTCAAATATTGGATAACTGTCCCTTATGAAGCTTTTGATCAATTATAGTGAACAGAAAGTACGACAATTGATATTAAGTTGGAAAGTTAAAGGTGAAGTGTGAACCTTTTAAAGTTTATAGATTTTTTGCAGAAATATATAAAATTATTAATAGGAGGCTGGAAGAGTACAAAAAATAATTAATTTTAATTAAAAGAAAAACAAATTAAACACAGATAAAGAGCATATATCATATAGAGTGAGGACTTTCACAAAATAAAGTCTCCCTTTAGAGACTCAAGATAAATCCCCCATGCCAACATAAAAATAGATATATGAATTATAGATATGCGATAACCCCCTAAGTTTACGTTTTGCATCTAAACCGTCTTTGTGTTTTGGTTTTGTTACAGGTTTTGCCCCAAAATCATGAAAGGTTTTAGTTTTGGATCTGGATTTAATTAAAAATTGTGAAATGTATGTAACATTTTGTGATTATTTTTTTTTTTTGCTCGTTTATTACCAGTTATAACATTAAAATTAAATTCCAGTCATTTCCAGGTTATTTTCTAATAACTCCTTCACAACTGTCCAAATTTTCACCAATTTTGGCAAAAGTGTGCAGCAATCTAGCTGGGTTAAATAAGTAATGTAGCAGTATCATAAATACATGGCACATACATCTCTTTTCACCAAATATCTCTGCTGAAGTCCAGTTAGAGGGTGCAAAATGAGTCCTATAAACATATGAAATAAGACTTAATCCCTGCCAAGTCTGAGCTGGTGCAAAAACTCATTTATCTCTTTTCAATAATCTTGCTATGCAAATTGAAATCTCATTTTACACTATTTCACACAACTAGACAAAACTATTGATAACAATGGTCAGCATCCTCAATGGTGACAAATGACATCAACACATCATCCTAATCAAAGATATCTAAATCAATAAAATATTCAGTTGAAAAAGTAGGTGACCATTAGGCAGCATGTGTGTCGCATTGGAGAGGGTCAGAAGCAACAAATTGGAGAGGGAAAGCAGCAATATCTTGGAGAGGGTCAGCAGCAGAGCCGTAACTAGGGTGGTGCAGGCGGTGCGTCGCCCAGGGCGCAGCAGCTGCCTGCTACCTTCCCCTCTGTGTTACATAGCAAAAAAAATAAAAATAAATAATTGTGGCCCCTCCCCCGACTCGCGGCACCCCCCCCCCCACCCGTGACTCGTGAGTGGGGGGAGGGGCTAGTGTGGTGGCTGGTCCATGAAAGAAGAACTATGAAAAAAACGCTGGCTCCTGTCACTGCAGCATCACTGATAATGTCACCATGCTGTCAGTGCAGAAGAGCCAACACTGGGAAGCTGAGAACTGACCTTAAGTAAGTGAGGGGGAGGGGGATCTGTCAGCTCCATTAGTTGTTCTCTCCCTAAGCACTGGTCTGTTATATCACATGCTGTGTGTTAGCAGCTCTCTGCTTCCAGGACGGCCCCTCCCAGCATTCCCAGCTCCTCCTGACAGCCCTGCGTTCCACCAACACTCTCACCTCTGCTCCTGATAACTATGACTCCAGTGCCCCTCCCAACTCACGGTGCACTGTACAGTTCAGAGCCCCCATCATTGACCTTTCCTTGCCCTGCATATCAGTTCCCTCTGTTCCTATACAGATATGTTTCCCTTCCTCCTGATCCCTGACACCTGTCAATTCTGACTCCTGGACCCCCGAAATACAGCTGTAACCTCTGCACCCTCTCCATCACAGTAATGCTCTCTGTATGGTATGGCGGACACTAGGAGGCTCTTTATATTGTATGTGTGTGCACATGTGTGTGTGTGTATATATATATATATATATAGATATAGATATAGATATATATATATATATATATATATATATATATATATATATATATAATTCATTTAGTGTGATGGTGATAAGGGGGCACAATGTGATAAAGATGGCTCCATGGCACGGTGTGATAAAGGAGAAACTGTGATGGAGGGCACAGTATGATGAAGGGGCAGTGTGATACAGATGGTACCGTTATAATTATGTTTTAATTTGTTTTAGTGAGTTTTATTTCAAAAACCAATTAATTTTTTTATACAGCTAGCATGTGACAGCTGCATTTAAAGTACTTTGATTCTATGGAGGTTTATTACATAAAGATCCTTACAAAGCCAGACTGTGAAGAATGGGGAGGGAGGGGTTTCAGTCATGTCTAGAACTTGTAAAGCGCTAGCCAAGCCCCCACAGTAGGTTGACCACGCCCACTCGACTATTGACACTCCCATTTAGATGGGGGGCGCCGGTGCCCTGTCTCGCCCAGGGCACTAAAATGTCTAGTTGCGGCACTGGTCAGCAGCAATAAATTGGAGAGGATTTGCAGCTAATACCTTGGACAGGGTCAGCAGCAAATACATTGGAAAAGATTAGCATCTAATACATTGGAGAGGGTCAGCAGCAACTCATAGGAAAGGGATAGCAGTAATATATTGGAGAGGGTCAGCAGCAATATTTTGGAGAAGGTCAGCAGCAACACATTGGAGAGGGACAGCAGCAATACATTGGAGAGGGTTCCTTCCTGACATTTCTATTTCTGTCGATAACATGACCATAAATCCCACCACGCAAGCTCGTTGCCTAGGTGTAATCCTTGATTCACAACTGTCGTTTATTCCCCACATCAACTCTATATCTAAATCATGTTACATACACCTAAAGAACATTTCCAGAATACGCACATATCTGACACAAGACACCGCAAAAACATTAATTCATGCACTCATCATTTCCCGCATCGACTATTGCAATTCCCTCCTTACTGGTCTTCCCAAAGTCAGACTTGAACCCCTACAATCTATTTTGCATGCAGCGGCTAGACTGATTTTCCTTACAAACCGTTATTCCTCTGCTGAGCCACTCTGTCAGTCTCTACATTGGCTGCCTGTATTTCAACGAATCCAATATAAAATTCTTCTACTAACATACAAGGCCATCAACAAAATTGCACCGACATACATTTCCTCACTTGTCTCAAAATATCTCCCTACTCGACACCTCCGTTCTGCACAAGATCTACATCTCTCCTCCACTCTCATCACATCCTCCCATTCTCGGTTACAGGATTTTTTCCGGGCTGCACCTACTTTGTGGAATTCCCTCCCTCGCACAGTAAGACTTTCCTCTAGTCTTCAAACCTTCAAGCATTCACTGAAAACCCACCTCTTCAGACAAGCTTATGATATTCCTCAACCATAATCTTAATTTCCCTAGATTACCCTATTGCCATCCTCTACACAGCTAACGCAAGACAACAACCCTCTGACCTACATTGCAACACACACACAGCCCACTCAACACAGCCCACTCAGTACTTTTACCTATGCAGTCTGGCTGGTCCATTGTGCAATATGATGTAGCACATGCCCTTGTGTTTCTAACTCCCATTGTCCTATAGATTGTAAGCTTTCGAGCAGGGTTGTCTTACCTCTCTGTCTGTATGTATTACCCAGTATTGTCTTATTAATGTTTGTTCCCAATTGTAAAGCGCTACGGAATTTGCTGGCGCTATATAAATAAATGTTGATGATGTTGATGAGGGCTAGCAGCAATACATTGGAGAGAGTCAGCAGCAATATATTGGAGATGGTCCGCAGCAAAATATCGGAGAAGGTTAACAGCAACACATTGGAGAGGGACAGCAACAATACCTTGGAAAGGGTTAGCAGCAATACATTGGAGTGGATCAGCAGCAATGCACAGCAACGGCAGTATCAGAGCTCATTAGTGGGACAACGTTGATATCATTAGACATTATTTAATATATGATGATAGAATAAGAGCCCCACTTTAAATAGTGCAAGATGGCCTTGTCCTTGGGGCCACCGACCTGGGTGTGAAAAATACATGTGTTCGACAGTTACAGGAGTGACTTAATATGACTGGTTGGCACCCTAATAGACAGGGTTGTAAAGTCGACAATATAATGACATTAACAGTATTACTAGCATGACATTTGAAATGTAGACACAATTATCCCTAACCCTATCCCTGTCCCCAACCCTGTCCCTATGCCTGTCCCTAACCCTATCCCTGTCCCTATCCCTAACCCTGTCCCTCTCCCTATAATACTATCGACATCTGAATTGTCAACCTAATGTTGTTTTTAAATCTCGATCAAATTAACGTCTAGCTGTCGAACGCATAGCATTTTACAGTTGTACAAGATGATAGACCAAGGCCAAAATATCCTTGGATCCACACACCCACCCATATGTTTAAAGGACATTCGCATAGTTTACCAAACTAAGCACTTCAGCAACAGTGACTGCCACTTTTGTGGCTAAAGTGCTTAATTTCTTTAGGCCCCCACAAAAAAGAACATTTTGGTTGTTGGTTGATGAACTGGACAGAATAGATATGGATTTTGACAAATTACTAATGGGTATTTGGCTAACAGTGGTCATCTTCTGCTATGTTGACAATGACATCATCTCCTTCATCATCATCCTCATCAATGATGTCATGATCATCATTACACAATATTAGTTCAGCCCCACTGGAATCTACAAACTCTGTTAGTAATTTGCAACAGGAATGATATTCCTCATACAATTTGTATTTCATTTTGATGAACACCAGATTTTCTACATGTTTGGGAATTAATTCCCACCGATGATCACACACAAAGTTCCCGGCTGGGTTAAACACTCTGTCCAAGTAGACACTGGAAGATTAAGTACACCATAGCTAGTTTGTACAGGGGGCTCCAAATTGCCTCTTTAACCTCCGAGAATTCAAAGGGACTGTCAGAGATGCAAGTTATAATTTATCATTAAAGTAATCCTAGACCGTTCTACTAAGACTGGAGGTGTCCATATATCTGTCATATCTTTTAAGCCTGACCAGATGTCATAATATTTCACATTGGTGTGCTGCTGTGTTGTTGATTCATCATCAGTGTGACTCTCAGAAAAGGGATGAAGCAGGGGACATGTCCTGTGCAAATTGATCCAACAACTTAGTCAGAAGGCGATGTTTGCATATGTGAAGATTTGTGTCAATTGGAAGAAAAAATATTACATATGAGTTCTTAAACCTAGGATCAAGCATGGCTGCCAAAATGTTGTGATCCAATTTCAAGATGCTGAAAACCCTTGGGTCCTAGCAAAGTGAGTAAAGAACTTGATCTACATGGTTGACATACTTAGCAGAATTGCTAAATTTCATCTCCTCCTTTATCTTCTTCTTTTGCTTTTCAAGTAGTTTAATTAAGGGTATGACCTGACTCAGGCTGTAATGTCTGAACTTACTTTATTTGTTACATTTTGTCAAATGGTTTCAGCAGCTTTCATAAAACAGTAAGGAGTCTGCAGAGAAATGATTTAAGATAACATGTCCTCTCTCTATCTCAAGGTTTGATCGTCTTGATGACTTGTTGCTGTTGCTGTAGTCACTGAAGAATATAAAGTGTGGAATTCCACCTTGTTACTACCTCATGCTTCAGCTGGTGGCATGGCAGCCGCTGCAGTCACTGAATGCCAGAAATGCCCAGAGATTTTGTGGGCATGAACAGCATCTCCTCCACTGACGTCTCATTTTTTAAAGAAATTGTGCACCACCAAGTTTATTCAGTGTGTAAAGCATTGTACATGTTGAAATTCCCCCAGCTGTAATGTACACACACTGTTCGCTATGTTGTCGGCAATTAGTATTCCTAAGGAGAGTCTTAGTGGGGTGAGATATTTTGCTCCAACAAATTGACACTGGTCTGGTTCTTTATGAAACCAGCAATACAAAGTGTAGCTTGTTTGTGAATGACCTGGAACTGAGTGCTAGCTTTACAATGCTGAAAAGATGAGGAGGATAATGTTGATACACCTACCCAGTGAGCTATTATAGCCATGTAGTCCTTGCTTTGACCAGTACCACTTGTCCACTTATACGTAGTTAAGTGGACAGTCAGTACAATGGAATTTTCTAGAGATTGAATTACTTTTTGCTTAACCTCCCAGTACACCTGAGGCATTTACATTCGGGAGAAATGGAATTGAGGTGGAATTAGGCAGCATGCTCAAATAACCTCAACTAATTGGCTAAAACCTAATAGATTGAAATTGGACACACATCCAATGCTAACTTAGCTGTCATGGCTTTAGTGATCCGCTGAGCATCAAGAAGTGGCTGTCATACTTGCTTCCTCTTGCAAACACTTGCTTCACAGACAATTGTGTAAAACTATGATTATTCTTTTTGCTCCGCTTTTGTTTAGTAGTATCACCCCCAGTAGCAGTGTGTTAGTGTCTCTTAGGAATCATGGGTTGCAATAGGGAAGTCAATTGGAATTGGAAATTTGGATGCTGGACTGCGTACTAATAAGAGGGAGCTGATGATGAAGATGTTGGTGCCGGTGAGGATTGAAATTGTCTATCCATTTGGCTGCTACCTGATTCTGGGTTGCTTGTTGCTCTGTAGAGTCTTCCACATTTAGAAACAGGACTTGAATGATCTCACTACAAATTACATAACAGGGAGGAGGATGTTCAACATCCCTATCTCTACTTATTTTGGCCTGAAAAAACACTTTAATTGTTAGACATACGGTCTCTGTTACCTTGATCATACAATGGAATGGCTTAACTGAATTAGCTATTTGGCTGGATACACTAAACAAAGGGTACAATGTTACATCAAGGAATGACACTTCATGCTTACATGAATCATTAAGATATTTGACACATATGTATCACACAGTCTGTGATACATTTTGATACAATAACTTTTATATTGATACATATTAATACATTTCCCAATGCTACAAGGATTATTATTATTATTATTATTATTATTATTATTCATTTTTATTTATAGGGCGCCACAAAGTATCCGTAGCTCTGTATAAGGACAAACAGTGGCACAGTACAAGGTGAAACAGCACAGTTCAAGTAACAGTAAGCACTATAACTCTGGGAGCTCAAAGCCCAGCTAGAAAGACAGGGTGGGGGGTAGTCAGTACAGGCTGGTAACTTGAGCCCAAAAGGATGGGCATGGATGACAGGTTAAGAGCCGCTGAGAGGCACAGAGAGAAGCGAGAGGAGTCGGGGGCAGAAGGTCCGAGAGGAGGTGAGCTGAGTAGCTGGAGAGCGAAGTTAAAAGTGATGGATACAGGAGGTAGGAGAGCCCTGCTCAAAGGAGCATACAATCTAAAGGCAGGGGAAGACAGACAGAGACACAAGGGTGAGACGGAGAGATGGGTGAAACGGAGGCGGAGTCGAGGAGGGGGAGGGAAGAAGGGATGAGAGGGAGAAGCCTACAGGTGGGAGGTTAGGCATGTGACTGGAAGGCTTTTAAGAAAAGGTGGGTTTTTAATGTTCATTTGAAAGGGGACAGAATAGGGGAAATTCTGATGGAGCGGGGGAGCTTGTTCCAATGGAGGGGAGCGGCGCGGGAGAAGTCTTGGATACGTGCGTGAGAAGAGGCAATCAGACGGAAAGAGAGGCGACAATCGTTGGAGGATCGCAGTGGGCGGGATGGAGTGTGAATAGAGATAAGGTTGGAGATGTAGGGAGCAGTGGAGTTGGCGAGGACCTTGTAAGTCAGAGTGAAGAGCTTGAAAAGGATTCTGTAGGGGAAGGGAAGCCAGTGGAGGGCTTGGTAGAGTGGGGAGACAGAAGTGGAACGGCGACAGAGGAGAGAATTAAAAAGTACACAAAACTGTGTGAAACGGATAATGAATAATGTCCTTAGTCCAGTGGGGCCCTGTTTTGTCACAGACCCCAAACATATAGCCAATGTCATTAAGAACTATCTTCATTGTAAAGAAGAACAAGGAGTCATGGAAGTGATTATATGGTCTCACCAGAGCCCTGATCTCAACATCATCGAGTTTGTCTGGGATTACATAAAGAGACAGAAGGATTTGAGTAAGATTATATCCACAGAAGATCTGTGGTTAATTCTCCAAGATGTTTTCAAACCTTCCTGCCAAGTTCCTTCGAAAAACTGTGTGCAAGTGTACCTAGAATAATTGATGCTCTATTAAATTCACTTTGAAATTTGGTAATTGATAAAAATAAACCATTAAAACTCCTATTTTTGAAAGCATTTTTTCTACGCCTGACTAAAACTTTTGCACAGTGTTAAACATCATCATCACCATTTATTTATATAGCGCCACTGATTCCGCAGCACTGTACATAGAACTCATTCACATCAGTCCCTGCCCCATTGGAGCATACAGTCTAAATTCCCTAACACAGACACACACACACACACAAACAGTCAATTAACCTACCAGTATGTTTTTGGAGTGTGGGAGGAAACCGGAGCACCCGAAGGAAACCCACGCAAACACGGGGAGAACATACTAACTCCACACAGATAAGGCCATGGTCGGGAATTGAACTCATGACCCCAGTGCTGTGAGGCAGAAGTGCTAACCACTAAGCCACCGTGCTGCCCTATATATATATATATATACATATATATGTAAAGAAGTTTGCTTGCCTGTTTGTTTTTTGTTTGTTTGTTCAAGTTGGATCATGGTAAGATATTAAGGGGTTTAGGGACCCGGTCGGACCTCCCATTGGTGTACAGTGGTCAGAAATTTAACCCACGGAGCCGGTTCTGAGCCTTTCACTGGATGGATTTGGACAACAATTTAAAAAGACTTTTAACATTGGATCCCAGAAGACATACTAGGGGATTAAGGATCTGGTCGGACCTCCCGTCTGTGAACGCTGGCCAGAACTATAATCCAAGTAGCCTGTTCTGGGCCTTCCACTGGATGGATTAGGTTTGTTTGTCTGTCCGGTTATACAATCTGACACCCCTGCATTGATTGGGATTAAATCAATGAGAAGTGATCCATTTGGAATCTGGGCCAGTTTTAAGGGTGTTAGGGTCCCGTTCGGGCCTCCCATTGGTGTACTCTGGCCAGAACTTTGACCCACAGAGCCTGTTGTGAGCCTTCCACTAGGTATGGATTTGGATGAAAATTTCAAAAGACTTTTAACATTGGACCCCAGAAGATTTACTAGGGGTTGGAGGACTCAGTTGGACCTCCCGTTGGGGTACGCTAGCCCAAACTTTGACCCATGGAGTCTGTTCTTGGCATTCTACTGGATGGATTGGGTTTGTGTGTTTGGTTATGCATTCGGACTCCCCTCCACCGATTGGGATAGTACCAACACAAGTTGGATCCTAGGCAGGTTTTAAATGGGTTAGAGTCCCGCTCTGACCTCCTGTTTGTGTACCCTGGGCAGAACTTTCATCCAGGGAGCCTTGTCTGAGCATTCCACTGGATGGATTTGAAGTTCACGAACTGGTTGCATTGGGCCACAGAAGACATACCAGGGGACTAAGGTCCCAGTCAGATCTTCCATTGTTGTACGCTTGCAGAACTTTGACTTGGGGAGCCTGTTCTGAGCCTTCTACAAGATGGATTTGGTTTATCTGTCTGTTCAGAAATGCATTCTGACAGCCCTGCACCGATTGGGGTGAAACCAGTGTGAGGTCATGCAGCTGGATCCTGGCCAGGTATTAGGGGGGTTAGGGTCCCAGTCCAACCTCCTGTTTGTGTACATTGGGCAGAATTTTAACCCGGGGAGCCTGTTCTGAGCCTTCCACAGGAAGTTTTTGGAGGATTACTTTACAGACTAACATTAGGTCCCAGAAGACATACTAGGTGGTGTACCCTGGCCAAAGCTTTGATGCGGGGAGCCTGTTCTATGTCTTCCTCTGAATGGATTTTAAAAAATCTATATATATATAAAAGAAGAAGTTTGTTTGTTTCTTTGTTTGTTTGTTGGTGAATATCTTTAAGACCCATGCACCAATTGGGATGAAACCAATTTGAAGTGGTTCAGTTGGATGATGGCCAAATTGTAGGGGGATTAGGGTCTTGGACGGACCTCCTGTTTGTGTATGCTGGACAGAGCTTTGACCTGGGGAGCCTGTTCTGGGCTTTCCACTGGATGGATTTGGTTTGTATGTCTGTCTGGTTATACCTTTGGACACCATTGTACCAATAGGGATGAAACCAATGCAAGGTGGTCCAGTTGGATCCTGGTCAGGATTTGGGGGTTTAGGGTCCCAGTTGAACCTCCTGCTGTTGTACACTGGGGAGAACTTTTACCCGGGGAGCCTTTTCTGAGCCTTTAACTGGATGCATTTAGATGAAACTTTCACAGACTTGTAACATTGGATCCCAGAAGACATACAAGGTGGTTGAGATTCTGGTTAGACCTCCCATCGGTGTGCACTGGCCAGAACTTTGACCTAGGGATCCTGCTCTGAGCCTTCCACTGGATGGATTTGGATAGCATGTAATGTAAAAACAAAAACTACACTGTGCAACCACCTAATGGGTGTGTTGGAAGAGGTACTAAACTGCTAATTATTTTTAAAATGTTTACAGTTACATCCAACTCATTGTTAATTTGAAGATTTAAACATGGGCAACTCCGGGTACTTCATCTAGTTTATTATATATTTTTACAGTGTTTGATTTTTCAACATCACATTAGAGAAATACATCTAAATACAGAATATCTGTTGAATATGTTTCATTTGATAGAGATATATGTCTTCATAGAGAAGTCTCTTGCTTCAGAATGTGGGGATTAATTTGGAGCATTTTCATGAGGTAATTTAGGTGGATGTGTATTTAAAGTACTGTAAACCCATAATATTTATTAATAACCAATATGAGTTCATGGAAAAGTTTTTAATAATACATTGGTATATTTTATGCTTTATTGCAAAACAAATATTAGAATGTTTGCATTTTAGGATAAAGTGACAATTCGTTTAATGAACCAATTTGCAGTTGTGAACCAATGAATTATAGGAGACAGACCTTAATAAAAGAGTCGGTGGATAGAATAGTCATTATTAGTGCTATCTTTCCTCTTATGAAATTATAAATATGCGATGAAATGTGTCAGGATTTATAGAGTTTTGATAAAGATTTCACAGCACAGCCATTCCAATGTTTAATCAAAGTGGCACTGATTAAGAACATTTATGGAGATCTCTAATCGGATCTTAACTCAGAGAGTTTTCTATACTCATAGTCATAATTGGGAAACCTGTCTCGGATTTGAAACACTTATGAAACATCCAAAAATGGTATATACACCAGTTTTCTTAGATAGTGGTATCCGCTGAGAGTGGCTGTCCCTTCTCATTCCCATAGATCTCTTGGTTCCCTACTGGGCTGACTTCAAAGTTTCAGGCAGAATGCAATCTGAGACAATGGGGACATACTGAGGTCAAGTAAAGGGTAAATCCAAGGTTTCGATTCACTAAAAAATGTAATTGTTACCAGAACAAATATGTATATGATTTAGCCAGAAAATAAAAAAAAATCTAAATTGAAGAAAAAAATCATAACAAGTTGTATATAAAGTGATGAAATACTTAATTTGTGAATTAAAGTACACTTTGATACATTGAGATTGATGAGGTGTGGATTTCACTTTGTCTGCTATATATTGGCAATGATAAACACTATAAATTCCTGCTTCACTAAGATTTTATTCTTAAAATATGCAATAAGTAAGAAATATATCTGCATTATCTGTATCCTTCCCTGTACTGTTATATAGTTAGTCTAAGATTATATGCTTACAAAGAAAGTATACATAAGCTAAGAGATACAGTATCTACTGATAAATGGTAAATTGTAACTGACATACTATATGTTATAGGGCATAATTATATCTAAATAAAATTAAATTTTAGATAATTACATTTTGTAAAATATGTGGGAGAATAGCTAGTGGGTATATGTGGGTGTCATGTGAGAAAATGGGTTTTTATGTGAACGAAGAGCTTCTTTTCTTATTAGTAGGGGTGTGCACTGGGCACTTTTAGTGTTTTGGGTTTTGGGTTTTGATTAGCTTGAGGTTTTGGGTTCTGATTTGTTTTGCCAAAACACCTGACGAAAGGTTTTAGTTCTGATTTAGGGTTTTGGGTTCTGATTTATTTTTAAAAAAGCATAAAAAGGGTTAAAATCAAGTCTTTTGTTTATTTTTCATTCCTACACTTTTATTAACCTCAATAACATTCAATAACAATCATTTCCACTAATTTCCAGTCTATTTGGAACACCTCACACCTCACAATATTGATTTTAGGTACAATATTTGATTTTTTGGTACAGCAGCAACAGTGAACGTAGTTTGGAATTGCAGTACATATTTTTGGGTACAGCAGCAACAGTGAATGTAGTTTAATATCTGATACGCATCTATGTGGACTGCGTAATGGAGTGGCCCCGGTACCCAATTTCGTACTGGGGCCACAATATATCACCCTCAACTGGTCTGAATTCCACTGCACATATGGCTGCTCCTACATCCTCTGCAGCATATAGAGGGTGTAGTTCGAGCGCGTCACTACCTCTTGTTTTTGACGACCATGGTACAGAGCATTCATCATTGAGATCCCATCAAGTATGTCAAAGACAGACAGCGTCGAAGTGTTATTTGTTGACTTTGTGAACAAAAAAACTGTCCCTGTTGCAAATCTTCGTGCAATGAAGAGTGACTTTTTCATTTAAAGGCTCAAGCTTTCAAGTGTAGTGTTTATAACATCATTACACCAACAGGTAAAAATCCTTTTAATTGGGATAATGGAGCCACAAAGGAAATTGCACATATGTAATGCCCACACAATGTTACTGGCGTTGTCTGACACCACAAATCCCCAGGAGAGTCTAAGTGGGTTAAGCCACTGAGAGATTATTTCCCTCAGTTTCTGGACTGATGCACCACTGGACTCAGCAAGGACACAGCACTGGACTGATGCACCACTGGACTCAGCAAGGACAGAGCACTGGACTGATGCACCACTGGACTCAGCAAGGACTTTTTTGATTTTTTTTTTATATTAATTTAAAAGGATTTTTGTAGAATTTTTATTTTTTTTTATTTTTATGGAAGAATTTTTAATACTTTTGAAATAAATATAAACTTAGCAGAACAAAGCACAGGACAAAACGCACCGCTGGACTCAGCAAGGACAGAGCACTGGACTGATGCACCACTGGACTCAGCAAGGACAGAGCACTGGACTGATGCACCACTGGACTCAGCAAGGACTTTTTTTGATAATTTTTTTTATATTAATTTAAAAGGATTTTTGTAGAATTTTTCTTTTTTTTTTCTTTTTATGGAAGAATTTTTAATACTTTTGAAAGAAATATGCACTTTGCAGAACAAAGAACAGGACAAAATGCACCGCTAGACTCAGCAAGGACAGAGCACTGGACTGATGCACCACTGGACTCAGCAGGACAAAGCACTGCCAAAAGCACCACTGGACTCAGCAGGACAAAGCACTGCCAAAAGCACCACTGGACTCAGCAGGACAGAGCACAGCACAGCACAAGAAATAGCAGGACAGAGGACCACCTAACACACCCTCCCTCTTCCCTGATCAAGGCCCGAGTGAAGATGGTGGCGGCAAGCGGGGAATTTAAAGGTTCCGAGTATTGTGAGATCCGACAGAGGGATTATGACTCAGAGCCTCGTTTTAAGTTTCGGAATCGGCGGGAATACCCGGACAGTGCTCGGATCTGACTCGGATCCGCAATGTTCGGGGGGGCTCGGATTCCAGGAATCCGAGTGCGCTCATCCTTACTTATTAGGTGCATTTAAAAGAAAAGCTGGTGAGTATATGAGCTGGCATGTGAGATAAAAGTTGGTGGGAATATGGGGTAACTTGAGAAAATCTGGTGGAAAGCTGATGGGCATAACAGCTGGCATGTGAGAGAAAGCTGGTGGGCATGTATAAGAAGCTGCTGGTCAGTGTTTGACATGTGAAAAAAGATTGCGTGCATATGAGGTAGCATGACACATAAATTCTTGTAGCTATAAGACATGATTTGTGAGAAAAAGCTGATGGGCATAGAGAGTGGCAAGTGAGACAAAATCAGGTTGTCAAATGGCATAGCATATGGGTGCAAAATAGGTGGGCACACAAAAAGCTGGCAGGCAGAGTGTGATGTGAAAAAAGATGTAGGCCTACTTGGTAGAATGTCAGAGTAAATCTGGAGAGAATATGGGGTAGCACGTGAAAAAAAATCTGGTGGGTATACATGTTGTATTGATCTTTGAGAAAGTCACCTGCTGACTGATGAAACCCTTCATAATACCCTGTTTCCAGCATTTGCTACTGATATTTACATAACTGAGATGAACCAGGACTAATTAGGTTTCCTTTGGTGCCCACATCTGTTGTCTTTTTTAGGAGTGTAACAGCATTCACGGTATTTGTATGAGGATCCTTACTCCCTGCTATGAAGCCATTGCAAATACAGCTGTATTGCTAATCGGAAAAAAGAATTTCCTTTCCCTAAAGCTACTGTGTTAGACAGTGCAACAGGATCTATTAGACTCGTATGAAGACCATTACACCTTCCTTTTTGGAATCACTGTAACTGAAGCTGTATTGAAAAACTAAAGAGGGGAATCCTTTTCCCTAACAGCCAACCTACCACAGTGGACTAGAGGTGGTTACTCTGAGTTTAAAGCTTGCTCTAGCCACTATGCAAGACAGTGTAACAGGATTTATTGGACTTGTATGAGGATCATCACACCCTTCATTTTGGAATCATTACAACTGTGTCTGTATTATAAAAGAGAAGAAGGGATTCTCTATCCCTAACAGCGTACCTGCTTCATTGGCTGAAATCTTTATTTATTTATTTTTATTTCTTTCTAACAATTCTGTGAATATAGCCGTTTGTATAGATCCAAGTAGGTTGGAGCACTAATCGATATGGAATAAAGACATTGGGCCTGAGTCATTAAGGGACGTTTGTCCTTTTTCTGTGTGTATCGTGCGCAAAAGTCTTCTGCGCATGCCCAGCAAAGGAACAATCATCCGTCCAAGAACACAGAACCTCGAGAATGCAATCATCACTTATTATGGTCTGCGAGTTTGGGGCATGAAAAGGGCGGTGACGGGGCGTGGTGCCATAGTCAATTCACAATGAAGGCGTTCCCGTGTAGGGACGTCAAAGTCAGACTTGGTTGAACCCATGTAATTGCGTGGTTCTCGGTGTATAGTATGCACCTGCTTAGGGTCTAGTTTATCTGTTAGTGCTAGAACACTATTGTACACAATTAGGACTCCGAATCGACATGTGGTCGTAACATATGCTCCCAATCCCCTGCATATTAAACACTGCTATAAAACTCTGATTACAGTATGCGCCCTGTATGCTGCTATTACTGCATTTACATTTATGTTTGCTTTATATTTTTCAAGCTATTAGCAAGGTTTGTTTGGTTTGTACATTTTTAAGTGTCTGTTTACTGGTAGCCTAGTTTTTATGATTTTAATACTGTTGTTCTGTTTTCTCCCCTGAGACATATGTATGTGCTTGTTTGTTTTTTGTGTTTTCATACTTTGTTTCATGTCATAGTTTACTTGTTTTTACTTTGTTTCTTAGCCTAGTCATTGGGGCTGTTTACTAGTTTTGTTATGTTTCCTATGTGTTGTTTAGCTTTCCATTGGCTTTGTTGTATAAGTGGACATTTACATCAAAGGATCACCCTCCATTTTGAGGTAAGTAAGATGGCCCTAGGTGTGCAGGCTTACAGAGCATATAAGGAGAAGGAATAATTTGCCATTCTTTCTTATTAATGTTTTTCCCCCTGAGACATATGTATGTGTTTGTTTTTTGTTTTTTTCTAACTTTGTTTAATGCCTAGTCATGTGGCACAATGGCAAATTGTGTTCTCTGTTTTATTTGTTATTTTTTTTTTCAGCCCCATTATGAGTTTTGCCAACCCACTTGTAGGTGTAAGTATGTTGTAAATCTTTCCTGTGTAAACAGGAGTGACATTTCCAAAGTGATGAGGTAATGTATTATTTTGTAACATCCTTCACTCTCAAATATAGTGTTTCTTAGAAATGTCTGAGATACATGTGGCAGCGCAGGAGGGCAACCATCGACCACGCCTCCAAAACCAACAACTAGTCCAACGTTGCTGGCCCAGGGAGCGTGTCTTCAGGCCACGTGTCAGCCTCTTTGGGATGTCTGATGCTGAGGTGGTTCGTCGTTATCGGCTCCCACCCTGTGTCATCCTGGACACCCTGAGCATTGTGCAGAGTGACCTGGTTTCAATGCGCATCATCCCGACAGCAATATCGCCATTGACCAAATTGTTAGCAGTATTTCACTGTTGCGCCACAGGGTCATTCCAGACCACTGTAAGAGTCGTGGCAGGGATGTCCCAGAAGTCTTTCAGGCATGTGCTGAAAGTTGTTCTGCTCAGGCAATTCATACAACTGCCACTCGATGAGGAATACCTTATGCAGATCAATCAGCAGTTTGCGACCATAGCTGGTTTGAGATTGTTTATAGGTTTAGACAGTTTAGGCTGCTTTAAATGTTCCTGTGGAGCTTAAGGCACTTGAGGGGAATCAAGAAGAAGATGGGTAATGTAGGGAATCATCAGAAAAGAAGGAGACAGGGAAATGATGGTGTTATTGTATGACGTAATATATGATGTACTCTCCCTCTTTTCTCATTGTGGTACATGCTGCTGAATTTGAAAGGTCATTGTTACTGTATGTGGGAATATAGAATTTGTTCTCCCTCTTTTCTTATTGTGGCTGATGTTGCTAATCTTTGAGGGTCAGAGTTACTGTGTGAGGTAATATATGATGTGTTACGCCAATCTTCTCCTTGTGGCTGAAGCTGCTTGTGAATATACCAAGTTTACTTGGCCCAATTATACCTACTTCACCCTGGCTGGTCACCCAGGGGTGTAATACTATGACAAGACACCATACCCAGTACCTTCTAGGGTTCTTATAGTCATTCAGGCCAATGCATTTACAAAACTACAACAGTACATTTATTGTAATAAAAGTGTTAATTTAAAGCAGCAATGTCTGGACCACGAAAGTTAAGTGTTTAAACACCTAACCTGAGGGGTCCAGACATTGCCGCTTTAAATTAACATACATCTAAGTCACGATGACGTGACACTGAAGTGCTGGAGAGCTGTGTCATCGGGATCAGTTCCTGTCAGCATGCCGGTGCCATCGGACATCTGGACCTTCGGTTTGCAGGTAAGTCTGTTTTTATTGCATTCATTTTGTAGCCAATCAGATTTTTTTTGCAGGTATTAACGTTGTCGGAATTCTCAGCAGCATTAAACCGTACTCAACCTGATTTAGGAACACACATATATATATATATATATATATATATATATATATTATAAGGGCACAGTCGTGCCCTTATATTAATGTTGCATCTAATGAAGGACATTCCGCCATTTTAAATCTGTGAGAGGGGGGCATGGTGTTTGAGGATCTACATTTTAAAACATATTAAAGCTATTAAGCGGAAATTTGGCATGCAAATAGAGAACTGTGCACAGGTGCCACATGCCAAAATTCAGAAAAAAAGAATAAAAATTTACAAATTAGGAATAATCTAAGCTTCAAAATCTCGCAGTTTTTTTTCCACTTTCTGTTTTGCAAATGTTACTGTTTCTCTGTTTTTTTTGGGAAAGTGTAACTTAGTATACAGGGCATTTAAAGACTTGGGGTTTGTTTTGTAAGAAAGCTATTAGGCCTGAGGAGTGCCTTTGAGGTTTTAAAATTTTGAGAAAGTTAGTTTTTTTTACAATCTGGTAAAATATGCCCATTTTAAAGATAGGGGATTTCATAACGTTGTGCATGTCAAATAGAGGTGTGTGCTGGGTGTACTCACTGTGGCTTCATTTGGGATTACAAATATGGCTGACTGACACTCTCCCTATGAAATATTCTTCTGTGAGCAGGAGAATTTAGCGATATTTATTGGGCACAGGGGGGCTGGATAGTGTTTTGGGGCTGAGGGGGGCACACAATACTAGTATTAGCCCTGGCACCGCTCTCCTTTCACAGTTTAATCAGTCAGAGCGGTGCCAGAGCAGCTGTGTTACAGAGCCAGTTTAAACTTCCCTCCCCCTCAGTGACGTCAGTTAATTTATACACTGCAGTGAGCTGAGGGCTGGAAATTCAAAAGTGCTCTAAAGGTTCCTGCGGTGATTTAAAAAAAAAAAAAAGTCCCGCTTGAAATGTCTTCTCTTCTTCTTGGGCACAAAGCCCCCCTTGTTGATTGCAGTCTTCTGATCTTCTTGGCCAGGGGGGGCCCTTGTTGCTTGCAGTCTTCTTTGCTTCATTCTTGATTGAAGAAAAAAAAAGAGGAGAGTCGCCGCAAACAGCTTCTACAATGTGGTGCACAGGGGTGACGTGAAAGAAAAGCTGGTATGCAAGGGATGATATGTCAAAGAAAAGCTGGTGCACAAGAGGTGATGTGAGATAAAATCTGGTGCATAGGCAGTGAGAGAAAAGCTAGTGTGAATGGGGGTTACGTGAGAAAAAAGCTGGTGCGCAGGGGGTGGTATGAGAGAAAATCTAGTGTGCAGTGGGTGACAAGTAGGAGAAAAGCAAGTGCAAGTGGGGGTTAGAAGTCAGAGAAAAACTGGTCCACATGGTGTGACGTGCTAAAAAAGCTTGTGCAGATAGGAGTGACGTGATAGAAAAGCTGCTGCGCAGGGGGTTACATGAGAATAAAGCTGCTGCACTTGACGGTTGCATGTGTGCATGCGATCACAAAGCTGGTGGGCATTGGGGTATGTGTGAGAGAAAGCCATGCACTGGAAATGGAGGGTGCTAGGTTTAGAAGAAATCTTAGGAAAAATTACTTTATCAAAACGGTAGTGGATAGGTGGGGTAGTCATCCAACAGAGGTGGTAGAGGTTAGTATAATAGAGCAATATTAAAACTCTTGATTTTTAGGGATTAAGAAAGTTAGTGGAAATTAGATGGTCCAAGTTATTCTTCATGGCCGTACAATTCTAGGCTTATAAATTTATTATCAATATTTTTACTTTACATAAAGACATGAAATTCCATAGACAAAAAACCTTACGGTTAAACATGTCTGATTAGGGTTCCTTACACACCATCTAAAATGTAAGAAAACTATTGAAACTGTTCCACTCAAACTACAAAAAGCACTGAAATTGCGATGATTAAGGCAGGAACCTTAATGGATGTGTTACTTGCGCAATACAGACATGGTATGCCATAGAGATGAGCGCACTCGGATTTATAAAAAATCCGAGCCCACCCGAACGTTGCCGATCCGAGTCGGATCCAAAACAGATCCGGGTATTGGCGCCAAATTCAAATCTGAAACTGAGGCTCTGACTCATAATCCCGTTGTCGGATCTCGTGATACTCGGATCCTATAAATTCCCCGCTAGTCGCCGCCTTCTTCACTCGGGCATTGATCAGGGTAGAGGGAGGGTGTGTTAGGTGGTCCTCTGTCCTGCTATATCTCGTGCTGTTCAGTTAAGTTCTGTGCTGTTCAGTTAAGTGCTGTGCTGTGCTGTGCTGTGCTTTGCTGTGCTGTGCTGTGCTCAGTCCAGTGGTGCTGTGTCCTGTGCTCTGTCCTTCTGAGGTCAGTGGTGCTGCTGGGTCCTGTGCTGTGTCCTGTTCAGTCCAGTGGTGCTGTGTCCTGTGCTCTGTGCTTCTAAGGGCATAGTTATTTCCCCAATATTCCCAAGTGTTTAAAAAAATAAAAAAAAGTTATTTAAAAAAAATACAAAAAACTAATTACATTTTTTTTTAATTACAACAAAATTTGCACAACCAATCCTGCAGTATAAGCCCATTGGTACTGCAATATTACCAAGTTCACACATTCAGCAGTAAAAGTCCAGTGGTTCTGCAATATTACAAAGTTCACACATTCTGCAGTATCAGTCCAGTGGTGCTGTGTCCTGTGCTCTGTCCTGCTGAGTTCAGTAGTGCTGCTGGGTCCTGTGCTGTGTCCTGTTCAGTCCAGTGGTGCTGTGTCCTGTGCTCTGTGCTTCTAAGGCATAGTTATTTCCCCATTATTCCCAAGTTTTTAAAAAATAAAAAAAAAGTTATAAAAAAAAAATAAAAAAATGATTATAACCAAATTTTCACAACCAATCCTGCAGTATAAGCCCATTGGTACTGCAATATTACCAAGTTCACACATTCAGCAGTAAAAGTCCAGTGGTACTGCTATTACAAAGTTCACTGATTCAGCAGTGTATAAGTCCAGTGGTACTGATATTACAAAGTTCACTGATTCAGCAGTGTATAAGTCCAGTGGTACTGCTATTACAAAGTTCACTGATTCAGCAGTGTATAAGTCCAGTGGTACTGCTATTACAAAGTTCACTGATTCAGCAGTGTATAAGTCCAGTGGTACTGCTATTACAAAGTTCACTGATTCAGCAGTATAAGTCCAGTGGTACTGCTATTCCAAAGTTCACTGATTCAGCAGTGTATAAGTCCAGTGGTACTGCTATTACAAAGTTCACTGATTCAGCAGTGTATAAGTCCAGTGGTACTGCTATTACAAAGTTCACTGATTCAGCAGTGTATAAGTCCAGTGGCACTGCTATTACAAAGTTCACTGATTTAGCAGTGTATAAGTCCAGTGGTACTGCTATTACAAAGTTCACTGATTCAGCAGTGTATAAGTCCAGTGGTACTGCTATTACAAAGTTCACTGATTCAGCAGTGTATAAGTCCAGTGGTACTGCTATTCCAAAGTTCACTGATTCAGCAGTGTATAAGTCCAGTGGTACTGCTATTACAAAGTTCACTGATTCAGCAGTGTATAAGTCCAGTGGTACTGCTATTACAAAGTTCACTGATTCAGCAGTGTATAAGTCCAGTGGTACTGCTATTACAAAGTTCACTGATTCAGCAGTGTATAAGTCCAGTGGTACTGCTATTACAAAGTTCACTGATTCAACAGTATAAGTCCAGTGCTACTCTCCTGTGCCGCATATAATTTTTAAAGGCTTTGCCGAGTGTGTGTGGCTTAGGGGTACGCTCTCTTGTGCTACATATAATGGAAAACCAAAATTTGGAGGATAAATTAGGGAAAGATCAAGACCCACTTCCTCCTAATGCTGAAGCTGCTGCCACTAGTCATGACATAGACGATGAAATGCCATCAACGTCGTCTGGCAAGCCCGATGCCCAATCTCCTAGTACAGGGCATGTAAAATCCAAAAAGCCCAAGTTCTCAAAAAATAGCAAAAAGAGAAACTTAAAATCATCTGAGGAGAAACGTAAAGTTGGCAATATGCCATTTACGACACGTAGTGGCAAGGAACGGCTTAGGACCTGGCCTGTGTTCATGACTAGTGGTCCAGCTTCACCCAAGGATCTAAGTCCTCCTCCTCCCCCCCTACAAAAAATTTAAGAGAGTTATGCTGTCAGCAACAACAACAAAACAGCAAAGAACTCTGCCTTCTAAACAGATGACATCACAAATCCCCAAGGCGAGTCCAAGGGTGTTGTTGGTTGTGAACCCTGACCTTCCCATCACTGTACGGGAAGAGGTGACTCCATCCAGCATTTGCAGCACGCCCTCTGCATATGCTGGAAGGATCACCCACAGTCCAGTTACAGATTTGGCTAATGAAGGTGTGAATGTTGTACACCGGGAGGAGGATATTGATGTAGCTGGCGCTGAGGAGGATGTTGATGATTATGATGCAGACAGATACCAAATTGCCTTTCTCAATTTCTATTTATATTCTAGATTATATAACGGCTGAAAAGTTTTCTGCTTTACTCCTAGTCCATTTCTTTGTATATTTGAATTTCTTTTTTTTTTTTAAATCCAGTATTTTTATTGAAATTTTTTAAGATATAAACATATATCTTTGAATTTTTTCATGTATATTTGAATTTCTAGTTCTACAGTCTATGCAGGCTGCTTTATTCAACTACAAGTGTAGGGCTGGGGGGGGGGGGGGGGGCATAGATAGCCACCAAAGTAACGTGGTCCATTTAATTTCACTTTCTAGCTCCACAGTCTGTGCAGCCTGCTTTTTTTATCTTCAAAGTATTTATATTTACAAGCCTTGCAATCTAAATTAACTAGAGGTAGTGACGTGGTAGAACTCCAAAAGGCAGTTTGGAAGCCCCTGTACAAACTGGCTCTATTTTTTAACTGAGTTGTCTGCCCTCCAGTGTGTACTCGAAAAGAGTTTTTAGTGCAGCGGGGAACCTGGTCAGTGAGCGGCGAAGGAGGTTGCTTCCTCACAACGTTGAAAAAATTATGTTTATAAAAATTAGAGATGGTCACTGACCCCCGTGTTTTGGTTTTGGATTCGGTTTTGGATCTGGATTACCGTCGTGTTTTGGTTTTGGTTTTGGTTTTGCAAAACCGCCATTGCGTGTTTTGGTTTTGGTTTTGTTTGGTTTTGTTTTGCTATTTTTTGGGTAAATCCATGTTTTTGGGCCTAAATTAACCCAATTTAGTGCTCCAACTGTTTTAGAGACAAGTAATCTAATTGTTGAGGTAATAAATCATCCAAAAAAACAGTTTAATTCTTCGTTGGTAGGCCTTCATTTATTCTACACGCAAAACAGATTGTCTTCCTCTCCATCTATGCATATTGGCAATGCAGCCATCGTCTTTGGATGTATATTACACCCTACACTTATAGTTAAATATGTAAAGAAATGGAAAAAGCCAGTTTGGTTTCTGTCTCTCAAGGCCCCCCTCCACTTGTATAAAATACCAAAAAATTCAGCCATTATAGACTGTACAATATTAATTGACATGGAGAAAGCCAGTTTGGTTTCTGTCTCTCTAGGCCCCCCTCCACTTGTATAAAATACTAATAAATTCAGCCGTTATATACTGTACAATATAAATTGAAATGGACAAAGGCAGTTTGGTATCTGTCTGCATCAAATCCTCTCTCCACTAGAAGTAAAATAGAAACCTATTCAGCCGTTATATAATCTAGAATATAAATAGAAATTGAGAAAGGCAATTTGGTATCTGTCTGCATCATAATCATTATCATTATCATTAGCGCCCTCGTCGCATACACAAATTTCCCCCTCATCCTCTTCTAATTCCTCAATTTGGGTATCACCGGCTACACTCGGGCTATTAAGGCACACATCAGCAGAATGCTCACGATTAGACATCCCACTGTTGGATGGACTCTCCACAGGGATTGTTGTCATTTGTGAATCAGAGCAAATATTCTCCTGTAATGCCTCACTGTTATCTTGCAGCTCGGCTTTGATGCGTAACAGTAGTTGTGCACCAATTGTAGGCTGGGTAAATTTTTGGGATCTGCCACTAATAGCCAAAGGTGAAGGCCTCATTCTCTCTTTGCCACTGCGTGTGTAGAATGGCATGCTTGCAATTTTTTTTTTATCGTCACTTAACTTTTGCTCAGTTACACTTCTTTTTCGCTTCAATACAGTAAAAAAATTTTTGGTTTTTGTTTTTTGCACTAATTTGGAAACACTCTGTTGTTTGACATCGCCTTGGCCAGATGACATACTGGGAACACTAACATCAGGACTGGTGACAGAACCTGGTTGCTCATTCTGATCATATGTGGACTGCTTTGAATCCATTCTGAGCGCAAACCACTGGGGAGTGCTAAAAATTATTTGGTAGATACTGCTGACAGATATGACTTTTGACAGCCAGAAATATTAATGCACAATTAGGGAGGACACCCCAAAAGCACTGAGGAGTGCTAAAAATTATTTAGTAGATACTGCTGACAGATATGACTTTTGACAGCCAGAAATATTAATGCACAATTAGGGAGGACACCCCAAAAGCACTGAGGAGTGCTAAAAATTATTTAGTAGATACTGCTGACAGATATGACTTTTGACAGCCAGAAATATTAATGCACAATTAGGGAGGACACCCCAAAAGCACTGAGGAGTGCTAAAAATTATTTAGTAGATACTGCTGACAGATATGACTTTTGACAGCCAGAAATATTAATGCACAATTAGGGAGGACACCCCAAAAGCACTGAGGAGTGCTAAAAATTATTTAGTAGATACTGCTGACAGATATGACTTTTGACAGCCAGAAATATTAATGCACAATTAGGGAGGACACCCCAAAAGCACTGAGGAGTGCTAAAAATTATTTGGTAGATACTGCTGACAGATATGACTTTTGACAGCCAGAAATATTTATGCACAATTAGCGCTGGGGAGTGCCAAATATTAAGAAAAAATAATAAACCTCTATCCTCCTCTCTGCACTAGCGATTTTGGTTAGAGCAATTGCAAGAACAATATTGTATTCTCTGTCCCTGCTCTAATCAGCCTATGACTACACCCTGCTCTCTCCCTCTGTCAAATGGCGATGGATTGCTGTGGAGGCGTGTATTTATAAAGTTGAAGTATCGCGAGAACCGAGCCCCGAGATCCGACGACGTCACGATGACGTTCGGCCTCGATTTGGATTCGGATCGGGCGGGAGAGTACCGAGCTGCTCAGCTCGATACTCGGATACCCAAAGTTCGGGTGGGTTCGGTTCTCGGAGAACCGGACCCGCCCATCTCTAATAAAATTGACAGTACAGAGGGACCTGTGGTTGTGGAGTCCAGCGGGGACGAATTGATAATGTGTGAGGAGGAGGAAGTACACATTGTAGGGGGAGAGGAATCAGAGGTTGAGGATGAGGATGACATCTTTCCTCAGTAGAGCCTGTTTAGTTTGTACAGGGAGAGATGAATTGTTTTATTGGTGTGGGGGCCCAAACAAACCAATCATTTCAGCCACAGTTGTTTGGTAGGCCCTGTCGCTGAAATGATTGGTTTGTTAAAGTGTGCATGTCCTATTTCAACAACATAAGGGTGGGTGGGAGGGCCCAAGGACAATTCCATCTTGCAACTATTTTTTTAGCATTATGTGACCATTCAACAGTCGTTTGCCATGTTCAAAAAGTAAAATAAAATGCCTACAAATTCAATAAATTAAATCAAAAGTTAAATGCCCTGTCATTATTTAAAACAAGAGGTTTTGACGTGCTAGAATTAGTGTAGTGTTAAGATGTTATAATATAAACACTGCACTTGGAACTTGGAGGAGGTATTGTGGCCCCGGTATCAAATTGGGTACCGGGGTCACCCCACTACGCAGTCCAGATACTTGTTTGGTGGAATTCAGACCAGTTGAGGGTATATTTAATTTATTGTGGTCCCGGTATCAAATTGGGTACCGGGGCCACCCCACTGCGCAGTCCAGATACTTGTTTGGTGGAATTCAGACCAGTTGAGGGTGTATTTATTTTATTGTGGCCCCGGTATCAAATTGGGTACCGGGGCCACCCCACTACGCAGTCCAGATACTTGTTTGGTGGAATTCAGACCAGTTGAGGGTGTATTTATTTTATTGTGGCCCCGGTATCAAATTGGGTACCGGGGCCACCGCACTACACAGTCCAGATACTTGTTTGGTGGAATTTAGACCAGTTTAGGGTTTTATTATTATATTGTGGGGACCACTCTATACCACACTACCACTCTATACCACTCTATTTAATACTTTAATTCTATTTAATACTTTAATTCTATAACTAATTCCCATAAAGAGGAACTGCCGCTTCTATTTAATACTTTAATTCTATTAGTAGTTACCATAAAGAGGAACAAAATAAACCAATTTTACCAAAAGTATAATATGACTTACAAACACTACACTTAAAAGATGGTGCCTTTAAATGAAAAAGTCAGTCTTCATTGCACGACTATGTGCAACAGGGACAGTTTTTTGGTTTACAAAGTCAACCAATAACACTTCGACCCTGTTTGTCTTTAACATACTTGATGGGATCTCAATGATGAATGGTCTGTACCATGGTTGGAGGAGGTATACCAAATTGGGTACCGGGGCCACTCCACTATGCAGTCCAGATAGAGGTGTATCAGATATTAAACAACGTTGACTGTTGCTGCAAAATTTTTAAATAATATTGTGAGGAACACTACACTACGCAGTCCATAAACTTTTTGGGTGGAATTCAGACCCGTGCAGGGTTTTTTAATAATATTGTGGTGACCCACTCCTCTACGCAGTCCAGGTACATTATTCGGTGCGATTCATACCAGTTGATGGTTTTCTTATTATATATATTGTGGTGACCCACTCCTCCACGCAGTCCATGTACATTATTGGTGCGAATCATACAAGTTCAGGGTTTTTAATTTATATTGTGGTGACCCACTCCTCTACGCAGTCCAGGTACATTATTTGGTGCGATTCATACCAGTTGATGGTTTTCTTATTATATATATTGTGGTGACCCATTCCTCTACGCAGTCCAGGTACATTATTGGTGCGAATCATACAAGTTCAGAGTTTTTAATTTATATTGTGGTGACCCACTCCTCTATGCAGTCCAGGTACATTATTGGTGCGAATCATACAAGTTCAGGGTTTTTAATTTATATTGTGGTGACCCACTCCTCTACGCAGTCCAGGTACATTATTCGGTGCGATTCATACCAGTTGATGGTTTTCTTATTATATATATTGTGGTGACCCACTCCTCTACGCAGTCCAGGTACATTATTGGTGCGAATCATACAAGTTCAGGGTTTTTAATTTATATTGTGGTGACCCACTCCTCTACGCAGTCCAGGTACATTATTCGGTGCGATTCATACCAGTTGATGGTTTTCTTATTATATATATTGTGGTGACCCACTCCTCTATGCAGTCCAGGTACATTATTCGGTGTGATTCATACCAGTTGATGGTTTTCTTATTATATATATTGTGGAGACCCACTCATCTACGCAGTCCAGGTACATTATTGGTGCGAATCATACAAGTTCAGGGTTTTTAATTTATATTGTGGTGACCCACCCCTCTACGCAGTCCAGGTTCATTATTCGGTGCGATTCATACCAGTTGATGGTTTTCTTATTATATATATTGTGGTGACCCACTCCTCTACGCAGTCCAGGTACATTATTGGTGCGAATCATACAAGTTCAGGGTTTTTAATTTATATTGTGGTGACCCACTCCTCTACGCAGTCCAGGTACATGTTTTGGTGCGATTAAGACCAGTTGATGGTTTTCTTATTATATTGTGGGGAGCACTCCACTACGCAGTCCAGAAAGATACCTCGTTGCAACTTTTTGGATTAATAACTATATTGTGAGGTGTTCAGAATACACGGTAGATTAGTGGAAATGCTTGTTATTGAATGTTATTGAGGTCAATAATAGCGTAGGAGTGAAAATAAGCCCAAAAACTTGATTTTTTAACTTTTTATGCTTTTTTCAAAAAAATTCCGAATCCAAAACCTTAAATCCGAACCAAAACCTTTCGGCAGGTGTTTTGCGAAACAAATCCGAACCCAAAACATCGAGAAAATCCGGATCCAAAACACAAAACACGAGACCTCAAAAGTCGCCGGTGCACATCCCTAGTATGCCATCACATCCTGTGGTTAGCTGCTGATTCTTCAGCACTATCATGGAGTGAGATTGCTGTCACTCACAAAATGATGGAGCTGCTAATTCACAGATTTGTGTGTTCACTGGAATACACACATGCATTACATTTTCTTAGTTTAGCTTTATCGTAGTTTAGGGCCTGCATGTCATAGAAAGTGATATATATATATATATATATATATATATATATATATGAACCCAGGACATTGTTGGTTCAAAAATGCAAGTGAAGAGCAGGAGGAGATGAGAGTCAGTTGGAGTTAAGACAAGAAAGAAGGATCCTATTATGATATAAACTAACAGGTAGCTGTACATTTTATTTCCTTGCAGGGATACAATATGCATATTACTTTTTAAGTATTTTGTCAAATAGTCTTATGTTTTTTGTTTTGTTATGTAGTTAAGGAAGCACTTTTTGGAATCATTAAAACTATAAATATATATCAAAACTGCATACAAATATATTTAAGTCAGATTGCAAAGGTTTGAACAAAATTGTGCATAGTTAATGAGCTAAGATGATATATCTGTGTATATAATATATTTATTTTTGCATAGATATATTTCTTGGACCGTAGTAAAATAGATCACCTTTTAAAAACACATGAGCCAGTCATATGTACATACATGATAATTGTGTTTATAAAGATTCAGTTTACAGCAGTATGGTACATTTAACAAGTAACACTATAATTCAGGAAGCTCAAAGCACAGCTAATAAGGAAGGCTGAAAGCGTGAGGGTGAGTGAGGAATATTCAGCACAAGCTGGAAACCTGTGCCCAAGAGTGTTATCGCAGCTAACATGTAAAGAGCCACTGAATAAGTGCAAAGAAAAGCAAGAGGAGTCAGTGGGCAGAAAGCCCAAGAAGGAGATGTGCAGACTAGCTGGTAAGCAAAGTTAAAAAATAGTGGAAACAGGAGGAGAGAGGGCCCTGCTCAAAGGATCTTACAATCTAAAGGGTAGACATGCCGAAGACACAAGTGTTGAAATGGAGACAGGGTCGCATGGAGCGAGAGAGAGAGAAGTAGGAAGGGGAAAGCGGAAGCAAGGCACAATAGCAGTACCTCTGGTGAATTAGAAGTACTGCTGCATAATACATTCACTGTGAAGTGCAATATAGTCCTGAAGGCAGGAGCTGCCAATACAAAGCAGAATGCAGATGTGGTAAAGATGTATGCAAATCCTGACAGAATAGAGATGAGGTTGGAGATGCTGGGAACAGTGGAGTTGGCGAGGGCCCTGTACGTAAGGGTGAGAAGCTTGAAAAGGATTCTGTAGGGGAAGGGGAGCCAGTGTAGGGCTCGATAGGGGGAGGGGGACAGATCTGGAGTGGAGAGAAAGGAAGATAAGTCTAGCAGCGGAATTGAGTATAGATCAAAGAGGAGCGAAATTGGAGTGGGGGAGGCCAGTAAGAAGAAGGTTACAGTAGTCAAAGCAAGAGATGATCAGCGAGTGGATGAGAGATTTGTTTGCATCCTGGAAGAGGAAGGGCCAGATGTGAGCAATGTTGCATAGCTGGAAGCAGCAGAATTTGTCAAGAGATTGAATATGGGGGGTAAAGGAGAGAGAGGAGTCAATGATGACACCCAGGAAGATGAGTTGAGGAACGGATGAGATGATGGTATTGTCAACAGTGATAGAGAGGTCAGAGGGGGATGAGGTTTCTAGATGGAATGAAGACAATAAGTTCAGTCTTAGCAATGTTGAGTTTAAGAAATCTAGAGGGCATCCAGGAGGAGATGGCAGAGTGGCAAGCTGACACCAGAGAGAATAGGGAGGGAGATAAATCAGGAAATAAGAGGTATAAGTATTTTTAGAGGCCAAAGAAGCTGATGAGTTCACCCAGCGAGCAGGTGTATAGTGAAAAGTGCAAAGACAGGAAAAGAGCCCTGTGGGACCCCAACTGGAAGGGTGGAAGTGTGGGAGGAGGAACCAAAGGTGGAAACAGGGAAAGAGAAGATGGCAAGGAAGAAGGTGAACCATTAAAGGACAGTGCTGGAGAGGCCAATGGAGTGCAGGGTGTGAAGCAGGAGGGAGGTGGTCCGCGGTGTCAAAGGCCACTGAGATTTGACCGAGAAGAAATTGTTAGTGACTTTATCCAGGGCAGTTGTAGTGGAGTGGAGGGGGTGGAAGCCTGATTGGAGAGGATCAAGGAGGGCGTGTTCAGTAAGATAAGCGATGAGACAGTTGCAGACAAGCCTGGTATGTATTTTAGAGGCAAAGTGGCAAAGAGAAATGGGGCAATAGTTAGGGAGTGAGGTGGGGTCAAGATTAGGTTTTTTTTTTGAATCGGTGAGATGAGAGCATGTTTAAAGGATGTGTGGAAGATGTCAGTCGAGAGGGACATTTTAAATAGGTGAGCAAGGTGGGAGCAGGTGGAGGCAAAGAGGAAGTGATAGAGGTGGGAGGGGATGGGATCCAGAGGCCTGTTAAAAGGGGAGAGGATGAAAGAGAGTGGACTTCACAACACGAGGAAAGGCGGTAGGAGTACAGGAGTTGGTGGCTGGGGGTATAGGAGGGTTGAGTGGAGGAGAAAAAGAGTGAATGGAGGAGGTGATTTCAAGTCTGATGACATTAATTTTAAAAGACAAAAAGGAGGCAGAGTCGATGAAAGAGAGGATGGGAGGTGATAATGGGGACACGGAATTGTGCTGAAGGTGGAAAAAAGGAGGTGGGATTGGAAGACTTTGAAGAGATGAGGGATTTAAAGAAGAATTTTTTTTGTGAGATAGAGGGTGGAACTGTAAGTTGAGAGGATAAACTTGAAGCCTGATGCTTTTGTCTCTGCTCCACAAAATTTGTGCAGCAAACAGATGACCAGAGAGAGAATATATGGGCCAGACAAAGACCCTCCCGTGTGGATGCAGGAAGATGTCAGAAGACTTAACCCCGAATAGGTAAGTGAATGACTTCTGCACAAACATATGAGTTTAGGTGCGTTCGTCTTATGGCTTCTCATGTAAAAGTAATCACATCTGAGACACTGGTCAGATGAAGCAAGTCTCATGCTGAGCAAACTTAAATTGTGTCAGTCTGTCTATGGCTGCCATTACAACTTTGAAAAGAGCACTCAGAATTTCCTCAATGTCTCTTTTCTTAATGGCTCCCTCATAATTTTCCCATTTGACATTGATGTTGTCCAACCTGTCTTGTTTAGTGAAAATGAGGGAGTTTTAGATATCTGATAGTGTCTTTATTAGACTTTTGACCCTCAGCATTTTGTCTAGTTTTATAACTGAATGTTATAATCAGCAAACTCGACTATATGGCTAGATGACTATAAATAGTGATGATGAAAGTACTTCTCATGTAATGTGACAGATGGAATTTTAACCATAAAGATACAAAACCATAGAAAATGCTGTAATTGTATATAACTCTTGAGGTAATTGAACCGTTTTTAAGCTGAAATATAAACATTAGGAATACTAAGCACCTCAGGTGGGGCCGTGTTATACCATAGCAGGGTCATAGGGGACTATAAATTAGGAGTGGACTCCCAAGCCTTAGATAAGGCTCTCTTCACTGTTTTCACATGAGGTGATATGGACCTGTAGTAAATATATACAATACATGAGCCATTATTGCTAATGAGATGAGAGGAACTCTCAATTAATTATTTTAATTGTTTAAAAAATAATAATATTTTTTTAATAAATGTTTCACGTTTTCTCTTTAACATAGTAGCATAGTAACATAGTTGATGAGGTTGAAAATAGACACCAGTCCATCAAGTTTAACCTATTTTGGATCTCCTGCGATCCTGCACTTATATTTGAAATTAATTCAGAGTAGGCAACCGCCAATCTGTTTCAATTGTGAAAATCCCCCCAGACTCAATATTGCAGTCCTATTTTACCCTATATCCACTACTATCCTTCATTTTAATTAACGGTCGTATCCATGGACACACTTTCCGCTAAAAATTTGTCTAACCCTTTCTTAAACATATCTATTAAATCTGCCATCACAACCTTCCCTGGCAATGAATTCCATGTCTTGACTGCCCTTACTGTAAAGAACCCTTTCCTTTGCTGGTTGTGAAATTTCCTCTCCTCTAAACTTAGGGAGTGACCACGTGTCCTGTGTATAGTCCTTGGGGTAAAAAGTTCCCATGAAAGTTCTCTGTATTGATCCCTAATTTATTTGTACATAGTAATCATATCTCCCCTTAGGCGCCTCTTTTCTCAAGTAAACATGCCTAAACTGGCTAACCTTTCCTCATAACTTAATGACTCCATACCCTTTATCAATTTTGTTGCCCTTCTCTGAACCCTTTCTTTTCTAATCTATATTTTATGCTTTATACATTTATCAGGGCTTTTGTTCTTACTGTACTCACCCTATGTTAGCCTACCACTTCCCTCACTGATTATGCCTCACTTACCATAAGGAGTCATAAGCATAAGATGCTGCTGAATCTGCATATGAACATATCTTTGTGCAGAAGAATGGTATAGAAAACAAAGTGTACTTAAAGCCCAAAGTCTTTAATATATTCTAATGGAAACAAATATTTGCATAATCCAAGCATAGAATATTTGCAATTTTGAGTTGTTGTTAAATATTAAAAAAATTGAGCAACTGTTGTTTTTTTTGTTTTGCTTTTTTTAATAATACATTGTTGATGTTTGTAGATCAGCTATGGAGCGAGAGACCCGCTGCTAAGTGATAGGATTCTTTATCCAAATTTTTTTCGCACTGTTCAAAACTATCAGATACAACATGTGGCCATTGCAAAGTTATTGAGAAGTTTTGGGTGGAACTGGGTAGGAATCATCACATCAGATGATGATGCTGGAGAACGGGAGCTGCTACATCTGAGCAAACAATTGTATAATTATGGAATTTGTACTGAATTCCAAATTAAAGTTACTGCTTCACAGGTTAATAACATTCATCCTTTTTTGCAAAATTCATCAACTGAAATTGTTGTTATTTGTGGAACTGTACATGTAACCTTTATAAGTGCTTTGAATAAAGCACAATATTATCTCTTTAACAAGACAATTATCCTTCCAGCATCATGGTCCAATGCAAGAGAACTTATACATCGTGATATGAATGAACTGGTGGATCGTAGTTTGGTATTTGCTCCTCCATTGCGTTATATCCCTGGATTACAGGAACGTTTATACCGTTGTCATCCATCCACCAATGCGAGGGACAAATTACTGGAAGATATCTGGATTTATTATTTTCAGTGCTTTTCAGTAAATTCTCTGAAGAATTATCTCTTTTCACATTTTGCAAATTTAAAACTTCATAACTGCAATGGGAGCGAGAATTTTAAGCAACTGTTAAATTATTCTGGAGATTCAGCCACCTACCAAGTGTATATTGCAGTGCTCAGCATGGCACAAGCTTTACATGATATGTATATGTCTTTCAGTATATATGGAGCAAAGGTTGGTTTAACTATCTCTGAATTTCAACACAAGGTGTGTAAAATTATATAAAATACTCCTGATATATAATAATCCTGTTGTTATTAGAGATGCGCGGTTTGGATTTTGTGAATTCCATCAGATCCGAGTTTTGGGGCTCTATAGATGAACCGAGTCATCTAACCAAATTCGGGTCTGAAAACTAAGAAAAGCGTCATTTCTGGTAAAATGATGGATCTTGCGAGTTTCATATTGATATTGCCCTCCCTCCGTTTCTCATCTGCCATTTTAGAAGAGATAGCATGTGGATAGGAGGGTGGCTGCAGTTCTGTGCTCCGAAAATCATATGTAAGGGGTTAGTTAGGATGAAAGAGGTCATTTATATAACAAGTAATAGCTGTGATTTAACTGCAGTTTATGTAGAGATCAGTCTGCTAGAATAGTGTGCTGATCATTTGGGTGTCAGAGAGTTTGGAGTAGTGGCTACTGGTTTTTATTATAGTTAAGACATCTGAACTAGTGGTGAAAAAGCTAGTGGTGAGAAAACAGGGTACTGTATGACTCTGAGTAACACACCCCCAAAAAAAAAAAGATTTCTTGCTTTTAAAATCCAAAGTATTTGAAAGTGTTTTGACATTGAAAGCAATTTTGTGAAGGGCAGTAACAGAACATCTATACTAAGCAGACATAAAACAGGTGGATATTTGAGTGAGAGCAGCACACCCCAAAAATGTTATATATTCCTTCTTTTAAAATCCAAGGTGTTTCTAGTGAAAGCAATTTTGTGAGGTCAGTCTCAGTGACATCTTTATTAAGCAGTAAAAAAACAACCCTGAGTGTCCTATGATTCTCAGCAGCTCCTTAAATAAATATACATTTTTTTAAGAACTAAAGGCCTGATTCTTTAAGGCATGTATCTGCTGATTTTGAGCGTATTGTATGTAAAATCACTGTGCTCATGCCCAGACCCATGAACGCAGCCCTGTTCCATGTGCCAACGAAAGGAAAGGACACTTACTACAGACTATGATTTTGAGGAGTGAATGTGTTAAATTAAATCCTCAATTTAACACATTGCTTTAATGTATGCCTTTTGCTGTAATAATTTAAGTTCTGAGCAACTCAAAGTCCTGAGTAGTAGGGATGACAGCCCCCCTGCATACTAAAACGTGTGTGTTTAATCTCATGCAACTGTAAAAATGTATTTTATGCTCAGTAGATATTGAGATCATTCTATATTGTATTTCATGGTACCATTTTTTCCTGTGCGTTCTTTTGCAAATGTATAATCCATATAGGTATTGGACGCATCCTGCAGAGTTTTGTGCAGCAGAGCAGAGCAGACCTGCCCCCAATTTCAAAAGCACACAGATCCGAGTCTTGCTGAATTCGGATGGACACAAAGTCTAGATACCTGCATATAACACTGAATGCAAGTTGTGCTCAATATGCATGTCTCCATATATATAATATATGTTCCCTGGTAAAATGAATGGTATGTGATGCTTTAACACCATGGTTGAGACGGTCATACCCAAGTGACATTTCTTATCTAGTATCGTTTTCTCTTAGTCTAAGTCTGGTTCTGGTAATGTATGCTTAAAAAGTCGATTATACTAATACAAAGTGCATTGTGTACATATTTTACTCTTTAGTGCTTCGGTGTTATACCTTTCAAACTTAGTTACATCTGTTTGAAGTTCTATCTTTAATTTAGCTTTTTCATTTTACGTAATTTCTAAATTTCTGTCTACATCAAACGTACATGGTTCTATACACTCGGGCCCATATGGTTCGAGCACTAAAACCACTATATTATACTTATTCTTGCAGATTCTTACAACTTTGAAATACTTATTATTTTACGGCAGCAATGTATATACCTGATGCTGTCCTTTATCTGAGGTATTATAACTTTAACCTTATTTATTGCTTTATTAAACATAAAAAAAAAATATTCAGTTATATGTGGTGCTAAATCTATAACCGGAGATTTAGTCAAGTTATATATAAATTTTCAACAATTTCGACCATAATCACTAAGATCTCACTTTTGTCCTTGACATATTATATTAGGACTAATGTGTGTCATTCTTCATAAGGTACTGGAAATGGTAACATTGGCATATTTTTACTCCATAAAGGAGTTTTAGTACACACCCAACAATTTGTAACTACTCACATTTCACTTAACATAACATGCAATCGGTCAACTGGATATTCTCTCTAGCAATATTCATTATTATCAGACCACCATATTAACCACCTTTTGTTTTGGTGGAGTACCACAATACTCACAAATACATTTTGGAATTGGTGGTAATCCTTTACAATTTCTGAATTCTCTGGTTTTCCTGTTTAGAAAAGAAGCAGAAATGATCTTATTAAAAGCATCCTCATCTAATATATCAGATGGGCTATCACCTTACCAACTTCTCCTCAATTCCTTTCCAAAATATATAAATAACGTGTTGAGGCTTCAAATATCGTTGTTCCCATAAGACAGGCAACAAGGTAGAAGGTTCTTTGCGTCATAAATCGATAACTTTGTAGCTGATTATAAATCACTTCCATCTTGATTAAAGAGTTCTTTAAAACATAACTCAGTCTCTTTATCTGTATTATCTGTATTCAGTTCTGAGTCCTTTGGTTCCTTTAAGCTTGGGTCTTTGACCTGTTTGCATCGGGAACTATGGATCCAAATGTCTTTCTCTGCAATTTTTACAGCAGTCTCAGTCGTTATAGAACTTGTCTTTAGTAGGACCATCCCATCGATCTGTAATGGAACCAGAGTGTAAGAGATTTCTTACCATAAAATAGTCTCTAGGTTGTCTCTTCTGTGTGCAGGCCCAAGAGCAGCTTCTGGTTAAATGTCTTTGTTCAAGTGTTCTTCTGGGTCTTCTGAAGCAACCTTTTGAGATCACAAATTTGGAATGTACTTTTGACCTAAGCATATACCATGCAAAAACACTATTGGCTATATTTTTTCTATGTAAACAGGCACATATATGAAAATATGAGATACTGATATGAGCCTAATATAAAGGCATACCATATAAGACTTATTGCACAAAAGTGCTTTTTGCTGCCACTTAGAGTCTACACATATATAATGGAATTTAATGGCAAGTAAAACACTGTTACCATTTATATAGGATATTTAAAATCTTATTAATATCCTATCTGCTATATAAGAACTAGAGATACTGATATGAGCCTAATGTAAAGGTACATCATATAAGACTTATTGCACAAAAGTGCTTTTTGCTGTCACCTAGAGTCCATACATATATAACAGAATTTAATGATAAGTGAAACACTGTTGCCATTTTATATAGGACACTTAAAATCTTATTAGTATCCTATCTGCTATATAAGGACTAAGCAATAACAGCATTTACTTCTCATTGCTGTCACCTAGAGTCCATAGATATATGACATAATTATAAAGTTTAATGGCAAGTGTAACACTATTACCATCTACATAATAGGATACCTTATTGGTATTCCACCCGTCATATAGGGATATATTAATAGCAGCATCTTACACATTCTTGACCTCAATATAGGTCATTGATCCTGTTTACATACATATTTACAAGGGATTTACTATCAGCAGGTACTTGATTGAAACGCTGTAGATATGAGATCGGCCCCCACACAGGGTCTCCTATTTTTTATTCTATTTCTTCAACACTATTTTTTAAAATATTTCGCTCTTTTAGTTAGGTTGTATATCTTTTCAAGCCATTTTAATGCATATCAATAAAATTTAATGTATCAAAATAATTACCCATTATACCTGGAGTGCTATATAGGTCTTTCTCTTTGTCCTGCTCCTTGGATGCATATATCCATGTATGTTGACTTAAGCACCCCCTCACATAGCAAAATAATTTTGAAAGTGAGGTTGGTAAATATTTAGTGCGGAGTGGTTTTCCCTTTCCCTTACCTTCACCCTTTTTCCCTTTTTTTTTATATCTTCTGAAGCTTCTGCAACTGTTTAGACAACTGTATGAAATTTTGAGCAGTTAGATCATGATGCAGAGTGAAGTCTGTGGATTAATAACGTATCTTGGCTGAAGTCCAATAACAGTTCATATGGAGAGAGATTGAGAAGAGGTTTAGAAGTGATTATAATACCATGATAAACTAAAGAAGTGCCATTCCTGTTTCTTTAATAAGCTTAGTTATTGTTACTCCATTTATTATTTCAACTTTCTCTAAAGCTTGAGCATGATATAGTGTATAAAGTTTGAATCTATTCCCATCATATTACACATTTTTTGAAACACTTTTTCTCTGAAATGAGTCCACTCTCTGGGTGAACTACATCTACATACAAATTCTGGCAAAATCGTCTTAGCAATAAGTTGTATTATGTCTGAGGCAGTTAACTAGGCCTCATCCCACCAACATGTATCAATACCAACTAGCACATACTGTAACCCACTTAACTTTATTTCTCTTAATTAAATAAAATCAATACACTAATTTGTAGCCTCTGAAAAGGTTATATTATATTAGGCAACTGTCTGAGCTTAGCAGGCACTATCTTTCCTTCAATGTTCTTAATACAAATTATACTTATTTCACATTTAGTCTTAGCAACTGTAGTATTTTCTTGGCATTCCAACAAGATATATCAATTTTAATGTTGTTATCTGCTCCCATGTATACTAAGTAACCAATGAGCACTTTCTGTAAAGCTAGTAACAACATTTCTTTTTTTTAATTCTAGTAAGACTTTATCTGTCTGTTTGGTATGTGCCTGCCACTTAATGGCTTTAGCCTCTTTTGTTAACTGTATAGCCTCTATCAGTTGCTTGACTGTTTGTGCATGTTATATAGGTGTTCCTGTTGATGTTAGGTAACCCCTATGTTTTCAAATAATTCCAAAATCATAAACTACAGCGTTCAGTAAATACGCGTAACGTAAATGTCACGGGCACTAGGAGTCTTTACCCAGGGATCACCAGGTGATAAGCTTACCAGAGCAGTATAGGTGGTAATATGGTACTCTGGTAGCAGGGTGATCACGAAACAGGAGACAGCAGATGATAGAGATGCTCAGGAAAGTCTATGACTAGCAGCACTGGTGGTATATATGTAGTAATACACGAGGAACTGTATGGACAAAGGACACGTGAGGGAAGTCAGTGGTCTGCGGTAGCAAGTTGTACCACTGCTATAGTGAGGAGGAATGTCCAACAGAAACGAGGAGGTGATGAGAGTCAGCGGTCTGCGGATAGCAAGTTGTACCGCTGTCTGAGTGAAGGAATGGAATCCAAGTGGAGGTATCCGGGGAGTCAGTGGTCTGCGTTAGCAAGTTGTACCACTGCTATGTGAGAGGATACTGGAACAGGTGACACGGGAAACAGGGATCAGTGGTCTGCCTCTAGCAAGTTGTACCACTGAATATATATGTGAGGAGGAGCACGGGGAGAGACTGCAATACAGAGGATACACGGGCACCTTGAACTTGATCCACAATGACATGCACAATATAGTAATGACTGAACAGCACTGCAATAATATAAAGTCACAGAAACTATCCGGCAACAGATAACACAGTCAATGATGGCAATAGTCTCAGCGGATAGTAAACTCCAGAGGAGAACAACTCAGTCCAGCAAGATATGCAATACACCAGCACAGTCAATGAGAAGTATGCATACCGTGGTTCAGGAGCAGGCTGTCAGACAGGAGTGCAGAGATACCTGAACGGCTGGAGGCCGGCAGGATGCGAAGTCCCTGGAGGGTGAAGCGGTAATCAAGTAGGTGCAGCGCACAGGTAGGTAGACCAGCAGGGGAACAAATACTCAGGAAGCAGTAGTATGTAGAACTGGACTCCTGGAGGACCCTGAAGAGTAGCGATGGTCTAGACGAGATGAAAGCAGTGAGGCGCAGATCCGATGCAGACTGGCGAGTAGAGACCAGCGGGAACACGGAGAAGCACGGAGAGCGGATCAGCTGTTGTAGAACGAGTAGAACTGAGGAGTAGCAGCCAGCAGGACTCTGCAGGTACACGGAGGTAGCGGATAGCAACCAGCAGGTGCAGCCACGATGAAACACGGGAGAGCAGAGCTGAGCTGGAACTGTTGAGCACGGAGAGCAGCGGATAGGAATCAGTTGTAGCAGTCTCGAGGAAACACGGGAGAGATGAGATGAGCTGAAGACTGAAGCGCACGGAGGCAGCAGATAGGAATCAGCCAAACAGTCACGATGAAACACAGAAGGGTTGAAGTGGTCTGAGGACTGTAGTGCACGGAGGCAGCGGATAGGAATCAGCTAACAGTCACGATGAAACACGGCAGAGTTGAAGTGGTCTGAAGACTGTAGTGCACGGAGGCAGCGGATAGGAATCAGCTAACAGTCACGATGAAACACAGAAGGGTTGAAGTGGTCTGGAAACCACAGGAGTAGAAGTGGTCTGGGAACCACAGGAATCAGCAGCGCTGAATACACGAGGAAACACAGGAACACCTTCAGAGGCTCATGGGGAATGAGACTCCAAGATCAGGCCACGTGGTATTGACCACAGGTGCTTAATATAGGGAGTGTTGCCTGATCTGCCAATTAAGTTAAAGGAACAGGTACTGAAGGGTTTGAAAGGGCTGCGCATGCGCAGACCCTCAGGATGGTGGACGGCCACGGTTCCTAAACATACGGGAAGAAGCACTCACAGTCCGGTGAGTGACAGTAAATCTGTGTAAATGTCTACTCGTTTTCCTTTACCTAGTTGACATGTTCTGATGAGTGCTGTTATCTCATTATGTATAGTGATTGCACATCCTGTCACTGTCACTGGTGAGCTATCATGCGTTTATCTATAAAACATTTTTATCAGTAAAGAAACTTTAATCTAAATTCTCCAATGTAGTCTCAGAAAATTCTGGTAATACAGAAAAAAACTTACACATTTACTTAATTCAATAATGCTCCTTGTCTTCCTTGTCATGTGAGGTTTCTAAGGCAATGATGTAGCAATATTGAGATTCTGACATTTGCATATTATAATGTTAGAAGAATTAATGCAATTTAATTTAATTTTTCATTTCCCATTGTATAAACCATGCTACAGACACATGTCTAGTCTGTGCATTATTCAGGAGTTGTGTGACAACACGAGGGACAAACAAATGTAACCCACGCTGCAACACAATATCCTGTATCTGTTCCACAATAATAGCTGCCATGGCTATAAACCTTTAACATAAAGTTTATGCTTTTGCTACCTATCTAATTGTACACTAATTATCTGTTAAATATCCTAAAACAGTGTTATCTTCAGTACAATAGAAAACATTTCTTATAATTGTAGATGCCCAATGCCGGGGTAAAGTCTTTTAATCTCTTCAGCTGCCTCAATGAATTCAGGAGTATATGCTAGATAATGTTTTTAGACTTTATCCAGCATACAGCTGTGGCTGAAAATCCTAATATTCACTGGCTACAGAATTGTGACATATCAAGAAATAAATGTACTGCTTTTATTTCTTTTTATTTTCACTATTCTGAAGCAGAAGGTGGTCAAATATCAGGACCACCCTTTAGGAAATCTAAATATCTCTGGCCAGGTGTCCAACAATTTAATCTTTTTAATCGATAAATGAATTTTCTCCTTCTTGGATACTTCTGAAAGAAAATACAATAATTATTTAGTTTCTTAACTGCAGAACATCATTCACATATTCCGGTTTTCTAGTCTCCTGTGGGTAAAAAAAAGATTGCAAATTATTCTGCACACATTATAACAAATAATTAGAACTGTCTATAAAGCTTTATAAAGATTGAACCCCCCTGTTGGCAACAGCAAAAACAATATTCTGAATACTTCTTAGTAGCATTAAAAATCAACGCTGCGCAATCTACGACTGAGATCTGCATTGGTATGCAGGGCGGAGTCAATCATTTCTCCGTTCGATGGTATAGGCTCAGAACACAGAAAGTTTTCCATGTACTGAACTCCTCCTCTTGGCATGAAAAATGAAAAATCCACCCAATCCCATAAGACGAGGGAGATGGGAGGAGAGACATCTTTGTAAAATGGTGACTCTCCAAAAAACAATTGTCTGACGCAGCTATAAATTTCACAAACTCCCTATGTAAACCACTACACAGATGTTATTTTCAAAGCAAACCAACTATTATTTTCAATGCAACTATTTTCTGATAAAGCTAACATAACAGATTTTGTTGCCGTACTTCAAATATCAATTATTCTACTTCAAAACAGCAAAGAATTCTCAAAGTTTAAACACACACACACATTGTGTTCTATGTGCACACTACATGCCAAAATATTATGCAATCGCTCTAAAAATGTTTTAACATACATTTCATCTGCAAAATTACTATTTCACTATTTAAAACACATTAAATACCTTACTTAAATACTCATCTTATGCCTTTCTGCCGATTCAATCAGCAAAGTCCCTTCCAATCTGGGTGTAACCCTGTCTTTTGCAGTTGCTCGCTGTTAAACCGAAAAATACTATTTATTTACTTAATACCCCCATAGAAGTTCTTTAAACCGTAAATTTAATCTGTACATCTTCCAGATTCATAAAACCAACATATTTTCTGACAATATATATTTTTTTCTCCTATCTTCCTGCCGTTCTGAAAATTACTACGCATATTAAAACCAGATGTTTCACTGAACACACACTGAAATCACACAAAAAAACTTCTGGAATGCACATCTACAAGATAAACTTACATTTGCAATGGGACATTTATCTGTGCTTCATCATTACACAAGTCTTAACAGCAGGGCCGGACTGGGACTAAGAATCAGCCCTGGCAATTAAATTACACAGGCCCACCTGAGGCCCAGTAGGAAAGAAATTGTGTGCCGCCGCATAGCGGCGGCGCCGAAAAGGGCGTGGCCACATTGTGGTGTGGGTGTGGCCAACATGGGGCATTGATACATACATTATAATAAAACATTACATTTATCACACCCTCCCATCCACATCACGCCATCTCCCCAGACACATTATGACACCCCCAGCCCACTGTACTTATCTATGCTTCTGGTGCTGCTGACATCCATCAGCATAGAGTGAGCAGGGAAGCTCTTAGTCTCACGAGATTACCACATCTTGTGAGACTTAGAGCTCCTCGGCTTGCTCTGCAGGCTGTGTCCTGTCCAGGGACTGGGAGCAGCTATCCGCTCATTCCTCCTAACCAGAGCTGGATTAACGCTCGGTGGGCACGGGGTATTTAAGACAGGGGGTCCCTATTATGTAACATGGTTATCATATTAGACAAAATGTTAGACAAATACACAGGCAATACTGTGTGCAATACTGTTAGTTGCACGCAGCTTTGCCTTCACAAGCAGTACAGTGTGAAGTGGGACTTACCTCCCAACTGTCCTTGTAGTCGGACCAAATCTCACTAAACGAGACAGTCACCAAAATTTGGGAATTCCCCACCAGTGTTCTTGTCACTTTCACCACCTGTGGCTGCTGGTGTCTTTAGTAGCTGCTTGTCTGGATCCTCGAATGCTGGAGGCCCTATTTTGAAAAAAAAAATGGGTACATGTAATTTAGAAACCTCCAACCAGCCCTGGGGGTAAATGTATCATACCCCGGTTTTCTCAACTCGCGGGAGATCGTAGTCTTCGCAGCTTAAATTTAAAGCGGCGCTGCCTTGTAAAGGGAGGTTTCCCTTTACAAGGCAGCGCCGCTTTAAATTTAAGCTGCGAAGATGCCGATCTCCCGCGAGTTGAGAAAACCGGGGTATGACACATTTACCCCCCGGTGTTTAATCAATGCAACCCATGTTTTATAATTAGGCCTCCCTCCAGACTAAACATTAAAATACTAGCATTCACGTTTAATAAACCTATATACCTCCCTCCAAACAACCCCAACAATAAATTAAATCGCATTTACGTTTAAGAAATATACCTATTTCCCACAACCATCACTGTCATTAAATAATTCCTATTCACATTTAAAAATAGACGTTATTTTTTTCCCAAACAGCCCCACTTTCAATTAATAGCCCCCAAAACATATTATGCCACAATAGTGCCCCAGTTCGTACAATAGTACGCCCAAATGATATTTGTCTCTTATTTCCCCCCCCAGTGGCATACTGTTTCTTATTATTACCCCCTTCCCCGAGTGGCATACTGTCATGTCTCTTATCCCCCCCCCCAGTGGCATACTGTCATGTCTCTTATTCCCTCCCCTTCCAGTGGCATACTGTTTCTTATTATCCCCCCCCCCAGTGGCATACTGTCTTGTGTCTCATTTCCCCCCCCCCCAGTGACATACTGTTTGTTATTATTCCCCCCCCCTCCCCGAGTGACATACTGTCATGTCTCTTATTCCCTCCCCTTCCAGTGGCATACTGTTTCTTATTATCCCCCCCCCCAGTGGCATACTGTCTTGTCTCTTATTTCCCCCACCGTGGCATCCTTTCACTTCTCCCCATTTTCTATGTACAATCCTCCTCCCCCCCTTTATTGTACTCACCTGCATGTCTCTACTCGTTTCCGCTGTCGTCTGCCTTTTTCTGCTGTCCGCTCCTCTGACAGCTGCAGGACCCGGCCAGGACATGTAGCGCTGCGCGCGACACATTTCCTCTGGTGGCTGGTTCCTGGGGAGGAGCCAGCCACCAGGAAGCCTGTCAGTGACAGGCTGTACGACTCTGACTGCCCTGGACGCGATCATGTGAGTATACAAATGCTCACATGATCGCTGCGCAGGGGAACGGACCGGCCCAACTGACCATCGGCCCTTCTGGCAAATGCCAGAAGTGCTAGATGGCCAGTCCGCCCCTGCTTAACAGGCACTACAAAAAATCAGACTATCTTTAGCCTATTGTATTCACAAAACAAACTTATTTCTTCTCAAGATGATAAAGAAATTAAATGTCCAGCATTTACCGCAATAAAACTGAGTATCAGTATAGACAACACAAGTACAAGACAAATGTATAAAACAAACAATTCACTTTTCAAGGTTTGCAATTGTAAAAACAGATGAAGTGTTTCACAGTGGGCAGTTATTAGCTTTATTACCAGTTTTAGCTCGATGTATTTCCAACATCTGCAAACCATCAGGACAATATAAAAAATCTCAACCCATTCAGTTTCCTTATTTATTTTTTTCTTTCAGGGAGAGATGAAACATGATAAGATTATATGCTGCGCTGGTTGTATAATTATATATTTATTTCTGCTTTCCTTTGAAATTTATCCAATTTTTTTATTTTTTTTCACTGCTCATGTCACTTATTAACAACTATAAATTAAATAACATTTTAACGTCTAGGTTCAAAATTAAAATTCCACATTTAAAAAAACACATTTTATATTTCTGTAATTCTTTTCCTTGCATTCCCCCTTTTTTTTAGAGTTTTAATGAAGTCAGGATTTAAAACTCTATAGGCACTCTTACTTATTTGCCCTGGGGGAGCCACGCCCTTTCTCTCTTTAAAAACAGCTAACTCCATCCCGACTTAGTTTATTTAAGGGATGCATCCATCATGAGAAACCGGCATTTCTACTTATATTTTATAACTTATTTTTTTCCCAAATAAGTCTACCGAGTAGATCACAAAACATCACAACGCTTTCTGCCAAGTATAGGTCATCAGCCTATACTGCAAAAGCATTTCATTTAACACATTAACTTTGCAAGTCACAACTCTTAACTGTGCATACAGCTTTACAGTGTTAAACACTAAAACACTAAAACACTAAAATGTCATTTGCCAGTTATGGGTGGCTAGCCCATACCGGAGAAAAAGCACATTTTAGCAACATTTAAACTAACAATATTTTCTTAAGTTACTAAGTATCAGCAGAAACACATTAAATTAACTACTACACATTTAGCAATAAGGTCCAAAGTTACTTTACATATCAGCATCCACCCCCACCCTCTTCTCACTCACTGCTTCGGTACCTCAATACACTTCGGAGAATAGATATATTTATATTTAACACATCTGACACTCACCAGTGCAGAGGAGTGTAGGTAATCCCCCTTGTCGAAGCAGTCATGAAGAGAGTAAGGTGTGGTATGTGATACTCATAGGACGATAGCCCCCAGCTTGTATAAGTTATTTTCTTTCCGTCTCTTTCAATAATAAATGAGATGAGCAGGTTTCCAAAATATATAATTTCAATAATTTATTAAAAAGGTATTATACATAGATAGAGCCATACTGGATGAAGCAGACATACGCCCAGGGTCTCAAATGCCAATTGAACCCCATATATTTGATTCACTCCTACATTTATAGAGATTATATTCTTTATTACTTTAAAACACACCTTCCCAGCTTACATCACTGCTGGCACTCTATCATTAAAATAACATGTTCTATTGGACGGACAGCTTGACCTTTAACGGTGCCAATATTTCTTTGAACAAATCCAGTGATATTGTTAAATACAATCACATGACAATTATCTAATCTTTTTTGTTCATGAATTGTGCAGTAACGGAAAATTACTAAAGATGTGTCTTTTGTTATACAATATATGTATTGTGCAACACGTTCTCTTAAAAGTACAGACCCTAATCTTAAATATTAGCTTATATGTATTTCTGTTAGTTTGATAAAAGTTACTTTAACACCCTCCTCAATGTGTCAGTTCTGTCCCTCTTCAATGTGGCAGTGCTGTCCCTCTTCAATGTGGCAGTGCTGTCTCTCTTCAAAGTATCACTGCTGTCCCTCTTCAATGGGTTAGTGATGTCCCTCTTCAAAGTATCACTGCTGTCCCTTTTCAATGTGTCAGTGCTGTCCCTCTTCAAAGTATCACTGCTGTCCCTTTTCAATGTGTCAGTGCTGTCCCTCTTAAATGTATCACTGCTGTTCCTCTTCAGTGTGTCAGTGATGTCCCTCTTCAATGTATCACTGATGTCCCTCTTCAAAGTGTCAGTGCTGTCCCTCTTCAATCTGTAAGTGCAATCCCTCTTCAATGTGTCAGTGCTGTCCCTCTTCAAAGTATCACTTCTGCCCCTCTTCAATGTGACAGTGCTGTCCCCTTCAATGTGTCAGTTCTGTCCCTTTCAATTTGTCAGTGCTGTCCCTCTTTAATGTATCAGCGTTGTCCCTCATCAATGTATCACTGCTGTTCCTCTTCAGTGTGTCAGTTCTGTCCCTCTTCAAAGTGTCACTGCTGTCCCTCTTCAATGTGTCAGTGCAATCCCTCTTCAATGTGTCAGTGCTGTCCCTCTTCAAAGTATCACTTCTGTCCCTCTTCAATGTATCAGTGTTATCCCTCATCAATGTGTCAGTGCTGTCCCTCTTCAATGTGTCAGTGCTGTCCCTCTTTAATGTCTCAGTGTTGTTTCTCTTCATTGTATCACTGCTGTCCCTCTTCAATGTATTATTGCTGTCCCTCTTCAAAGTATCACTTCTGTCCCTCTTCAATGTGTCAGTTCTGTCACCTTCAATTTGTCAGTGCTGTCCCTCTTCAATGTATCAGTGTTGTCCCTCATCAATGTATCACTGCTGTTCCTCTTCAGTGTGTCAGTGCTGTCCCTCTTCAAAGTGTCAGTGCTGTCCCTCTTCAATCTGTCAGTGCAATCCCTCTTCAATGTGTCACTGCTGTCCCTCTTCAAAGTATCACTTCTGTCCCTCTTCAATGTATCAGTGTTGTCCCTCATCAATGTGTCAGTGCTGTCCCTCTTCAATCTGTCAGTGTTGTCCCTCTTCAAAGTATCAGTGTTGTCCCTTTTCAATGTGTCAGTGCTGTCCCTCTTTGAAGTATCACTGCTGTTCCTTCCAATGTGTCGGTGCTGTTCCTTTTTTTTTAATGTTTCACACATGCTGTCTAATGGTTGCCTACTTGGTGTATCTTCTTTTGTAAAATGAAAAGGTAATTAACCTAGACATCTGTGATGAGGATGATGATGAGGGTGATGACATTCTTGTCATTGAGTCAGATGATCACTGTTAACCCATTAGCAATAATTTGTTAAAACCCCTATATATTCTATAGTTCCACAAACAGCAGCCAAAAGGCTCACTTTGTGGAGTCCCAAACAATTCAAGCACTTCTGCCACAAAAGTGTGGTTTGTTAAACTATGTGCATTTATTTTTTAACATTTTTCCCAAGGACAATTCCATCTTGCACTATTTTGCATTATAGAATCGGTCTATCATTTTATGTAAAATTGTATTCTGATGATGCCGCTGTGACAGCTCACTGGGTAGGTGTATTACCAGCAGCAGCACCAGTAAACTTGCTGTGGAACTGTAATTGTATGAAATTGGCACAGGATTCTATTTTGAAGCACAAGGATGATCACTGTAATTGTATGGCAGAGTTGCACTAAAAGGACCAGACGACGAATATAGTTCACTGACCAAAATGAGTGAAAGTTGTGAAGAGATCATTGCAAAATAGACTGTAAATGACTGTAAATAAATGTTAATGCTATACATACTAATGTATGTACAAAAACAGTTTGAAATAAAAAATTTGCCTATTTTTCACAATTTTTTACTATATCTAGATCAAAAACTAAAACACATATTGATTTTTTTATACACCACCAGAACCAAAACCAAAATAGAAAGATGGTTTTAAAATCAAAACTAAAACATGGGGGTCTGCACACATCTCTAGTTTTATATATATATATATATATATATATATATATATATATATATATATATATATATATATATATATATATATATATATATATATATTGTGCTATATAGAATAATTTAGAAGATCTCATGAGATTCAGTTCACCAATGGATATGGAAACAAATTTGAATAAATTGGAAAGTTTCTATAGTTTGCAAATTGCATTTTCATCTTTGATATCACATAGAACTTTACAAATATTTTTATATCATTGATCAGTTGTATCACATAACATTCCCAATAGTATTAACAATCATCTTAATAAAAGAGATCATACTTACAATATATCTTTCAATGCAGTATAGTGTTTCTACAGCTGGTACATGACTGTGTACAACATGAGTGGTATTTAACAATTAACTTTTATTGTCTTGGGCCAATTAGCTAGAAATTATTTCTCCAGTTTGGCATGAACAGGTTATCAATATTACTATCCTTTTGGCCTGATTGCTCTATATTTATGACCTTTTCATAAGGTGGACATTTTCTGATAATTATCTAATCCTAATCTACAAGAATCTTTTTCAAATTTATCCTGAAATGTAAATTAGTCAAAAAGAAATATTCTCAGATATGCCTCCAGGTTCGGCACAACCATTAGGCAAACCAACATTTATTTATATAGTGGCAGCAGATTCCTTAGCACTTTACAATTAGGAACTAACATTAATAAAACAATACTGGGTAATACAGACAGACAGAGAGGTAAGTGGGCCCTGCTCACAAGCTATCAATCTATTGGACAATGGGAGTTTGAAACACAAGGGCATGTGTTACATCATATTGCACATTGGACCAGCTAGAATGCAAATATAAAAATTATTGAGTGGGCTGTGTGATCAGTCACATAGTAATGTTGGTCAGAGGGTTGTTGTCTTGTGTTATCTGTGTAGAGGGTGATAAATAGAGTAAGCTAGGGAGATTAAGATGCTCGTTAAGGAATATCATAACCTTGTCTGAAGAAGTGGATTTTCAGAGACCACTTGAAGGTTTGAAGACTAGAGGAAAGTCTTATTGTGCAAGGGAGGGAATTCCACAAAGTAGGTGCAGCCTGAAAAAAGTCCAGTAACCAGGAATAGGAGGGTGTGATGAGAGTGGAAGATAGAAGCAGAAGTTGTATAGAATGGATGTGTCGAGTTAGGAGATATTTTTAGGCAAGTGAGGAGATATGGGAAGCATGGTGGCTTAGTGGTTAGCACTTCTGCCTCACAGAATTGGGGTCATGAGTTTGATTTCCGACCATGGCCTTATTTGTGTGGAGTTTGTATGTTCTCCCCATGTTTGTGTGGGTTTTCTCCCACACTCCAAAAACATACTACTAAGTTAATTGTCAGTCTTCAAAATTTACCTTAGTTTGAGTGTGTATGTTAGGGAATTTAGACTGTAAGCTCCAGTGGGGGAGGGACTTAAGTGAGTGAGTTCTCTGTACAGCGCTGGGGAGTTAGTGGCACTATATAAATGATGATGATGAGATGTATGTCGCAGCAATTTTGTTGACGACTTTGTATGTTAATAGAATAATTTTACATTGGATTCATTGAAAAATAGGCAACCAATGTAGAGACTGACAGAGTGGCACGGAAAGGAAAATCAATCTAGCTGCTGCATACAAAATAGATTGTAAGGGTTCAAGTCTGATTTTGGGAAGACCAGTAAGGAGGAAATTGCAATAGTCGATGCGATAGATGATGAGTGTATGAATTAAGGTTTTTGCAATGTCTTGTGTGAGATATGTGCGTATTGTGGAAATGTTCTTTAGATGTATGTAACATGATTTAGATATAGAGTCAATATAGGGAACAAAGGACAGTTCTGAGTCAAGGATTACACCTAGACAGCAAGCTTGCGGGGTGGGATTTATGGTCATGTTATCAACAGAAATAGAAATGTCAGAGAGGATGCTCCTGTATTTGGGTGGGAATAATATTAATTCAGGTTTTGAAAGATTGAGTTTAAGTTGGCGAAAGGACACTGAAAGAGCGATTAGATAGGTAGGATGAGAACCAGGATTGCACAGTGCCTTCAAGACCTAGGGTTTGTAGCATTTGTATGAGGAGAGAGTGGTCAACAGTTTCAAATTCAGTAGAGAAATCCAGGAGCATTAGAAGAGAATAATGGTCTTCAGTTTTTGCTGTGATCAAATCATTGATAGCCTTTGTCAGGGCAGTCTCTGTGGAGTGTTGAGAGTGAAAGCCTATTTCTGCACTACTTGTCTATTTATATGGAATACTGCTAAGAGGTAATTCTTAAAATACCCTTGCTTTTTGCTTTTACCCATTTTATCACAATGTTTCACAAATTGCTTTTCTTAGTCTCATTTCATGGCATGATCTTTAGGACTGTGTCATCTTTCACCCCTCCACCAACACACAAATTTGTTCATATTGCACCTGCATTACTCCACTCACCTCTATCTAACACCCATGAACTGTTGTCCTATTTATTATCTCTAACAAGTACAGCCTCCACCTGTCGCCAGAAAATAAAAGGCCACACATCTTACAATCCCCTTGCCTATCTTTCGCTCACTCTGCTTCTATTAGCTGGTGATATATCACCTAATCCAGGTCCCCCACACTCCTCACACACACATACATCAGAACACTACCGTTCTATAGCAAACCTCAAACACATCACCTGTCTACCCTCTCTTCCCAAGTCCTTTAAATGTGCCCTTTGGAATGCACGATCTGTTTGTAACAAACTTACCTCCGTTCATGATCTCTTCCTCTCAAAAAACCTCAACCTTCTGGCAATAACAGAAACATGGCTCATGCAATCAGACACTGCCTCACCTGCAGCCCTCTCACATGGTGGCCTCCATCTCACCCACACCTCCAGACCTGAAGGCAGACAAGGAGGTGGGGTTGGACTACTTCTCTCCCCACAGTGCACATACACAGTTCTACCAAATGTCCCATCACTCACGTTCACATCTTTTGAAGTACATGCTATTCGCATTTTTAATCCATTCTCCCTACGTGTTGCGGTGATCTATCGTCCCCCTGGAGCACACCAACAATTTATTGAGGATTTCTCTGCATGGCTCCCTCACTTCTTATCTTCAGACATCCCCACCATCATCATGGGTGACTTCAACATCCCCATTGATAACCCACCTTCCAAAGCTGCTTCCAAACTACTCTCTCTAACATCCTCACTTGACCTTTCCCAGTGGATTGAATCATCTACTCATAAGGATGGCCACTGCCTTGATCTTGTTTTCTCTAGACTATGCTCAGTTTCTTATTTTATTAATACACCCTTCCCCCTCTCGGATCATCACCTTATCAGCTACACTCTCACCCCCACTGCTCTAACCTCTCTACTGTCTAACTCTACCAAGCCTCCTCATACTCGTAGAAATCTTAATTCTATTAATCTTCAACAATTTTCCACCTCTCTCCAACACCTTCTCTCCCCTATCTCTACATTCTCATCCCCTGAGATGGCAGTACCTCATTTTCACCTAACCTTAGCAACGGCCCTTGATCAAGTGGCTCCAGCGACACTTCATACTACACGTCGACTTCGATGTCAACCGTGGCACACCAAAGCAACACGAAATCTTCAAAAACTGTCCCGTAAAGCAGAACGTCACTGGCGTAAATCTCGAAGCTCTAATGACTTCTTCACATATACTTCTGTCTACCACTCCTATCGAAATGCTCTGGACACTGCAAAACAAACATACTTTCAATCTCTTATCTATGCTCAGGCTTCTAACCCCAAACGCCTTTTCAATACATTTAATCATCTTCTCAATCCTCCCACCCCGAACCCTCCATCTACTATCAGTGCTCAGGATCTTGCTACCTACTTCAAGGACAAGATTGATAAGATCAGACTAGAAATGGTATCCTCCTCCTCAACAAGCCATCAGCTCATTTCCTTCTCACTACCCTCTGACACCCTTTCTTCATTTGACCCCACAAATGAAGAGGAAATTTCTACGCTCTTCTTATCTTCCTACTCTACCTCCTGTCCTCTTGATCCTATTCCCTCGCAAATTGGTAGATCCCTGTCTTCTGTGCTCATTTCACCTCTAACTCAAATCTGTAATCTCTCACTCTCTACTGGCATCTTTCCATCACTATACAAGCATGCAGTGATTACTCCTATTCTAAAAAAACAAAACTCCGACCCAAACTCTCTCTCAAATTACCGTCCCATCTCTCAGCTCCCTTGCCCCTCCAAGCTTCTAGAGAGACTTGCCTACACTCGCCTCACACGCTTTCTTTCCGCAAACAACCTGTTGGATCCTCTTCAGTCTGGCTTTCGTTCTCAACACTCCACAGAGACTGCGCTGACCAAGGTTGTTAATGATCTGATCACTGCTAAGACTGAACGCCATTACTCTCTCCTAATTCTCCTTGATCTCTCGGCTGCATTTGACACCGTTGACCACTCTCTTCTCATACAAACGCTGCAATCCCTAGGTCTTCAAGACACAGTTCTATCCTGGTTCTCATCTTACCTCTCTAATCGCTCTTTCACTGTTAATTTCTCTGGAGCCACATCTGCTCCGCTTCCCCTATCAGTTGGAGTACCACAAGGCTCGGTGCTAGGTCCTCTGCTGTTCTCTATCTATACCGCTTCTCTTGGAAATCTAATAAGTTCCTTTGGCTTTCAGTATCATCTCTATGCGGATGATACCCAAATCTATCTATCCTCTCCTGATATCTCGACATCTGTGTTGTCCCGTGTAACTGACTGTCTTTCTGCCATTTCATCTTGGATGTCCTCTCGTCAACTCAAACTTAATCTTTCTAAAACAGAGTTAATAATATTCCCACCCGCCAACAAGAGCATACCTGACATTTCTATCTCTGTTGATAACATGACCATAAATCCCACCCCACAAGCTCGCTGCCTAGGTGTAATCCTTGATTCACGCCTATCCTTTGTTCCCCACATTGACTCTATATCTAAATCATGTTACATACATCTAAAGAACATTTCCAGAATCCGCACATATCTCACACAAGACACTGCTAAAACCTTAATTCATGCACTAATCATCTCCCGCATTGACTATTGCAATTCCCTCCTTACTGGTCTTCCCAAAAACAGACTCAAACCCCTAAAATCTATTTTGCATGCTTCGGCAAGACTGATTTTCCTTGCAAATAGCTATTCCTCTGTTGAATCACTCTGTATGTCTCTACACTGGCTGCCTGTCTTCTACCGAATCCAATATAAAATACTTTTACTAACCTACAAGGCCATCAACAAAGCTGCACCAACATACATCTCCTCTCTTGTCTCAAAATATCTCCCAACTCGGCAACTCCGTTCTGCAAAAGATCTGCATCTCTCATCCACCCTCATTACATCCTCCCATTCCCGGTTACAGGACTTTTTTCGGGCTGCACCCACTCTATGGAACTCTCTCCCTCGCACAATAAGACTCTCCTCTGTTCTACAAACTTTCAAGCGTTCTCTGAAAACCTACCTATTCAGACAAGCTTATAATATTCCTCAACCACCATCTTAACCTCACTACCTTTAGCCTGTTACACAATTTCACACAAGACAACTACCCCCGGACCAACATTGTTGTGTGACAGGATCATTTAGCTTATGAGTCACCCTACCTTTGCAGTCTGGCTGGGCCAAGATGCAAAATGTATACTTAACCTCATGTGTCAATCTCCCATTGTCCCATAGATTGTAAGCTTGCGAGCAGGGCCTTCTCACCTCTCTGTCTGTTTTACCCAGTTTGTTTATTAGTTTATTACGTTTGTCCCCAATTGTAAAGCGCTACGGAATATGTTGGCGCTATATAAATAAATGATGATGATGATGATGATGATGATTGAGTTTAAGTTGGCGAAAGGACACTGAAAGAGCGATTAGATAGGTAGGATGAGAACCAGGATTGCACAGTGCCTTCAAGACCTAGGGTTTGTAGCATTTGTATGAGGAGAGAGTGGTCAACAGTTTCAAATTCAGTAGAGAAATCCAGGAGCATTAGAAGAGAATAATGGTCTTCAGTTTTTGCTGTGATCAAATCATTGATAGCCTTTGTCAGGGCAGTCTCTGTGGAGTGTTGAGAGTGAAAGCCTGACTGAAGGGAATCCAGTAGGTTGTTTGCTGTAAGAAAGTGTGTGAGACGAGTGTAGGATATTCTCTAGAGAAACTTGGAGGGGCCTTTGGAGCTTAGCGATTGGGCGGTAATTAGAGAGAGAATGATTGGGTCAGAATTTTGTTTTTTCAAAATAGGAGTATTCACAGCATGCTTGAATAGTGATGGAATAATACCAGTAGAGAGAGAGATTACAGATTTTAGTGAGAGGTGAAATGAGCACAGGAGACAGGGTTCTACCAATTTGTGAGGGAATGGGATCAAGAGAACAGGAGGTAATGTAGGAAGACGAGAAGAGAATAGAAACTTCCTCTTCATTTGTGAGATCAAATGAAGAGAGAGTGTCAGAGGGTGCTACAAAGGAATTAAGCTGACTGCTTGTCGGGGGAGATGATACCATTTCAAGTCTGATCTTATCTATTTTGTCCTTGAAATAGGAAGCAAGATCCTCGGCACTGATGGTAGTCGGAGGGTTTGGGGTGGGAGGGTTTGAGATTTAAATGTGTTAAAAATGCGTTTGGTTTTAGAAGCCTGAGCATAGATGAGAGATTGGAGGTATGTTTGTTTTGCAGTGTCCAAAGCATTTTGATAAGAGTGGTAGATAGCAGTATATGTGATGAAATCAGTAGAGGTACAACATTTACGCCAGTGATGTTCTGCTCTACTAGAGCTTTTGTAGAGTTTGTGTTACATTAGTGTGCCAAAGTTGGCAACAAAGTCTACGGGGAATATGTAGAGTCACTGGAGTCACTTGATCAAGGGCAGTTGCTAGGATTTGGTGAAAATGAGGCACTGCCCTATCAGGGGAGAATGTAGAATAATATGTGGTCCTGGAGAGCCAAGTAAATGGGAAATGAACAATAAAGTTTTAAATATACTGAAGTATCAAGGATCATGGCCCAACACAAAATATAGAGAAAATTATTTAGAGCAGTTATTGCCAGGACTGCAGGCTTTTCACTCCCTACGTGTAATACGCATTCATTACACCTGATACTTCTGTAGTAATCTCTTTTACATTTTATACCCAATTCATAATTCAAATTTATATTTATATAATTTAACATGTTTTTATTTAGCTTACTGTGTGCACTCATTTTTTGCAAGATGTTAGGACTATTAAACCTCCTACTTTTTTATACTTTTATGCTACAACAATAGTGTCTTCCAACACATTGTTTTTTTTTGCTGGTTAACGCTTTAAAACATCTGTGTTTACTTATATTGATTCATAAAAAAATGTAAGTAAAAGAAAACTTAAATATGACTCTCTTGTTGTTACAACTGTATTAGTTCTTGCTGTAATCTAAACATACATAATGACTTACTCTGTATTGCAGATTACAGTATATATATATATATATATATATATAATACTTTCATATCAGATCGTAACTTGCATGTTTAAAACCACTTATTTATCCTGACATCCTCTCTCTTTTTTAAAGCTAAGAAAATTTGTAAATAAAATTAACTATAGAGGTCCATATAATGAAGAACTATTTTTTAATGAAAAAGGAGAATTGCCTGAAACACTAGAAATTGTGAATTGGGTATGGACAAGAAATGGCGATACAAGGATTCCATTACAGGTTTATGTGGGTAAATTTGATCCATCTTTTCCAGAAGATCAGCAGTTGAACATTTTACCTTGGAGAATAACATGGAAACATGGAAAGGTCAATTACACAATTATATAATAAGTATAGTATAACTACTAAAATAAAAAAGTAAAGACAATAATATATATCATCATCATCATCATCAACACCATTTATTTATATAGCGCCACTGATTCCGCAGCACTGTACAGAGAAACTCACTCACATCAGTCCCTGCCCCATTGGAGCTTACAGTCTAAATTCCCTAACATACACACACACAGACATATATATATATATATATATATATATATATATATATATATATATATATATATTATTGTTTTTACTTTATTATTTTAGTATATATATATATATATATAATGTATGTATACATGTAAAAGAAGACGTTTGTATGCTTGTTTCTTTGCTTGTTTGTTTTTTGTTTGTAGGCGAATATCTTCGACACTCCTGCACCGATTCAGATTAAATCAAAGCAAAATGGTTCAGTTGGATCCCGGGCACATTTTAAGTGGTCATATATAAACATATTGCTTAAAAAGTGCTCTGTTATAAAATACACATACAGTAGGCTGCTTCAAACTCCAAAAGGCAACAAATTGCAGATGCAGATAACCTAGGTAAACATGAGAGAAGAAGCGCCAAACATAGTGTAAAACCATATGATTAAATGACATAAAATTGAGTGCTTGAATAGCCGCGTACCAAATAGATAAATAAATCAGGCTTATCTGGTTTAGAAAATCGATCAGATTCCAGATCCCTCTCAAATGGTTTATGGCAAATCCGTGGGTACACTAGAACTCAAAGAGAGAGCAACATAGTGCAATATGCCCATACAATATATATATTTTTTTTTATTACTGTTAGGAACTCCCTAGCCAGCACAATAAAATTTGAGTCTACTCCGAAAGCCTGGTGTTCACTGGAGCCCCTAGTGGTGGGGACAGATTTGGCCGCAGGCTGACAGAGGGTCGAGAATCGTATACCGGCTAAGTAGAACACAGGAGTGGAGTGATTGGCGGACAGCAGCGTGGGGTTCAGGCAGAGTAAACCAAGGTCACAAGCACAGGTTCGGAATCCAGGGACAAGCGAAAGGTCAGGGGCACTGGCGGAGGAGCAGAATCCGGTATTCCGGCAAATGGTCAGGGTCAGAAGCGTAGGTTCAAGGTCCAGGAACAAGCGAGGGTCATACACGGGAAGTCAGTCACAGGTTTTAACACCAAGCAGAGAGAGAACAAGCAGGCAGCAGAACTGTGAACAGGACGCTATAACCGGCAGTGAGGCTCTGATCGCACTGCCTTAAATAGCACTAGGAGCCAATCAGGACAGAGGAGGGTAGGGCTGAGAATCAGCCTGAGGAGGCAGCTAATTAATTACTAGCTAGAACTAGCATAGGAAGTAACATAACCAGGAAGCATGTATAAAATGAAAAGTGAACCAGTTCAAATCATTTAGGAGCTCCCCCTGGTGTTGGAGGATGTCCCTACACCATCCTACATCTATGCCACAAGGATAATAACAGAGCACAGAATCTAAAGCACACGCCCGGCTGCTAGTTCACGCCAGGATGTGGCATACAGCCGTGGCTCGTGACAATTACATATCCAATTGCATAAGCAAACAATTGCCCGTACATTAAAACAAAGAATATGATGCTTATCTGAACAAGTCCACAGCATATAGAAATCCCAAGAGACCTTCTCATACAGGGAATAAAAGACAAATGGTATAGGCGATGCCTCCTCACTCTTTGAACCTTAATGCGTTTTGTCGTGAAGACTTTATCAAAAGGTGATATTCGTCCATGCCACTAGACCTCTTTAAATAGTCTGCACAGCCAAAGGAAAGCGCGAGTCTGAGCGCTGAAGACTTCCGTCTTGTATTCCATGACGTCACTTCCTCCTTCCACCTCCTTGAGGAGGGATCAAGGCACCCCGACATCCAGGCTTAGAAGGAAACTTCTTAAAAAATTCCCTAAGGAGTTTCTCAGCATGGAGATGCTTCTGGGGTATCCAAGTTCGCTCTTCTGGGCCGTAACCCTTCCAATGGACTAGGAACTGGACCTGCCCTTGAACCTTCCTTGAGTCCAGAATTTTTTCAATGATGAACTCGCTGTCTCCATTAATAAGCAGAGGCCGAGGTCTTTTAGAGGAAGATTGACTGTGTTTGCTGGGAGCAACGGCTTTTTTCAGAAGAGAACAATGGAAAGTACAGGGAATTTTTAAAGGTGGTGGTAGTTTGAGTCGGAATGCCACTGGATTTACTTTCTTCTCAATCAAAAATGGCCCGATGAATCGGGGACCAAGTTTCTTGCAGGGTTGTCTCAATTTGATCTTCCGTGTGGACAACCATACACGATCTCCTGCTTTTAATACACATGGACCACGATGGCGATCAGCGAAGGCTTTAGACCTAAGAGAGGCTTGACACAGATCGAAATGTACCTTCTTCCAAACTGACTTCAACCTGGCAGTGAAGGCAGGTGTTCCAGGATCACCAATGGTAACAGCAGAAAAGAGAGAGTTCACTTTCGGGTGGAACCCAAGGTTGCAGAGTGGCAAGCATTGTTATAAGCAAACTCTGCCCAGGATAAGAGGGAGGACCAATTATCGTGAAACTTGGAAACGTATATGTGCAGAAATTGTTCTAAGGATTGATTTATTCTTTCCGTCTGACCATTTGACTGAGGGTGGTAAGCTGAGGACAAACTAACTTTGATTCCGAGGGAATTGCAGAAAGACCTCCAAAATTGTGCAATGAATTGGGACCCTCGGTCCGAGACTATGTCTTCTGGAAGGCCATGGAGACAGAAGATATGAGTAATAAATAAGGTGGCCAAACTTCTGGCATCCGGCAATTTGAGCAAGGGTATAAAATGTGCCATCTTGCTGAATCGATCAACAACTACCCAAATGGTGTTATGACCCGAGGACAAAGGGAGGTCGACAACAAAGTCCATGGAAATATGGGTCCATGGCCTGTTTGGAGTTGGCAAGGGTAGAAGTTGACCCGGAGGACGGATTCTGGAAGACTTGTTCCTGGCACATTCTGGGCAGGCGCGAACATAGTTTTCCGCATCCGAAGACAAGGTGGGCCACCAAAGCCAGCGGGAAAGTATTTCTATGGTCCTCTGGATACCGGGATGACCTGCTGAGCGGTTGTCGTGGCATTCGATGAGGGCCGACTTCCTCAGATGAACTGGGACAAACAATTTATCAGCAGGTGTCTGAGCTGGAGCAATTTTCTGGAAGTGGCGGAGTGTGGTCCCAAGATCCTGAGTTAGACCGACATGAATGGAGGTCAAGGGAATTATTGGTTGCGGGTCAGGGGGCTGAGCATGGAATGCCATAAAACTCAGAGACAGAGAATCAGCCTTAGTATTTTTTGATCCTGGACGGTAAGTGATAAGGAAGTTGAATCGGGTAAAAAACAAAGCCCAGCGGGCCTGTCGAGGATTTAGAGTTTTGGCGGTCTGAATATACTGAAGGATCTCTTTAAATAGTCTGCACAGCCAAAGGAAAGCGCGAGTCTGAGCGCTGAAGACTTCCGTCTTGTATTCCATGACGTCACTTCCGCCAATACGGCGATACATCACTTCCGCCCTTAGGAAGCCAACACTGGTATATACCTAACGCATACATCCGCCCTTAACATACGGGCACAAAAAACGGTATTAATTCTACGGGGGAAATACATACATATATATATATATATATATATATATATATATATATATATATTTATATACCGTATATACTCGAGTATAAGTCGACCCGAATATAAGCCGAGGTACCTAATTTTACCACAAAAAACTGGTAAAACTTATTGACTCGAGTATAAGCCTAGGGTGGGAAATGCAGCAGCTACTGGTAATTGTCACGGGCACTAGGAGTCTTTACCCAGGGATCACCAGGTGATAGGCTTACCAGAGCAGTATAGGTGGTAATATGGTACTCTGGTAGCAGGGTGATCACGGAACAGGAAATAGCAGCTGATGAGATGCTCAGGAAAGTCTATGACTAGCAGCACTGGCAATATGAAGTAGTAATACACGAGGAACTGTATGGACAAAGGACACGTGAAGGTAGTCAGTGGTCTGCGGTAGCAAGTTGTACCACTGCTATAGTGAGGAGGAATGTCCAACAGAAACGAGGGGGTGATGAGAGTCAGCGGTCTGCGGATAGCAAGTTGTACCGCTGTCTGAGTGAAGGAATGGAATCCAAGTGGAGGGATCCGGGTAGTCAGTGGTCTGCGATAGCAAGTTGTACCACTGCTATGTGAGAGGATACTGGAACAGGTGATACAGGAAACAGGGATCAGTGGTCTGCCTTCAGTAAGTTGTACCACTGAATATATATGTGAGGAGGTGCACGGGGAGAGACTGCAACACAAGATATACACGGGCACCTTGACTTTGATCCACAGTAATATGCACAATATAAATGTATAGATGACTGAACAACACTGCCAATATAGTAAGTCTCTTGAAGTAGTCCAGCACGAGATAACACAGTCAATGATGGCAAAAGACTCAGCGGATAGCACACTCCAGAGGAGAACCAACACAGTCCAGCAAGGTATGCAATACACAGCACAGTCAATGAGAAGTATGCATACCGTGGTTCAGGTGAAGGCAGTCAGACAGGAGTGCAGAGATACCTGAACGGCAGGAGACCGGCAGGATGCGAAGTCCCTGGATGGGTGAAGCGGTGGTCTAGTAGGTGCAGCGCACAGGTAGGTAGACCAGCAGGGAAACACAGGAAAGCGTGGAGAGCGGATCAGCAGTAGATGGATAAGTCGCGCTGCGGAGTAGTAGCAGCGGGTCTCTGCGGGAACACGGAGGTAGCCAATAGCAACCAGCAGGTGCAGTAACGATGGGACACAGGAGAGCAGAGTTGAACTGGAACTGTTGATCACGGAGAATAGCGGGTAGCAATAGTGGCGGCAGACTCACGGAAACACGGGAGAGTTGACAAGGACTGAAGACTGAAGCGCCCAGAGGCAGCGGATAGGAATCAGCCAAACAGTCACGATGAAACACAGACGGGTTGCAGGTTGAAGACTGTAGTGCACGGAGGCAGCGGATAGGAATCAGCTAGCAGTCACGATGATGAAACACAGACGAGTTGCAGGTTGAAGACTGTAGTGCACGGAGGCAGCGGATAGGAATCAGCTAGCAGTCACGATGATGAAACACAGACGAGTTGCAGGTTGAAGACTGTAGTGCACGGAGGCAGCGGATAGGAATCAGCTGGCAGTCACAATTATGAACAGGTGAATGGAAGTGAACTGTAGTGCACGGAGGCAGCGGATAGCATCAGCTAACAGTCCCAATAATACATGGTAGAGTTGAAGTGGTTAGAAGACTGTAGTGCACGGAGGCAGCGGATAGGAATCAGCTCACAGTCACGATGATACAGTTGATGGTAGAAGTGGTATAGAAGACTGTAGTGCACGGAGGCAGCGGATAGGAATCAGCTCACAGTCACGATGATACAGTTGATGGTAGAAGTGGTATGGGAACCACAGGAGTAGAAGTGGTTTGGAAACCACAGAGGTAGAAGTGGTTTGGAAACCACAGGAATCAGCTGGGCTGAATAAACGAGGAAACACAGGAACACCTTCAGAGACTCATGGGGAATGAGACTCCAAGATCAGGCAACGTGGTGTTGACCACAGGTGCTTAATATAGGGAGGTTGCCTGATCTGCCAATTAAGTTAAAGGAACATACACTGAAGGTTTGGAAAGGGCTGCGCATGCGCAGTCCCTCAGGATGGAGGACGGCCACGGTTCCTAAATGTCCGGGAAGAAGCACTCACGGTCCGGTGAGTGACAGTACCCCCCCTTTTAAAGGTGGGCACAGAACGCCTGGAACCGGGCTTGTCCGGATTTTTGGAATAAAACTTCTTCAGAAGGGCAGGAGCATTAAGATCTTCAGCTTTGATCCATGAACGCTCTTCAGGACCAAAGCCCTTCCAATGAACGAGGAAACGGAGGACTCCTCGCGAAATTTTTGCATCCAATACCTCAGTAATCTCGAAATCCTCCTCCTGATGAACTTGAACTGGCTGCGGTGCTGAGGAAGGAGTCGAGAAACGGTTGATAATGAGAGGTTTGAGCAAGGACACATGGAAGGCATTGGAAATCCGAAGATTCTTAGGAAGAAGAAGTTTAACACATACTGGATTGATAATTTGAATGATCCTATATGGACCAATAAAACGAGGGGCGAATTTCATAGATGGAACCTTCAAACGAATATTTTTGGTAGATAACCAAACCCGATCTCCAATTTTTAGTGGTGGAATAGCCCGCCTCTTCTTATCTGCGAAAGACTTATATTTGTTAGATGTCTTCTTTAAACAGGTTTTGACCTGAGACCAGATATTTTTGAAGGTCTGACAAGCAGTCTCCACAGCAGGAACTTGGGTGGGTGGGAGGGCAGGAAATTCCGGAAAAGACGGATGGTGACCGTAGACCACAAAGAATGGAGTTTTGGATGATGACTCATGGTACATGTTGTTATGGGCGAATTCAGCCCAAGGGAGCAATTCTACCCAGTTGTCTTGGTTGGCTGAAGAGAACATCCTAATAAAAGTCTCAAGATCTTGATTGACTCGTTCCGTTTGTCCGTTAGATTGCGGATGGTAAGACGATGAGAGTGCTAATCGTATGCCCAAGGTTTTACAAAGGGCCCGCCAGAATCTGGAAACGAATTGTACTCCTCTATCTGACACAATCTCAGACGGACATCCATGGATGCGGAAGATTTCTTTAATGAAATGTTCAGCCAGAGTAGACGAGGAAGGTAAACCGGACAGAGGGACGAAATGAGCCATCTTCGAAAATCTGTCTACCACTACCCAAATAGTATTGTGATTCTTACTTGGTGGCAAATCAGTAACGAAATCCATACTAATATGGGTCCAAGGCTTGGAGGGAATGGGTAGTGGTCGCAGCAACCCTGCTGGAGTTCTGCGGGAGGATTTGAACTGAGAACATAAATCACAGGAAGCAATAAACTCTTTGACGTCTCTCCTCATTGAAGGCCACCAGTAACTTCGAGAGAGAATCTCAAAGGTCTTGTGTTCACCGGCGTGTCCAGAAAAACGAGAGGCATGGAACCACGAAAGGATTTTCCTCCTCAGGGTAGGAGGCACGAGGGTCTTCCCAAATGGTAGCATTTTGGTGGATGAAGCAGCCAGAGAAATACATTTGGGGTCAAGAATAGCATGGTTAGGAACCTCTTCTACATCAGAGGACGTCACAAAAGCTCGAGATAGAGCGTCAGCTTTCTTGTTCTTAGCGGCTGGTTTGAAGGTTATAATTAATTCAAAACGGGAAAAGAAAAGAGACCATCTTGCTTGACGAGGGTTCAAGCATTGAGCAGATTGCAAATATGACAAGTTCTTATGATCCGTGAAGATCGTCACCGGATGGCGAGCTCCTTCCAACAAGTATCTCCATTCCTCTAATGCAGCTTTGATGGCCAGCAACTCCTTGTCCCCGATAGTATAGTTTTTCTCTGCGGGCAGAAGACCCCGAGAGTAGAAGGCACAAGGATGTAATTTTTGTTGCTCCGAGCGTTGGGAGAGAATGGCTCCTAAGCCCACATTAGAGGCATCTACTTCTAGGAAGAAGGGAAGTGTCACATCAGGCTGTCGAAGAATGGGAGCAGACGAGAAGGACTCTTTGAGAATTTGAAAGGCTTGGAGAGCCTCAGATGACCATTGCTTAGTATTTGCCCCTTTCCGAGTTAGGGCCACAATAGGAGATGCAATGGATGAAAAGTCTTGAATGAAGCGTCTATAGTAATTGGCAAAACCTAAAAAACGCTGGATGGCACGAAGAGTAGTTGGCTGAGGCCAATGTAGTACAGCATTTACTTTGTCTGGATCCATCTTCAGGCCAACTCCGGAAACTATATACCCCAAGAATGGAATCTGGGGTAATTCGAATGAACATTTTTCCAATTTACAGAACAATGAGTTTTTCCGTAGTCTGGAGAGGACTTCTGCCACATGTTGGTGATGAGAAGGCAGGTCCTGTGAGAAGATCAATATGTCGTCCAGGTAGACAACGACACATACATATAATAAGTCCCGAAAGATCTCATTGATGAAACCCTGGAAAACAGCGGGGGCATTACACAGCCCGAAGGGCATTACTAAATATTCGTAATGCCCATCTCTGGTGTTGAACGCGGTCTTCCATTCATCACCGGAACGGATTCTAATTAAATTGTAGGCACCACGAAGATCCAACTTAGTAAATATCCGAGCTCCCTTGATGCGATCAAATAGCTCAGTGATCAGCGGAATGGGATACCGATTCTTGATAGTAATGGCGTTGAGTCCACGAAAATCTATACAAGGGCGTAATGATCCATCCTTCTTTTTGACGAAGAAGAACCCAGCTCCAGCGGGAGAGGTGGAAGGTCGAATGAAGCCACGCTGGAGATTCTCCTGTATGTACTCAGATGTAGCTTGAGTTTCAGGCAACGAGAGAGGATAGACCCGGCCCCTGGGAGGAGTCTTGCCAGGTAGAAGGTCGATCGGACAATCCCAAGAACGATGAGGAGGAAGACGTTCAGACTGAGCTTTATCAAACACATCGGCAAATGAAGCATACTGAGGAGGGAGTCCCGGGGAGGAAGATGCGATGGAAGATTGCTGTACTTTAAGAGGAATCACTTGAGAAAGACAACGATGGTGACATTCAGACCCCCAAGACGTAACTTGAGGAGTGCGCCAGTCAATCTGGGGAGAGTGACACTGAAGCCATGGAAGGCCTAAGACAATCGGACTTGTCGTAACTGGAAGAATTAAAAACGAAATTTCTTCATGGTGTAGTACACCAATCTGAAGGGTTACTGGAGACGTACTCTGGGTGATGAGACCATTGATGAGACGTGATCCATCTATAGCCGTCACAGTAATGGGTGTTTTTAAAGTGATCACTGGTAGGGACCATTGATTCACTAGTGATTTAGAAATGAAATTTCCTGCTGCTCCGGAATCAATCAATGCCTGTGACTCAAAGGATTTGGTAGCAAAGGAGATCGTAACATCAAAAGCGCAGGCTTTAGATTTCATAGACAATGGAGAGGACTCCAGGGACCCTAACTTCACCTCTCCAGAACTAGTTAGGGCCTGGCATTTCCCGATCTCTTAGGGCAAGAGCTGAGCATATGCGTGGAATCAGCACAATAGATACAGAGTCTATTCTTTACTCTTCGTTTCCTCTCCTCTGAAGATAACTTGGAACGTCCTATCTCCATGGGAATCACAGAGGATGGAGCTGGACGAAATTGAGGGTTTGAACGAAGAGGTGCTTTGACAGCCGTTGTTTTCTCAGACTCTCTTTCCCGAAATCTCATATCTACACGATGGCAAAGAGAGATCAAATCTTCTAGTGACGAAGGAAGCTCTTGGGTAGTCAGTGCATCTTTAATTTTATCGGAGAGCCCCTGCCAGAAGGCGGCAACTAATGCTTCAGTGTTCCACTGAAGTTCAGAGGCTAAGATCCTAAATTGAATGACATACTGTCCTACTGTATGGGAGCCTTGTCGCAAACGAAGAATGCTGGAAGCAGCGGAGGTCACACGACCTGGTTCATCGAACACACTTCGGAACGTGGAAATGAATTTGGCACTATCTTGTAGAATTGGATCGTTTCTTTCCCACAGAGGGGAGGCCCAAGCCAGGGCTTGTCCAGAAAACAATGAGATAAGATAGGCCACTCTGGAACGATGGGTAGAAAAATTTTGAGGTTGGAGTTCAAAATGGACTGAACATTGGTTAAGGAAACCTCTACAAGTTTTGGGGTCCCCGTCATATTTTGACGGAGTAGGCAGGTGAAGCGTAGGAGCTGTAGACACCTGGGATGGCACTGGGGAAACGGAGGAAAGCACAGGAGCTTCAATATTAGCTGTAACAGTCTGTCCAGATGTTCCTTGGGAGGTTAACGATTGGTAACATTGAAGTAACAGCTGTTGGCGAGCATCCTGTTGCTCCACACGGCTGACCAGATGCTGCAGCATCTCTTTAGCGGTAGGTTCCGTATCTGGGTCTGTCATGGCCTGATCTTACTGTCACGGGCACTAGGAGTCTTTACCCAGGGATCACCAGGTGATAGGCTTACCAGAGCAGTATAGGTGGTAATATGGTACTCTGGTAGCAGGGTGATCACGGAACAGGAAATAGCAGCTGATGAGATGCTCAGGAAAGTCTATGACTAGCAGCACTGGCAATATGAAGTAGTAATACACGAGGAACTGTATGGACAAAGGACACGTGAAGGTAGTCAGTGGTCTGCGGTAGCAAGTTGTACCACTGCTATAGTGAGGAGGAATGTCCAACAGAAACGAGGGGGTGATGAGAGTCAGCGGTCTGCGGATAGCAAGTTGTACCGCTGTCTGAGTGAAGGAATGGAATCCAAGTGGAGGGATCCGGGTAGTCAGTGGTCTGCGATAGCAAGTTGTACCACTGCTATGTGAGAGGATACTGGAACAGGTGATACAGGAAACAGGGATCAGTGGTCTGCCTTCAGTAAGTTGTACCACTGAATATATATGTGAGGAGGTGCACGGGGAGAGACTGCAACACAAGATATACACGGGCACCTTGACTTTGATCCACAGTAATATGCACAATATAAATGTATAGATGACTGAACAACACTGCCAATATAGTAAGTCTCTTGAAGTAGTCCAGCACGAGATAACACAGTCAATGATGGCAAAAGACTCAGCGGATAGCACACTCCAGAGGAGAACCAACACAGTCCAGCAAGGTATGCAATACACAGCACAGTCAATGAGAAGTATGCATACCGTGGTTCAGGTGAAGGCAGTCAGACAGGAGTGCAGAGATACCTGAACGGCAGGAGACCGGCAGGATGCGAAGTCCCTGGATGGGTGAAGCGGTGGTCTAGTAGGTGCAGCGCACAGGTAGGTAGACCAGCAGGGAAACACAGGAAAGCGTGGAGAGCGGATCAGCAGTAGATGGATAAGTCGCGCTGCAGAGTAGTAGCAGCGGGTCTCTGCGGGAACACGGAGGTAGCCAATAGCAACCAGCAGGTGCAGTAACGATGGGACACAGGAGAGCAGAGTTGAACTGGAACTGTTGATCACGGAGAATAGCGGGTAGCAATAGTGGCGGCAGACTCACGGAAACACGGGAGAGTTGACAAGGACTGAAGACTGAAGCGCCCAGAGGCAGCGGATAGGAATCAGCCAAACAGTCACGATGAAACACAGACGGGTTGCAGGTTGAAGACTGTAGTGCACGGAGGCAGCGGATAGGAATCAGCTAGCAGTCACGATGATGAAACACAGACGAGTTGCAGGTTGAAGACTGTAGTGCACGGAGGCAGCGGATAGGAATCAGCTAGCAGTCACGATGATGAAACACAGACGAGTTGCAGGTTGAAGACTGTAATGCACGGAGGCAGCGGATAGGAATCAGCTGGCAGTCACAATTATGAACAGGTGAATGGAAGTGAACTGTAGTGCACGGAGGCAGCGGATAGCATCAGCTAACAGTCCCAATAATACATGGTAGAGTTGAAGTGGTTAGAAGACTGTAGTGCACGGAGGCAGCGGATAGGAATCAGCTCACAGTCACGATGATACAGTTGATGGTAGAAGTGGTATAGAAGACTGTAGTGCACGGAGGCAGCGGATAGGAATCAGCTCACAGTCACGATGATACAGTTGATGGTAGAAGTGGTATGGGAACCACAGGAGTAGAAGTGGTTTGGAAACCACAGAGGTAGAAGTGGTTTGGAAACCACAGGAATCAGCTGGGCTGAATAAACGAGGAAACACAGGAACACCTTCAGAGACTCATGGGGAATGAGACTTCAAGATCAGGCAACGTGGTGTTGACCACAGGTGCTTAATATAGGGAGGTTGCCTGATCTGCCAATTAAGTTAAAGGAACATACACTGAAGGTTTGGAAAGGGCTGCGCATGCGCAGTCCCTCAGGATGGAGGACGGCCACGGTTCCTAAATGTCCGGGAAGAAGCACTCACGGTCCGGTGAGTGACAGTAATTTTTTTAGATTTATTCATTATTATGTTTTTAATTTACATCTATATATGCATTTTTATATCATGTGTGTTTTTCAGTTTAATGCTATTTTGTCATTTTGATGCATGCTTTCACCCCCTATGTACATTGTTGTGGAAAATAAGAATATGTATACACATAAAATACAAATAAATTAAGTGTGTAAGTTGTGAAATTTGCAAATCTATTACTTGCAGTTTGGTGGGGTTGTCAGTTGTCAGGACTTGAGTTCCAGGGTCACTCTCACACGTTTGCAGCCACTATCAGAAAATATTTTGCACTCAACTGTTGAGCATCAGGAAAAGAAATCCCATACACTCTCTGTAGTGTTTCCTGTGTAGGATCCCCCCTCCAAAAGGCTGACGAGTTCTGTTATGAAGGAGAGATGTGATGCTCCGAGGCTAGTGATCAGATTAGCGTGTCGCTCACAAGCAGGATCTCATTTGTCATTTCAACGTTTCTAAGCACAATCTAAGAACAGCTTCCTTACCGTTGTTTGCTTGTCGTCAAAGCTCCACAGCCGAGTTTAAAGAGATCTGGCTACAGCCTTTTCCTTCCCCCGCAGTGGAACACATGTGCGTTCCACCAACAGGAGGTTCGGCATTTGGAACGCAGGTTTGCGTTCCAAATGCAAAACTTCCTGTCAGTGGAACGCACATGCGTTCCACTGCGGAACTTAACAACTGAGGGACCGGACACCAGGTAAGTTCACCCGTGTATAAGCTGAGGGGGCCTTTTTCAGCATACAAAAATGTGCTGAAAAACTCGGCTTATACACGGGTATATACGGTATATTATACATATATACATATATATATATATATATTTATATATATATATATTTGTTTACTTGTATGTTTTTTATTTGTTTGTTCCAGTTTGATCCTGGGCAGATATTAAGGGGTCCAGGTCAGACCTTCTGTTGGTGTACACTGGCCAGAAATTTGACCCACGGAGCATAATCCGAGCCTTACACTGGTTTGATTTGGACAAATAGGGAGAAGGTTGCAGTAGCCCAAGTGGTAGATAATCAGAGAGTGGATGAGAGATTTGGTGGCATCCTGGGAGAGATAGGGCCGTATGCATGCAATGTTACGTAACTGGAAGTGGCAAGATTTGTCAAGAGAGTGAATGTGAGGGGCAAAGGAGAGAGAGGAGTCGAGGGTGATACCCAGGCAACGAAGTTGGGGAACAGGAGAAATAGAGGAATTGTGGACAGTGATAGAGAGGTTGGAGGGGAAGAAGGTTCAAGATGGAGGAAAGACAATGAGTTCGTAAGTTGAGTGTCGTAAGCATAAAGGTGGTACTTGAGGCCGAATTACCTGATGAGTTCACCCCGGGAGGAGGTGTATAGCGAAAAGAGTAAGGGTCCAAGAACAGAGCCCTGTGGGACCCCAACTGGAAGGATGAAAGAGGTGGGAGAGAGAGACCAGAGGTGGAAACAGAGAAGAATCGGTCAGCAAGGTAAGAAGTGAACCAGGAAAGGACAGTCCCGGAGAGGCCAATGGACTGGAGGGTATGAAGCAGGAGGGGGTGGTCAATGATGTCGAAAGCCGCCAAGAGGTCCAGTAGGATCAGAATGGAAAAATGGCTCTTGGCTTTAGCCGAGAGGCGATCGTTGGTAACTTTAGCCAGGGCAGTTTCAGTGGAGTTGAGTGGAGTGGAGACTGAAGAGGATCAAGGAAGGAGTGTTCAGAAAGGTAACTGGTGAGACCAAGCAGACGATCCTATCAAGTATTTTGAAGGTAATGGGGAGAAGAGGAATGGGGCGGTAGTTAGAGAGTGAAGTGGGGTCAAGATTAGGTTTCTTTAGAATGGGTGAGACGAGAGCATATATAAAAGAAGAGGGGAAAATGCTGGTGAAGAGGGACATATTAAAGAGGTTAGCAAGGTGGGAGTAGGTGGTGGGGGAAAGGGAGAGAAGGAGGTGAGAAGGGATAGGATCCAGGGGACAGGTAGAAGGGGCGGGGATGAAATGAGAGAGTGGACTTCCTCACCCGTGGTAGGGTGTGTATGTAAACTAGGGGGTGTATGTCTCAGACGGACCTCCTGTTGGTGTACACTAGCCAGAACTTTGACCTGGGAAGCCTGTTCTGGGTCTTTCACTGGATAGATTTGGTATGTTTGCATTCGGACACCCCTGCAATAATTGGAAAGAAACCATTGAGCAATGGTGCAGTTGGATCCTGGGCAAGTATTAAGAGGGTTAGGGTCAAGGTTGAACCTCCCGTTTGTTTACGCTGGCCAGAACTTGGACCTGCAGAGCCCATTCTGAGCCTTCCACTGGATGGATTTGGATGAAAACATCACAGACTGGTAACATTGGATTCCAGAAGAGATATTAGTCAGTTGAGGTCATGCTCTGACAGCCCGTTGGTGTACGCTGGCCAGAACTTTGACGCAGGGGAGCCTGTTCCTGGCTTTCCACTGGATGTATTTGGTTTGTTTGCCCGTCCGGTTATGCATTTGGACACCCCTGCACCCGGTAGTTATGAAACCAATGCGTGGTAGCTCAGTTGGATTCTGGACAGGTTTTAGGGGGATTAGGGTTCTGGTCAGACATTCCTTTAGTGTATGCTGGGCAAAACTTTTACCCGGGGAGCTTCTTCTGGGCCTTCCACTGGATGGATTTGGAAAACATCTATGTAAATTAAAAGAGAAGTTTGTTTGTTTGTTGCAGAATATCTTCAACACCCCTGCACCAATTTGGATGAAACCAACGCGAGTTGGTCCAATTGGATCCTGGCCAATTTTTAAATGGGGTTAAAATCCATGTCCAACCTCTCCTTTTTTTTTCACTGCTGGTATTGTGCACATGAGTCTTGAATAGTAGAAGGAGAATAATAGTTGCTTAAACCAGTTGATGAAAAATCTAATTTAAGTTCATTAGGAGCAAGGCCCTTTTTTAACCCCTTTCATGCTTTTGAGACTTGGAAGGGGCTTCAGAGTCTTCCAACTTCTAATTTTCACAGTGGGAGGGACTTGCTGGTCAGAATAGGAAGGATTGTACTTCAAAAGGGACACTCGCATTTGACCTAGCATTTAAGTACATGGTGGATAACCAGAACATGTCTCTTAACCCAAACCACACAGATAAATTCAAGACTGTCCATGAGGTTGTGTCTCTATAAGCAGAATAAACAAAGTTCATCCAAACAACTTATATAAGCATCTTCCAAAGCGATGGGTGGGGAGGAATGGTGGTTATCAGATACATGCTGTTACACATGTGTCATAATCTTTGATTATTAAGGTAAAAGTTGATTTCACAGGGAATGTTGTGTGAAGTCAGTAACCTGTTATTTAATATTTTTTTTAAAGTAACATGTGACAAAAGAAAACATGTAATTTGTCAACATAATCTTTGAAATCTTTGAGGTTGGATCAAGTTAAGGGTGGTCACAACCTGTTCATCCAAAGTTTTGTGATCTTTTAGCTTTGCCATAATTTGTACATAACTGTATTTTATTAAATATTTCCTTTAAAGCAGCAATCCAATGAAAGACTGTTGTGCATTTTAACATAAGTCATCGTGGCTGCCTATAGGATGCAGATTGGCAAATATCCTTTTCCCTTGGTTTGTTTTGTCAGACTGCTATTAATGTAAATAATCCATCTTAATTTCCACACTGTTACATGATTACCATGACAACAACAGTCACATAGCACATGATCTCATAAGCAGAGATCCTTTGGCACACTTCTCTGAGTTCTGTTTTCACTTTGACATTGTTCCCCTCCTTCTACCCCCTCTACCATCACATGACATGCTGAGAGCTGTGGTTCTGGTGCAACATTGTTTTAACTCTATAGAGGTATAGAAAGAGGATGATGTTCTGTAGGGAGATAGCTAAGAACAATAACTATCAGATGCATGCTTTAAAGGTTTTTAATTTTAACTGGGACAGCATAGAGACATATCAGCTACAGTTCAAACAGATATCATGTACCAATCACTATTATATTCATATATCTCATCAGTAACGACATTCAAAGGACAGATTAAAAATAAGCTGTAATAACCTGTTCTGTTACTTGCCTAGGTAATGTATCACGCTTCAGGGTATATTTACTAAACTGCGGGTTTGAAAAAGTGGAGATGTTGCCTATAGCAGCAAATCAGATTCTAGGGGCCTGATTCATTAAGGTTTTTAAATGAAGAGGATTCTCATTTCAGTCTCCTGGACAATACCATGTTACAATGTAAGGGGTGCAAATAAGTGTTCTGTTTTACACATAAGTTAAATACTGACTGTTTTTTCATGTAACACACAAATATCAACTTTAAATTTCAGTGTACAAATAAGCTATCAAGTATTTCTGTGTTACATGAAAAAACAGGCAGTATTTAACTTATGTGTAAAACAGAACACTTATTTGCACCCCTTCCAATGTAACATGGTTTTGTCCAGGAGACTGAAATGAGTATCCTCTCCATTTGAGATCCTTAATGAATCAGGCCCCTAGTTATTATTTATTTAGTGCACACTACAAAATGACAGATATAATTTGATTGGTTGCTATAGGCAACATCTCCACTTTTTTAAACCTTCAGTTTAGTAAATATACCGTATATACTCGAGTATAAGCCAACCCGAATATAAGCCGAGGCACCTAATTTTACCACAAAAAAGTGGGAAAACTTATTGACTCGAGTATAAGCCTAGGGTGGGCTACTGGTAAATTTCAAAAATAAAAATATTGGGGGGTGGCTTCTATGCATTAGATAAATACATTTACAGCTATTATTACCTAATGAAGGGAGACAGAGAGAGACAGAGAGGAAGAGAGAGAGAGACAGAGAGATTGATTAACCTACTAGTATGTTGCCACAGGGAAGAGAAAAAAAAAATATTCCTTTACAGCACTGGCTAACCAGTCAGTAAGTTCTAGCACGTCAGTGTTACTACAAACTACTGTACATCTCCCTGACCTGCAGCTACATTACATTTTCTCTTTTGGACTGAAGACTATTCTGGTGTGTACAGAGCAAAGGAAAGATTAGAAAGCTATAACTGTTTAAGATTTAGTTTTGCACTTTATATAAAGTAATATTATACATTTTGCACATTCCAGCCTTCCTACAGCCACTGCAAGCGCAAAGATTGTTGCAAAAAAAAAAATGTTTCAAGAAATGAAAACATTCAGCAATCAATAGACCCACACATCAGAAGGAATAGCAGTGACAATGAAAATGTCCATATTTAAATATAAATGGACTTCTGTGGTTGAAACCTATGTAGATATGATGAAGTGTTTAGCAGACATGGTCCATTTATTGAAGTGTCCTGTTTGAAAGCCAGACAAGAGATTTTCAACGTGCAAGAATAGATTTACTTGTGTGCGTTTGCCGAGCACTACCTATCATGGCAGACTAAATGGATGTTGGAGAACATTGCTACTTGTGTCATATCTGCCAGAAACATGCCAATGAAAATCCCTTCTTGATGTGTACATGGCTGGAACACGCGTCTACTAATCGTACTGGGTCATGAATGTCACCCTATGGTGCTCACTCAAAGGCTCACTCAGTCTATTCTGACAAATATGGGAATTACCCAATCCATAAGAGTTATTAATCTGCATTACAATATATTAGAAATGTTCAGCCTTTTACTCACTTACCTGGTCTCCGGTCCCTCAGCTCTTTACTTCCGCAGTGGAACGCATGTGCGTTCCAATGACAGGAAGTTCAGCAATTGGAACGCAAGTTTGTGTTCCAAATGCAGGACTTCCTGTCAGTGGAAGTAAAGAGCTGAGGGACCGGAGACCAGGTAAGTTCACTTGTGTAAAAGCCGAGGGGGGACTTTTTCAGCATAAAAAATGTGCTGAAAAAGTCGGCTTATACACGAGTATATACGTTACTCCAAATTGGTTACCATTGCTGACTAACATTACTGGGGTCACAAGTTTGTTTCTGTCCAGAGCTTGATCTTTGTGGCGATTGTTCTTCCCATACTTTAAAGGGACATATTAAGATAGCCATGCACATTACTATGGTTATTCTACATTACAATATATAATCATTTTAGTTATTTAATATAATTTACCTAACATTTTTTACTAATTGTACTGATGGTTGAAATACTCCCAGTTAACATTTGGTGGTTAGCATGTGAGCTATCATGATGGAATAATGTATGTTGCTCACCGTAACCACTTACAATGTTGAGGTAAAAGGGCAACGTTTGGAACATAAAGGTCTTTGTGCAGCTGATCACTTGCTGGTGTTTCAGTTGTTGGAGAGAAGTGTGTGCTGTATGCTGTCTCCTCTCTCAAACAGAAATTGTGAGTGTTAAACTGCTTCTGTTCCAAGAATAGATTCCTGTTGAGACAAATGCTGAGGGTTCTGCTTTGCTCACTAAAGGTTTCAATGCCAAAAATCCCAAGTACAAGTGCTTCATGTGTCACAAGATGGGGCAGAAGGCCTCTGATGTTAGGCTGAAGCATTACTGAAATATGACATACAGCACCAGAATGAAGACTGAAGCTGGATCCCAGGTCAGTTGAATGTATAATGCTTCATATTGCCAGGAGAGTGAAGGATACAGGCTTTGAGACATTACAAAAAAAACATCTCATAATATCCAGAGATGTGTTATTTCATAAGCAGCACCACCTTGAGGGATGATGGAAGAACCACATCAAAAATTTGTAATGCTGGATATACAGGTTGCAGGAAGTGTGTCTGAAGCTGAGGGTGTTAATGTTGTAATGTCAGTTTCAATCATCACCAATAAAGATTGTCCGATGCAATTATCATGGTTTAAAAACACAAAGAGATTTAATAGCAAAAGAAAAATATCACAAAGTATAACTGATACATACGGGTGCGCACTGATTCCAGTAACAGCTCATCAATCCTGAAGTCTGTAGTCAAATAGGCTGTTACTGTACAAGTTTCTAGTTTATATAAAGTTTGGTTTGAAAAGAACAGTGGTGAATTCACAATGTACACAAAGATAATACTAAGAAAGTTCTTAATTGGTTCAGGGTTTATGATGTTCCAGTAGAACACTGGTCATCGGTCAGTTCAGTCGATTCTTCTCTAAAGGTGCAGGCAACTCACTCCAACAGCTGCATAAGTGTCTTGCTTCAGAGAACCACCGAAAATATAGTTCAAACTAACCCATTAACAGAGTACTTATGATAATTAATCTTATACTAATCATAGCTAGCAACCACGATGTGCGATCGCTTCTCTGATGATACCAGATCACTGCAGGTAAAATGTGGATTAATATAAGACCAAACACCATACCTTCCGACCTGAACCATAAATACCTTTAATGTAGTTTTATCTTTCTGAAAATAATTTCTAATTCTAAATAATATAAGATATTCAGCGCTAAATCATACTCAAAGGTCTAAAGAACATGTTTGAAATAATCAAACTAATACATTGGTAGTTCATTAAAAGAAAAAAAGTTTGTCATCTATAGTCCTCTTTAATGTTGAGAATTAGGTGAGTATGGAACGAATATATTCTTGATATGTGACTCACACCTCACCATCACCTCGGTAAAAAAGTGAGAAATGGATTCCTACCAGAGATTGTTAGATCATAAGCCTTTGAAACAACCTTTCTCTCCTTCCTCTCCTTTCCGATAGGGTAGTGGATATAAAAACATGGATAGTCAACTGGATCTCTTATTTCTGTTTGTTTTCCTTCACTTGGCCAATAAGGATATTTTTGCCATAGAAACAAAAAAAAAATCGATCTAGCGTGATATTGTCACAATAAAAGTTTAATTGAGAAAGACCGCTGTAGCGGTTGAAACGCGATGGAGGCTTTAGATTGACTTATAAACGTTTGGAATACACTTTGTTACATCTTTGAAACCATACCTATGGACATGAAGTGAGATCGAATACATTTCCAGTTATTGGATCCATGACATGCACTTTTGGTCTGGCTTTCTGGTAGGAGTATTCCCATATACTTTATCGTGGTTTTAATTGTTGGAATATGTTTTTTATATATGTATGGGATGAATTAAACTTTTATTGTGACAATATCACGCTAGAAATTCAGAAAACTCCAACCAGCCTCAGTGATAAATCAATATAACACCCACATTTTCTAATTAAACTTCCCTCCAGCCCAAAATTAAAATAATAGTATTCATATTTGATAAATAAATCTACTTCCCTCCTACTAGCCCTGACATTAAATTAATAGCATACACATTTAATAAATAGACCTATTTCCCCCAACATTAAATGGTATTCCCATTTAATAAACAAACCTATTTCCATCCTTCCAAACAGCCGCAGCAATAAATTAAATAGCATTTAAATTTAATAAATATAATCATTTCCCACATCCACCCCAGGCATTAAATAATTCATAATCACATTTAAAAAATAGACCTCCTTTTTCCCAAACAGCCCCACATTCAATTAATAGCTCTCAAACCACCCCAGCATTAAATTAAAGGTCCAATCACCCCATCCTAACTTCATAGGCCCCACTAATAAATTGCCCCTCCACCCACAAATAAAATAGCATCCATAATTAGCCCCCAACCTTCACTACACCATTAAATCAAGATCCCCTTCCCTCACAAATTATATTAATATACTGGCCCCCTCACACACGCGCACACACACACACACACACATACACACAATATACTGACCCCCTCACAAACAAAAACACACACACACACACATATTTGTTTTTATTGCATCGAGAGGACCCATGTCTGGAACATGACGTATAGGGACACCCTTTTCCTAATGCCCTGTCGACAGAACAATCATAGGGGTATGTATAGGAGCGGTTTGTCACCAGAGTTACCACATGAGATTTACATTTTGACTTTGCATAAAGTACTGACATGGACTGTTAGATGGGGAAAGTGACTGTCTGAGGACATCCGCATGCCCGCTTACACCTACACCTAGCCATGGAGGCTACAGCCCTGTTCAACCACTTTGCATTATTTCAACAAGTTAAATCCCTCATTAAAGCTGTTATGTTGTTCTTTATGTAGAATTTCACCCCCAACCAGTTCCGATCTTTCAGTATGGATGGTTCAGCCATGAGGCACGCAACACAGTCTCGCTTTCCATCTGTATAAACCTCATCAGGTGTTTCTCCACAGCCTGGACCTCCTCTCTGTTCCAGGATTTCCTTTGCACTTCTTTGCAACCAGAAATGAAGTAGAGTGGTCCATTTAGCTCCGCAAAATACAGAGAAGGCAAAGTTCTTCTGCCTAGCAAAACTGTGTGCTACACCTACCTGTGGAAGCCATGGCTGGGCATGGTCCTGTGTTGCCAGGTCCATACACCAACTCTCTTCTGATGTAGAAGTGTCAACTAAACATTTGGCCACTTGTCCCTCTGTCACGGGGGATTGCTCATCATCCGACATGTCGCTGTGTAGCTGGACCAATGCTGAAGAGAAACAGATATGTAAATGACCGAGGTAAATGTCAAAAGCATACAACAGACAACAGATTTTCCACTTACCTTCCGGATCAATGTGCTTCTCGTCCAAATCCTTGTCTTTGAATTTGGCCAGTCTGTCACTCTCGAGAGCCATTAACAATTTGCTGATCCTGGTGGGTTGGAGGGTACATTCTGGGAGGCAGTAATACTGCCGGTGCACCCTGATGTCGTGACCAAGGAAGTCTGCCAACTATTCCAGTTCTGTGTCATTTAGGTTGAGAACCTTCGAGAGAGTGGCAATGTGCTTTTGAAGCTCTGTGTAAGACAGCATGTGGGGATGTTTGGCTTCACACTCTTGGGCAAACAGTTGTATGCAATTTGAGCCTCTGAAGTGTGACAAGGCAGCTGGTATGACGAGTATGTAGACATTTTGACTATCCACTCCACATTTGTCACGCTTTTCTTAGAAAAGTTCCATTGCAGCTTGCATGGTTGGTGTCAAGAGGATGGGTACTTTTCTTCCTCGCTTTCCTCAGGATTTCAATGCGACAGATAGCGCTAGGGACACATCTTTGTGGTGATCCGAAGTATCTCTTGAGGAGAAGGTAGTCAGCAGCATTTTTGAAACTTCCCCTTCCCTTCTTCGATTGAACAAGATCACCTGTGCAAGGGTGACTTTTGCAAGTAGAGCCCAATGGTTAACCGTAGACTCGGTGGATAGCCCACTTCGGTAGGCTTGCTGCTTCTCCTCTTCCGTGAAAGGTAAGAGCTAAGACATGTTCCACTTGTACTCCTTAAGAGTTTTCAAGGCAGCCGATGAGATCAACTCAATCCATCTCGCCTCATGTAGCTACTTGAAATTTAGTGTCTTTTCCACCGCAGCAGTGCAGACCTCCATCATGGCTCGGCACTCCACAATGCTTGCTATCTTTTGCAGGCCATGCCCGATCTTGAGTGCCAGTGAGGGCGTCTTAAATGTACCTGTCTCCTCATCATAGTCAGCTACCAGCTTCACAGTGTCTGTATGCAGAAACTTTGATGGGGCGGTAAAGTCTTCCAACCTCTCCAAAAGGGGTAACACTTCTGGCCTGGTGCATCGATCATTTTTGACTGTGAGTAAGACTTCATCCTGGCTCATGTCACTCTAGAGCTTCCAAAAGTCATCACTGATGTCAGGTGGAACAGGCTGAGCAAAGATGTACAGTGACTGGACTCTTCTTTCCAGGTGTAAGGTTGTTGCCCCTTTGGCTTAGCTTACATCTCTTCATGTGTCACCACAGGTATTTTCTTGCAAATAAGCCATGACAGGCTACACAGTGCATGAAGTCTTCAACGTCCATCTGTTTGTCTGGAAGTTTGCATGGGACCAGAACGACATTGTCTGCCCTCATTACCTCAGCATTGTGTGCAAAGTTCCCCCTTTTGCGAAGATGTGCCATTTGCATGCACCTTGCTTTCGAGTGCTTGGAGAATTTCAGGGACCAGGCTACTTCATTCTCATAGCGGTGAACATGCTCCATGTGCTGGGCAATTTTTAAGAGGGGCAGGCAGTACATGCAGTACTGCTTATTGCTATGCGACCTGTAGCCATCACTGTTTCTGGATAGCGTTTGGACAGACACAGCGTCGTCTCTCCGACCCTCTGTGTTTAAATTACGGTTAGAAAAAGGTCGAGAATGGTCATACATATATCTCATCTCTGGGTACCTACACTCTGCTGGGCTGGTGGGCAACGGGGCACCTCTGCTGGTGTCTGAACCGCTCTCCTCCAAAGTGTCAGGGGATAACTCATCTCCACTGCTCTCTGGGCTAAAGTCGGAGCTACCAGTGGGCTCTGTCATGCTTCACTGTCACCGCTTTTGCAGCAGACGGATTCAACTGTGTTTATCCGCTTGGTGGACAAAGCACCGGCAGGTTGCAGTCATTTCCTTTTCCTGCTCCTGCTATACATTTGGATGGAATACTGGCTTTTAGCGGTGGGATGCACACACACACACACACACACACACACACACACACACACACACACAATATACTGACCCCCTCACACACACATACACACACACAATATACTGACCCCCTCACTCACACACACACAATATACTGGCCCCATCTCTCTCTCACACACACATGCACACGATATATATATATACTATTGTCCTCTCTCTCACACACACACACACACAATGTATACGCTGGCCCCTTCTCACTCACACACACACACACACACACAATATATATACACTGGCCCCCTCACACGCTGTGAGCCGCATTCAAACCTGGGAAGCAACACTGGATTGCAGTAAAAAGAATCTTAAGATACCTGAAGTGTACAAGTTCCTTAAAGTTGGGATTTATAAATTCTAAAGATTCAACTTAAGACTTTCTGTGATGCTGACTTGGAATCAGATGTCGATCCTACACAGGATACATGTTTGTCTTGGCAGGTGCAGCTGTCAGCTTTAAGGATAAAGGAGATTTTGTGTGAACTTAATCTTCTTTGTTAGAGTGAAACCATGAACATTGAGTGTGATAACAAAGGTGCGATTGATATGCCTTCTAGTACAAATATATATGGATGGTGCAAACATATTGCCATTAGACAGCACTTCATACGTGAGTTACTGGAGAAAAAGTCTATCAGTGTGAGTTATAGGCCAAGCGAGAATAGTGCTGCGGATATATTAATGAAGGGACTGATATCACACTTGCTGACTATGCTCCTGTTAAAATGTGGAGTGGATTCTGCCTGGTTGATTAATGTTGATATGTTTCACTGTTTGCCTGTTTTGTTTATTAACCCCATGTTTTCTGGATACAGGAAAAACTTTATTTTGATAAAGTGATATGTTTTATACATGTAACCATGTGCTGTCGCCTCTCTTACATTCTCTCTGTTGGTCCTCTAGAGAAATACTGGTGCACGGGGCGGTGATTAATGACATCAGCATCCTACTGCTGTATGACCCTATGGTCCCAGTGTATGTCCTTATGACCCAAATTGCATTCTACAACTGTTACAACTGCTGCAGCCATTAATCCTGTGTACATGTGCATCACTGCTGTTACTGTTCTAAAGTAAACCAATAACTCAATTAAGTTTAACGCTGTACGGCATAACATTCCTATCCAGCACTTTTGATACCTTGCAGACACCAAAAGGTTCTGCCAATATCAGTTTATAGCAGTCTGCATCTGGATTTTATTAAGACATTGATTGGCAGATAAAAATCACATTAATGGGTCCTCAACATATAACGATAATCTCAAACTACAGTTTAGTACACTTGTGTGGAAGGATTATCATATTTGTGGGTATACTTTATGCAAGAAAGATTCTTTGCCTGGGGAAAATGTCTATTTTGTCTATTTAATAAAATGATCTCTATTATATTGTCACAGCACAGTTAAAAGTGCACTGCATTCTTCTGTTCTCTCTGTCAGACACATAACTATCAGCAGAAAAATTATAAAATGCCTTGATGTTTTTCTAAGTAGGTTTAAGTGACGCTTTTTAATGTACAGCTAGTCTAGATGTTGTTTTGCAATGTTTTTTTTACTAGGCAGGGATAGCATTTGTTGTATCTCTCATATTATTGTTACAGGAAGTAGCTATACTATTGTGTTCTCTGCTTATAATGCACCCTTTATAATGTCACATTTACCAGGTAATATCTACACAAAATCTCATCAAAATGTATCAGTGCTGTTATAGATTACCCTTTATATAACACCATCCTCAGTAATGCACCAGTTCTCTCCTGTGCTCTAATCTTGAATTATAAAGAAGGATCACGTTATAAAACTGCTACAATAACACGATAATTTGATTATAGTTAAAATAATGTATTTATTAGGCTCGAACAGAGTACACATTTAAATTACAAGTAAAACAATAACATACTTGGAAAGCAGGATTGCAATGACAATTTAATGTTTGTAATTCCTAGGCTCCACAAGGTTTGTGTTCTGCAATCTGTCTTCCGGGAAGCAGACGAGCAATAAGGAAAGGATCTCCCATTTGCTGCTATGACTGTATTCCATGTTCAGAAGGAGAAATATCTAATACATCTGGTAAATATCTTATATTTTATTGGAAAATGTAAGTTACCTGCCTGCTGCACTATGTCCATTGTAGAGAGAAGTAAAGAAGATCGATTCATTCAATTTGGCAATTCATAGTTCTTGTCACGGGCACTAGGAGTCTTTACCCAGGGATCACCAGGTGGTAGGCTTACCAGAGCAATATAGATGGTAATAGAGTACTCTGGTAGCAGGGTGATCACGGAACAGGCAATGGTAGATGATGAGATGCTCAGGAAAGTCTATGACTAGCAGCACTGGTAATATGGAGGTACTAATACACGAGGAACTGTATGGACAAGGGCACGTGAAGGTAGTCAGTGGTCTGCGATAGCAAGTTGTACCACTGCTATAGTGAGGAGGAATGTCCAACAGAAACGAGGAGGTGATGAGAGTCAGCGGTCTGCGGATAGCAAGTGGTACCGCTGTCTGAGTGAAGGAATGGAATCCAAGTGGAGGTATCCGGGGAGTCAGTGGTCTGCGATAGCAAGTTGTACCACTGCTATGTGAGAGGATACTGGAACAGGTGATACAGGAAACAGGGATCAGTGGTCTGCCTTCAGCAAGTTGTACCACTGAATATATATGTGAGGAGGTGTACGGGGTGAGACTGCAACACAGGATGTACACAGGCACCTTAAACACGATCCACAGTAATATGCACAATATATATAAATGACTGAACAGGTCTGCAAATATAGGAAGTCTCTTGAAGTAATCCAGCACAAGATAACACAGTCAATGATGGCAATAGACTCAGCGGATAGCAGACTCCAAAGGAGAACCAACACAGTCCAGCAAGATATGCAATACACCAGCACAGTCAATGAGAAGTATGCATACCGTGGTTCAGAAGTAGTCAGTCAGATAGGAGTGCAGCGATACCTGAGCGGCAGGAGGCCGGCAGGATGAGAAGTCCCTGGATGGATGAGGCAGGGGTCTAGTAGGTGCAGCGCACAGGTAGGTAGACCAACAGGGACACGAATCCACAGGAATCAGCAGAACGTGGAACTGGACTCATGGAGGGCCCAGGAGAATGGAGATGATCTAGCAGAGGAGTAGCTGATGAGATACGAATCCAATGCTGACAGGAGGGTAGAGACCAGCGGGACACAGGAAGGCGTGGAGAGCGGATCAGCAGTAGATGGACGATAGCGCTGACAGCGGCAGCAGGACTCTGCGGACACACGGAGGTAACCAGTAGCAACCAACAGGCGCCAATAGCGATGGAACACGGGAGAGCAGAGTAGACCAGGAGCTGTTGATCACGGAGAGTAGCGGATGGCAATCCTAGCAGCAGTCTCGAGGAAACACGGGAGAGATGAGATGAGGCTGCCGTGCACAGGAGCAGCGGATAGGAACCAGCTAACAGTCACGATGATGAACACAGGCGAGTTGTAAGCTGGAGACTGTAGTGCACGGAGGCAGCGGTTAGGAATCAGCTAACAGTCACGATGCTGAACACAGGCGAGTTGCAAGCTGAGAACTGTAGTGCACGGAGGCAGCGGATAGGAATCAGCTCACAGACTTGATGATGAACAGGTGAGTGGATGTGGAGAGAAGGCGGTAGTGCACGGAGGCAGCGGATAGGAATCAGCAAACAGGCACAATGGAATATGATAGCGTTGAAGTGGTATAGAAGACTGTAGTGCACGGAGGCAGCGGATAGGAATCAGCTAACAGTCACGATGAAATATGATAGCGTTGAAGTGGTATAGAAGACTGTAGTGCACGGAGGCAGCGGATAGGAATCAGCTAACAGTCACGATGATACAGTTGATGGTAGAAGTGGTATGGAAACCACAGTAGTAGAAGTGGTTTGGAAACCACAGAGGTAGAAGTGGTTTGGAAACCACAGGAATCAGCAGCGCTGAATACACGAGGAAACACAGGAACACCTTCAGAGACTCATGGGGAATGAGACTCCAAGATCAGGCAACGTGGTGTTGACCACAGGTGCTTAATATAGGGAGTGTTGCCTGATCTGCCAATTGAGTTAAAGGGACATACACTGAAGTGTAGGAAAGGGCTGCGCATGCGCAGACCCTCAGGATGGAGGACGACCACGGTTCCTAAATGTCCGGGAAGAAGCACTCACAGTCCGGTGAGTGACAGTTCTGTAATATTCTGTAATATTCAATGTTAAATACATCATCAATATACCAAACATACTAAATCTGACAATTAAATGACATTGAACTGAATGAAGCGAATCACCTACGTGTAGATTTCTGTTCAGCTTATGATATATCACTAGAATATTACAGTGTGATCTACTCAAGTGTAATGTTATGTTATGTTATGCGTATGATGCATTTTCCATTCCTCTTATATACTTACTGTGTACAGATCTATCTATTAAAACTATACCCGTGCTCTATAAATGTTTATACATATTTGCTATATTACATTTTTCCAAATAAGAAAACATATTACTGTGATACAGTGTCAGACATACATTAAAGGTTATTATAGCAAATAACAACAGTACAATTACAAGCAAAACAGAAGGAAACCCCCACATTGCCAGGTACATTATACAATAACAAGCAGTGATCGTGTCTGTGGTAACTTGGGAATGGAAATGGTCACTGATGATTCTTCAACCAATTATTATATACTTCAAGAAAAATCCAATTTGTGTCAAATACGCATCAGTTGTATACAGTACAAAGTAATGTGTGTTAGATAATCAATTTTCAGAAAGTGCCTCTGAAATTGTTTCAAGTGGTGATGATGAGGACATGTATCTTGATGCAGCTCCCCTATAGCAGAGACGTAAATGTAAAATAATCTAACTCATAGATAAAAAGATACACACTAGAATAGATGTAAAATAAACTAAGCTGCAACTGTTACAAACATGTAACTAAAATAGTTCTGCAACCAACAACATCAAGGGAATGAATTGTAACTTACTGTCTATAATAGATAATAGAACATGAATAAGATCTGAATCCTATAAATGCAGTTCAGTGTCCCAATCTAGCAGAGCAAACTCCGCACATAGGAGACCATGGAGCCAGTCTTGAATCTTACCACCCAAATAAGAAAGTTCTCCAAAGAAACAGCAGGGAGTGCAGTTCAGCCTGGTCTCCCACTATTATCTTTACTTCTTCCCGAGATTATGATCAGATACCTGGTCACAGCTGTAATGGATGTTATAACCACTCTATTTAGGGTCCAACTGACAGGTCTTTGCTGGTGGTTAGGTAAGATATACTCTGTCTCCATAACAAGCAATAATGGAAGATAATTTCCAGGTATTTTTTCTTATATTATAGGAACCATAACATGGTAGAAATATAGCAAGCAGCATCAGCTTACAAATTTCCCCATATAATATGGATTCATCAGAGGTAATTAGAGTAGGAGAAGATGGAGTATTTATTTCTGTGACAGCCAATCAGACTACTATTCATCTACCATTAACCCCAGTTATCACAAGAGAACTAGCAGATTGATGAGACTCCATTTTTAACAGTAATATATATTTACATTTCAACAGACTATAGATATTTTGGATATTTTGTAGTATACACATAATATAAATAGGAAAATCCAGAAATAACAGGGCAGATGTACATTAATTTACCCAATATAAACAGGTACAAAACCATATTAAAAGTGTAGCCCATAGAAAATTGGAGATTCTTTAAGCTTATTTATATTAAGCACTTCATTTAATTCCACGGGCGTCGTGTTCCCAAAGTATATATCCAAATGATTCTCTCATACATACTTTTTTATGCCTATCACCCCCTGATTTGTTTACATTGAACTGTTCAACTCTGCTAGTGACAGACCAATGGGGTTGCTTTCATGAGCTATCATAAAGTGATTTGAAATAGAATGCAAATGGAATGAATATTTAATCATAGTTACATTTCTTCTCTTTCTTATACAGGTTACTATATTTTTACCATTGCCATGTTATGTCACTGCCCTATTTGGAACCTATAATTTTGTTGCTCTTTCACTTGTAATATTTTGATATGCGATAATTAAAACCTGACTATCCCCTGATTGCACCCCCTGATCTCTCTTTCAGTGACTTGTCCTTCTCCTGTACACACTGACCTCTCTTTCTCCTCCTTCAAGGTACATTTCATCCTCCTCTTCCACCCAGCCCACCTTCATGTGACAGTTATCTACAAGCCTCTTTCCTTCACTTATCTTGGGGAACTTTAATACTCTTATAGAGAATATTACTGACCCTGCTGCATTCAAAATGATCTCCCTCTCCTATTTCCTTTATCTCTCTCAATGGACCTTCTCGCCCTCCCACAGTGGCCACTCATCATCATCATCATTTATTTATATAACGCCAACATATTCTGTAGCTATTTACAATTGGGACAAACACAGTAATCAGCAAACTGGGTAAAACAGACACAGAGGTGAGACAGCCCTGCTCTCAGGTTTATAATCTATGGGACAATGGGAGTTGGATACATAGGGATAAGTCTATATATTGTATTTCAGTACAATCAGATTGCAAAGCTAAAAACAAAAAATGAAATAAACAAAAAGGGATTAGTATGCTGTATGAACCGGTTACACAGCAATGTTTGTCAGAGGGCTATTGTCCTGTTCGGATTGTTTAACGGGTGGTAATAGGCATGCGTAGACCCGAAATGAAGATGGTGGTGGCCGGGACGGAGGGAGCTGTTGGCAGTACCAGGTAAGAGCGCTGGGGATGGGGTGTGCAGCCCGATCACCCGGCGTGTGACAATACCCCCCTTTAAAGGTGGACACAGCACGCCTACTGCTAGGCTTCATGGGAAACTTCTCATGAAATTTTTCCAAAAATAAAGTTGCGTGAATGTCGGAGGCACACACCCAGGAGCGTCCCTCAGGGCGGAAGCCCTTCCAGTGCACCAGATACTTTAGACCACCCTTATAGTACTTGGAGTCCAAGATTTGCCTGAGTTCAAACTCCTCTTAATGATGAATTCTATCATCCGTGTAGCATGATACAGATGAAAAAAGATTAATAATCAAAGGTTTCAGCAGAGAAACATGGAAGGATTTAGAAATACGAAGAGAGGCAGGCAACTACAATTTAAAACAGACAGGACCAATGAACCGCGGAGCCAGTTTCATACATGGAACCTTGAAACGTATATTTTGGGTGGATAGCCACACCCTATCTGCAACTTTAAAGACAGGAAATATCTGTCGTTTCTTATTTGCCAACTGTTTGTAGCGAATGGAAGATTTCTTAAGCAGGAACCTGAGAGGGAGGGATGCAAATTTTGGAAGAGAAGGATGATATACATAGACCACAAAAAAGGCTGAAGTAGTGATAGATTCATGAAAAGCATTATTATGGGCAAATTCGGCCCAGGGTAGGAGGTCAACCCAGTTGTCTTGGTTGGCCGAAGAAAACATCCTGAGGTCTCTAAATCCTGGCTCACCCATTTGGTCTGCCTGTTGAATTGGGGGTGGTATGAAGAGAAATTTTTTTATTTAATTCCCAACAGTTTGCAGAGAGATCGCCAGAACTTAGACACAAACTGGATGCACTGGTCTGAGACTATATCGGCAGGACAGCCATGCAGACGAAACATCTACTTAACAAAATGAGATGCCAAAACCGGAGAGGAGGGAAGACCAGCCAGTGGGATGAAATGGGTCATTTTAGAAAACCAATCCACTACAACTCTTATAGTGGTATATTTCTTGCTGGGTAGAAGGTCTGTAATAAAGTCCATACTGATATGGTTCCTGTGGAATGAGTAACGGAAGTAGCTGGCCGGAGGGAGCCCGGTGAGCAAACTTGTGTTAGGCGCAAATACCACAGGAGAAATAAAATTCTTAACATTAGAGTGTAGGCTTAGTCAACAGTAGCCTTTTGACACCAATTTGATGGTTTTAAAGACCCCCATGTGACCGGAGAAATGAGTACAATGGAAATGACTCAGGAGCTTTTTGCTGAGAACAGAGGAAAACAAAAGTCTTCCCAGGTGGAGGGGTTGGAGATTTGAGCACTGTGGAGGATATCAGACATTTGGGGTCCAGGATGGGACAAAAACGAGTATCCTCCGAAAAAATGTCCAAAGAAAATGCACAAGATCAGCCCTCTTGTTCTTCTCCCCTGGTTTGAAGGTTATGCGAAGGTCAAAACGAGAAAAGAAGAGTGACCACTGTGCTTGTCTGGGTTTCAGACATTGTGCTGATTGGAGGTATAGAAGGTTCTTATGGTCAGTAAAAATGATAACTGGGTGTTGAGCACCCTCCAGAAGATAACGCCATTCGATAAGAGCTGCCTTCATGGCGAGTAATTCCTTGTTTCCAATGGCATAGTTCTTCTGCGCAGGAAGAAATTTCCTACAGAGAAAAACACAAAGATGAAACTGCCCTCAAGGTGACTTCTTCGAAAAGACTGCTTCTATGTTCACATTAGAGGCATCAATCTCCAGGAAGAACATTAATGAGTTGTCAGGTTGTCTGAGGACAGGTGCAGACATGAAGGCGTTCTTAAGGAACTCAAAGGCCTCCAAGGCGTCTGTAGATCAAGATTTGGGATTAGAACCTTTCCAGGTAAGAGCAACGATAGGAGCCACAATAATGAAATAATCTTTGATGAAATGCCTGTAATAATTGGCGAATCCAAAGAACCGTTGAATAGGCTTGAGGACTAATGGTAGCGGCCACTCCAGAATTGATCTAATGTTATCAGGATCCATTCACAATAAAGATCCAGACACGATGTAACCTGGAAAGGTCTTTGATGAAATTCGAAAGATCACTTATCAAGTTTACAAAAGAGTTGGTTTAGGCGTAACCTGGAATGAAATTCTGCCACATGGAGGTGGTGAAAGGAAATATCTTTGGAGAAGATCAAAATATCATCAAGGTACACGACCACACATACATAGAGAAGGAATATTTCATTGACAAAACTCTGAAAAACTGCCAGTGCATTGCACAGACTGAATGGCATTACAAGGTATTAGTAATGACCATCGCATGTATTAAACGCCATCTTCCATTCATCCCCTGCTTTTATTCTAATGACTTTATAGTCTCCACGAAGATCTAATTTGGTGAAGACTTTGGCTCCTTTGATACGGTCAAGCGGTTTTTGATGGTTATGGCATTGAGACCCCGATAGTCAATACACGGCATCAAGGAGCCGTCTTTCTTCTTCACAAAGAAGAACCCCGCTCCGGGGCAAGGAAGAAGGTCTGATGAAGCCCCATTGAAGATTTTCTTTAATGTATTCAGACATGGACCGAGTCCCAGGTAAAGACAGGGGGTATACCCGGCCTCTGGAAGGAGTCTTCCCTGGCTGAAGTTCAGTGGGACAGTCCCATGATCAATGAAGGGGCAAATGCTTCGAACGGATTTTATCAAAGACGTCCAAGAATGAAGGATATTGTTCGGGCAACCAATCGATGGTGATAATAGAAACAGGAACCTGAAGTAAAGTAAAGTAAGTGAAATAAAATTCCCAGCTGCTTCTGAATCTAAGAGAGCATAGATGTGAATGGTACCCTAAGGCTATAGAGAATGACAGAAAAGGAGCAGATTTTAGGATTTTCAAGAGTGGGAGAGATTTTAGAGAGCCCTCATCTGACCTCTCTGGAGAAGGTTAGGGCTTGGCATTTCCTGATCTTTGGGACAGACATTCAGCAGATGACCAGGATCCACGCAGTACAAGCACAATTTATTATTGAGTCTCCTGTCACGTTCTTCCGGAGTCAGACGAGAACGTCCTATTTGCATGGGCTCATCCTCCAACACTGGATGAAGAAAGCGAGGAGCTAACTTGACCGCATGGCACCGGGAACTATCTCTCTCGGAAGATCTTTCAAAAAAGTGGAGGTTCACACGATTACATAACAAAATCATAGCGTCCAAGGTGGTTGGAAGTTCCTGCAAGGCAAGGGCGTCTGATCGCCCGGCATGTGACACCTGAGCATAGATGAGAAATTGGAAGAATGTTTGTTTTGCAGTGTCCAGAGCATTGCGATAGGAGTGATAGACAGAAGTATATGTAAAGAAATTATTAGAGGTACAAAATTTACACCAGTAATGTTCTGCTTTATGGGAAAGTTTTTGAAGATTTTGTGTTACTTTAGTGTGCCACAGCTGACATTGGAGTAGACATGTAGTATGAAGAGTCGCTGGAGTTAATTTGATACTTGATCAAAGGCTGTTGATCTGGACTTTTTCACCTCTGAACAGTCTCTGATTTAACAATTCACCATTCCCTCTCTTTGACCACCATCTCCAATCTTTAAAAATCTCTCCACCCTTCTCACCTTCCCCATCTCCTGAAGTTACTCTCTCCAGGTGTAACCTGGACATCATTGATCCTACCAAGTTTACCTCCTTTCTTGTCTTATCCCCTCCCCCACCCACCACCCCCTTACCACTGCACTTCACTCTGTCAGCCAGACTGTCAATAACTTTACCAGTACCCTCCTCAATATTGGCACTCCAAACTGACCCACTCTCTTCATAAATACTCATGTATCATGGAACAGCTCTGAAGGAAATCACACATTCATGCTTCTTCCTTCACTTCAAGTTCATTCTCTCCTGTTACATTTCTCCCCTATCATTCACTAAACAGTCACAGTCCTTCAAATCTCACATTTCCTCTCAACCCTCCAACCACCAAGGCTTCTTTGCCACCTTCAACTCCCTGCTTTTTCCTCTCCCACTCTCCTCCTCACTCTCTGCCATCAACTTTTCTACACACTACACCTCCAAAACTGAGTACATACGTCACAACATGAGTCCCCTCTCAGTCTACACTTTCCACCTTGTCCCCTCTCCCAGCCTCCTCTTTGGATTATCTCTATCCCTGCTCTAGACTATCACCCTGCTTGCAAAGCAGCCCACCTTCTTTTCCTTCACTCTGATATCTGATTAAGTTCTACAGTCTTCTATCACCCACTCCCTCCTCCACTTGCCCACTTGACCGCATCAGCTCTCATCTCCTCTCCTCCCTCTCTTTTGAGGCCTGCTCTCACCTTGCCCACTTACTCAACCTAATTCTCCTTTCAGGTACCTTCCCCTCCTCCCTTAAACATGCTCTTCTCTCAACTTTCTCAAAATACATCACTTGAGCCTTCCTCCTTCAAAAATGACAACCCTATATTCCTTCTTCATTTTGTATCCAAACTTCTTGAATGGGATATGTACAACCATCTCACCTCCTTTCTCTCATTTCACTCCCTTCTTGACTCACTCCAATCTGAATTTCGCTCCCTCCACTCTATCAAAAATTCCATCACTAAGGTCACTACCTTCTCCTTGCTAAGTGTAAGGGACAACTTTTATACATCTTGACCTCTCTGTTGCCTTTGATACTGTTTACTACTCCATCCTTTTGCAAAGACTCCAATCGATAGGTCTCTGTAATGCAGTCCTCTCCTGGTTTTCTTACTATATATCACCAACTGTTCCCTATCAATCTCTACACATGTTTCGACTTCCACACTCTTTCTTTACCTGTTGAAGTTTACCAAAGTTCCATTATTGGCTCCCAGCTCTTCTCCCTCAACATCTCCTTCTTTGGCGAACTTATCAGCTCATTTTGCATCCACTACCACTTATATGATGATGACAGCCAAATCTATCTTTCATCCCTTAACCTCCTTATGTATAATGTTTCCTGCTGGCTCTCGGCCATCTCATCTGGGACGTTCCAGACTTTTCTTAAACTCATATGTCCAAGACTGTAACAATTGTCTACACTCTACCCCCCTTCAAGGCTTCTCTACCCCCCCTCTTTCCGTTGATAACACTAATTTCTTTTCTACCCTACCTAGATGTAATCCTCTCCTTCAAATCTCACATTTAGTCCCTCTCAAAATCCTGCCACCTTCACCCCTGGAATATATATATAATCAATAGATTCCATCAAATCTCTTTTTAACTCCCTTGTAATCTTGATCAATGTAGAGATGGGCGGGTCCGGTTCTCCGAGAACCGAACCCACCCGAACTTTGGGTATCCGAGTACCGAGCTGAGCAGCTCGGTACTCTCCCGCCCGTTCCGAATCCAAATCGAGGCCGAACGTCATTGTGACGTCGTCGGATCTCGGGGCTCGGTTCTCGCGATACTTCAACTTTATAAATACACGCCTCCACAGCAATCCATCGCCATTTGACAGAGGGAGAGAGCAGGGTGTAGTCATAGGCTGATTAGAGCAGGGACAGAGAATACAATATTGTTCTTGCAATTGCTCTAACCAAAATCGCTAGTGCAGAGGGGAGGATAGAGGTTTATTATTTTTTCTTAATATTTGGCACTCCCCAGCGATTTTGGGGTGTCCCCCATAATTGTGCATAAATATTTCTGGCTGTCAAAAGTCATATCTGTCAGCAGTATCTACTAAATAATTTTTAGCACTCCTCAGTGCTTTTGGGGTGTCCTCCCTAATTGTGCATTAATATTTCTGGCTGTCAAAAGTCATATCTGTCAGCAGTATCTACTAAATAATTTTTAGCACTCCTCAGTGCTTTTGGGGTGTCCTCCCTAATTGTGCATTAATATTTCTGGCTGTCAAAAGTCATATCTGTCAGCAGTATCTACCAAATAATTTTTAGCACTCCCCAGTGGTTTGCGCTCAGAATGGATTCAAAGCAGTCCACATATGATCAGAATGAGCAACCAGGTTCTGTCACCAGTCCTGATGTTAGTGTTCCCAGTATGTCATCTGGCCAAGGCGATGTCAAACAACAGAGTGTTTCCAGATTAGTGCAAAAAACAAAAACCCCAAAAAAATTTACTGTATTGAAGCGTAAAAGAAGTGTAACTGAGCAAAAGTTAAATGACGATAAAAATTTTTTTGCAAGCATGCCATTCTACACACGCAGTGGCAAAGATAGAATGAGGCCTTCACCTTTGGCTATTAGTGGCCGATCCCAAAAAGTTACCCAGCCTACAATTGGTGAACAACTACTGTTACGCATCAAAGCCGAGCTGCAAGATAACAGTGAGGCATTAGAGGAGAATGTTTGCTCTGATTCACAAATGACAACAATCCCTGTGGAGAGTCCATCCAACAGTGGGATGTCTAATCGTGAGCATTCTGCTGATGTGTGCCTTAATAGCCCGAGTGTAGCCGGTGATACCCAAATTGAGGATGCCACTTTGGAATTAGAAGAGGATGAGGGGGAGATTTGTGTAGGCGACGAGGGCGCTAATGAGGATGTTGATGAGGATGAGGTTGTTTGTGTAAGTCCTGCACCAGTGGCAGCAGTTCTGGCACGTGACAAGTAAAAGCCCATTGTCATGCCTGGGCATAGAACAAAAAAATCCACTTCTTATGTGTGGAATTATTTCTACCCAAATCCAGACAACAATTGTATAGCCATTTGTAGTGTATGTGAAGCCACAGTCAGTCGAGGGAGGGACCTTAACCATCTTGGAACCTCGTCTATGTTACGCCATTTAACAAGAGTTGATGGCAAAGTGTTGGGAAAAGCTGAAAGTTCTTCCCAAAAAAATACAAGCACTCCATCATCAGCTAGGACCCTCCGCTCACCGACATCCCGACGGCTACAAAATACACCCACCACACCATCCTCATCAATATCCTCAGTAGCGCTCGGAGTTAGCCCGGCATCCCACTTAAGGCTGGATGACTCCTGCACTATTATGGATTCCTCTGAAGAAAGCGTTAGTCCCACTGCTGCTGCTGTTGCTGCTGCTGGGGGTGAATCGTCATCCCAGAGGCAGGTCAAGAAATTTATCCTTAAGAGTAGGGTGTCATAGACAGAGTGACCCCAAACTGACTTTGTCCATTTCTCATAATATTTTACAGTCTATAACGGCTGGATTTTTTGGTATTTTATACAAGTGGAGGGGGGCCTAGAGATACAGAAACCAAACTGGCTTTCTCCATGTCAATTAATATTGTACAGTCTATAACTGCTGAATTTTTTTGTATTTTTGACAAGTGGAGGGGGCCTATAGAGGCAGAAACCAAACTGGCTTTGTCCATTTCAATTAATATTGTACAGTCTATAACGGCTGAATTTTTTGTTTTTTTAAACAAGTGGAGGGGGGCCTAGAGAGACAGAAAGCAAACTGCATTTTTCCATTTCTTTACATATTTAACTATAAGTGTAGGGTGTAATATACATCCAAAGACGATGGCTGCATTGCCAATATGCATAGATGGAGAGGAAGACAATCTGTTTTGTGTGTAGAATAAATGAAGGCCTACCAACGAAGAATTAAACTGTTTTTTTGATGATTTATTACCTCAACAATTAGATTACTTATCTCTAAAACAGTTGGAGCACTAAATTGGGTTATTTTAGGCCCAAAAACATTGATTTTCAAACAAAACCAAACAAAACCAAAACCAAAACACGCAATGGCGGTTTTGCAAAACCAAAGCCAAAACCAAAACACGACAGTAATCCAGATCCAAAACCGAATCCAAAACCAAAACACGGGGGTCAGTGACCATCTCTAGATCAATGTAACCTCTTTCTCGTGTTGCTCTTCAAAATTTGCAACTCACTCCCACACCAATCAGACTATCCACTAGTATCCAAGACTTTTAACACACCTTAAAAACTCATCTTTTCATCAAAGCCTGCCAGCCCTCATCCTAACTCATCCCCTGCTGCCCTCTCACGCTTACTCACCCACTCTTTATCACCCATTTAGTGTCTGCCCCTTCTATCTAGACTGTAAGCGATCATGATCAGGGCCCTCTTACCTTGTGTTTTCCTCTCTTCCCTATCATAGCTATTGTTGCACCTATGTTAATCTTTTCCTGCCTTGTCTTATTCATCATCTCTTGCCCTGATTGTTGCACCCATGGTTGCTTTATACTAGTATGATAACTGCTCAGTCCCCATGTACTATGAAACTTATTTCTGTTTGCTCATCATGTAATTGCTAGTTGTTGTGCCCTATTATGTCACTCATTGCTGTAGTGGCTTGAGTTTTGTATACATCCATTCATCAATATGGTCACATTGTACATATATGTTCAGCTTTAACTAAGTCTAAAAGTGTAATAGTTGTTTTTGTTTGAGGTTTTCAATGTAGTGTTATTATAGCAGTATAGAACCCTTAGTATTAGGATAAATACAGAATCATCATCACCATTTATTTATATAGCGCCACTAATTCCGCAGCGCTGTACAGAGAACTCACTCACATCAGTCCCTGCCCCATTGGGGCTTACAGTCTAAATTTCCTAACACATACACAGACAGACAGACAGACAGACAGACAGACAGACAGACAAGGGTCAATTTGTTCGCAGCCAATTAACCTACCAGTATGTTTTTGGAGTGTGGGAGGAAACCGGAGCACCTGAAGGAAACCCACGCAAACACAAGGAGAACATACAAACTTCTTACAGATAAGGTCATGGTTGGGAATTGAACTAATGACCCCAGTGCTAACCACTATGCCACCGTGCTGCCCCAGAATAAAGATGTCTTGGTGTTTGTAGTTTTCCAGAGAAGCAAATTTAGATACAATAAGAAACTTACATTTAGGATCCCTCTTTTAGTGTCTGTGGAGCTGTGTTCCTATGTGCATGTGCTGGCTGTATTTAGCTTTTTCCTTCCACTTCAGGGGTGGGAGGCACTTGCAAATCAATAATAGAAATAAATGAGACAACGTGGAAGTATTATGTTTTAACAGAACACATTTTTGCTTTATTCATTTTTTAGATAGTGGAAGCTGCAAGAAATGTCCTGATGATGAATGGCCCAATGAGAAGAAAGTCGCATGTGTCCCCAGGATATCAGAATTTCTATCATACAAGACGGACACAATTGCTATAGTTTTTTCTGCAATATCTGTGCTATTTTTTATCTTGACTGTCTATATAATCAGAATATTTGTTTCATTTCGGGACACTCCCATAGTAAAAGCCAATAATAGAAACCTTAGCTTCATTCTTCTCATCTCCCTCAAGCTGAGTTTACTCTGTGTCTATCTGTTCATCGGTCGTCCAGTGGATATCACCTGCATGTTACGGCAAATTTCATTTGGAATAATTTTCTCTGTTGCTTTATCTTCTATCCTGGCCAAGACTATCATGGTTTACATCGCTTTCAAAGCCACCAGACCTGGAAGCTATTGGAGAAAATGGCTGGGTATTAAACTGCCAAATTCTGTTGTGTTGATCTGTTCATCTGTTCAAGGTCTCATCAGTGCTATTTGGTTGTCAGTTTCTCCTCCTTTTCAAGAGTTTGATTCTTACCCTGGGATAATCATCATTCAGTGTAATGAGGGTTCTGTCCTTGCCTTTTATTTCATGTTGGGTTACATGGGGTTCCTGGCAGCTGTGAGTTTTGGTCTAGCTTTCATGGTGAGGACATTACCTGACATCTTTAATGAAGCCAAATACATCACGTTCAGCATGTTGGTGTTCTGCAGTGTTTGGGTCTGTGCCATACCTGCCTATCTCAGCAGTAAGGGGAAACACATGGTCACTGTGGAGATTTTTGCCATTTTGGCTTCTGGTATTGGAATATTATGCTGTATATTCTTTCCTAAATGCTACAACATTCTACTGAGACCTGAAATGAACAGTAAAAGACATTTGTTAGAGAAACCTTATTCATAAAAGTATTCATTACTTTGCAATAGAAAGTAATGTTTTGCTTTATTGTCTGGTGCAAAACAATAAGTGTTTTAAACAATATATAATTTAAAGAAACAATTACCGTTAATGTTTTCTATATGCATGCTATTAAAATTAAATTTTAAGTCAAGTATAAAATGTAATAATGTGTCCTCAGTATTCAATAAGGGTTAAACCTGATGAATATTTTCTGTGTTCTCACAACAGAAGTTCCACAGATGAAGTATTTTACAGTGAGTCTACAAAAAAGGAAAAACATTAAGAATCATAAGCTGAAATAATTGCTCCTATAATGTTATGAAGGTCTGACTCCATGGAGAAGAGAACTGCACAAGTTACACATAAAAGAAGCAGCTGCCACTATTGTCCTCTCCCTCCCTCCTGAAAAACCACAAAAACCTAACCAGAATACAGCGCTATTATTATTATTATCTTTGACTTATAAGGCGCCACAAAGGGTCCGCAGCGCCGTACATTACATACACAGAAAACAGAACCAAGACACAACATGATACACAAATATATACAAACACAGGTGACAGGGTAAAGCAAATCAGATTATATCTGACAGATAGTGAAATGGATAGTAGAAATCAGCAAGAAGAAGGCTGAAGATTAATAAAACAGGGAAAACATGGCTAGCAAAGCAGGCCAAGAGGTATAGAGGGTGAAGGAAAAGTAGAAGGAGCACACAGGGAAAGAGGGCCCTGCTCATGAGTACTAACAACCTAAAGGGAGGGGGAGACACATAAAGGGTGGTACTAACTAGGGGAGAGAGCCAGCACAAGAAAGTTAGGAGGACTGATAGTCTTGAATAAAGAAATGAATCTTAACGGCACGCTTGAAGCCTTTGAGAGTAGATGCTAACCTGATGGAATGTGGAAGATCGTTCCACAGCAGGGGAGCAGCCCAGGCAAAGTCCTGAAGACGAGAGTGAGAGGAGGTGATCAGTGAAGCAGTGAGGCGGCGGTCAGAGGAAGAGCGGAGGGGGCGGGTAGGAGTGTAGGTAGAGATGAGATTGGAGATGTAGGGAGGGGAAGACTGCTAAGAGCTTGAAAGGTGAGGGTAAGGAGTTTAAGTTTAATTCTGTAGGGTCAGGGGAGCCAATGTAGTGACTGTTGGAGAGAGACTGCAGAGATAGAGCGGCGGGAGAAAAAAATTAGGCGGGCAGCAGCATTGAGGATAGACTTAAGAGGGTCAAGGTGAGAATCAGGTAGGCCAGAGAGAAGAAGGTTACAGTAGTCAAGGCGAGAGATAATAAGCAAGTGAACAAGGGTTTTCGTGGCTTCCGTGGTGAGAGAGGGAGGTATCTTAGATATATTCCAAAGGTAGAAGAAACAGGATTTAGAGAGGGACAGAATGTGAGGCTTAAATGAGAGGGAAGAATCAAGGATGACCCCAAGGCATCGGACTTGGGGGACAGAAACGAGGGTAGTGTTATTAACAGAAATAGAGAGGGGGGGAGGTAGGAGAGTCCTGGCAGGGGGGGAAGACTATAAACTCTGTCTTGGAAATATTGAGTTTAAGGAAGCGTTGGGACATCCAAGATGAGAAGGCCAAGAGACAGAAGGAGACACGAGACAGAAGGGATGGGGAGAGGTCAGGGGATGAAAGATAGATTTGGGTATCATCAGCATAGAGGTGGTACTGGAGGCCAAAGGAGTGGATGAGGACACCAAGGGAGGAAGTGTAGAGGGAGAAAAGCAGGGGGCCAAGAACGGAGCCGTGAGGAACGCCAACGGGTAGGGGAAGAGGGGGTAGAAACATGAGTAGAGACTGAGAAGGAGCGGTTGGTGAGGTAAGAGGAAAACCAGGAGAGGACAGTGTTACATAGGCCTAAAGATTTGAGAGTTTGCAAAAGTAGTGCGTGGTCAACGGTATCGAAGGCAGGAGAGAGGTCAAGGAGGATTAGAAGGGAGTAGTGTCTATTGGATTTAGCGAGGAGAAGGTCATTAGTGACCTTAGTGAGGGCAGTTTCAGTGGAGTGGAGGGGGCGAAAACCATATTGGAGCGTGTCAAGTAGTGAGTGAGAGGAAAGAAAGGAGGTAAGACGGTTGTAGACAACCCATTCAAGGAGTTTGGAGGCAAAAGGAAGAAGCGAAATAGGGCTGTAATTAGAGAGAGAGGCGGGATCAAGGGACGGTTTCTTGAGTATGGGGGAGACAAGAGCATGTTTAAAAGAGGAGGGGAAGATTCTAGAGAGAGGGAGAGGTTAAGGAGGTGTGCAAGGTGGGAGCAGGCTTCAGGAGAGAGGGAGCGGAGGAGGTGGGAGGGGATTGGGTCCTGTGTGCAAGTGGAGGGGGGAGAGGAAGAGAGAAGGGTTTGGACTTCATCTGCAGATACCGGAGTGAAGGAAGAGAAGGAGGGTGAGCTAGCTGGAGTGGAGGGGAGAAAGGAGATAGCAGCAGAAGAGGAGGGTGAGAAGGGGGACAGAATGGGCATGGAGGGGGGAGAGGGTGGGGTAAGAAGGGACTGCTGGGAGATGTCATGACGTATAGACTCAATCTTGGAGGTGAAGTGGGTAGCAAAGTCGACAGCAGAGAGCGTGGAGGGGAGTGGGAGAGAGGGAGGGGAGAGGAGGGAGTTGAAGGTGGCAAAAAGCTGACGGGGGTTGGAGGATTGGGAAGAAATGAGAGCTTTGAAGAAAGATTGTTTAGAGAGGGAAAGGGCCAAACTATAAGAGGCAAGCTTGAACTTGAAGTGGAGGAAGTCAGCATGAGTGTGTGACTTCCTCCAAAGCCGTTCTGCACTGCGGGAGCATTTTTGAATATAGCGGGTAGGTTTAGTTGTGGCAGGGACCAACGAAGCTTGACGGTGACAGCCTGGGTGACAGAGTTTAGTGCAGCGGTAAGAGTGAGATTGTAGAAGGAGACAGCCCTATCGGGGCAAGAAAGAGTGGTGATGGGGGAGAGGAGCGAGCCCAGGGAGGAGGAGAAAGTGGTAGGATCAACTGTGTCAAGATTAAGCCTGGTGAGAGTAACCTTTGGGGATGGGGATGATGAGAGGGGTGGAGAGATGCTATAAGAGAGGAGATGGTGGTCCGAGAGAGGAAAAGGTGAATTAATGAGGTCAGAGACAGTACCGAGGTGTGAAAAAAACAGATCTAGGGAGTGGCCACTGCGGTGGGAGGGAGAGGAGGTCCATTGAGAGAGACCAAGGGAGGAGGAGAGGGAGAGAAGTTTGGAGGCAGCAGGGTCTGAGGGATTGTCTATAGGGATATTAAAATCCCCCAAGATCAGGGAGGGAAGGTCAGTGGAGAGAAAGTGAGGGAGCCAGGTGGCAAAGTGATCAAGAAATTGGGATACAGGACCAGGAGGACGGTAGATAACAGCAACACAAAGGTGGACTGGGTGGAATAGGCAGATAGAGTGTACCTCAAAGGAGGAAAAGGAGTGGGAGGGTTCAGGGGGAATAACCCGAAAAGAGCAGCAGGAGGAGAGAAGTATGCCGACGCCACCACCTTGCCGGTCCCCAGGTCTGGGTGTGTGGGAGAAGGACAACCCCCCGAAAGAGAGCGCAGCTGGAGAGGTAGTGTCCTCAGGGGATAGCCAGGTTTCAGTGATGGCAAGCAGGTTGAAGGATCTAGAGATAAAGAGATCAATTTGTTGCAGACTGATCTGGCATTCCAGAGACCACAGGATAGTGGAAGAGAGGGAAGAGGAGAGATGTGGATGAGATTGTTGGGGTTGCTCGTCTGCAAGGGTGAGTATGATATGGAGCGAGGGGAATGACAGGAAAAGAGGACTGGAATTGGACGAGATGCGGAAATAAGAGGGGATTGCTCAGCAGACAGGAGACGAGGGGCAGAGGAGCAAGAGGTAGGGGAGGAGTGGAGATGGGTCAGATAAGGGGGTTTATGAATGGGAGAGGCAGAAGGTAGGAGTGACGTGAGGGAGACGATTAGCTGGGGGGGAAGGAGAGGGAGGAGGAAGGTAGGAGCAGATTGACGCTGAGAGAAGAGCAGCGAAAGGGACAAGAGGGAAAGGGTGTGAGTGGGGAAAGGGAGGAGAGAGGAAAAGATGTAAGAGGGGGCAGCATGTTAGATCAGGGGTCCAGAGGCACAGAAGAGATGAGAGGAGTAAAATAGGGAGGGGGATGGGAAGTGAGAGGGGGGAGTGAGGAGGAGGAAGAATATGGAAAGGTTGGACATGGGAAGCAGGGGGACAGAGGAAGAGGACAGAAGTGAGAGAGGAGTAAATCATGATAAAGCTATAGAAGGTGTGGAATAGACAGTTGAAAGAATTCAGAAATCAAGAATGGTAAGGACTGACAAGTGTAGTGAGGAAATAGTGAGAGCACAAGAGGTGAATAAAAAGAATGCAAAGGTAGAAGGAGAGAAAAGAGGAAGAAGAGATGTAAAGTATGAGTCAGGGAATAAGAAGCAGAAAGGACATCAGAGATAGCAGATGGGTGGGTTTAAAAACAGTTAGGTGAAACAGTAACATCAGGCATGATTGGAAGGCAATAGTATAAAACAAGGCATAATACAAAGGTGCACTGAGCTGGTGATACAAATCCACAGGACAAGAGTGAGCCAGTTCAAAGTTCTAGCTAAGTGGAGTAACAGTGTGGATTGAAAGTGGGAATCCAAGCAGCATAAGAGGAATCACCAAGTGATAATACTGCAGCAGCCTGAATAAGTGTGAGAAACAGATCAGCAGGGAGAGTCCAGGCAGTTAACAATCCAGGTGGTGGAGGATATCAGAGCTCAGGGCTGTTTGTTGAATGTTGTCCTCATGTAGCAGTGTTTGCAGGTAGAATGTTCCCCTCCTGTTCATCTCTTGTATATCTCTAACTATACTAGTTAATACACTTGTAAGAATTTCACTTAGAAGAATTCTCACTAGCTATCAGCCTCACTAGCTAACAGCTATATCAAGATTGTTAAACTATATTGATAGAAACACATTAAAATATCCCGTTTGGCAGATTTAAAATAATCCTTTAATTGGCTTATTTGACCCCTTCACTGTTTAGGACAAGTTGGACTCTTCCTCAGAATAAACCTCAAATGTGCTAAGAATGAGTCCTACACCTCCTTGGCAGGAGTTCAAATGGGGGAAACACATAAAAGGCCCTTACAGTTAGCTACATCGGGTGGGAGCCAGGGAAGAGTGAGGCTTGATGACATCTTCACTTCTGGGATATTCCCTGGTGATCATGTGTGATTTACAGCAGAAATCATTAAGAATTAATAAATGCAGAGATCCCATCATTTGAAAGAGAAAAGTCCCTTGTTTCAAATGATATGTCCCCTTACTAGTTATTCTTTATGATCACCAGTGACCACAATAGAATAACCCACTACACTACAAAATAATTAAGGAGCCCAAGATGTGGAAAGGTTTTATACATCCTCTTTTAAAAGTATAATTAGTAGTTATTGTCCTACAGGTTTTGATTCTCAAGGGATCAATCTATTTTATGAATTGTTACCTTGTTTGTTTTAATAAAATAATACACATTTGATTACATCTATCTACGCTCTCTCTCTCCATCTCTCTCTCTATATATATATATATATATATATATATTGTAGTATAATCAGGGAAACAGGTATCATCTCCTGGGTGAACAGCAGCAGTAAGACACACGAGTCCAGGAGTTTCTGAATAACAGCCACTGCCAGTTTATTTACCAGCTTCAAAATAGGAACAAAACACAAATAAAATCCTAGCCGTCTGGCTTCTAGTTAATACATTCAAGGAGGCTCTCTCTCATGTGTAGGACCTTATGTCCCACACATTCACCAAACCACATGTAGCTGTTGCTCCCTGCAACAGAGTGTCTTGGGAGGCAGCTCACCTCCCCAGGTCTGAGACACTGGCTGCATGTCACAGCTGCCTTATTACAAGCACCTCACAGGTGCATCCCTTAATCAGTCTGTTAGAGACTGATAGAACAGAAGACCCGGACTGGGCCTAATGTATACAAAGCTGGAAGCCTGGGACACATACCTTTGTATCTAGGCTCCTTCCAATGACTCTGTCACATATCCTCCCCCCTTTGTTTCAACCTACGGGTAGAACACTTGTAACCCTAAATGCTCCTCTAATTTTTCCCATAAACATTTTAGCTTTATGCTGCAAACTGAGTGCAAGGGTATTGCTTACAGAACTTTTCCAACCCAAAGAAACACCGGTTAGTGGGTAAACTAGGGTAGTTGCCATCAGACTTTTTAGACTGAGGTCTGGAAACATGGCATTCACACTCCGGGCAGGATGACCACCAATCAAAGACTTCTTTTCTAACCCCTGGCCAGAAGAACTTCTGTAAAACTTTATCTAGGGTTTTTCCCACCCCCTGATGCTTGTCAGTTGTTGAACCATGAGCCCAGTCCAACACTGCTTTTCTATATAGTTTAGGAACTACCAACCATTCCAAAATGTCTTTTCCTCATTTAAATGACTGACACAATAACCCCTGGGTTATCGTCATGTATGGGTACGGCAATCTATTAGCAGGTTCTACTGGCTTCATATTAATAATTCTCACACTTTTTCTGGCCCTTGCCAGGGTGGGATCTTATAACTGCTTTAAGGCAAAAACATTTTTCCTTAGATTAATCCCAGGTACACAATCAACAGGTTCAACCATATTTCCCCCTTCAATAGGAGGTACAAAATCCTGTACTCTACTGCTGCCCTTGTCATTTCCTGACTTACTCAGCACATTGGACAAAGGGAACACATTTGACTTGAGGAACACTCCTGCTACCATTGTATACGTAATATCCTCACGCGGGGCTGGTCTATTTATTTTTGCAACCAAGTGGGTTTCCCATAGCTTCCAGAAGTGGGAAAAGTCTCTCCCCAATATTGTGTCAACTTAAAAACCAGGAACCAGACCGACAGTGACTACCCCAAAACCAAACTGTTTTTATGTTTACTTCCGTGGTAACAGACTGCGATGTATCCCTGTGTATGCAGGTTACTCCAACATTTCCCTCTTTATATTTTAAGGGGCTCACTAACTCTGCTTTCACAAGGGAAATTGTACTGCCAGAATCTAGAAGAGCCTTTATCTTTTTACCTTCTATGGTAACTTCACACATCAATTTGTCAGCCTGTTTGTCTGCGTCACAAGCTAGCTTGGCATATAAAGACATTCTACGTGGTACATAAGCATTATTACATTGCATAGATTCAAAGGTATGGGAACAATAAGCAGCAATATGGCCTAAGCCACCATATCTGAAACAGGTAATCACATTTCTTTCATATCTCTTATGAGGCCGGAACCCTCTTGGCATAACTTGCCAATCTCCAGGTACTGAGCCTACAGTCTCTATACATTTTAGTTCATTAAACCACCCAGCACCCTTTTCCCCTGGAACAGTCTTACCAGAATCCACTGGAGATCGCCGTTTCTGAACTAGAGGCTGGCAGGGTGTATTCTTCACTTCTTTTGTTGCTACATACTTGGTCTGTACTACTTCCGATGGAACCCTAGACAAGGACAGGAACTCAGCTTCCTGGCACGGCTGATGTGATGAAATGGGTTGCTACTGGACTGAGAACTTTGTATTTATCACCCGTTTCTCACAGTTTAATGTACTTTTTAATAGGGATGTGCACCGGCGACTTTTGAGGTCTCGTGTTTTGTGTTTTGGATCCGGATTTTCGTTATTTTTGAGGTTCGGATTTGTCTCGCAAAACACTTGACGAAAGGTCTCGGTTCGGATTTAAGGTATTGGATTCGGATTTTTTTTGAAAAAAACATAAAAAGTTTAAAAATCAAGTTTTTGGGCTTATTTTCACTCCTAGGCTATTATTAACCTCAATAACATTCAATAACAAGCATTTCCACTAATTTACAGTGTATTCTGAACACCTCACAATATAGTTATTAGTCCAAAACGTTGCAACAAGGTATCTTTCTGGACTGCGTAGAGGAGTGGGTCACCACAATATATATTAAAAACCCTGAACTTTTATGATTCGCACCAATAATTGTACCTGGACTGCGTAGAGGAGTGGGTCACCACAATATCTTAAAAACCCTGAACTTTTATGATTCGCACCAATAATTGTACCTGGACTGCGTAGAGGAGTGGGTCACCACAATATCTTAAAAACCCTGAACTTTTATGATTCGCACCAATAATTGTACCTGGACTGCGTAGAGGAGTGGGTCACCACAATATCTTAAAAACCCTGAACTTTTATGATTCGCACCAATAATTGTACCTGGACTGCGTAGAGGAGTGGGTCACCACAATATCTTAAAAACCCTGAACTTTTATGATTCGCACCAATAATTGTACCTGGACTGCGTAGAGGAGTGGGTCACCACAATATCTTAAAAACCCTGAACTTTTATGATTCGCACCAATAATTGTACCTGGACTGCGTAGAGGAGTGGGTCACCACAATATATTAAAAACCCTGAACTTTTATGATTCGCACCAATAATTGTACCTGGACTGCGTAGAGGAGTGGGTCACCACAATATATTAAAAACCCTGAACTTTTATGATTCGCACCAATAATTGTACCTGGACTGCGTAGAGGAGTGGGTCACCACAATATCTTAAAAACCCTGAACTTTTATGATTCGCACCAATAATTGTACCTGGACTGCGTAGAGGAGTGGGTCACCACAATATCTTAAAAACCCTGAACTTTTATGATTCGCACCAATAATTGTACCTGGACTGCGTAGAGGAGTGGGTCACCACAATATATTAAAAACCCTGAACTTTTATGATTCGCACCAATAATTGTACCTGGACTGCGTAGAGGAGTGGGTCACCACAATATCTTAAAAACCCTGAACTTTTATGATTCGCACCAATAATTGTACCTGGACTGCGTAGAGGAGTGGGCACTGGGCACCACAATAAAATATATAAAAAACCTTCAACAGATCTGCATTACACTACACATACGGCTGCTCCTCCATCCTCTCCATCATATACATGTTGGAGTTTTAGCGTGTGACAACCTCTTGTTTTTGATAATGTCAGTGCATTTTGAATATTTTTCAATTTGCCCCACACCACTGAATGTACTTTATCTATGATAAGCAATACGCATCTATCTATCTTGACTGCGTAGTGTGGTGGCCCCGGTACACAATTTGGTACCGAGGCCACAATATAATTAAAAAACCCTCCACGTGTCTGAATTCCACCAAACAAGTATCTGGACTGCATAGTGGGGTGGCCCCGGTACCCAATTTGATACCGGGGCCACAATACCTCCTCCAAACATGCTACAGACAATTCGTCATTGAGAGACCCCAGACAGACAGGGTCGAAGTGTTATTGTTTGACTTTGTAAACCCAAAAAAATGTCCCTGTTGCACATAGTCGTGCAATGAAGACTGACTTTTTCATTTAAAGGCACGATCTTTAAAGTGTCAGAAAGAGAGAGAAGACACAGGAGAGGAGAGTTGTAGCTGGGGACCTGGGGTGGAAGCTCCCAGGCTCCCCCAGCATTGCCTGGAAGTCTGAGCGTGGTGACTGAGCCAGGGCAAGGAATGTGTGCCCTGGATGAGGGGGAGAACTCCATGCCACTATAGTGAACCCAAGAGAGAGGGGGACACTGCACATGGAAGAGGCCCTGGAGTGAGGGCTGCTACAAGAGGCATGGTAGTTGTAGTGTCAGATCCTGAGGCTGAGAGTACACAGAGTGACGTGTCAGAGCACAGGAGACATTATCCCCGCAGAGGAGGGATGAGCTGCAGTTGAGAGGTACACAGAGTGTGTCAGAGCTGCATGGAGGAGAGGCTGCCTGCCTATTAGCATCCATGCATGTGCCCCTGCAGAAAGGGTGATCTGCAGTGAGTATGGAGTGCAAGAGACATGTAAATTATGTTATTTAACATCTGGATAACATTAAGAACTGTGCAGGAGGAGTGATAAGATATTTGCAACCATATTCGTATTTCTCATTAATAACTGTGCTGGAGAGAGTAAGGAGATGTATATATTCTGCAACCATTATGATTATCGTGCTGGAGGAAGAGTGTAAATAAAAGTTCAGTTTGTTATAGAGATGGTCTGGCGCCCAAATTATTGTGACTTCTATATTACACTGCACCAAAGTGACATTACCTGTGTACCACTAACTACAAAGAAACACCTGCATGTGCAGGGACCCCCTGATCATTTACACCCATGCCCATCAGCTAGCCAGGGCTTGAGAAGGAGGTGCACTGTGTACCCTTTGCACCCCACACTACACACAGTGACAGGGGGTTACATAATGAGGCCACAATATAATTAAAAAATTGGGCATCAACTGTCACCGTTGTTTAATATCTGATACACCTAAATATGGACTGCACAGTGGAGTGTCCCCGGTAGTAAATTTGGTGCCGGGGCCACAATACCTCCTCCAACTTCCAAGTGTAGTGTTTATAAAGACACACAGCGTCGAAGTGTTATTATTAGTTGACTTTCTTAACCCTAAAATTGTCCCTGTTGCAAATATTCGTGCAATGGACAGTTACTTTTCTATTGAAAGACTCGAGCTTTCAAGTGTAGTGTTTATAAAATATAAACAACAATACAGTAGTTTTAGAGCACGTCAATACCTCTTGTTTTAAATTATGACACGGCATTTTACTTTTGGTTTAATTTCTTGAATTTTTTAACATTTGGTTTTACTTTTTGAACATGGCAAACGACTGTTGCTTGGTCATATAATGCAAAAAAAAAATTTCCAAGATGGAATTGTCCTTGGGCCCTCACACCCACCCTTATGTTGTTGAAATATGACATGCACACTTTAACAAACCAATCATTTCAGCGACAGGGCCTACCAAACAACTTTGGCTGAAATGATTGGTTTGTTTGGGCCCCCACACCAAAAAAGCTATTCATCTCTCCCTGTACAGACTAAACAGGCTCTACTGAGGCAAGATGTCGTCCTCATCCTCAACCTCTGATTCCTCTCCCCCTACAGTGTGTACTTCCTCCTCATCACACATTATCAATTCGTCCCCGCTGGACTCCACAACCACAGGTCCCTCTGTAGTATCTGGAGGGCAGTGCTGTAATTCATTGAGGAATTGATTATTCATTTTTATAAACATCATTTTTTCAACGTTGTGAGGAAGCAACCTCCTTCGCCGCTCACTGACCAGGTTCCCCGCTGCACTAAAAACTCTTTCCGAGTACACACTGGAGGGGGGACAACTCAGGTAAAATAGAGCCAGTTTGTACAGGGGCTTCCAAACTGCCTTTTTTTCCTGCCAGTAACAATATGGACTGTCTGACATGTCTACTTGGATGGTGTCAGCAAAGTAATCATCCACAATTTTTTCTATTGTCACAGCATACAATGCAGCGAGAGTAGACATGTCTGCAATGGTTGGCAGGTCCTTCAGTCCGGACCAGATGTTATCAGCATCCCCGCCAGTGCCTCTTTTGGGAAAACTGAGCTTTTTCCTCGCAGCCATAGATGTGGAAGAAAATGAGGGTGGAGCTGTTGGCATGTCACGGTCCTCTTCAGAGGACAATCTCCTGACCAGCAGGTCTTTGCACCGCTGTAGACTTGTGTCCGCCGGAAACAGAGACACAACATACGCTTTAAACCGAGGATCGAGCACGGTGGCCAGAATGTATTCCTCTGACTTTAAAAGAGTGACCACCCTCGGATCCTGGCAAAGAGTATGAAGGGCTACATCCACAAGAGCTACATGCTTGCTGTAATCGCAATGGCTTACCAGCTCCTCCCTCACTTTCTCCAGCTGCTTCTGCAACAGCCTGATCAGGGGAATGACCTGACTCAAGCTGGCAGTGTCGGAACTGACTTCTCGTGTGGCAAGTTCAAATGGCTGCAGAACCTTGCACAACACGGAAATCAGTCTCCACTGCGCTTGACTGAGGCGCATCCCCACTCCTTTGCCTATGTCGTAGGTGGCTGTGTAGGCCTGAATGGCCTTTTGCTGCTCCTCCATCCTCTGCAGCATATAGAGGGTGGAGTTCCAGCGCGTCACAACCTCTTGTTTGAGGTGATGGCAGGGCAGGTTCATGCTTTTTTGATGTGCCTCTAGTCTGCGGTAGGCACTGGCTGAATGCCGAAAGTGTCCAGCAATTTTGCGGGCCACCGCAAGCATCTCCTGCACACCCCTGTCACTCTTGAGGTAATGCTGCACCACCAAATTAATGGTGTGGGCAAAACATGGGACGTGCTGGAAATTGCCCATATTTAATGTCCGCACAATGTTACTGGCATTGTCTGACACCACAAATCCCCATGAGAGTCTAAGTGGGGTAAGCCACTGGGAGATAATTTCCCTCATTTTCTCTAATATGTTGTCAGCGTTGTGCCTCTTATTAAAGCCTGTAATGCACAATGTTGCCTGCCTTTGCATGAGCAGCCATTTTGTAGATGCTGCTACTGATGCAGCTGTTGCTGTTGCTGCGGAAGGGGATGCATCTACCCAGTGGGCTGTCACAGTCATATAGTCCTTCGTTTGCCCAGAACCACTTGTCCACATGTCCGTGGTTAAGTGGACAGTGGGTACAACCGCATTTTTAAGAGCACCGAGGACACTTGATCGTACTTCTCTGTACATTTTTGGTATCGCCTGCCTAGTGAAGTGGAATCTCGAGGGGATTTGGTACCGGGGACACAATACCTCCATCAACCCTCTAAATCCCACTCCACTGATGGCGGACACCGGGCGCACGTCTAACACCAACATTGCAGTTACAGCCGCAGTTATACGCTTTGCAATAGGGTGACTACTATCGTATTTGGTGGTCATGGCAAACGACTGTTGGACGGTCAATTGTTTGGTGAAAGACTTAGCGGTCTTACGACTTCCCCTCTGGGAAGATGACCGACTAACAGCAGCAACAGCAGCAGTGGCAGTAGTAGGCGTACCGCTGCAGGATTCCTCGGATGAATCCCGTATTGAGGAGGACTCAGTCTGGCTGCTGACTGGGCTGCAGGACTGAATCTGATGGAGATTGTGGAGGAAGTTGACGAGGAGGGTGTTGCTGGTGTGTATCCAACTGGACCACGGGATTTAGGTGTCCCTGTACCGATGAGGGTCCTAGCCCCAGTTCCTGAACTAACCACTGAACTATGAAGGTTATTCAGGTGACGTATAAGGGAGGATGTTCCTAGGTGGGCAAGATCCTTACCCCTGCTTATTTGAGCTTTACATAAGCTACATATTGCCATACATTGGTTGTCTGGATTTGGATAAAAATAACTCCAGACCGAAGAGGTGCATTTTTTGGTCTTCTGACCAGGCATGACGATGGGCTTTTTCATCCCATGGACATCAGCTGTTTCCCCCCCTGGTGCCTCATTTACAATAACCACATCACCATCCTCATCATCAAGTTCCTCCACAGCGCCAGCTACATCATCAATAGCCTCCTCCCGAGCCACCTCTTCCCGTACAGTGATGGGAAGGTCAGGCTTGACAACCACCAACACCCTTGGACTCGCCTTGGGGATTTGTGATAATTTCTCTTTAGAAGGCAGAGTTGTTTGCTGTTTTGTTGCTGACAGCATAACTCTCTTCAATTTTTTGTAGGGGGGGGGAGGAGGAGGAGGGCTAAGATCCGTGGGTGAAGCTGAACCACTAGTCATGAACACGGGCCAGGGCCTAAGCCGTTCCTTGCCACTCCGTGTCGTAAATGGCATATTGGCAACTTTACATTTCTCCTCAGATGATTTAAAGTTTCTCTTTTTGCTACTTTTTCTTAACTTGGGCTTTTTGGATTTTACATGCCCGGTACTACGAGATTGGGCATCGGGCTTGGAAGACGACGTTGATGGCATTTCATCGTCTATGTCATGACTAGTGGCAGCAGCTTCAGCATTAGGAGGAAGTGGGTCTTGATCTTTCCCTACTTTATCCTCCAAATTTTTGGTCTCCATTATATGTAGCACAAGATACTGCAGAATGTGTGAACTTGGTAATATTGCAGTACCAATGGACTTATAATGCTGGATTGGTTTTGCAAATTTGGTTATAATTATTATATTTTTTTTTTTTTTTTAAATTTTTTATTTTTTTTTACTTTTTTTTTATTTTTTAAAAACTTGGGAATAATGGGGAAATAACTATGCCCTTAGAAGCACAGAGCACAGGACACAGCACCACTGGACTGAACAGGACACGGCACAGGACCCAGCAGCACTACGGAACTCAGCAGGACAGAGCACAGGACACAGCACCACTGGACTGATACTGCAGAATGTGTAAACTTTGTAATATTGCAGTACCACTGGACTTTTACTGCTGAATGTGTGAACTTGGTAATATTGCAGTACCAATGGGCTTATACTGCAGGATTGGTTGTGAAAATTTTGTGGTAATTAAAAAATATTAAAGTAGTTTTTGGTATTTTTTAAAAAAACTTTTTTTTATTTTTTTAAACACAGGGGAATATTGGGGAAATAACTATGCCCTTAGAAGCACAGAGCACAGGACACAGCACCACTGGACTGAACAGGACACAGCACAGGACCCAGCAGCACCACTGACCTCAGAAGGACAGAGCACAGCACACAGCACCACTGGACTGATACTGCAGAACACAGCACAGCACAGCACAGCACAGCACAGCACAGCACAGCACAGCACTAAACAGCACAGCACTAAACAGCACAGAACTAAACAGCACAGAACTAAACAGCACAGAGGACCACCTAACACACCCTCCCTCTACCCTGATCAATGCCCGAGTGAAGATGGCGGCGACTAGCGGGGAATTTATAGGATCCGAGTATCGCGAGATCCGACAACGGGATTATGAGTCAGAGCCTCAGTTTCACTTTTGAATTTGGCGCCAATACCCGGATCTGTCTCGGCTCCGACTCGGATCCGCAACGTTCGGGTGGGCTCGGATTTCATAAATCCGAGTGCGCTCATCCCTACTTTTTAATCATTGGCCCAGTCTAAGTATATACACAAGAGCATAGGTGTATTATGTGTATTATTATTTCATGTTATTAGGTACATTTTGCCCTTCCTATTACCTGCAATATTGTATGTAGTATAAATATAAAGAATATTGCTATACTGTGTGAAAATAACAGGACAAAATCAGTAAGTTTGCTTGTGCTAGCTAATGCAATTACCATTTGTCTCAATGTCCATTGTTATGAGGGGCAGCTGAGATTTGGTTTCTAATCAGAACAATGTCTGAGCTAACCAGCTGGCAGTCCATGTTAATTAGCTAGGTCAACAGGTAACCTGAGAGGTAATGAGGTTAGAACTTCTAATGATATGCAATGTGCCTCCACAGTAATATATTGGGTAAAATAACATTGGGAAAGGTATCAATATGTATCAATATAAATGTTATTGTATCAAAAGGTATCACAGACTTATATTGTGTAACCCTGCTGATATAATGTGTCAAAAGTCTTATTGTTCCATGCAAGCGTGCAGTGTCATTCCTTGATGTACTATTGTAACCCCATGTGTAGTGTATCCAGCCAAAACAGCTAATTGAGTCAAGCCATTCTATTGTCTAATCAAGATAACAGGGACAGTATGTCTAGCAGCTAAATTGTTGAATGGGAGACCCCTTCTGTAAAGGGGAGGTTTGAGACATTTGACCCTACTTCCTGTGTATACAGAAAATAAGATAGGGTGAGGAGAATGCCGAGCGGGGGATGCTAGTTTGGAGGATCCTGGTGTAGAAGACATCAGTGAAAAGGACTGGGCCAGGCATTGTGGTGCCGCTGGAGGAAACACTACCAGGACAGGGGAGGTGTGAGCCAGTATCGCAAGCTGGGGGACACCCTGTTTTGCTAATCGGTAGTGGTAATATTTCGGGAGGATAAGACCCTGAAAGAGACAGAGATTATTACTTTGGAGTGCTGACTGCAGGAGGCTGCTGGAGGATACATGCTACGATTTACCCTGTAACTTGTGAACGTCTTGTGGTGTTGTGCTGTCGTAATAAAGTTTTATTTTGGATATATCCTGGTCTACCCGAGTGAGTTAAATCCCACAGAGGGTAACTTCCATCCCAGCTAAGGGTGGTATCCTCACAGCTGACTTTGCAACTCCTTTAATTGTTGTTGAGGAAAGTCAGTAGTAATCTCAGTCTGCTGTACCTTTTGAAGCATATTATTAATTTCCTGAGTGCTTGTAACTTGAGGCTCCGTTAAAATCTTGGACAATCTTGGTTTAATTAGCCGCTTTACTTTTCCTTAAAACCGAAGTGGAAGGTGTCTCAAAGCCACAGGAAAACCTCTCCCAGTTATCCTTAACAATTTGTATTCTGCTGACATTGTCTTGAATAAATTTAGTAGCGTACCGTAGTTCTTCTTGAACTGTGGACAATTCTGATAGAATATTTGGGGTTTGCTCCCGTTGACCTTTATCTTTCTTTCCTTTTCTACTTATGGACTCTTGTTGGTCTGCAAGTGCAGATATCTCTATCAGCTTGGTCATGGGAATTTCTTAACTCTTGTACTTCTGTTTCAGAAGCTCGCTCTTCTGATGGTGCTGTCTGAGCTAGGAGAGTTTTGGCAACCAGCTTATCCTGCTGAATCTTTAACTCTTCATATTGAGTTTTATATTGCTTTCTAACATTTTCAACCATGGAAATGATCTTAATTTTCTCTTGTACATCTATGACTTTGGCGTAAAGTTCCTTCTGCAGATTTTCTGTCTCATTCCTCAGTTTTACTGCTTCCTCTTTCGCACTTTGACCTTGACCTTTATTTGTGTTCTGGACTGTAATTACCATTGTAATATCAGTTTTCAACTTTACCTTCTCTTCCTGTGCCGGGTTCTGTACGTTAAATTCCTGCATGGGCTGCTTCTTGGTTCCCGTTGCCTTTTGCCCAATATCCAGAACTGCATTCTGCTCTGGTTCAACCTTCTGAGCTAACTGATCATCATCAGTCTTTATGACATCAGACACTTGATTAGTCACTGCATCAACCGGACCTTTTTCTAATTCAATATCTTCATGTACTGCCTTTTTCTCAGGTGCAGGCAGGGCAACTTTATCTTCCTCCTTGGTCTGTTCTTCCTTCTGCAAATCTAGGGCAGGCTCTTTCTTAATGACTAGGACTTTTTCTGCTACTTCTCCCTTAATTTCTTTTTTACTCCTGGGATGCCCTGGAACATGCAATTCTGGCTTGTCTCCTTGCTGCTCCTTGACAACCGCCAAGAGCTTCTCCTGCTGGTCTAGCAAACGCTTTTGCTGCACTGGCTGCTCCTTGATGACTTGCAACAAGTTGCATGGTCCAGCAACTCTACTTTCCCATCTTCTTCTTGGGCCTCTACTGCCTTGAGCTCTGCATCTTGCACTTCACGCTGCTCTATTTCTTTGTCGGCAGGCGCTTGCTCTTTCTTCACATCTTTTTTAAGAAACTTCTTTTCCATTGTTTCAACAGCCTTTTGGAATTCCTCCATGCTTGCCAACCTTTCCTTCCAATTGCTGCTGTCCAGCTGCTGCATGCAAGAGGCAGGAAGAACAGCTGCTGCTTTTTCTTCACAGGCCTCAGGCGAGAGCTTTTGTTCAATAACCTCTTTGACTTCGGCTGCCTTCTTGCCCTTTGCACCTCCTCCAGCAGAGGCAGATGCTTTGGCCTATTTGGCAGGCCCTCCAGCCTTGGCAGCAAGTGACTTTTTGGGTGCCATGCCAGGTTTGGCTGCAACCTTTTCACTGGCTGCACTCTGAGGGGGTCCTGTTTTCCCTAGACCTGTAGCAGGTGCTTTGGTTTCTTTCTTTTCGCCAGATTTGGAATAAGATTGTTGCAACAGTAACATATTTGCTTCAGGCTTCTGTTTCTTAGCTTGAAGTTGCGTTATTTCACCATCCACTTTGTCACTCTGATAATTGTCATGTGCCGTTATAGGCTCTTGCTTTATCTGTTCTTTGAATTTCTGCAGCCCTGACACTTTCTCCTCATGTTCCTTCCTCGTCACATAGTCCAAACACATCTGTTCTCTCAAGTCCTGCAACTCTGATTTTAGAGCCATCTCCCTGTCCAACCGAGCTTGCAGGGCTGCTTGCTTAGTAACCTCTCTCTGCAGCTCTGTCCATATCTTAGTCAGGTCTTTTGTCTCACGCTCCAGTTGCTTCCTGATCATGGCTAGCTCAGCTTTAGCTTTCTCCAACTCTGTGGTCAGTGCGGCAGAGGCTTGCAGGTGTTTTGTCAGCGATATGTGGTTTTCCCGTAGACTGGCATTTTCTGAGAGAAGAGAGCTTACTCTTCTTGCCTCCTCTTCACCTTTCTGTGACACATCTGTCAACTGTTTCTCCAGTTGTATGATTCTTAAATGCATATCATTCATATCTTTTCCATACTCCTGGCGAGGAGTAAAGGATGTTTGGAGAAGCATCATACCCTCCTTTAGGGTCTTTTTATCCACCAGTAACTTGCGCTGCTCTAGCTCAGCCTTCTTGTGATTCTGCTCGGACTCTGCAAATTTTTGGCTTAGTTGAGCAATGGTCTCCTCAAGGAATTGAAGACGTCTGTTGGTCCTTTCATTGGCTATCTTCTGTAGCCTGTTAGTTTCCTGCTGAATCCTATTAGTTTCTTGCTGAGCTCTATTAGTTCCTTACTGAGTTGTAGCAATTTGTACCAACGCCTTGAACATATCTTCCATGCTGGCTTCCGGTGCAGGAAAAGGGCAGAATGTAGCCTTCTTAATAAGCTGGCGATGTCCCGGGTTAGGGTTCATAAGACTGGATCATATAGCATACTTTCATAAAATTGGGTGCTGTCTCTTTAAATTTTCACACAGTCTTTTTAGGTTGAACCACTAGGCCTCTGCTTCTTCTTGCCCACTATAGCTTGAGTAACCAATTTAACTTTATACGAACAAAGCACTTTCTTTGCAGAAGGAGCACCTCACTTGACTTAAAAGCTGTGGAACTACAACACCCAGCATATATCACAAACTTTTCCTTTGCAGAGTAAAAGTTTTTCCTTTTTTCCCTTAACTTCTGCTCAATGGTTTTGCAAACACATTTGCACACTTCCGTTGTTTCAACACGGAAAACATCTACTTTGCACTGACAAAGATTCTCAATAAATCTCTCTCTTTAAAGTCTCTTGCTCTTTGTTTATGCACAGAACCACACCCAACTTGTGCTTTTGCAGACACACTAATACGTGGGGATTTTCTTCTCTTCAGTCTTAATGAACACACCTGCTTTCCATCAATTAACACAACTTAGTCTTTCCATTGCAGAAAACATTTTTATCTGTGCCAATAATGTGCTCATTTTCTGAGACTTCTTACTACTTTTTGTGGAAGCCCCTTGGACATTGGAATAAACCACATCAACTGTAACGCAATAGTTGCACCAATCCAGCTCTGTACACATGGAAAATGACTTCAGAAACAACTTGTATTGACTGCTTTAGAGCAATTAAGAAACACAGTTCATGAAAACACTTGATTCCTTTTTCGCTCACTGGTCTTTGCATACACTTCTGTTTTCCCAACACAAATGGCCAGTTTTCACAGACAACTTTTAACTCTTCTCAATTCATCATATATGCAGCAAATCTGTATATATAGCATTTCACAGTAGAGTTTATTACTCACATCCACGTGGTTCTCTGGATCCACCGTTGCTGTGCATAAACAATCCAATATTTTAGCTGCTTTTTTCTTTTTATCTTCCCATGACAAGACATGCATGTACTTCCACGGTGTCTGTTCCTTTAAACTTTCCAAGCACACACACAGAGCTGGCTTCTGTAAGTATCTCCAAGACTGCTGCCATTTTTGATCTGCGCAGATCTTTGCAAGCCAATTCTCCACCATATGTAGTATAATCAGGGGAACATGTATCATCTCCTGGGTGAACAGCAGCAGTAAGACACACGAGTCCAGGAGTTTCTGAATAACAGCCACTGCCAGTTTATTCACCAGCTTCAAAATAGGATCAAAACCCAAATAAAATCTTAGCCGTCTGGCTTCTAGCTAATACATTCATGGAGGCGCTCTCTCATGTGTAGGACCTTATGTCCCACACATTCACCAAACCACATGCAACTGTTGCTCCCTGCAGCAGAGTGTCTTGGGAGGCACTCACCTCCCCAGGTCTGAGACACTGGATGCATATCCCAGCTGCCTTATTACAAGCACCTCACAGGTGCATCCCTTAATCAGTCTGTTAGAGACTGATAGAACAGAAGACCCGGACTGGGCCTAATGTATACAAAGCTGGAAGGCTGGGGCACATACCTCTGTATCTAGGCTCCTTCCAGTGACTCTGTCACAATATATATATATATATATATATATATATATATATATATATATATATATACATATATATATATATATATATATATATATATATATATATATTGTAACAAAGGGAGGCATTTAGTTGGCAATATGAAGAAAATGCATGCATGCAGAGTAAATCATCCGTGCAGTAATGCATCTAGATTGAAGATAAACCAGGTGAAGACTTATGTCTGACAAACAATAGTTTAAAGTTTGGTTAACATACATGGTTTGAAATGTCCTACTTTACAGCAAACAGAGAGGTTGTGTCTGTGTCAGGGCAAACAGAACCACTGATGGGAGTTTCATTTTAAAGGGAAGTTGGGTGTGTCACCTGCCCATCAAGCTAGAGCTGTGGGAGGAATGTCATGTACAAAACCTTGCTTGCTTCATTGTTCATGGAGACCAATGCTGGGGAAGCTGGCTGATCTTTAGAGAGCTGATCTTCTTTCTAGCTAGCATTTAGGGTTTCAAGTAACAGTGTGAAATCTGTATGGTGTCAACTACATTTACCATTCTGACATTAAAACTGCATACAAAGAAAGAAGTATTTTGCGTGTTTTTTAGCAGTAGCGGGCTCTTTCCACAAGTGGTGTGAGAAGTGGGATGCTCAGGGAAGCAAGTTTCCACTACCCAACCCATACAGATGTTAACATGGAGGAAGTGTTGAGAACCCTTGTGAATTTGGCCACTGCGCAGCAAGAACAGCAAGACCAGGTGCTACAAGTCGTCGAGGCACAGGTGGAAAACACTAGGCTCTTAAGTAGAGATGGGCGGGCTCGGTTCCCCGAGATCCGAATTCATCCGAATTTAGCCTATCCGAGTACCGAGCCGAGCACGCTTGGTACTCTCCCACCCATTCGGATTCAAAATCGAGGCAAAACGTCATTGTGACAAGCATAAATACCAGCCTCCACAGCAATCCATCACCATTTGACAGAGGAAGAAAGCAGGGTTAGGTCACACTGGCTATATCAGCGCTGGGACAGAGCAGTAATTGGACACATTATTGTTTGTATGCAATACCATTGTAATCTTAATACCAGTTGTTACAGCAGTAAGAGAAGGATAGAGGAGGGTTTTTTTGTGCTGTTTCTGGCACTCCAAATGCTTTTGGGGTGTCCCCCAATCTTTTGCATTAATATTTCTGGCTGTCAAAGGTCTTATTTGTCAGCAGTCTAAAAAATAATATTTAGCACTCCATGTGCTTTTGGGGTGTCCCCCATTCTTTTGCATTAATTTTTCTGGCTGTCAAAAGTCCTGTTTGTCAGCAGTGTAAAAAAATAATATGTAGCACTCCCAAGTGCTTTTGGGGTGTCCCCTATTCTTTTGCATTAATTTTTCTGGTTGTCAAAAGTCATATTTGTCAGCAGTATCTAAAACAATTTGTAGCACTACAAGTGCTTTAGCCTCATAATGGATTCAAAGCAGTCCACATATGAGCAGAATCAGCAACCAGGTTCTGTCACCAGTCCTGATGGTAGTGTTCCCAGTACGTCATCTGGGAAAGGTGATGTCAAACTACACAGTCTTTTGAAATCAGGCAAAAAAACACACACCAAAAAAAAAAATTACTGTGTTGAAGGGAAAAAGAAGTGTAACTGAGAAAAAGTTAACACCGTTAAAAAAAAAATGCCAACATGCCATTCTACACATGCAGTGGCAAAGAGAGAATGAGGCCTTCACCTTTCTCTATTAGTGGCAGATCCAAAAATGTTACCAAGCCTACAAGTGGTGCACAACTACTGTTACGCGTCAAAGCCGAGATGCAAGATAACAGTAAGGCATTGAGGACAATGTTTGCTCTGAATCAGAAATGACACCAATCCCTGTGGAGAGTCCATCCAACAGTGGTATGTCTAATCGTGAGTATTCTGTTAGTGTACCCATAAAGAGGGGCCCTTTCAGCAGTTCTGCTGATGTGTACCTGAACAGCCCGAGTGTAGCCGGTGATAAACAAATTGAGGATGCCACTTTGGAAATAAAAGAGGATGAGGGGGAGATTTGTGTAGGCGACGAGGGAGCTAATGAGAATGTTGATGAGGATGACGTTGTTTGTGTAAGTCCTGCACCAGTGGCAGCAGTTCTGACACGTGACAAGAAAAAGGCCATTGTCATGCCTGGGCATAAAACAAAAAAATCCACTTCTTATGTGTGGAATTATTTCTACCCCAATCCAGACAACAACTGTATAGCCATTTGTAGTGTATGTCAAGCCACAGTCAGTCGAGGGAGGGACCTTAACCATCTTGGAACCTCGTCTATGTTACGCCATTTGACGCGAGTTTATGGCAAAGTGTTGGGAAAAGCTGAAAGTTCTTCCAAAAAAATTACAAGCACTCCATCATCAGCTAGGATCCTTCTGTCACCGACATCCCGACGGCTACAAAATACACCCACCACACCATCCTCATCAATATCCTCAGTAGCGCTCGGAGTTAGCCCTGCATCCCATTAATTAAGGCTGGATGACTCCTGCACTATTATTGATTCCTCTGAAGAAAGCATTAGTCCCACTGCTGCTGCTATTGCTGCTGCTGGGGGTGAATCGTCAGCCAAGAGGAAGGCCAAGAAAAAGAGCAGTCCTACATTTCAACAATTAACTGTGTAACAATCAATTGCGAGGGGAAGCAAATATGACAGCAGTCACCCAGTCGCCAAGCGAATCACAGACGCCATGGCTGCCATGTTAGTGTTAGCTCTGCGTCTCATATCCACAATAATCGCAGCTGGTTTTTCACAGTTAATTGAGGTTTTGTGCCCGCGTTACAGAATTCCATTGCGACACCATTTTTCCCGTAAAGCTATTCCACAACTATACCAAAAAGTGTGTACAAATGTAGAGATTGCGCTGAAAAATGCCATTCTGCCCACTGTCCACTTAACCACAGATATGTGGACAAGTGGAAGTGGTCAAACCAAAGACTATATGACTGTGACAGCTCACTGGGTTGGTCATTCACCTTCACCAGCAGGAACAACAGCAGCATGTACACCACTACGTAACATTTGTCACAGGCAGGCCACTCTGTATCACCGGCTTCACTAACAGGCATACAGCTGACAATTTGTTATGCAAACTAAGAGATGTGATTGATACATGGCTTATACCACTTGGTCTCTCCCCAGGATATGTCATTTCTGATAGTGCCAACAATATAGTGCGAGCATTACAGCTGGGTGATTTCCAGCACATTTCCTGTTTTGCTCACACCATCAACTTGGTGGTGCAGAGCTTCCTACGAAATAACCGTGAGGTGCGGGAGATGCTTTCGGTGGCCCGTAAGATTTCAGGCCATTTCAGGCATTCGGCCACAGCATGTAAGAGATTGCAGCAGCTCCAAGAGCAGTTTAACTTGCCCTGCCACCAACTTAAGCAAGAGGTGGTAACTAGATGGAATTCCACCCTGTACACGCTGCAGAGGATGGAGGAACAGCGCAAAGCCATACAAGCGTATTGTACAAGCCATGACATTGGGAAAGGAGTGGGCATGTATTTCACTCTTGCACAGTGGGGAATCCTTTCAGTGCTGTGCAAGGTGCTGAAACCATTTGAAGTTGTGATGTGTGAAGTGAGTGCAGATTCTGCTAGTTTGAGCCAAGTCATTCCTTTAATTAGACTATTGGAAAAGCAGCTTGAGAAACTGAAGGATAAGATGAAAGCAAGCAATTCCACAAAGTATGTTGGCCTTGTCGATCAAGTACTTAATTCGCTTCACAATGATCCTCGAGTTATTAAGATCTTGAGCTCGGATCAGTACATTTTGGCCACTGTGCTTGATCCAAGGTTTAAGACCTACATTGAGTCTTTGCTTCAAAATGAACGAGATGTGAACTTTTGCAAGGAGCTATTGCTCAGCAAGTTGTCCGCTGAACTGGGCCTTGGCTTGACGACGTGTCATCCTTCAGTTTCTCAAGCAGCTGCTGCTCGTAAAAAATTTAATTTTCTAAAAAGAATCAGGGAAGACGCAGAGGGCAGACCAGAACAGTTTAAAATCTCGGCTGGTTTGAAGGAATTTTCTAAAAAAGTGTGACCTTGCCCATAACTCCATCCAATATGAGTATTAACATGCAAAGGATGGTGGAGGATTATGTTCAAGAGGTAATTGATATGGAAATGTCAGACAGTCACTTTCCTTACTGGGAAGAAAAGCAGGCAATTTGGAAACCCATGTACAAACTTGCTTTGCAATACTTAAGCTGTCCACCCTCCAGTGTGTACTCTGAACGAGTGTTCAGCAAGCAGGGAACTTAGTCAGTGATCGCCGTAGAAGGTTACTTCCCAAAAATGTGGAGACAATGATGTTTATAAAAATGAACTACATCTTCCACAAGGAAGGCCAGGCCTTCACCATCCAAGACATCCAAGCACTGACTGTTCTCTAATGGCGGATTCAAGCGGCGATGAATTGATAGTCTGTGATGATGACGTACACACTGATGAAGGTGAGGATGAAGCTGAAGATGATGACGATAACATCTTTTTAAAACTTTCTATATAAGTGTAGGGTGCAATCTACCCCCAAAGAGGAAAGGGACTTGGGGCATTTCCATATCACGTACCGTCTTATAAGGCTGCTGTTTGGGAAATTTCTCCTTAAGGGTAGGTTGTCATACACAGAGTGACCCCAAACTGGCTTTGTCCATTTCTCTTAATATTGTACAGTCTATAAAGGCTGAATTTTTTGGTATTTTATACAAGTGGAGGGGGGCCTAGAGAGACAGAAACCAAACTGGCTTTCTCTATTTCAATTAATATTCTACAGTCTATATCGGCTGAATTTTTTGGTTTTTATACAAGTGGAGGGGGGCCTAGAGAGACAGAAACCAAACTGGCTTTCTCCATTTCAATTAATATTGTACAGTCTATAACGGCTGAATTTTTGGGTATTTTATACAAGTGGAGGGGGGCCTAGAGAGACAGAAACCAAACAGGCTTTCTCCATTTCAAATAATATTGTACAGTTTTTTGTATTTCTGACAAGTGGAGGGGAGCCTAGAGAGATCGAAACTTAACTGCCTTTGTCCATTTCTATTAATATTGTACAGTCTATAACGGCTGAGTTTTTTTTGTATTTTCTACAACTGGAGGGGGCCTAGAGAGACAGAAGCAAACTGCCTTTGTCCATTTCTTTACATATTTAACTATAAGTGTAGGGTGTAATATACATCCAAAGACGATGGCTGCATTGCCAATATGCATAGATGGAGAGGAAGACAATCTGGTTTGTGTGTCGAATTAATGAAGGCCTACCAGGAATTAAACTGTTTTTTTGATAATTTATTAGCTTTACAACTACATTATCCAAGAAACAGGTGGAGCACTAAATTTGGTTCTTTTATGAACAAAAACATTGATTTTTGAACAAAATAGCAAAACAAAACCAAACAAAACCAAAACCAAAACACGCAATGATGGTTTGGCAAAACCAAAACACGATGGTAATCCAGATCTAAAACCAAAACCAAAACCAAAAACACGATGGTAATCCAGATCCAAAACCAAAACCAAAATCATGCTGCAATCAGACCCACAAACTTATGAAAAGCTTGCCACAGTGGTAGAGAGGTTTTGTGCGCTACAGCAAATGACTAAAGAACCTGCATTTGTGCCAAAGCCGATGCCACATCAAAAGCCAGGTTTGACAATCCTTGCTACAGGGCCCAATGGCAAAACTACTACGGCCAGTTACAAACTGAAGTGCTTTGAATGTGGTGAGCCAGGCCAATTTATGGCAGAGTGTCCTAAACTACTGGAACCCATGAACTGTTCTGTGGCACATATTGGCCTGCTTTTCCAAACTGTTTTACCATGACAGTGCTAATCAACCAAAACCTTGTCTTAACCTTGCATTTTCTTGCAAATCAGGGGAGGACATGGGTGTGTGGGTCACATGTCAGGGGAGGACATGGGTGTGTGGGTCACAAGTCAGGGGAGGACATGGGTGTGTGGGTCACAAGTCAGGGGAGGACATGGGTGTGTGGGTCACAAGTCAGGGGAGGACATGGGTGTGTGGGTCACAAGTCAGGGGAGGACATGGGTGTGTGGGTCACAAATCAGGGGAGGACATGGGTGTGTGGGTCACAAGTCAGCGGAGGACATGGGTGTGTGGGTCACAAGTTAGGAAAGTGCAAAGGTTGCACTGAAGTACTTGGTTTCCTGTGTGTGAGCAGACCACCAGTCCTGGCTTTGCAGGGAGCTCTGTGTGGCTTAGTGTACGGTTCTCAGGTTCTTGTTTACAGCATTAGCATCACATAGTGAGAGAAAGAGGGACTCTCTATTCTTTGCGACGGACTTCTGTGCGCTGAGATTAGGGTGTGAAGTGGATGATATGGAAGATAAGGACTGAAACCTGCATGCTAAGGGTGTTGCCAGATCCTCATGTGTAATATGCCCTAGTGGTGGGGCTGATGCTGAGAGCACTGTACATCTATCCTGGGACAGGGCTCACTAGCACGGTATAGTCAGACTGAACATCGCGGCAGTTCAGTCCGTATCCTCACTGACAGGCGGGGTGGGCTCATCTGTGACATCATCATTGCTAGTTTGGACTGCCCATATTTCCCTGCAGGTTGATGCTTTTTTGGAACTCCTGCTGTGACTCCTAGGAGGGCATTCTGGTTTGGCAGTTACCAAAGATTGAGGTCCAGATGTTGTGGATTCTTAGGTGACTCCTTTAAGACCGGGCTTCCATCCGCTGCATCAGTTGCCGGCATGTCCGGCCGAACTCGCTCACAGAGGACCTCGTTAAACAGTGGGAAGTCTCCCCCCAAAATGAGTGTATATGGGAGATTAGGTGCTATGGCAGCTACCACCATAACTGTTTGGTTTTTGAGTGTGATAAACAAAGACGTTTCACTTTACAATGTGCTTGCTTGAAAAACACATGGCTTTTTCTCATAGAACTGTAATGATGATTAACTGACAATGGCAAACAAATTAGTCTCCATTTCAGATTTTTCTTCATGTGAATTGGCAGTCCATAATGATTATCATGAATATTATAACCCACCCCTTGATAAAGACAACAACATTGAAAATGTTAAATATGATTTTTTGTTAAGGCCTCATAAGGCCTTTTTTCAGCCATTTTATTGTAACTTGTATAGAAATATTATTTGCTAGAAGAGATTATTCATTTTTCTGTTAACTTGCAGTTTTGCAATATGTGAGCCTATGGCCTTGAAGTTGAACTAATAGAGAACACCTGGAGAATGTAACCAGTTATGAAAACAATAATGAGCTTCATATCCAGCTGGTAGTATGGGAGCTGTATCCATGGTGTTGCACATAGCATATCTCCAACTCCCCTTGAGATAAGAAATAATAGGCTCATCTGTCCTTAGAAGGGGGAGAAAAGTAAACACCTCAAGAATACGTGAGAAAGTTAATCAGTAGCGCTTCTCATAAACTAGTGGTATAAACTATTGTATGCATATGACGTAGGATTCATTTATTCAGTAGCCTATAAAAACCTGTATCTTTGTATCAATAAACTAGAGAATATTCCTTGTATACAGAACTTGGTCTGTGTCAATTCTCTCCAGCTGATTGAAGCGCTTCCAGATATACTTGACACCACAGGCAGACTTGGGTCAGAATTTTAGATCTAACAACTTGGAGGTCCCACCGAGATTCGCTGTCCAGCAGGCTACAAGACAGACAACGGAGGTTTCCCAGCACATTGAACCCCAACATCCGCGGTCAGTAGATTTCTACTCGTTGGTCTTCCTAGTCTGGGTCACCTCATGTCTGTCTGAGGCACCTGACACGCGAATTTGTGAGTCTCAAGTATCATCTGATTAATATAATACAGTATTAACCCAATTTGTTTACTGTAATTGTATTGTTGATTAGATTTTTGAAAGATGATTGAATTTTGAGTGCATGTGTTTGTACCTATGTATGATGTATAAAGCATAAAAGTCACATAAGACATTGATCAAAGAAGCATGTAATGGAATAGAGGGATTTAGAGAGTTATTGTTTTGAACATTGAGTGAACATTTTAGACACCATCCCCAGAGGTATATCAAAGAAGGGAGATTCTGTAATCTGCCCAAATTGTGTAAGAGAGATTTCCAAAAGACCTTCGTCCCAGATACTGTCAAAGAAGCTATTTAGCACGGACATCCAGTACAAGGAGTCCACAGAACGGGACGTCCAGTGCAAGGACAACCCACAGAAACTAGATAAGAGTCCCGATTTGGACTCAACAGAATACTGTCAATACGAGTAATATAGATAGTAAACAAATGACAGCAGCTCCCTCATAGATATGATGCACAAAGACTTAAGGAAATGGGGGAGTAGAAGGTCTGCAGGGAATTTTTCAAGAAAGCGGGGATAGCCAAAGATATGTGTGGATGGAGAAACAAAGGTGTTGCAAGTGGTAATGTGACAAGAACAAAGGGGTATTGAGATCAAACCCCAAGAGATTGTTTGAGGTGGCACAGGAAAGTTAAGAGATCTGAAAAGTCGAAATATATGTGGATATGCTAAATGCATCGGAAGCTGAATAATGAATCAAGTAGGTTGTATATTATAAATGTATGTTTGATCCTGTGCAGCTGAATAAGTGAAATGTGCCCCTCCCTTATTCTGTGTAAATGATTTCAGTGTGTTGAGATAAGAAGCACACTGTTTTTTTTGTTTTTTGACAATGTATGTAAAATTGAAAAAATGTGTCCGGAGTGCTGATTGATGATAACATGTTGAAGCTAACTTGTATTTAGTGTAATGCTGGGACTTGTAGTTCCACAGCAGTAGGCTGGAAGATGTCAGTTAAGTTTTCTTTCTCTGTATGTGAGTTTTGTCTCCGTCTTACTGCGTGTGAGAGAGATCCGTGATAATTCACATTGTTTGTTCTCTGTCTTAGTGCTCTATAAGGGAGATGTTTGATTTACTTTAAATCACAATGTTTGTCTGTCTTGTCCGTTTTTTACAAGAGACATGTTTCAAGGTTGAAAAAGTTGTACATTCATTGCTTAATGATAAGCTTTTAAAAAGATACAAAAGAAGTTTTAAAATGTTTGGTCCGATTGCACGGACAAGATTGTAAATAATGTACATTATCACTATAAGTACTAGTGTCAGAACAAAGCTGGCTGGGATCCAACAAGCCGTTTCTGTATTTGAACAAAATAATTTTGTTTCTGAAGTTCAGAAATATAGCTTTCTCTTTAGTGAGGTTGAGAATTGTGGGAGTGAGCTTACATGCTGTTTTTGTCTGTGTTAGAATGGCGCTGATGAGTGTTCTCGGAAATCAGGAGGGTTTGTTGTGCCTTTGGAGAAATGTTGCGAGATGGAATGTCGTCTGTGGGCGAGACTTAAGTGAATATATTTTTACTTTGAACACGAAAATCACAGAATCTAGAAATATGTGTGAATATTTGGTCACGGGAGAGAGATTTTGTTGAGAAAATGTTGAATGATTTACAGACACAATGTATTGTGTCTAACGAGAGTACTCTGATTTATGAGACAGTGCTGCTTTTAAAATGGTTGAATACTTGGAACCAAGATTCCAGATTGAATGTTTCTAAACCCGGAAATTTAATTAGTGTCATTTAAAAGGGCTGTACTAAGAGATGATAAGAAAGGAGTGGCTTTGAACACTCGCCCAGGTCTCGTCATTTTGACATTCTCTATTTGTGAAATTAGGGACTGCCCCTTTGAGGAAATCAAGGCATGGAACGCATAGCGTCACAGTTAAGCTTTTAGCAGCTGTTCACTGGTTACCTGATAACAGTATACACGCATGTTACAGTTACAGTAATTCCTAGTAAATAAATGTTAATCTCTATGCAAAAGTTTTTTTTTATTCACAGGTCTCCAGCTGCAAAGACCCATTAGGCAATCCAGATTGCATTGATTTAACTTCCAATGCACCATCTTTGCACCACAACAAACATAAGTATAAACTAATGAAGGATTTAAATAACGTAAACTCTTCTGAGTAATGATTACCTTGTTTTGGAAAGAGATATTAGAGTTTATGTGCTATTCGCATAGCAAATGCATGAACTAGGTGGTTTTTCTGTATGTGCAGAAAGCAAAAGGTTTTTATTTGTATCCTCATTACAGTTTTGAGTAAATCAGTGTTTGTAAAGACATTTACTGCCCTTATTTACTGTGCTATAATTGTCATATACTGTAAATAATTCTTTTTATTGTGGGTATGGTAATGCATTGATGGGAATTCTATATTTTTACAGAAATGAAAAAGATTTAAGACTTTAAGAGCAATTGTATGTGCTCCTGCATTAGCACTTCTGGATCATAGCAAGCCATTTATACTCTCCTCTGAGCAGAACCAAATGTTTAACCAATTTTAAGCTGAAATAACTTCAGCGCCAGCACTGGCTTTGCCAGATTATGACAAGCCTTTCACATTATTTTGTTATGAAGTCAGTGCACATGTACAAGGAGTACTGACACAAATACATGGTCGCAAGCTAAGGTCACTTGCATACTACTCTGCTTTAGTGCTTGAAAAGAGTATAGATATTGTGCTAGGACACCCAGTTACCTTAACGGTATCGTACGTTGTGACAGAAACCAAGCACAAGCAAAACATTTGTTACCGGCCAGATTTACTAAGTATGAAGATATACAGCACAAAGGACATTCCCTCCTATTGTGAAATGAGTGACATATAACACTTGCCGAGCGCACTGTGTATTTTCTTCCTCCCTTTCCTTTTTATTAGAAGACAAAAAAAAAAAAAAAAAGGAAGCACAAGAGGCCCCAGAGCCTCTCATGTTCACAGATATATGTTAAGACCTTCAGACAAGGGGAATCTGAGTAAACTGTATTTTAAGTTTTTTAAAGGTCCAAGGGAGACCAGAGAGGGGAGTTCATTGATATTAGCAGGAGGAATATAGATTGCACGTTATTTTCCTTTGCTGTGCGCTGTAGATGTGTACTAGACTAGAAAGGAAAGCCAAGTTTGGAAGAACCAGACTCAGGCCCATAGTAATGTATAGATCATTATACATAATTAGAAAATTCTAATATGAAAGTTTAACCCAACCAAATAAAGAAAAGAGCAACCCATGACTACAGGGGTTTACACCCAATGCAGGAATGTGTTTGTGAGTATTGTGGCCCAACACATTATTATATACACTAATAGAACTGATGATGTGGCTTATTAACAGGTTATTTAAGCTAAGTGTTTCTCTTCCAGAAGAATTAAAGTTACCACATCTGTCTTAACCGTTGTACTGTACACTCCATCTAATGAGTGTAAACTTTGTGGAACTCAGAAACCAAGAACCTTTTCCTTGGATTCCACATGCTCCTTACTGAAGCCTATCCTAATGAAGTAGCACTGCTTACTCCCAGTAACGTTACACTTAAGCAGTGCACAATGTTGAATCCTGCTGCCTTATTGCAGCAAGTTTCAAAAGATGGGAGAAGTACCTGTATATATTGGGGTTACCCTAGGGATTTGGGGGAATTCCATTCCAGCTTGAACAGAAAGAAAGGAAAAAAAAAATGCAAACAAAATTTTTCTGAACATGATTGCATAGAACTAATGAAACAAGAATCTCTGGTTTTATCTCACATTAAAGATAAACCATTACCAGATGCAGACATCACTCTTTTTGTAGATGGTTCACACTATCACATAGATCCTGTCCCGTATACAGGGTGTGCTGTAACCACACACACAGAAATAGTGATTCAACAGACTCTACCGAGTCACATGTCAGCACAAGAAGCTGAACTAAAGGCCCTGACACTTGCATGCATATATGCAAAAGGACAAAGAGTAAATATTTACACTGATTCAAGTTATGCATTTGTAATTGCGCATGATTATGGCCCTGTATGGAAAAGTAGGGACCTTATGGGTTCAGCAAGCAAACCAGTCAATATGATGAACATACCAGGGCACTGTTCACTGCATTCCAGCTGTCCTCCAAACAATGATGAAGGTGAAGACACACACAGAGATACTACCCCCGAAGCTAAGTGAAATAGACCAGGCCGCACGAGAAGCCGCCATAGCCCCAGTACCCCAAGGGGAGTCTATTTACATGGTGACCCCCTGACCCCTGTTTGACCAGAGCACACTCCAACTTATGGAAAGACAAGCAACAGAAAATAAGAAAAAGACTTGGGCAATACATGGAGCACTAGAAGTGCAAGGAGTGGTGTAAAGGTCAGCGTTTGTGTCTGCCAAAAGTAGTTTATCCCATTATGGCCAATATAGCACACGAGAAAGTGCATCTGGGAAAAGATGCTATGGTTGTACTCACTAGCAGCTTATGGATAGTACCAGGGTTCGCCCAAGCAGCACAGTCGTTAGTGGCAGAATGCCTAGTCTGTGCACAAAGTAACCCGAGTAAGTCTGTCCTATGGAAAAGCACACCCCAGACATAATATCCCTATAAGAGGATACAGATAGACTTTATAACTTCCCAAATGCTCGGGCTTTGAGAATGTGCTTGTCTGTGTCAACTTCTTTAGTCACTGGCTGGAGACATGGCTGTATAGAAAAGCAAATGCTAAAGCATTAGCCAAGAAAATTGCGAATGAGGTAATCTGATGATATGGTGTACCAGAGGTCATTGTAAGTGACAGAGGGATACACTTTACGGGGCAAGGATTCCAGAAACTATCACACCCCCTACAGATCCCAAAGTTCAGGATGTATGGAGCGCCTTAATGGTACACTGAAATTGAAAATGCAGAAAATAATGGCTGAAACAGGTCTGCCATGGATCTCATGTTTACCTGCACTCAGTAAAAAATACTGCTAGGAAAGACACAGGTTTAACACCATATGAGATATTGTTTGGCACAGCAAACAGAACAGGCTGTTATTTTCCATAGCAACTACACCATGTATATAGTGATTTGTTGAATTATGTTGCCTTATTATAGAAACAACTAACTGAAATACATGGTCAAATATTCTCCTCCATTGCAAACCCTAATTTTGATACAGGTACCCATAAACTGCACCCTGGGGGGCTGGGTGGTCGTGAGAAAGCACATCAGGAGAAGTCTTGAACCCAGATACAAGGGTCCTTATCAAGTCCTGTTGACGACTCCCATGGCAGTGAAAGTACAGGAAAGAGACACCTGGATTCACGCATAACACTGCAAAGTCTTCAAATCAGGGGAGTCTTGTTCTGATAAATAGAAATGACTGTCTCATTGTATTGATATGTCTTGCCAGAATAATTGTGACTGAAGTAGGGATTAAGGCCTCCCTAACCCAGTATGAAACAGACAGTTAAGTGACATATTGCCTATGCCACTGTGAGAAACATATGGGAAGGAGTGCTCAACAATTTGCACTCATAGTAGAGTAAACTCTGAAAATGTCTTTGTGCAGATGCATAACCTCATTGGTAAAGTTGTCAGTAATGATTCATGTTGGATATTGGAAATATTGGCATTAGTAGCAAATGGTTTAGCAATCCTGTTGATCGTATAGGTGATAATGAAACTAAATATATGGCTGATTAAGAAGTTACTGACACTTGATTGTTGTCTCTCCAAAAAGGGAACCACTGAAAATCCCGAACCTCTGATGATCACAGAAATTACTTCTGAAACCTGACCAGACTATGAGTGTCATGAATTATTTGGACTAGCAAAGCCAAAGAACTGCAGAGTTTGCAACAAGAAACTACTAAAGATTGAACAAAGGACATGCAAGGCCTGCAGAACTACTATAGACTCATTAACTACCTACTAAGAAACCATCTTTTAAGAAACCATCTTCTAAGAAACCATCTTTTCTAGACATGGACATTTGCCAAAATGCATCTCCTCATAAATCAAGTTAGGACAGGGAGGATCACAGGCTTATTAGTGGGGGATGAGTTGACAGATTCCTAAGGGGACCAACTCTATGCATGTGGCCTCCTACATGTGTATAAGTACCTGCTTATTAAGAATGTGGTTCTATAGATAGGATTAGGTAGGTAGGAGGAGAAAGGGTCGAAAATTTAATAAAAGATGGGAAATGTTAAATATGATTTTTTGTTAAGGCCTCATAAGGCCTTTGTTCAGCCATTTTATTGTAACTTGTATAGAAATATTATTTGCTAGAAGAGATTATTCATTTTTCTGTTAACTTGCAGTTTTGCAATATGTGAGCCTATGGCCTTGAAGTTGAACTAATAGAGAACACCTGGAGAATGTAACCAGTTATGAAAACAATAATGAGCTTCATATCCAGCTGGTAGTATGGGAGCTGTATCCATGGTGTTGCACATAGCATATCTCCAACTCCCCTTGAGATAAGAAATAATAGGCTCATCTGTCCTTAGAAGGGGGAGAAAAGTAAACACCTCAAGAATACGTGAGAAAGTTAATCAGTAGCGCTTCTCATAAACTAGTGGTATAAACTATTGTATGCATATGACGTAGGATTCATTTATTCAGTAGCCTATAAAAACCTGTATCTTTGTATCAATAAACTAGAGAATATTCCTTGTATACAGAACTTGGTCTGTGTCAATTCTCTCCAGCTGATTGAAGCGCTTCCAGATATACTTGACACCACAGGCAGACTTGGGTCAGAATTTTAGATCTAACAAATATACACTTGACATGTACACTGTTATTGTTTAAACTGCCAATGTCATGTCTAGATTTTTCTCTATAATAGGAGACTATGGTGCCTTTTCGTAAGTTTGATAAGGACTAACATTCCAAGATTTGCATCAGACACTTGGTCATTGCCCTGATATCCATATCTCTCTCACAACCTATCCAAACCAATGCATTTAATCTTTCAACTGGTCCTTTATATATTATATGACTTAATTTCTTGAACTTGGAACTTTCTTGGCACTTGTCTGTAAAGTTGTGGGTGATGGAGAACTAGCAGCCATAACAAAGTCGGGTATTGGATTTGTTTAATTTACCATTTGATAAAGTACATTTCATCTTACAGTATAATATTTTAGGAATAGGAATGTGCTCTTCTGAATGCAGAGTATGGGGCATACATATTTTTACATTTATGTCCCTACTACATGGAAGCTGCATTAAGTTACATTTCCTCACCATCATCAACACAATTTCACAAGCACTTTCTGGAAATTGGTTTTCTAAAGTAATTTTATTTGTGAGGCATTGTCATCAATATATACAATCACAAATATAACTGCATTGTGTACATCTGATTCCCATTTGATTTTTCTTGGATTGTATATAATTTGGTTGAGGATGTAAAAGTGACAATTTCTTGTCCTGTGTTACCACAGACACTACCACTGCTTTTGATTGTGCAATGTGGGGTTTGATCTTTTTTTGCCTGTACAACATTTTAATTAAGTGAATGGTAGTGAATGTCCATACTCTTCATCCATACTAGTAAGAATGTCTATCACATCACAGTACTTCTCTCTCATGATCTTTATGCCCCACCTTCTGATATTAATCAACTCCTACAATATATCTTTATCTTCAATATAGTGTAGTACAATATTACAGTGTTTTCTACCTGAGTGCTATTTTAAGTTATACATATGATGCATTTTCCAAACCTATTGTATGTGACAATTTACAGTAATCTACCAAAATAAAACATAGTAATTTAAATATAAATAATGTGGAATTAAAGAGGTTAATGATGATCAATGTACTATGGTACTATAATAGTAATAGATTAGAGTTTTATAGTTTACTTTAGTTCCTATATTGAACATTTTAGAATAAAAACAGGGCGTGATGTAAAGTACACAAAGTACATTTTCATATAATTACTATTATTACACTTTATTTATAGAGTGCCACAAGTGGCCCGCAACGCTGACAGAACAACACAGGACAAAACAGTAAACATAAAATACAAATCCTAAAACAGCTAATAATTGCCTAAATGAGCAATGAGGTGCAAAGGTATATTCAGCACGATATGAAACTTGTGCCAAAAAGTGTGGGCGCAACTACCAGGATCAGAGCGAAAGAAAGAGGAGTGACCATACTGGAGGATTTGAGCCTGGGGCAGAGAGCCCAAGGAGGAGGTGCAACATGTAGCTGGTGTGCAGAAGTTATAGGTAATGTAAAGAGGAGGAACAGGAGGGAAAAGGTCACTGCTTAGGAGAGCTACAATCTAAATCGAAAAGAGCAGACATACGGTTGACACATTTGGTCAACTTAAGGGAATCTAGAGATCAGAAAGGTGGGTTGATGTAAGAGTGGGTGAGATGAAGTATGAAAGAGAGTGAGGTGTACAGCATAGGTGAATGGTTACATGGTAGAATGTGAGACTTTAATGAACAGGTGGGTTTTCAAGGCGCTTTTGAAGCTTTGCAGGCTGGGGCATATTTTGATAGAACAATGGAGATCATTCCAGTGGTGGGGGCAGCATCGGAGAAATCTTGGATTCGACAGTGAGACAGGGTTACTAGAGGGGAGGTGAGGCGACGGTTATTGGCTCAACTGAGATGGTGGGAGTTATGGAGATGGTATTGGAGATGTAGGAAGCAGAGTTACTGGAGAGGGCCTGCAAGATATCAGGTAACAGGTCAGTTGCTTTGCTTACGCCTCAGATGCTGCCAACGCCACTGGTAACAGCATAGGCAGCAACAACAAGAGCGATGGCCCAGGGAGTGAGCCTACAGGTCATGTCTTTGTCATGTCATGTCTTTCTACAGGTACTTTGGATGCCAGACACAGATGTGAGATGTCAGTTCAGTTTCCGTCCTCACATCATCTTGGAAACTCTGTCCATTGTGCAGGGTGACCTTGAGCCTATGACTGAGGTCCAGACAGCAATACCACTGTTGACTACAGTGTTGACTGTTTTACATTTTGGTGCATCTGGATCATCACTGAACACAGCAGGTGTGATAGCAGGAATGTCCCAGTCTACTTTTAGTAGAGTACACAAACAGGTACTATGGACATTCCTGTTGTGCATCAGTCAGTTTATTAATTTGCCATTGGAAGGGGACTTCCTTGTGCAGATATAACAGAAATAATTAAAATATTGTACATTGGGGCAGTAGATTGGAACCACTAGGAATAAATAAATATATGTTTCAGAAAAGGAAATATTTTCATTCCATCATTGTCCAGGCTGTATGTGATGTATCTCTCCTGATCCATAGCCTGGTTGTCTGATATCCATGAAGTGCCCATGACTCCATCATTATGATGCAGTTAGGAATATGGCATAGATTATCACAGAGGCAAGAAGTTGATCTTGCGTGGCGAAAAGTAAGCTTCTTTTTTAAACATAAATTCTTTACAAATAATTTTACAAGTATGGATGTATATAGAGCACAATAGTTGCCACAGCTCCATGTATTTGTCCCAATTTTCACAATGCTGCTTAAACATTTTTTTCTTCCTTACATCATTTTGCAAACATCATGTAAATCACACATTCAAGACACTAATCAGTGTGACCGAGATTACCTTGAAATACATATTGGTAGTTTTATCTAAAATATTTCTGTTCTACTTTAAGTAGTCAGTGCCTGCCCTCCCAATCCATGGCTCCCCACTCCTCTTTGACTTACAGCCACACAGCAATAATTTGCACACCATCCCACACACACCTCCACCAGATCACTGATCAAACATTCGAGTTTCTCAAAGCACATTTTCAATGCCTTGATCGGTCTGGAGAAGCCCTCATGCCTGGATATAATTCGCAACATTATTTCTCTGTGTGTAATTTTTCATAATATCTTCCTCACACACAGAGTATGGATTGAGGAGGAAGTTGACATTGTATTGGATGAAGAAGAAGTTATACTTCTGTAGAGTCCATCTGGTTCCAAAAGCAAGACATTTAAAGGTTGTATGGTGGTTTAAAATGTGCTCATTTATACACAAATGGTCAAAGAACACATGATGCCTGAATGATATTTTTTACGATCTAATTTACATACCACATATTAATTATACACATAAATGAGTAGTTCATCTTTACAGTGAACCACATATTCTCTGCTTTAATAAATTATATATTTATGAATAATGCCAGTGATGCACACAAAAATCTAAATTGTATAAGACAAAGAGATCTTTGCCTTTAAAATAAATAAAAAATATTCAATTATTTACATTTTTCCCACCTTTTGCCCCATTGGCCAATATTTGGATTTCTTCAACACACCTCTGTGTGAGCTGAGCAGTGGGTGCTACAGAAACAGAGGAGGGTGTTTAGATAGCTGCTCCCTGTGGCCCAGACACAGTGAGGCTAGATGAGTGTGGGTGCTCATGGCCTAGGGCTGGAGAACCATCCTATTGCAGGTTGAGAGTGGAGATGCAGAGGCTTCTCTCACATACTCAGGATTCTTTTCAGAATCCTCCTCTGTGAGTGGATATTTTATATCTGCAAAAAAAAATAACAAAAAGTAGTTGCTTTGCTAAACAATTTTAATACTCAGCTTAATCTTTATAGCAAAACCATAATGATATCAATCTAATTGCTTTGAGCAAATGGTTACACACCAGATTTTCCAGCTCTTTGTACAGTTCACTCTTAATTAACGCTGATGGTTTCCCCGCTCCCCGGCGCCACCAACTGCCTGGGAGGATGGCAGTCGACATCTTGGCTCTTTGGGCATGCACACATGACCATTCTATATAAAACCTTTGCCTAACTACTATTGACACCTGTCTATCACAACCACTGTTTGTTCTTCACTATTTAAAAATGGCCTGGCTGCAATTTGGCACCAGTATATGGAGTCTCTTCTTCCGACACATCCAGTATATTCCTGGTAATACTAGCTGTTTCAGTGTGTTACTAGTAAATACCATCTTTTCAAGTAGATTCCTGGTTAATACCTTATGACCAAGTGTATTCCTGGCTAATGACATCTGTACCAGTGTGTTCTTGATTAATTCCATCCATGCCTGATTATCTACCTGCCGGTCATGTCCAATACCTTAACAGAGGGCCACAACCTGCGGAGGGATAGCAGATAAGTCCATACCTCAATGTAGGGTCCCTGGTGAATACCTACCCTTTGATAGACTTAGAGCTTCCAATTCAGGTAGAGTCATATCGGTCTGACTGATTGAATCCCAATAGTACCTGTGTGATTCCTGACATTAAATATGTTAAAATAAGCTGTAGCATGGATTGGAAGGCACATCCAGAATGGTTAAACTAACATCTACCATGTAATAGACATACGTACATCAAATCTTTCTTCATAGTTTCATATACTTGTGGAAGTCAAATAATTGGATGACTTAAGCTGAATTGATTAATATTGTTTTACTGTGCGATTGCGATTAGTTTGCCACTTGCAATGACGCAATCACATGGAATAATAACACACACACTTACATTCGCACTTACACTTATAAATATTACACATTTATTAAGGTTCCAATCTACATTTATTAATTAGTAAAATGTATTAGAGATTATTTATACGTAGATAATATTATAGTAAAAGTATTTATGGTTCAAGTCCTCTAAAAGTTAAAGAGTTTAGTCTCATATTAAAGCTTATTTCATCAGCATTAACCCGGTCATAAGTTATGAGCAATATGAGATTACTACTCAAAAGTACTTTGTTTATGGGTCAGTTTAAACTGGTCATTTGGCGGGAAGACATGTAGGCAACAGTTGGTGTAAGCTGTCCCCACTCTTGGAGAAGACCATATGAACTAACCTATGACCAGTAGTCTACTGGAACAACGTTAACCCTAGACCAATGAAGACCTCTTAGTGTTATCTGTGTATATTTGTGACATCATCACTGTTTATGTTATTTCAAGCTGCATATAAGCTCCCTGGCCCAGTGTTAGCTCTCTCTCTTTCTGACTACAGACTGAAGGCTGACATGAACTTGGGCCCAGGGAGCGCTGGCATAATATAATGTATTTGGTTTATACTTTCCTGTTTATTGTTATATCTTTTATGCTTTAGCTTGGCTTGCTGTAAATACTGCTATATTTTGCTATTAAATCTCTTTGTGCTTTGGAACAGCAACAATAATAGCATTGGACAATGTTTTTTGGTAGCGACAAAATGAACATTACATACTGCATGTGTATATCCCTGTAAACAAAATCACAAATCTGTGAATATAGCAGCTGAACCATTTTGTGAGTGACAGTAATCTCACTCCATGAAACTGCTGAATCTGCAACTTACCGGGTTGGGTACGGTTTTCCGAGTACCACAACCCAGGCAAGCAGGATGCCTACAAAGAAATTCCGATTTGAAAAAACCCACCTGAATATAAACAGACTTACCTAAAAAGTGAAGCTGGAGATTTCCAATGGCTCTAGCATACTGACAGAAAGTAATTCTGAAGACACAGCTCTCCGGCAGTTGACGTGCACTTCATTTAACAGTGCAACCTAGATATATGTTAATTTAAAGCGGCAATGTCGGGACCCTGCAGGTTAAGGGTTTCTTTTCCAAGCGTCACTCATTTTTAGACACCTGGAAACTTTGGACCACTTTACAACCAAGATCAGAAGAACTTCAACTCGTCGTTTTTTATCACAGCTTTACTTACAGGACACACACAGCAAAGCAAATCAGGAAGTGAAAATTATCTTAGATGTTGATTAGATATCAAGATTTTTCTGAGTAGCAAATATTGTATTAAGAATTTTATGCATTTCAAACATTATATTTTCCTATGCAAAATGCTAAGATCCACAAAACTTACAATATGAGATCATTGCATGTGACAGTCACACAGGGCCTTATTCAAAGTTGGACGCAAACTGAACGCATGTTAGGTTCACCTGTATTCAGAGCAGAACGCATCTTAGGATGTACAGTTACGTTCACAGACACACATACAGTTGGAAGTCAGAATTGGCAGTAAATGCACCACTATTATGTATGTACACTTAAGTCAGAGCAAAACTCACATAAAAATGATTACTATGGGAAAATCTTAATTGCCTTTTAGAATTGTCCTGAACAAATGATTAGTTTTCTAATAGTTGAAAAGATCAAGGAGGAAAATAACGTTATAAAGATTGCCTTGTGTGCTATAATAAATTATATTTGCAATGTCCATGGCTGCTCAATGAACATACACAATGCCATAAGTCTAGAACAACATAGTTTCATTCTAATTAGCAAATAATAAACAATTGTGGACATTCATCATTACCATCTGGGCTTTACACCTGTCTTGTGGTGCCAAGAGGATCACTATGTAGTTATCTTGTAAAGGGCTCGGGGGGCTTTTTCTTGCTGGCCAGATTCTTGCTTCTGAAGTCCACCCAGTGTTGACCAGGCTGGGCTGGCATCACATTTAAACAGCTGGCTCTTTGCTGCAAATGTCTCTGTTATAGTGTAACCAGCCCAACCTGGAAGATTTATTCTTCACGGGGACACACTGTCCATTTTATTTTATTTTTTCTCACAAGGAAATTAATTTTTGAATGACTGCCTTTTGCAATGTTATGTAAAAGGCCCCTAAGTTGGCAGTACTGGTACTACGCTCAAAACAGTAACCAGTAAGTCTGTAAGTCTCAGTTACATTATAATATTGCAATGGAAAATTGCAGCTCAGGAAAGGAGAAATGAGTTAAAACTATTATGTGCCATGTGTAAAGTTCATGCTGGTTACATCTGTTCATACTGTAGCAGAGGATTAGGGGAATTTACATAGAAAATAGAAGCTGTCTGTAAAGATCAGCCAAGCAATTCATGAAAACTAATAATTTGATTCTAATCAATTTTTAAGTACTTATGACAATTTTGAAGATTACATAACTGTGAATTATTAAATAAAATCAAATTAAATAAATCGATCATCTCTACGTCTCTCTGCAATGAGCACAGGGCTGCAGGCAGGTAAAGTGTACAAGATATTTACCAGATGTATTAGATATTTCACCTTCTGAACACGGAATACAGTCATAGCAGCATATGGGAAAACCTTTTCTTATTGCTCGTCTGGTTCCCGGAAGACAGATTGTAGAACACGAAGCTTGAGGAACCTAGAATACAAATGTTAATATATCATTGCAAATCTTCTTTTCTTGTCTTATTTGTATATTAAACATTTGGAACTTGTTCTTGTCTACTCAGACATTGCTTAACAAATACATTGCTTTAATAACAGATGAACAGTTCAGATTCAGAGAAATCCGACAGATCCGAATTTTGGAGTTCCATTTCGTACCGACTCATGACTCACGCACCAAATTCAGATCTGAAATGCAATTTTAGAAGTGATAACATGTGGGTAATACATTTTACTGCAATTCTGTGCTCAGAGCATTGATAGTAGAGGGTTGGACAGGCAATGTATGTGGCAATAGCTGTGATTTTACAGCAGTTTATTTAGAGATTAGTCCGCTAGAATTGTGTGCTGATGAACTTCATGTGATATAGTGAAATGTAGACAAGCAGTGGGTACTGGTTGCTTTAATAGTATATATATAAGAGATGAGCGTCTCAGATTCAGAGTCATCCACATTCTTTGTGCCAAAATCGGATATGAAAATGAGACAAAACTTAATTTCTGGGAAATATATACAGGTCTATATATATATAGCCCTCCCCCTGTTCTCATCTGCCATTTTAAAACAGACAGCGTGTAGAGAGGAAGTGGCTCGCAGGCTGTGCTCCTATAATAGTGAGCTGAGAGTGACTAGAGTGTTAGACAGGACGAAATAAGAAATTTTACATAAATAAACAATAGCTGTGAATATTTTTAATGCAGTTAGTTCAGTCAGCTAGAATTGTTTGGTGATTGAATGGGTGTTAGCCTGTCAGAGGATTTAGATACAGTAGTGACTACTGTATGTGTATAGTATAGTATAATATATATATATATATATATCATGGCAAAGAGGCATATTTGTTACACTTCCCCTATAAGAAAATAGGTAAAAACCCAGCTGGTCTGCAGCAGTGCAACAAGTGGCTGCAGACAGGGTTAAGTTCTCAATGGGATCTTCATTCAGAAAATACACACACAGGTGTTCAACATGGGTATAATTGGTTTGTAGTGCTTGGGTGGAGGATAAAAACACTGTTGGTATTTGTGGGCGGGACCACCGATGCCAGTAAGTTGCCAGTTAAGTAATTAGGGAGCTATTTTTTTTAGCCAGATGTAGGTGGTGGAAGATTTTGTGATAGTTTTGCTGGATATGACTGCTGTACCATCGCTGAAACTGTTTAGTCATCCTGACAACTGCTAATAAACAGTGAAATGGTTCAGCAAACCTAGGTGACACTCCAGTGAATGCCTTACTTTATCACATTTGGGGGTAAATGTATCAATGTCCGGATTCTTCAACTCGGCGAGATCGACGTCTTCAGCGCTTAAATTTAAAGCGGCGCTGCCTTGTAAAGGGAAACTTCCCTTTACAAGGCAGCGCCGCTTTAAATTTAAGCGCTGAAGACGCCGATCTCGCCGGAGTTGAAGAATCCGGACATTGATACATTTACCCCTTGGTGTTAGAAGTGGGATGTGTAGGACAGCTAAAACACAGCCGTCCTTCCAGCCTTCAGATGCAAAGGTGGTGAGTGGAGTTTGTTAAAAACTACTATAATGCATCAAACAGTTGTAATGCTTTGTTTCAAATATTGTGCTGTGAAGAGACAAACATGTGTACTGGGAACTGATTAACAGCTGTTTTTGTTGCAAAAGAAAGCAAAAATTTAAACACTGCTGGTAGTTTCACACTTGTTAAAGGTTAAAACTGTGAGTTGGGTGTGGTCCAAAAAAAAACAAAAATTTTTCTTGATTGCTATTTATCAGTGAAGGTTTCTAAAGCACATGTTATTTTTTTTAAAAAAAAGGGTTTAATAAAAAAATAAAAACACATTTATTTATTTTCTGGTAATTGTAGTGCCACACCTTGTGGGTCACTTAGTTGTGAATCGGGTGTGGTCCAGTAACTTTTGTTGTTTACCTGAATGCTGAGAGAAGCTAGGTTTAATTTCCCAGCACAGACTGTGGAAGACATTTTAAGAACCCTAGTGCATGTGGCAGCAGTGCAGGAGGAAAATTCCCGTCTTCTCCATGAGGAAATCGCTCAGGGGAGATGGGACAGGGAGGCTCCAGCTACCCCCACGCTACAGAAATTAACTTCCGACGAACACCTGGCTCCCTATCATTCAGAATAAGCACAGTGCACCTATATAGCCCTAGATGAGGACCAAGCTGTCGATTATCAGCAGCTGAAAAAAAGCGAGGGTTGGAGTCACCAGAGCAGGGGAGGCCCAATGATATCATGAATGGAGACTCTCCAAAGATTTACCGGTTCGGGCTTAGCTTGCTGAACTTGGTAGACCACTAAAGAAGTGGTTGCAGCCAGAAAAGAACACTGTGGGCAGAATGATCGAAATTCTGACTATTGACCAATGTATCTGGGGTATGGACCACGGGTTCCAAAGATGGGCACTGCAGGCGGACCCTCTGTCATATGAGGAATTGGCTGCTGTAGTGGAGAGATACAGCACCTTGCAGCAGGCCCAAACCTCTGTTGCCCACTCCAAAGCTTGTTCCTCGGTCAAAATCTGGCATATGGAATAGTGGACTGGATGTTGGTGAGGAGAGATTGCCTGATAAAAAGGCAGCCATTAAGTCCAATCTGCTTTGAGTGCAAAGAGCCTGGACATTTGAGGGTTCAGTGCCCAACGTTAGTAGAACCTATGAATTGTTCACTATCATACACACAACCAACCTATCCGAGCTGCTGTACAATGAGTCCGGTTACCAGGAATGCCTGCTTATTCCGCATGACTGTGTTTGTGAATCACCATCTGGTGCTGGCTCTGGTAGATTCAGATAGTGAACTGTCCTTGTTTTCTAGCTTCATATTACCAGAGAAACTGACGCATAATCTTTCCAAATTGAAGGTACTCTGTGTTCATGGGACAGCAGGGTAATATGACAGGACTCTTTTGCCTGTTACCGTGAATGAACAGACAGTAACAGTGGTAGCGGCAGTTGCCCCAAAACTGCCACACCCTTTAATCTCGGGCAGAGACTTTCCGCTGTTCAAGCAGATCCTCCAGGAGCGAATCCAGCTGGACACGTTGGCAATTAAAGCACCAGCCGAAAGTCCAGCTTTGATGGAAACAAGGAAGTCATCATTGCATTGCACAAAAAGAGCTTCACAGGCAAGGAAATTGCTGCTGGTAAGATTGCACCTAAATCAACCATTTATCGGATCATCAAGAACTTCAAGAAGAGAGGTTCAATAGTTGTGAAGTAGGCTTCAGGGAACCCAAGAATTTAAAGCAAGCGCCAGGACCATCAACTAAAGTTTTTTCAGCTGCTTGATCGGGGCACCACCAGTGGTGAGCTTGCTCAGTAATGACAGCAGTAGGTGTAAGTTGATCTGCACACACAGTGAGGCGAAGGCTTTTGGAGGATGGCCTGGTGTCAAGAAGGCCAGCAAAGAAGCCAAATCTCTCCAGGCTAAAAATCTAGGACAGACTGATATTCTGCAAAAGGTACAAGGATTGGACTGCTGAGGACTGGGGTTTGTAACAGATACTGGATTACTAAGTTGCTTTTGGTTAGCCTCTTACTTATCCATCCTTCCCACTAAATGCTCCAACAGATCTTTTGCCGCTGAATCCATGGTCAGAGCAAACTGTAACAGATACTGGATTACTATTACTAATCTTGATTAGCGCTGGCTTACCTGAGGTGCGGAGTCTAACAATCTCCCCGGTGTTCACCAAGAACCACCGCAAGGCGGGGTGTGCTTCGCTGCCAGGATTCGCAGGTCGCGGTCCTCAGGTTCACCCCAAGATGTAGTGCAGCGGAAGATGCAGAGTCAATCAAGCCGGGTCGGTACACAGGATGGAGGCAGGCAGAATCAGGAGGCAACTCGGAGTCAATCAGGCCGGGGTCGGTACACGGGTCACAAGAGTAGAGGGATAGTCAGCAAGCCGGGTTGGTACACAGGGGTTGGAGAGCCAGGATAGTCTAACAAGCAGAGATCAGAACAAAGGAAGACACAGGAGACTGGAAGACTCAGCAATCCATGAAGCACAGGAGCCAGGAACAGGTAAGAGGTAACTAGTTGCTCTGACAAGGTTGCAGTGTCTGTCTAGTCTGTGGATAGTAAAAGCCGCCTCCCAGCCATGATCATGTGACCCCCCAAACCAGGAAGTGCTGCTGTACACAGAGACAGGAAAATCAGCAGCCTGAAAGCAAGTAAATTTGTGACAGTACCCCCTCCCATAAGGGTGGACTCTGGACACCTAACAGGGTTTTAGGGGAAATTTTTTTATGGAACAGTTTGAGTAGACGGGGAGCGTGCAGATCAGTGGCTTTTACCCAGGAGCGCTCCTCAGGGCCATAACCCTTCCAATCCACCAAGAACTGTATGGAACCTTGAACTTTGCGAGAATCCAGAATAGTCTTAATCTCATATTCCACTTGATCCTGGTCCACAATAGGAGGAGGAACTCTTGATGGAGAGGAGAATTTGTTGGTTATCATTGGTTTTAACAAGGAGACATGAAAGACATTTGGAATGCGTAGGGAAGGAGGCAGACTCAATCTGAAAGCTACCGGATTGATGACCTCAGAAATAGAAAACGGGCCATTGAACTTGGGAGCAAATTTCTTACTGGGAACCTTTAAATGAATGTTTTGAGTGGATAGCCATACCCTGTCACCCATTGAAAAGCTTGGGCGTACTCTCCTCCTCTTATCGTAAGATTTCTTGGAATGAATGGTTGCGCTCTTTAAATTCCTCTTGGTTTGAGGAAGTTACGATACAATGAGTCCACTGCCGGAACTTCGGAAGGTGTAATTTGAGAGAAGGTGGGTAGTCTAGGATGGCAGCCATAAAGAACAAAAAAGGGGGAGTTAGAGATGGCCTCATGAAAATGATTGTTATGGGCGAACTCGCCCCAAGGGAGAAGATCCACCCAGTTATCTTGATTACTTGAGATAAATATTCTTAAGAATTTTTCTAATTCTTGGTTGGTTCTCTCCGTAGACCCATTTGACTGGGGATGATATGCGGAGGATAAATCAAGCTTAATTCCGGACTTACTGCAGAAGGACCTCCAAAATTTTGATATGAACTGTGATCCACGATTGGAAACAATATGTTGAGGACAGCCATGGAAGCAAAATATTTCTTTAATAAAAATATCAGCTAAGGAGGAGGAAAATGGAAGACCTTTAAGAGCAATAAAGTGGGCTGTTTTAGAGAAGTGATCCGTGACCACTAGCACCACAGTACAGGATTTGGAAGGTGGAAGGTCTGTGATAAAGTCCATCGAGATCTGTGACCACGGGTATTCAGGAATGGGTAATGGGAGCAAACATCCATAAGGTCTTTTCCTAGAGGTCTTGTGTTGAGCACATTTGGAACAAGCAGAAACAAATCTCTTCACATCTTCCAGTAAAGAAGCCACCAGTAACTTCTATAGATGAGCGGGCTCGGATATCTGAAATCCGAGCCCACCCGAACGTTGCCGATCCGAGCCGGATCCGAGACAGATCCGGGTATTCCCGCCAATTGCAAAACTGAAACCGAGGCTCTGAGTCATAATCCCGCTGTCGGATCTCGCGATACTCGTATTCTATAAATTCCCCGCTAGCCGTCGCCATCTTCACTCGGGCATTGATCAGGGTAGAGGGAGGTTGTGTTAGGTGGTCCTCTGTCCTGCTATATCTCATGCTGTGCTGTGCTGTTCTGTGCTGTGCTGTGCTGTGCTGTGCTGTGTTCTGCTCAGTCCAGTGGTGCTGTGTCCTGTGCTCTGTCCTTCTGAGTTCAGTGGTGCTGCTGGGTCCTGTGCTGTGTCCTGTTCAGTCCAGTGGTGCTGTGTCCTGTGCTCTGTCATTCTAAGGGCATTGTTATTTCCCCATTATTTCCAAGTTATAAAAAATTTTAAAAAAAGTTATAAAAAAAATTAAAAAAAAATAATTATAAAAAAAAGAAATTAAAAAAAAATATCCAAAAACAATCCTGCAGTATAAGTCCAGTGGTACTGCAATATTACAAAGTTCACTGATTCTGCAGTATAAGTCCGTTGGTACTGCTATATTACAAAGTTCATGGATTCAGCAGTATAAGTCCAGTGGTACTGCAATATTACAAAGTTCACTGATTCAGCAGTATAAGTCCAGTGGTACTGCAATATTACAAAGTTCACTGATTCAGCAGTATAAGTCCAGTGGTACTGCTATATTACAAAGTTCACTGATTCAGCAGTATAAGTCCAGTGGTACTGCAATATTACAAAGTTCACTGATTCTGCAGTATAAGTCCATTGGTACTGCTATATTACAAAGTTCACTGATTCAGTAGTATAAGTCCAGTGGTACTGCAATATTACAAAGTTCACTGATTCTGCAGTATAAGTCCGTTGGTACTGCTATATTACAAAGTTCATGGATTCAGCAGTATAAGTCCAGTGGTACTGCAATATAACAAAGTTCACTGATTCAGCAGTATAAGTCCAGTGGTACTGCAATATTACAAAGTTCACTGATTCAGCAGTATAAGTCCAGTGGTACTGCTATATTACAAAGTTCACTGATTCAGCAGTATAAGTCCAGTGGTACTGCAATATTACAAAGTTCACTGATTCAGCAGTATAAGTCCAGTGGTACTGCATTATTACAAAGTTCACTGATTCTGCAGTATAAGTCCATTGGTACTACTATATTACAAAGTTCACTGATTCAGCAGTATAAGTCCAGTGGTACTGCAATATTACAAAGTTCACTAATTCAGCAGTATAAGTCCAATGGTACTGCTATGTTACTGGCAGGAAAAAAAAAGCAGTTTGGAAGCCCCTGTACAAACTGGCTCTATTTTACCTGAGTTGTCCCCCCTCCAGTGTGTACTCGGAAAGAATTTTTAGTGCAGCGGGGAACCTGGTCAGTGAGCGGCGAAGGAGGTTGCTTCCTCACAACGTTGAAAAAATGATGTTCATAAAAATGAATTATCAATTCCTCAATCAAGTACAGCACTGCCCTCCATATAGTACAGAGGGACCTGTGGTTGTGGAGTCCAACGGGGACGAATTGATAATGTGTGAGGAGGAGGAAGTACACACTGTAGGGGGAGAGGAGTCAGAGGTTGAGGATGAGGACGACATCTTGCCTCAGTAGAGCCTGTTTAGTTTGTACAGGGAGAGATGAATAGCTTTTTTGGTGTGGGGGCCCAAACAAGCCAATCATTTCAGCCACAGTTGTTTGGTAGGCCCTGTCGCTGAAATGATTGGTTTGTTAAAGTGTGCATGTCCTATTTCAACAACATAAGGGTGGGTGGGATCTCCCAAGGACAATCCCATCTTGCAACTCTTTTTTTGGCATTATGTGACCATTAAACAGTCGTTTGCCATGAGCACAAAGTAAAACAAAATTAAAACAAATTCAACAAATTAAACCAAAAGTAAAATGCCCTGTCATAATCAAAAACAAGAGGTATTGACGTGCTTGAACTACTGTAGTGTTTATAACTTATAAACACTACACTTGAAAGCTTGAGCCTTTAAATGAAAAAGTCACTCTTCTTTGCACGAATATTTGCAACAGGGACAGTTTTTTTGTTAACAAAGTCAACAAATAACACTTCAACGCTGTCTGTCTTTCACATACTTGATGGGATCTCAATGATGAATGCTCTGTACCATGGTCGTCTAAAACAAGAGTTATTGACGTGCTATAACTACTGTAGTTTTTATAAATTATAAACACTACACTTGAAAGTTGGAGGAGGTATTGTGGCCCCGGTACCAAATTTGGTATCGGGGCCACTCCACTATGCAGTCCAGATAGAGGCGTATCAGATATTAAACAACGTTGACTGTTGCTGCCAAATCATAAATTGATGAAAATGACCTGTCATCGTCAAAAACAAGAGGTATTGACACGCTCGAACTACACCCTGTATATGCTGCAGAGGATGTAGGAGCAGGCAGCTGTGCAGTGGAATTCAGACCATTTGAAGGCGGAGGTATTGTGGCCCCGGTACCAAATTGTGTACCGGGACCACTGCACTATGCAGTCCAGAAAGCTACCTCGGTGAAATGTTTTGGACTAAAAACAATATTGTGAGGTGTGAGGTGTTCAGAATAGACTGGGAATTAGTGGAAATGATTGTTATTGAATGTTATTGAGGTTAATAATAGCGTAGGAGGGAAAATAAACCAAAAAACTTGATTTTAACACTTTTTATGTTTTTTTCAAAATAAATCCGAATCCAAAACCTTAAATCTGAACCATAACCTTTCGTCAGGTGTTTTGCGAAACAAATCCGAACCCAAAACCTCAAGCAAATCTGAATCCAAAACACATAACACGAGACACCAAAAGTGGCCGGTGCACATCCCTAGTAACTTCGGGATAACAAGTCCCAGGTTTTGCGGATGCCGGCGTGCCCAGAGAAGAGAGAGCGATGAGCCCAGCTGAGGAGTTGAGTGCGTAGACGTGGCAAGATGAATGTTTTGCCCGGAGGGCAACCCTTGTTAAGGTGTGTAGTTGCCAAAACTCGACAGGGGTCTACACTGAATTTATTGTCCTCCAAAGGTTCCATATCAGCTGGATCAAAAGAGCGATATAAGGCGTCCGCCTTCATGTTCTTGGATCCTGAGTGAAAGGTGATGTTAAAATCAAAACGTGAGAAGAATAAGGACCACCTTGCTTGTCGAGGGTTTAGACAACGGGCAGTACGTAAGTATAGTAAATTCTTGTGATCGGTATATATGGTGATTGGAAATTGTGCCCCTTCTAGTGGATGTCTCCATTCGGAGAGAGCCAACTTGATGGCCAGGAGCTCCTTGTCGCCAATCCCATAATTCCTTTCCGCAGGTAACAAGCAACGGGAAAAGAATCCGCAAGAATGAAGTTTGCCAGAAGGGCTCCGTTGTGAAAGTACGGCTCCAGTACCAATGGAAGACGCATCTACCTCCAGGATAAAAGGACGTGAACAATCAGGCTGTTGCAGAATGAGTGCAGATGAGAAGAGAGACTTTAATGATATGAAGGCTTGGATAGCCTCAGTGGACCATACGCTAGCATCAGCAGATTTACAGGTCAATGCAGTGATGGGAGCCACCAGAGAAGAATAACCTTTGATGAACTGATGATAGTAATTGGAGAATCCTAGGAAGCGTTGGGTAGCCTTAAGACCTGAAGGTTGAGACCAGTCAAGTATGGCTTTCAGTTTGGTGGGATCCATCTGCAGTCCGGTGCCAGAAATAATATATCCCAGGAAAGGAATTTGTTTGTGCTCGAAGGTGCATTTCTCTAATTTGCAGAATAGATGATTTTTTCAGATGCGAGAGAGAACCTCTAATACATGACTGCGATGAGATGCTAGATCTTGAGAAAAGATGAGGATGTCGTCCAAGTAGATGACTACAGATTGATACAGGAGATCTTGAAAGAGCTCATTCATAAAGCCCTGAAAGATAGCCGGGGCATTACATAACCCGAAAGGCATGAGCAGGTATTCAAAGTGGCCGTCTCGGGTGTTGAACGCTGTTTTCCATTAATCCCCCTCCTTAATGCGTATTAGGTTATACACTCCTCTAAGATCTAGTTTAGAGAAGATGGTGGCACCCTTAATACCGTCGAACAATTCAGAAATCAATGGCAGAGAATACCGATTTTTAATGGTAATAGCATTCAGGCCTCTGTAATCTATGCAAAGGCGGAGACCCCCATCTTTCTTTTTTACGAAGAAGAAGCCAGCCCCAGCTGGGGAGGCAGACTTGCGGATGAAGCCCCTTTTTAGATTTTCTTGGACGTACTCCTCCATAGCCTTAGACTCCGGAGGAGAAAGGGGGTAAACACGGCCCCTGGGAATAGGTTTACCAGGTATAAGATCAATGCCACAATCCCAGATTCTGTGAGGGGGGAGTCTTGTGGCCTCTTGTTGACAAAAAACGTAAGAGAAGGGTTAGTATGGTTCAGGCAGAAGAGACAATGGAAATGTTTGGGAATGTCTGGGAATGTCTGGAGGGACCACCTTCTGGAGACAATGAAAGAAGCAGAACTGTCCCCAGAACAATATGTATGTAACCTGATTTCCAGTCTAGGGTGGGAGAATGGAGACGAAGCCATGGAAGTCCTAGGATGACTGGGTTGGTAGATTTCTGAATTATCAGAAAGGAAATCTTTTCCAGATGAAGTGCTTCGACCTAGGAGAAGGAAGGGAATGGTGCATGTTAGGATGGACCCCTCAGGAATTCTTCTCCCATCAATGGCCAGCAGTGAGATGGGTTGTTCCAAGGTTTGTGTGGGAATGGAGAATTGTTTGACTACTGCGGCTGAGTTGAAATTTCCTGCGGCTCCGGAGTCAAGAAGTGCAGACTGCGGAAAAGTATTATGTCCCAACTGAAGGGAAATAGGAATAGTAAGGCAATCATTACTACAAGGAACTGACTGACACTGAGAGAAGAGGCCCAATGATACAGCTCCCGAACTCGTTAGGCCCTGTTGTTTCCCAGAGGTTTGGGACAAGAACTTAGAAGATGGCCACCTTCTCCACAATACAGACACAACTTGTTCCGAAATCTCCTCTCCCTCTCCTGGGCCGACAGTCGGGTCCTCCCCAGTTGCATAGGTTCTTCGGGAGGAAGAACAGGGGTTTGGAAGTTGGGGGCCAAGCGAATCCTACTGCGCCGAGATTGTTCTTACTCGAAACAACACTCCATTGTTCTGAAGTGGACTGCATACTGTCCCACAGACTGGTTTCCTTGGCGAAGACGTAATAAGCTTGTAGCGGCATTAGATACCCTTCCTGGCTCGTCAAATATCTTCTTTAAAGTGGACAAAAAGGTGTTGAAGTTATACAGAATGGGATCATTCCTCTCATATAAAGGGGAAGCCCATGCTAACACTTGACCGGACAATAGGGAAATCACATAGGCCACTTTAGCTTTTTCGGAAGGGAAGTTCCCTGGCAACAGCTCAAATTGTATGGAGCATTGATTTAAAAATCCTCTACAATATTTGGGGTCCCCATCGAACTTAGGTGGGTTTGGTATCCGTAACTGCGAGGAAGAAGCTGCCGCTACGGGCGGTGGTTCTGGGGCTGCAACCGCCGGCGCAGGTGGTCCGCTAGCCACCAAGGTGTTCTGGACAACATCCAACCGAGTAGATAAACTATTGAGGAATTTTAAAAGTTGCCTTTGGTTAGCCTCTTGTTTATCCATCCTTCCCACTAAATGCTCCAACAGATCTTTTGCCGCTGAATCCATGGTCAGAGCAAACTGTAACAGATACTGGATTACTATTAATAATCTTGATTAGCGCCGACTTACCTGAGGTGCGTAGTTTAACGATCTCCCCGGTGTTCACCAAGAACTGCCGCAAGGCGGGGTGGGCTTCACTGCCAGGAGTCGCAGGTCGTGGTCCTTAGGATCGCCCCAAGATGTAATGCAGTGGAGTGGAGTGGAGTGGAAGATGCGGAGTCAATCAAGCCGGGTCGGTACACAGGAATGGTGGCAGGCAGAATCAGGAGGCAACTCGGAGTCAATCAGGCCGGGATCGGTACATGGGTCACAAGAGTAGAGGGATAGTCAGCAAGCCGGGTCGGTACACAGGGGTTGGAGAGCCAGGATAGTCTAACAAGCAGAGATCAGAACACAAAAAGATACAGGAGACTGGAAGCCTCAGCAATCCACGAAGCACAGGAGCCAGGAACAGGTAAGAGGTAACTTGTTGCTCTGACAAGGCTGCAGTGTCCAGGTGAGCTTAATATAGTCTGTGGATAGTAAAAGCCGCCTCCCAGCCACGATCATGTGACCACCCAAACCAGGAAGTGCTGCTGTACACAGAGACAGGAAAATCAGCAGCATGAAAGCAAGTAAATTTGTGACAGAGTGAAGTCCTTTTCTCTGTTGAATCCCCTTTCAGATTGCTTGAGGCATCTGGAAAAACGCTTGCACGGAGCAAGAAAGGTGAGTGCTACCATCAGTCCTATGTCATGCCAACAGTAAAGCTTCCTGAGACAATTCATGTGTGAGGTTGCTTCTTAGTCAAGGGAGTGGGCTCACTCACAATTTTGCCTAAGAACACAGCCATGAATAAAGAATGGTAGCAAAACATCCTCCAAGAGCAACTTCTTCCAACCATCCTAGAACAGTTTGCTGGCGAACAATGCTTTTTCTAGCATGATGGAGCACCTTGCCATAGACAAAGTTGAAAACTAAGTGGCTCGGGGATCAAAACATCAAAATTTTGGGTCCATGGCTAAGAAACTCCCTAGACCTTAAGAGGCGGGTGGACAAACAAAAACCCACAAATTCTGACAAACTCCAAGCATTGATTAGGCAAGAATGGGAAGCCATCAGTCAATATGTGGCCCAGAAGTTGATTGACAGCATGTCAGGGGGTATTGCAGAGGTCTTCAAAAAGAAGGGTCAACACTGCAAATATTGACTATTTGCATAAACTTAACAAAATTGTCAATAAAAGCCTGTGAAACTTATGAAATGCTTGTAATTTCATTTCAGTATACCATAGCAACATCTGATAAAAAGGTCTAAAAACACTGAAGCAGCAAACTTTGTGAAAACCAATTCTTGGGTCATTTTCAAAACTTTTGGCCATGACTGTACTGTGTCCTCCCACTACTCCTCCCCCCTCCTCAATCACCACTCTCGATTTTGCCACCTACTTCAAAGACAAAATTGATTCTATCCACAATTATATCTGTTCTCGCCAAATTCGCTCTATAACTCACTATGCCACCCATGGCCCCTACCCTACTGTAACTGTGCCTGAGATCCTCATTGTTACCTCCAAATTTCTCTGTTCCCTCTCTCCCAATTCCTGTCGTCACCTTGCTCATGTCTTTAACCTATTACTCTCTAGGGTATCTTCCCTTCGGCCTTCAAGTGTGCTCTCATTTCCCCTATTCTCAAGAATCCCTCCCTTAGAAATCCTCTCTCTCCAACTATCGCCCTGTATCGTTGATTCCCTTTGCTTCTATTTTTCTTGAACAACTTGTTTTCAATCGTCTGACCCACTTTCTCTCTTCCCACTGTCGTCTTTAACCTCTCCAGTCTGGCTTCTGTCTCCTTCACTCACCTGAAACTGCCCTTGTTAAAGAAACAAACCACTTACTCTCAGCTAATTTCAAAAGGTCACTTCTGCCTTCTCATACTCCTCGACTTCTCTGCTGCATTTGACACAGATGATCATTCTTTTCTATTCACCACCCTTCACTCCCTAGGGCTTCACGAAACAGCTCTCTCCAGGTTTACCGTCTCTCTAGCCACCTTTTTACCATCTCTGCTGCTGACATTTTTCCACCCCTCTTTCTCTTTCTACTGGAGTCCACCAAGTCTCTGTTCTTAGCCCTCTTCTCTTCTCTCTCTACACCACCTCTCTCTGTGAACTTATTCAACCATTTGGCCTTCAATCCCACCTCTATGTTGATGCCATCTCTATGTTGATTCCACCCCTGACCTCTCTCCTGCCTTCCTAACCCAAGTATCTCTCTGCTGTTACTAACTGGATGTCACAGTGCTTCCTGAAACTCTACACCTCCAAATCCGGACTCATCATCTTTCCTCCTGCCAATAGTGTTATCCCTCTCAATATGTTCCTTTTGGATGACAACATAACTCTCTTTCCTGTCACCCAAGCCTGTTGCCTTGGAGTCACCCTTGACTCATCCCTCTGCTTTACCCCTCATATCCCGGCCCTCACCAAATCCTGCCACTTCAACCTCCGTAACACAATCAAAATCTGTCCCTTCCTCTCTCAGAAAGCAACCAAATCCTGGTCCATTCACTCATCATTTCTTGTCTTGACTATTGCAACCTCCTTCACACTGTCTCTCACTTTTGTGACTTTTAATCCACACTGAATGCTGTGGCAAGGCTAGTCCATCGCTCCTCTTCTGCTGATCCTTTGTGTAAATCTCTTCATTGAACCCCTGTCCATTTCAAAATTCAGTTCAAGCTCCTTACCCTTACACACAAAGCTCTTACCAATACTTCTCCCAATTACATTTCTGATCTTGTCTCGAGATATATACCCACACTGCCATTCCACTCTGCCTCTGACCTCCACCTCAATTCACCTCTTATTACTTCCTCATATACCAGCTTTCAAGAAATCTGAAATCTGATGTGCTACCCCATATGTTTGGAACTCCCTACCCAACCTCACTCGACTCTTCCCCACCCTTCAATCCTTTAAACACTCTCTCTAACACCTTCTGACCAACTTATCCATCAATTCCGCTTCCTTCGCCGAGTTGGTCCTAATGTCTCTTACCATCCCTTCCTCTAGTATGTAAGATCTCACGGGCAGTGTCCTCTCTACCTATTGTCCCATGTCTGTCTACTGTTTGATTCCCTCATATGTCCTGTCATGTCTTTTCCTGCACTCTGTGTAATCTCTAGAACAAGGAGAAATAATGCTCGCACTAGGAGCACTTGCACTTGCCTCATGACAAATATATTGCTTAATCAATTATAAATGTAAATATAATTATTAGAGGGTGTGCGCCACCAACTTAAATGAATAATCAAAGGAGGAGAGAAAGAAGTTAAGGTTCACTGAACCATATGGGGGGCACTCCAGTTGCTAAAAAGTAATATTGATACCATATAGCAAGAAATAGAAAAACAGGGCCGTAGCCTTTATTATTATTTGTAAACAATTTTATTGTGGGGCGAAGTATAGAGATAAAAAATTAAAGAAAATAGATGAGGATAGTGTTAAAATTAAAACCCTTCAGTGACTGCAGCTGAATAGTTCAAATATGAATGAGCACAATATAACCACCATATTAAATGGATAACAATACCAAGTGAGTGGCTGTAGAGAAAAATACTGGATACAATGTATGTATGTTCACTGATAGCTAGCCGAAAGCTATCATCACTGTAAATCTTTCAATTACCAAGATCAAAAAAAATAAAAAAATTAAATAAAATAAAATTTTTATGGCAATGTAGATTGATAAACAGAAAATGATAGCTTAAATGTAAGCAATAATGTTGAAGATTCATAGATAAGTATTGTAATTTATCTAGCCTTTTTGTATTACAGTTATTATTGTTGACTGCTTGTCCAATCAGGGTTAAATGGCCCTGATAGGTCAAGTCATACACTGTTGCTAGGCAGATTTTGTAATAATAATTGGGTAGCTCTGATAGGTCAAAATATATGATGTTGCTAGGTAGATTTAATAATGTTATCCAAGATGCTAAGAATTACGTGAAGATATGCTATAAAACTTTTAAAACTTTTGACCAGCGTCAGAGACTTATTGTTTAGAGATACAAGTATTTTACTCCCAGTTCTATATAGCTGCTGCTAATGTCGCTGGTAATGTAAATATATTGTGCTTCTAAGCGGTACCCCTCGAAATTCCTTCACACAAGTGTGACATGGTTATGAATTCAATAGCACATATGCCAAATCTAATATTGTTCATATATATAGAGCTAAACCCTATTGCACAAAGTGAATAGAAGAAAGGGGGTGATATCGCTGCACGGACTAGATCTCCGTGACGGCAGTCACTTCCGGGGTGTGACGTCACAGATGCCGTCACAATCCCGACGTTTCGCCAGACTGTGTAGTCTCCTCAGCATTACTAACACTTATTTGTGCTACTTATGTGTATATCCTCATCTATATGAGGCGAAACCTCATGTAACCGTCATTACGGAATCTATGCGCCTTATAAATAAAGAAATAAATAATAAATAAGCAAAATCACAAATACATGAAGCAGTTATACAAAAGTAGCACAGATAAGTGCAAGCAAATCTGTAGGGACTCACACAATGTAGCTAGACATACGAGGGTGATGGACAGATGGAAATTAGACAGACATGTGGCAATAGTAGAAAGAACCCTGGCCATGAAAGATATCATTCTAGAGGGAGGGCTGTTGAGAGACAAAAGGAACAACTGGGTGTCACAATCTGCCTCCAGCTGCACTGCAGCACCCTCCCTCCTGCAAAGGAATATATTAGACTCTACTATTACATGAACCTGAACCTGAACCTGCAGTACCTCTGTTGTTCTTGGCCTATTCTTCTACCTGCATGGGTTAAGCTTATAACTCCTGGATGCTTATCACCTGTCTCAGGCCTTTAAAAGACTGCCTCTCCCAGTAGTCTTGACCAGTTCATCTATTGTCTTTGCTGCTGCTGTTTGTTCTGTGTACTCCTGTGTTTGGATCCTGATTGACTTCCTGGTATAGACTTCTGCTTGTCCTTTTGTTTTCAACTGATCTCATGACCCACACCCTGGCTTCTCTTTGACTTCGCTCTTGCTTTCTCCCTGGCATCGTCATGGACCTACTGCCTTCTTAACCTTGGCTTGTCTGACCCTCCTTTTGTCTGTGCCTGTAGACTGTTACATTACCTGTGGTCCTGTTCCAAAGCTGTCAGTTTATCTGGACCTCCATGTACTCTTAAATACAGATTGCTACACCTCCTCTGATCCAGTCTACTAGATGTCGGCATACCTGGACCTCTGTACACTCCTGCCTGCAGTCCGTTACACCTCCTCTGTTCCAGCTCCTGGGCTTGCAGAATACTGCACCTTCAGCTACCCAGCTCCTGTGCCTGCAGATTACTGCACCTTTAGGTATCCAGCTCCTGTGCCTGCACACTACTGCACCTTCAGGTATCCAGCTCCTGTGCCTGCAGGCTACTACACCATCAGCTATTCAGATCCTGTGTCGGCAGACTACTGCACCTTCATCTATCTGGCTCCTGTGCCTGCATACTACTGCACGTTCAGCGATCCAGCTACTATGCATACAGACAGTTGTACCATCTCTAGTCTGGCTCTAAAGCTACTCTTTAAACCGGGAACTTTGTTCGCTCCAGTACCTGCAGAGTATCACTACCACCAGTTACCAGGGCCGGTGCAAGGTTTCTGGGCACCCTAGGCAAAGCCCCCAGCTTGGCGCCCCTGCCCCCCCCCCCCACCAACACCCTCGACCCATACTCAAACTCATCAAGAAGAGAACTGAATGCTTCAAGTCAGATTAAAGGGAATTTAAAATGCAATTGATTTACTAGTAGAGGAACATTCACATTTCACATTTCCATGGTGCCTAAATGAACAAATATTCACTATATTGTAAAATGAGGTAAATAATAAGGGACTGAATTCCACACAATTATTTGCATATAACACAAGAATACTGAACATGAGGTAGAAAAGCAATATACCCCAAATCTTATTTAATCAATAATATCATATCATTTTTAATATTTTTCTATTTAGCATATTTATGTTTTATGGAAATAGAATAAAGGTTATTTTTTAAGTGTGAACTTATTGTGAGTATAACATCCTTCTAGATCATTTCCACATTTCTGATGAGTATAAGTGGGCATTTATTTGTTATTGTTTATGGTTGTTTATTTAAAAACTTTATTTAAGTCACTATCTAACCTAAAAATTAATGTATACTGCCTGTCAGGGTGTAGCAAAGCTGGCGGCTCAACTGCTGCTGCTGTTCTTCAAATGCTACGTAACATAGGCACCATCAGAGCAGACTTAGGTCTTTAGGGAGCCCACTCAGAGAGAACACTCAGACATTAGGGGTGGGTCTCTATTGTCTAGTCAGAGTTGTACACATTCAAAGTGGGGGAGGGCACAGGCATGGGCAGGGGGAGACAGGCACACAAGGGCAAGGGGACACATGCACACATGGGCAGGGGGACACCTGGGCAGGGAGACACAGGCACAAATGGGCAGGGGGACACAGGCACAAATGGGCAGGGGGACACATGGGCAGGGAGACACAGGCACAAATGGGCAAGGGGACACAGGCACACATGGGCAGGGGGGCACAGGCACACATGGGCAGGGGGACACAGGTACACATTGACAGGGAGACGGGTTTAAGTGAGGATTTGGGCACCATGGCTCTTTCAGTACCTCCTCTGTGTGCGGAGAATAGCTGTGAAGGGGAGGGCGCCTTGCTGCACAGCTGTGCAATGAGTCACTGAATGACTCCATTGCAGATCCTAGTCAAATAATAAGATGCGCGGCAGCTAATGGCATTGTAGGTCAGTTAATCATGCCTCGCAGCTGCCGCTTGTATTAAAGACATTATTAACTATTACATGGCTTCAGTGGTGCCCCCCAGAGCACGGCGCCCTAGGCAGCTGCCTAACTCTGCCTAATGGAAGCGCCGGCCCTGCCAGGTACCCTGCTGCAGACTCTCCAGCTTGCCTGGACCTTTGTGTTACCTGTACCTGCAGACTATCCCTGCTTACCCTGGATATTCAGTCTTTCTCTCCCTACTGATCATTCCACCTGCCTGGATACCATAGTCATCAGCTCTATCCAGTAATCCTTTCATCTGACATTCAGTACCTGTGTTTATCTGCTGTTTTCATTTACTTAATCTCAGTCCAATATGTGTGTTCTGTGCCTAATAAACGACTTCACTTCATTCTACATTAGTCTCCATGGAATTCTTGCTAGGAATCCTGACACTTAAAACTGAGATATGGTCAAAGGAAGATTGTAAGTGGTTACAGTAAGAAACAAACCAATCCCGTATGGTATTTCTCATGCTAGCCATCAGATGTTGAATTGGAATACTTCAACCACCACATGGTAACAGGTTATTGAAAAAAGATAATGATACTCTGCGCTAGTGAAAAACGACATATATCCCATACATAATATACAATAATACAAACAATGATAAAAAGTCCTTTAGTAGAACGTGTGAAGATGATGGAAGGTAGTAAGTTCATCTGAGGTTAACAGAGCATGAAACAATTGCAGTATATCTGAAAATGTGGGGCTATGTGTTTTGTATAATCTCTGCAATTCAATCATTACCTCTGCAGGTTTAGTCCTATAATCTTTACATGCCGTAACAATTGAATTCAATTCAGTTCGTGTCCAAGGGACATGAGCTACCCACTGTGCGCCTCGGTCTGTAGTTATACATCTTAAAGGAAGCATGTGGACCTCAGAGGATTTTCCAGGCCGTCTTGGAATACTGGAAATGTTATGTGCAGATATATTTGCATAATCTTTACCAATAAGGGGCTTTTTAACCTCTGTAACCAGACCTCCTACTGCTCCCCTTACCTCACTGTCCTCATCAGATATTTGACGCTCATCAGACTTTAAAACAATTTCATCATCCCTTTTTGTTTTATCCACAATTTTATCTCCCTGTAGCTTATCTATTTAATGATCCACATGGAGAGGCACTTGTAGATACAACCTTCTTTGTGCTCCCATTACAATAGGTAACAAATCAGATATTGGGTCATCTTGCTCTCCTGGTGCACTAGGAGTTTTAACTGGCATATATTGATCAATATATGGAGGCGGAATTGTAGACTCATTTAACCATAATTGCAAGGCTTGCACTTCTTTACTTTTATAAACACCCTTTCCTATTTCTCCTAAGACATTTAAACCAAAAATTCCTTTTGCTGTAAATTCAGGACACCTTGTTAACCATTTATGCACATATTGATCAGACTTTTTTCCATATTTATGGAACATAATGGGTACTGGAGAACCAGGGGAAATTCTACCTATTATTAGGCTTTCTGTGTGGCTACATATGATCCCATCACACTCCTTATTGTTTTTATACTCCAGTCAATCTGCGTTATGGTAATAGGGCTACAAGCACTATTAATATGTATCACCCCATTTACCGGCTACATCCATTATTAGGGATACCACACTTTATCTCGTCAGATAACTCCTGGTCTTATCACACACACATGTTACACGCACTTATAGTGTACTTTTTGTGTTTCACAGTACGTGACTTGGAGCTATTCTTTACCTCCTTCAAGCGTTAACCAGAAGTAATACTTGAATTTGGTAATCTGACCATATTCTGGCCTCGTAAAGAAAGTGCTTTCACACTCACATACATGCAACCTTTCATACTATGGTTAACAAGTTAAAAACAGTCTCTGAGCAATAAACAGCAAATGGAAATTCTAATTGGTTCCAAATCTATATTTATACAACTATACAGACATATAAACAATTCAAAAAATACGTTTACAATTTCACACTTACAGAGATAACTATAAATACCTTTTCAGCAAACCCAGAGAGTTGGAAAACAGAAGTATATAGTCAGAAAGATAAAAAATATATTACCATTGTGGTCACAGTTGAATATATAATTCATCTCCCCTCTTCCAGATGTGTTGGCTGATTGCTATTTACAGATAATCTCGATGGGCACCTCCAAAAATCATAAAGTAGAAATTATTCAAAAATTAGTAAGTGTAAAAAACGCAAAGTTCTCTTTATTCTTCCAAAATGCAATGCATTGGAAGAAAACTGAGATATGGTCAAAGGAAGATTGTAAGTGGTTACAGTAAGAAACAGACTATTCCTTCATGGCATCTCTCATGCTAACCATCAGATGTTGAATTGGAATACTTCAACCACCACATGGTAACAGGTTATTGAAAAAAAGATAATGATACTCTGTGCTAGTGAAAAACAACATATACCCCATACATAATATACAATAATACAAACAATGATAAAAAGTCCTTTAGTAGAACGTGTGAGGATGATGGTTCTTCTTTGTGATTCCGGTGTTAACATGTGGAAAAAAACAGATAAACAAACTGATAAAGTAGAAATGATTCAAAAATAGTAAATGTAAAAAATGCAAAGTTCTCCTTATTCTTCCAAAATGCAATGCATTGAGTCTTAGTTCAACAATTGATTAAGACTGTCCGTTCCCTATGCAATATGTACATCTGGCATCAATTTGAGCATCCTGTTGAATGAGGCCCCTATTCATTGTGAAACACACAGAAAGAATTTAACCCTTGCACAGAATACATAGTGGCAGACAATTTACCTACTATATTTTAAACATATATAATACATTAATAATATTTTATCCCACTTATATTTGTACCATACTTTATTACATTACACAAACCACATAGCATAGTCTGTATATAAGAATTATTTCTCAAATAAGCTATATTAGCAAGCATAAGAATATATAATGTAATATACATATATAGAACGTGCTTTCACAATGTAAACACCTAAAACTACTTATTTATTTTAGCCACATGAATTTAATAAAAAAATATCTCTTTTCTTTTACGGCTACACACCACAAGATTATCTTTCAGCTCTTAGTTGAATCCCAATCAGAAAGTAGGAGTGTATGATAAAATTCCATTACACATCAAAGAAAAAGAGGTACATAATGTTTATTACCAGACAGAAAGCTGGAATATCTGCATTTCAGAATAAAAACATAACAATCAACTCTCTCCTTGTGGAATCCAGTTTCAGTAGCGATATACGCTTACCCTATACCGATGAAAGACAGGCATCAAGAAAACTGACAGATCTCTACGGACGTAGGGATGTCAAACAGCCAGCACAGCAGTTAGTCCTGATCCTCCGAACATCATCAGATGTACTCTGGTATGGGCAGCGCACCTGGACACCTTGAGAAGTAAGGTAATTTGAAGCGCATTTGTGGAAGCGGGGATCCTTGTCCAGGAGCGCTGCCCATACCAGTGTACATCTGATGATGTACTCTGGTATTGTCAGGTATGGGGGATAAGTCTATATTTTTTGTAGTTAATTTAGTTTTGGGCAGAGTCTTATTGCAGGGCCTGTTGTTACTTATTATTAATATTTATTACCCTTATTGCTAAAAAAAACCCCTGCTCTGAATAATCAAAATGGCCTTGGTTTGGGGACCCTATTCTGTGCATCACACAAATTCATGGTAACTAGCCCAGATTGACTAGCACAGGGGTAATAAATCTATGGGTAGAGGGTCTTGTGGACATTATGTACGTAAAGCAGATATTCTGGATTGGTGGAAAAATTGTCACCTCTTTTAGGAGACATCTTTGATTTCCTCATCACAACCCTTGCTAGGATGGCTAGGAAGAGCACCAGCACTTTTTTAGTTCTGGGAGTTTATTTCAATTTGCTGAGTGGTCTATGCTCTATATTTCATAACATTGTCTATTTAAAAAAGTGTGTGTGGCTCTGATCAGTCTAGAGGTCTTGGCACATTAATTAATCAATCTTTCAGGTCTCCATAAAAAGGGCTCTATGGGGTTGTACAATTGACACTTCTTGAAGCCTTAATAATTGCACTGCCAACCACGAACATCACAGTCACCAGACTTTTCACTGCTTTAGTTGGTTTGCATGTAGCATAGAAAGTCAATATTTTTTTCTAAAAGAACCCCCATACACCTTCTTTACTAAAACTATCTGTTGAGCCAGGACTTGTTCCATGTTCCATTGTTCCATGTGGTGGATCTCCATTACATCATGCCCATATTGGCTACTTGTAGTTTAAAACTTGTGATAGGGTGAAAACTGCTAACCCTACTTGTAGCTTACTGGGGAATGTCTAATTACAGCTTTCTGGTCCAGGGACTGATGATTCATGTTAAGTTGGGTTTAAATGTTAAATTTGTATTTAAAATGATGGTGTTAAATGTTTCTATGGTTTCAATTTAAAAGACACAGGAAATTAATGTTTTTAACAACACAGTTAATTTAAAACATTGTCATACTAATGCTGGCCAAAGGTTTAAAAACAAACCAACTAAAAAAAACCAATTGGGCTATCAAGGTTTATGAGTAATCTTAACTTGACCTAACTTTAAAGATTTTGTTCATCAATCAAATGACAATGGACATGCTTAATGTTGTCACTGATGACATCGCATAGAACATTATTACATTATAGATCACTGACTTCACACAACATTCCGTGATATTAACTATTACATCAGTCATCACAGATGACACATGCAAGATAAATAAAAACACAAAAGCCTCATATCTCATTTTAAATGATGGATTGTTGAACATATATAATTACAGATATATTCTACCATTTTAATTGTTGCCATTATTAAAAGTTGTAGCTATACTATAATCAATATTATATTTAGCATATAATTTTATAATTGACCTTTCCATGTCTCCATATTATTCTAGCAGGTAAAATATTCAGCTGCTTTTCTTCTGGAAGTGATCCATCAAATTCCCCCACATAAACCCGTAATGGAATCTTTGTATTGCCATTTGTTGTCCATACCCAATTCACAATTTCTAGTGTTTCCAGCATTTCTCCTTTTTCATTAAAAAATAGTTCTTCATTATATGGACCTCTGTAGTTAACTTTACTTAAAAAGTTTTTTAGCTTAAGAAAAAAACCAACAGACAGAGTGTCAGGATATAAAAGTGTCACAATCTGCCTACAGCTTATGCATTACATGCTGCCTTGCATGGCAGCTCCTGCCTTTTTGTCCTTATTATTGTATTTGTATTGGCAGTACCTCCATTCACCAGAGGTGCTGCTATTGTGCCTTATTGTGTGCATTAGGGGTAAACCTTCATGTTCACCAATTATCCCATGCACCTGGGTGTGGTTTTCCCTTTATATACCTGTCACTCCCAGTACACATTGCTGGTTATTGTTGTCCCATCCTGTGATGTCATATCCTTGTTGCAACCTGTGGATTATTCCTCCTGCATTGCTCCTCTGGTTCATGCCTGCTTGGAACCTGTTCATACCTCCTGCTTCCCTGCATTAGCTGTTTACCTGCTGGTTTCTGAACATTCATATTATTTCCTGCATCAGCTTGCACCTGGTATTTACTACTGCTCTCGATTACCTGCTATTTATACTTTTCTGCAAATAAACATAGTGTTTTCACCATATTCGTGACTCCTAGCTGTACTCCTGTTTGTAACCGTGACAAAAAGTGGTTTTAAATATGGAAACTATGCTCTAATCTGCAATACAGTGTAAATTAATATTATTTATTTATATCACAACTAGAATTATTAAAGAAATGACAACAACATGTGGAGACATATTTATATCCAGGGATCCAAATTGTAAATGAGATGATGTAGAGTTATCAATTGTAATAGCTGTGTATTAGATGCATGGTGTGAAAAGCCCAGAGATCTGGTAATAATTACTCAAAAGATGTCTCACTATGTTTCATATTGGGTCATGGTTCTTGATACTACAGTATATTTAAAACCTGTTTGACTGTATTGAACATAGATATACATTTTAAGTTCACAGATTGCACTATTTTTTCACACTTTCAGATTCTCAGTGCTGTGATGGGGTCTGCAGAAGTGTTTTCCTACTATTTGTTATTTATTGTACATCACTGTCAGTGGGTATTTGGATATTGTGTGTACATACAAATTGTGTATAAGTTTCAAATCTTTTTGGAATGTGCTTGTTTCTGTGGCGTTTTATGGTTTTTCTATCAAGCATATTTCTCACATTGGGAGGATGTTTATATAGGAGATGAGGTATACCGGGCTGGAGGAAGCATTGTAGATGCCTTAGTTGCCATTCCTCATCTGCTGCCTTTCCTACCCCCCCTGATTCTTATCTTAGTAGATGGGAGGTGGTTTCATCATCATCTGCTCCTCAGACTGGGAGAGGGGCGCTGGGCTGTGAGTCACAGCCTGTGACATCATAGCACAGCATCACACTCACATGACATAACTGACTTGGTGGAACAGCAGGGATCAGCTTCATGGGTAACCTGTCACTGGCAGGTGCTCAGTGTGGGAGCATCATGGGCAATATAAAATCAATGAATTAGTGACATAATGTCAATGTTCTAAGCACCTCTAAATATTGGTGACCCATATAGCAGCATATGTTTGTGTAATAGTAGTTCTGTTCCTGAAGGCAAATCTAGGAATATTCCTTTAATTCTGATAGCTGAACATGAGGTAATTATAGGGTTGATTCAGGTTTTCAGATTATGAGTAGGTCATTATTATAATGGAAGTAGGCAAAAAGGTTATTAACACGGTTAATTGGGATGTTTTCTTCCACTTTGGACAATACTATTTTTTCATACTGTTATATCATTCTGTTTGTCTGAATTTCCTTCAAAATAATGATCTACCCACCCTGCTCCACAATGTATTACTTTCATACTCACAGACAGCTACTTTTTAATTGCTGATGGCATATACTTATAGCAGATGGGAGGCAAGAAGTAAAATTGTGTTTATGGCCAAACTGGAATAAAACTTTCCAAGCCCTAGAAAATAAAGTTTATTGATGTTAATCTATCTATATAAATAAAAGAGGAAGTTTGTTTGTTTTCTCTGTTTGTTTGTTTATTTGTTTGTAGGTGAATATCTTCGACAACGCTGAACCGATTCAAATGAAATCAACGTGAGGTGGTCCAGTTGAACCCTGGCCAGATTTTAAAGGGTTTAGGGACCTGTTGGAGCTCCCGTTGGTGTACACTGGCCAGAACTTTGAACTGGGAGCATGTTCTGGGCCCTCCACTGGATAGATTTGGTTTGTTTGCATTCGGACAACCCTGCATCAATTGGGATGAAACCAACACAAGGTGCTCCAATTGGACCCTGGATAGGTTTTAAGGAGGTTAGGGTTCTGGTTGGCCCTTCCTGACCCAGGGAGCCTGTTCTGAGCCTTCCACTGGATGGATTTGATTTGTTTGTCTGTCCGGTTATAAATTCGGACACCCCTGCATCGATTGACATGAATCCAATGCAAGGTGGTCCAGTTGCATCCTGGCAAGATTTTAGTAGGTTTCAGGTACGTTTAGACCTCCCGTTGGTGTATGGTGGGCAAAATATTAACCCAGGGAGTCTATCTGAGCTTTCCACTGGATGGATTTGGACAAAAACTTTACAGACTGGTATCACTATATCCCAGAAGACATACTAGTGGGTTGAGGTCCTGTTTGGACCTCCCATTGGTGTCCGCTGGCCAGAGCTTTGACCTGGGTAGCATGTTCTGGGCCTTCCACTGGATGAATGTGGTTTGTTTGTCTGTCCGGTTATATATTCGGACACCCCTGCATTGATTTACATGAAACCAATGCGAGGTTGTCCAGTTGGATCCTGGCCAGATTTTAGGTCCCGTATCGACCCCCCGTTGGTGTACGCTGGCCAGAGCTTTGACGTGGAGAGCCTGTTATGGGCCTTCCACTGGATGGATTTGGTTTGTTTGTCTTTCCGATTATGCATCCGGACACCCCAGTACCGATTGGGATGAAACCAATGCAAGGTTGTCCAGTTTAATCCTGGCCAGGTTTTAGGAGGTTGCGTGTCTTTTTTGGACCTCCCTTTGGTGTACACTCGGCAGAACTTTAACCCATGGAGCCTGTTCTGAGTCTTCCACTGGATGGATTTGGATGAAATCTTCACAGACTGGTAACAATGGATCACAGAAGACATATTAGCGGGTTGAGGTCCTGGTAGGACCTTCAGTTGGTGTTTGCTGTGGAACCTGTTCTGGGAATTCCACTAGATGGATTTTGATAACATTTAGTTAATATTTAGTATGAAAACAAAAGCAACACTGGGCAGCTACCTAATGGGTGTGTTGGAAGAGCTTCAAAGATACTATTTATTTTTAAAATGTTGACAGTTACATCCAACTCATTGGACTTAATAACTTGAAGATTTAAACACGGGAAATGGCGGGTACCTCAGCTAGTAGTTATAAAAAAATAACCATCATGTTGTGCTATTCTAAATCCACAGTAGTGTACTAGCTGTAGAAATGCTATTCTGTACATAAGCATACATTTTTAGGATAACCTCTTAGATAAAGATGATTGTTGATACTGTAGGGACTGTTATGTGATGTCTCTGATTAGTGATGTAAAGAACATTTGAAAAGTTCTTTGTGATGTCAATTGAAAACGCATTATCCGAAGTGTAGAAATTTATTCGGATTGGTTTCCAAATCAATTGGTGAACTGAATCTATGTATTCTATATAGTGCAACATATGCAATAATAGGATTTTTCTGGTTTAAAATGTATATTTTAACTCACCTTGTGTTGAAATTCAGAGAAAGTTAAACCATACTTTGTTCCATATATATTGAAAGACGTATACATATCATGTAAAGCGTGTGCCATGCTGAGGACTGCTATATATACTTGGTAGGTGGCAGAATCTCCAGAGTAATTGAAAAGTTGCTTGAAATTCTCTCTCCCAGTGCAGTTATGAAGGCTTATCTGAGCAATATATGAAATGAGAACATTCTTTAAAGAGTTTCCAGACAAGCACCTAAAATAATACATCCAAATATCTTCCAGTAATAAGTCACTCGCACGGGTGGATGGATGAAAACTGTATAAACGTTCTTGTAATTCAGGGATATAACGCAATGGAGGAGCAAATACCAAACTACGATCCACCAGATCACTCATATCGAGATGTAAAAGTTCTCTTGCATTGGACCATGATGCTGGAAGGATAATTGTCTTGTTAAAGAGATAATATTGTGCTTTATTCAAAGCACTCATAAAGGTTACATGTACAGTTCCACAAATAACAACAATTTCAGTTGATGAATTTTGCAAAAAAGGATGAATGTTAGAAACCAGCGAAGGAGTAACTTTAATTTTGAATTCAGTACAAATTCCATAATTATACAATTGTCTGCTCAGATGTAGCAGCTCCCGTTCTCCAGCATCATCATCTGATGTGATGATTCCAACCCAGTTCCACCCAAAACTTCTCAATAACCGTGCAATGGCCACATGTTGTATCTGATAGTTTTGAACAGTGCGAAAAAAATATGGATAAAGAATTCTATCACTTAGCAGCGGGTCTCTCGCTCCATAGCTGATCTAAAAACATCAACAATGTAAATTTTCACAAATTACAGTTGCCGAATTCTCTTAATGTAAAAGAAGGACTCAGAATCATACATGTTCTAGGATTGAATCACACAAATATTTGCTTAACACTTAGAACATATTGATTACTTTTGGAGTCTCATGTAGACTATAAATATATCATAAAGTACGTCTAAAGTATAGATCATCAAGTAGATCATAAAGTACTAGTTCAAAGTCTGTCATAGTGACGGGAAAAAATATGAGTAAAATCCTTTTGGACCCTTTTTTGGTAACGGTTACATTTTGCGCATCATTTATCCCACCATTTAAAAAATTGTGTGTTTTGTGTGTGTATTTATAAAGATTAGGAGCACCATCAGCCTCACCAGTCACAGCTTGTCAGTGGGCTTTATCACTCTCCGCCCTTTCTCTTTTTGCAGCTTCTTCTGTGCAGTTACTCCCACGGCAGACATTTGCCTTTTAGATGGCCGCGCAGTTACACTTTGTTGCTTTAATTAATTAATACATACCTATTTTATTTAACACTAAGCACAAATAAAATGAATAGCTAGAAAATTTAGTCAATTTAGAATAGCAAAGTTCGTTATAAACGTTAGCTCCCCCCCCCCACCCAAACCTAAATAAACCAAACAAAATAAAAATGAGGAAAATCTAGTCAGTAGGAATAGTCAAATTGACAAAAGAGTTATTTGCAAACATTTTACCAAATTGTTGTGTGTTTTATGTGTGTATTTATAAAGGTGAGGAGTAGCGTTAGCCTTTTATATATTGTGGCAAGAGCCCGCTACTGCAGAAGCACACGCGAACAACTTCTTCCTTTTTATGTAGTTTTTATTGTCAGGATGGTAAATGTTTTGACACCGTACAGATTTCAAAGCATTTCTTGGAGACCCTAAACGCCAGCTAGACATAGCTCAGCTCTCTCAAGACCAGCCAGCTTCCCCAGCGTTGGTCTCTGTGCACAAATGATACAAACAAGCTTTTATACCTGATACTCCTCCCCCAGCCTTAGCATGATGGACAGGTGACACACCCACCTTCTCTTTAAAAGAAAACGCCCATCCCTGGCTCTGTTTGCACTAACAGACACACCCTGTCTATTTGCTGAGAGGAAGGATTTCAAATCATGTAAGTTTAACCAAACTTAAACTATTGCTTTTCATACATAAGTTTTACATGCAATCTAGGTGCATTACTGCACAAATGTTTTACTCTACTTCCCTGCTTTCTCTGCATATTGCCAGCTAAATGCCTCCTTTTTTTACAATATATAGGCGTCTATTTTTCATATTGTGTGTGTGCACCAATGATACATACACCTTTGTACAGCATTTGCTAGTGCTATATAAATAAATGATGATACTGATTTGTCCATATACAGATTCAGTCGCATCTTCCACTTATGACTTCTTACGCTTAGTGGACATAACCACAGGAACATTAACTCTATTGATTTTCAACAGTTTTCCACCTCTCTCCAATACCTTCTCTCCCCAATTTCTACATTCTCCTCCCCTGCTATGGCAGTTCCTCATTTTCACCAAACACTAGCAACTGCCCTTGATCAAGTGGCTCCAGCAATTCTTCATACTCCGCATTGACTTCGTTGTCAACCATGGCACACTAAAGTAACACAAAATCTACAAAAACTTTCTCGTAAAGCTGAACGTAAAGGCATAAATCTTGTACCTCTAATGATTTCAGTACATATACTGCTATCTACCACTCCTATCAAAATGCTCTGGACACTACTAAACAAGCATACTTCCAATCTCTGATCTATGCTCAGGCTTCTAACCCCAAACGCCTTTTTAAAACATTTAAATCTCTTCTCAGTCCTTCTGCCCTAAACCCTTCAACTACAATCAGTGCCCAGGATCATGCTTCATATTTCAAGGACAAGATTGATAAGATCAGAAATGGTATCATCTCCTTTGACTAGCAATCGGCTCAATTCCTTCCCAGCATCCTCTGACACCCTTTCTTTGTTTGATCCCACAAATGAAGAGGAAGTTTCTACTCTCTTCTTATCTTCCTACTCTACCTCCTGTCCACTTGACACCATACTCTCACAAATTGGCAAGTCCCTGTCTCTTGAGCTCATTCCACCTCCAATTAAATATCTCTCTCTACTGGTATCTTTCCATCACTATTCAAGCACGCATTGATTACTCCTATTCTATAAAAAAAACAAATTCTGACCCAAACTCTCTCTCAAATTACTGCCCCATCTCTCAGCTTCCATACCCCTTCAAACTTCATTAGCAAATTGCCTACACTCGTCTCACACGTTTCCTTTAAACAACCTATTGAATCCTCTTCAATCAGACTTTTGCTCTCACCACTCCACAGAGACTACGCTGACCAAGGTTGTCAATGATCTGATCACAACTAAAAGTAAAGGTGATTACTCTCTTCTAATTATCCTGGATCTCTCTGCTGCATTCAGCACTGTTGATCACTCTCTCCTCATACAAACCCTTCAATCCCTAGGTCTTCAAGATCCTGCTTCTCATGCTACCTATCTAATCGCTCTATCAGTGTTAATTTCTCTGGAACAACCTCCACTCCTCTTCCTTTATCAGTTGGAGACCACAAGGCTCAGTTGTAGGTCATCTGCTATTCTCTATCTACACTTCTCTAGAAAAACTAGTAAGCTCCTTTTGATTTCAGTATCATCTTTATCCTCTCTTGATCTCTCACCATCTGTATTGTCTCATGTTACTGACTTTCTGCCATTTCATCTTGGATGTCCTCTCGACAATTTAAACTCGATCTTTCATAAACAGAATTAATAATATTCCCACTCAACAATAGAAGCTTACTGCCTGACATTTCTATTTCTGTTGATAACATGACCATAAATCCAACCCCGCAAGCTCGCTGTCTAGATGTAATCCTTATCTCAGAACTATCCTTTGTTCCCCACATCAACTGTATATTTACATCATTCTATATACATCTAAAAAACATTTCCAGAATATGTACATATCTCACACAAGACACTGCAAAAACTTTAAATCCTGCACTCATCATCTCCCGCATCAACTATTGTAATTCCCTCCTTACTGGTCTTCCCAAAATCAGACTCGAACCCATACAGCCGCTAGATACAGCCGCTAGATTGATTTTCCTTGCAAATTCTTTTACATCTGCTGAGTCACTCTGACAGTCTCTACATTGGTTGCCTGGTTTTCAACGAATCCAATATAAAATTCTTCTACAAACATACAAGGCATCAGAAAAATTGCACCAACATACATCTCCTCACTTGTCTCAAAATATTTCCCAACTGGACACTTCCCTTATTCACAATATCTGCGTCTCTCTTCCACTCTCATCACTTCCTCCCATTCTCGGTTACAGGACATTTTTCGGGCTGCACCCACTTTATGGTATTCACTTCCTCGCACCACAAGACTTTCCTCTAGTCTTCAAACCTTCAAACGTTCTCTGAAAACCCACCTCTACAGACAAGCTTATAATATTTCTCTACCACCCTCTTAATCTCCCTAGGTTACATTATTACCACCCTCTACACAGCTAACACAAAACAACAACCCTCTGACCAACATAGTTGTGTGACTGAGCATACAGCCCACTAAATTGCAGCCCACCTTTGCATTCTAGCTGGACAGATATTCAATATGATGTAGCACCCATAGATTGTAAGCTTGCTAGCAGGGCCTTCTTACCTCTGCGTATGTATTTATCACCTAGTATTGTTTTATTACTGTTTGCTCAAAATTCTAAAGCGCTACGAAATCTGTTGGCGCTATATAAATAAATAGGATGTGCAAAAAGGAAAATACTGATTGTATATCTGCGCTACTCCTAAGTGCAGCTTTACTATTAAACCGAGAATATACACTTCCTCAATAGAATCAACAAATAACAAAACTGGTGAAACCTCAAGCGCATAGGTGTTCTTACATAATAAATAAGTGTCAAAAATAAATAAATAATACTTATGTTCAATAATATTCGGATTCTTCTTTGTGCAAAATGAATAGTAAATTTGTGACAAAAAATTTAATAAATAATACTTAAATTCAATGGTATTCAGATTCTTCTTTGTGCGAAGTCACTCCTCATGTGAGTAATCATATAAAATGAAACAAATAACAATAACATAGCGTAATACTGTATACATAAATTGTGGAAAAATATATAGTGAATAAAAATAAGCATATAAATATTCATATATATATATATATATATATATATATATATATATATATATATATATATATATATATATATACATATATATATATATAACGCGTTTCAACCTTCCAGGTTTTTTTCAAGGATGAGGCCTGTATCTCAATATGCTCCCTTATATTGTATGTGACCTTTCAATCACATGATTCAAAGGTCATATGTGACAGTGTATAATTAACAATAGTTGTTCAAACAATATGTCCATATACATATTTCCCAGATTCCAATACATATAATAAACATGTAATTGACATAAAATGACAATTTATAAACAATTTGTCAAAAAAGCATTTTTTCAAAGAACATCATCACATCTATACATTGGCATAATCTCTTCATCAATATCCTCCTTTTGGATGTGCACACCTTTAAAAGTGATCCAAATATTCTTTCTTGGAGTCTCTCTCCTAAAACTTTATATTATTTTTCTTTTAAACCTCCTTAGAATATTAGTTTACTCCGATGGTGGAACGCATATCTGGTTTGCGTTCCACCAGATATTGCATCACTTCCTGTTGTGTTGAATATAAAGTAAACTAAATAATACACTTCCCATATGTTATATATCCTTAATCGCGATGATCCTCCCATCAACCATGGTAGACATATCGCCACTAGATACTCCAATCTAGCCTCTCTACTCGGATCCAAGACTTCCGGTTTGCGGAGCTCGATTTCCGGTTTACATCTCTAGACTATAATAGCTATAAGCGGTTTGCGTTCCATTATGAAACATCTGGTTTGCGTTCCAACTGTAAGAGTGGATTTCTAATTTGCGGTTCAAATGACCTTATCCTCTTTGTCTACCATACAGTTACTGATGGTGGAGAAATTGTGCACGATGTGATGTGATAAATTAATACATCATAACATTTTGAATTAATGCAACATAATAAATGGGATTTCATCCAACTTCTATGATTATGGTAGTCTGTGGATAGATCCAAGGAAAAGTAAAAATAAAAAAATTATAAAAATTGTTAAAATAAAAATAGATAAAACATAAAATGGGAAAGATAAAAAGAGAGACAAGATACATATCAAAATCCTTTAGAGAAACCATTTCAATTCAAAATCTTTGTTAAGCCCATATGGAACTATAGTATTACGTTTGAAAATCCATTTCATTTCTGTGGTAGCTAGCATAGATTCTACATCCTTATATTTCCAATTTGGGCTGACAGATTGGATTCCCCAAAAATTCTTAAGACTTTTACTCGAACAATTATGTATTTGTTTAAAATGGGAAAATGCAGAATGAGTTTCTTTGCCTTTGCTAATATTATATATATGTTCAGCAAAGCGTTTTTTTAGAGGTCTTGAAGTTCTACCTACATATAGAAAATTGCATTCACATTGTAATATACCAACCATCTACTTAACCCCCATCTCCTCCCTTTGCTCATCCTCCCTTCTCTCCTCTTGCCTCAACTCTTGTGCCTGGTCTGTTTACCCTCCCTTAGGATGTAAGCTCGTATGAGCAGGGGCCTTCCCCTCCTGTCTCCATGCCTGTTCTTCCGCTCCGTCTTTACTGCATATGACTAGCCGGAGTTTCTGAAGTAATGGTACTTTTTCTTCATTGTTCTGTATGGTTTCACCCTGTATAGTCTACTGTTAGTACTGTGTGCAGCACTGCGGATACCTTGTGGCGCCTAACAAATAAATGATAATAATAATAATAATTATATATATACCACATTTTTTGAATTGCATGTAATAAATTGTTGAATTTTATAGTTAATGTTATTATGAGTATATTCCGGTAATTTGGTGTAATCAGTTTTGATAGTTCTACATGCTATGCAATTCCCACAGTAAAAAACCCTTTTGTTTATTCATTTTCTTTTCACTGTAGATTTTTAGAGGCCCTTTCACTAATCTCTCTTTAAGTCTTGGGGCTCTTTTATATATAAACTGAGGATTATGAGGTAGTAAAGAGTGTACAATTGGATCTTTATGTAAGAGTCCCCAATGTTTTCCTACAATCTTCTCTATCTTTTATGATGGTGACTATACTCTGTAATGAATGCAAATTCAAATTTATTGGATTCTTCCTTGTCTGATCTTTCTGACTTGTTCTTTTTCTGCATCAATAGATCAATCCAGTCAACCTTTCTTTTGCTTGACCCTTTCTTTTACTCCTTATTTGAATATCCTTTCTGCAAAAAATCACCCTCCATGTCTTCCAATTGTTTTAGCATGATAGACTCTTCTGTACAATTCCTCTTAATTCGTAAAAACTGTCCATAAGGAACTCCCTTCAACCAATTTTCGTGATGTTCACTATTTCTTATTAAGTAAGAGTTTGCATCCGTAAGTTTTCTGAAACTTTTAGTACATAGTTGACCCTGCTCTACATATATATTAAGATCCAAAAAAATAACTGTTTTGGGGTTGATATCAAATGTAAGCCTAATATTTTCATCATTTGAATTAAAGTAAGTACAAAAGGATCCTAAAGATGTCATATCTCCATTCCATAAAATATTACATCGTCTATGTAACAATGCCAGGACACCAGGTTTTCCCCAAGTGGGTTAATCAACCCCAAATGGTGTTCCTCCCAATATGCCATGTACAAATTAGGGTAACTAGGGGCTAACCTGGTGCCCATAGCCATTCCCGTTATTTGTAAAAAATAATCTCCATTGTGATAGAAATAATTGTTCTCCAAAATTAATTGAATCCCTCCTATCAAAAAGGTATTTAAGCCCTTTGAATTTTTGGTATTTTGCAAAAAATATTAAATTGCTTCCAATCCATTTTTATGTTGAATACTGGTATATAAAGCGATTACATCCGCTGTGGCCAACATATAATCTTGTTGCCACTTAATTTTAGATAATTTGTTTATGATGTCTCTTGTATCTTTCAGGTAAGCAGGAGTGTCTTTCACTAGAGGTTGTAAGTGTAAATCTATATATGATGATAATTTAGTAGTAATTCCCTCTATCCCGGAGATAATAGGTCTACCTGGGGGGTGTGGGGTGCTCTTATGATTTTTGAGCAAACTATAAATATGTGGAACTACACAATTTTCAAATTGCAGGTAGGAAACTTCCTCTTGGAATAAACTTCCATCTTCCCCATATTTTAAAATCAAATATTTGAATTATGTTTTAATTTTCAAAGTGGGATCGTGTTTTAATTTTTGATAGGTATTGGTATCTTGTAATTGTCTATTTATTTCATCCATATATGCTTCTCTGTCCAAAATCACCACACCGCCCCCCTTATCTGCGGGTTTTAATTATTACCGTTTGATCTTCTTGTATGTTTTTAAGACCATTTCTTTCTTTCCTAGTAAGATTATACTGAGATTTCTTAGAAGATTTCAACATATTAGTGATTTCATTTCTAATCAATCTATTAAAAATTTAGAAAGTTTTAATAGATTGATTACAGATGAAATCACTAATATGTTGAAATCTTCTAAGAAATCTCAGTATCTCAAATTAACGGAATATACTCATAATAACATTAACTATAAAATTCAACAATTTATTACATGCAATTCAAAAAATGTGGTATATATTTTACACTGTGAATGCAACTTTCTATATGTAGGTAGAACTTCACATATTCTATATGTAGGTAGAACTTCTATATGTAGGTAGAACTTCAAGACCTCTAAAAAAACGCATTGATGAACATATAGGCAGCACAGTGGCCTAGTGGTTAGCACTTCTGCCTCGCAGCACTGGGGTCATGAGTTCGATTCCCGACCATGGCCTTATCTGTGTGGAGTTTGTATGTTCTCCCTGTGTTTGCGTGGGTTTCCTCCGGGTGCTCCGGTTTCCTCCCACACTCCAAAAACATACTGGTAGGTTAATTGGCTGCTATCAAAATTGACCCTAGTCTGTGCGTCTGTCTGTCTGTCTATATCTGTGTGTGAGTGTGTGTCTATATTAGGGAATTTAGACTGTAAGCCCCAACGGGGCAGGGACTGATGTGAATGAGTTCTCTGTACAGCGCTGCGTAATTAGTGGCGCTATATAAATAAATGATGATGATGATGATGATGATGACATATATATAGTATTATCAAAGGCAAAGAATCTCATTCTGTATCTTCCCATTTTAAACAAATACATAATTGTTCGAGTAAAAGTCTTAAGAATTTTTGGGGAATCCAATCTGTCAGCCCAAATTGGAAATATACGGATGTAGAATCTATGCTAGCTACCACAGAAATGAAATGGATTTTCAAACATAATACTATAGTTCTATATGGGCTTAACAAAGATTTCGAATTGAAATGGTTTCTATAAATGATTTTGATATGTATCTTGTTTCTCTTTTTATCTTTCCCATTTTATGTTTTATCTTTTTTTTGTTTTTACAATTTTTATAATTTTTTTATTTTTACTTTTCCTTGGATCTATCCACAGACTACCATAATCATGGAAGATGGATGAAATCCCAAATATTATGTTGCATTAATTCCTAATGTTATGATGTATTAATTTATCACATCACATCGTGCACAATTTCTCCACCATCAGTAACTATATGGAAGACAAAGATGATAAGGTCATTTGAACCGCAAATTAGAAATCCACTCTTACAGTTGGAATGCAAACCGGATGTTTTGTTATTTGTTGGCTATATAAATAAATGTTGATGACGATGATGATGATGATGATGAGGGAAGCAGTGGGAAAACAGACCAAATACAACTGAGCAATATCTCTAGTGGGTGCTCAGCTAACCACTTCTGAATGGCTCATTGCGGATTGACACATTCAGCTAGTAATACTTCATTATTTGCATTATGGCTTTATTATATTTTCTGTTTGATTTCCTACTTGCAATCAATACAAATAATGAGGGAAAGAAGATTCCTTTTGCAATCATACGGTGGCAATGCATCAGATGTGGTTATGTGTGTGGGGAGGAGTTAATAATTAGTTATAAATTATATGCTAGGTGTGATGGTGCATTTTGTCCTAACACTTGAAGCATACACTACACTGTCTTGTTATTATCAGATATATACTTAGTAAGTTATGTCTCACAAGAGGTTGTGTATTTGAGGTACTGTGATTGCCAAATTTTTATCCTAACAATGCAGACACAGACTATATACTGTCTCAGCATGAAACACCAGAGTATCCCAGGATTTTACCTATTTTTTTTTAAAGAGATTGTCCTTTCAGAAATGGGCCATGTATCTCCTGGACTGAGTCAGGTAAGATATTTTGTAACTCTGTCTGCAAAGCTGCTAATTATATGAAAACTATCCTTGGTCTTGCTCTATTATGAAATTGTTATGAGCGGCGGTGCTCAGCCGCCCGCTCCTACCTGAATCCATGCTGTCATTACAACAACTGGGACGTGATTAGTGTCTTGAATGTGTGATTTACATGATGTTTGCAAAATGATGTAAGGAAGAAAAAAATGTTTAAGCCGCATTGTGAAAATTGGGACAAATACATGGAGCTGTGGCAACTATTGTGCTCTATATACATCCATACTTGTAAAATTATTTGTAAAGAATTTATGTTTAAAAAAGAAGCTTACTTTTCGCCACGCAAGATCAACTTCTTGCCTCTGTGATAATCTATGCCATATTCCTAACTGCATCATAATGATGGAGTCATGGGCACTTCATGGATATCAGACAACCAGGCTATGGATCAGGAGAGATACATCACATACAGCCTGGACAATGATGGAATGAAAATATTTCCTTTTCTGAAACATATATTTATTTATTCCTAGTGGTTCCAATCTACTGCCCCTATGTGCAAAATGTACAATATTTTAATTATTTCTGTTATATCTGCACAAGGAAGTCCCCTTCCAATGGCAAATTAATAAACTGACTGATGCACAACAGGAATGTCCATAGTACCTGTTTGTGTACTCTACTAAAAGTAGACTGGGACATTCCTGCTATCACACCTGCTGTGTTCAGTGATGATCCAGATGCACCAAAATGTAAAACAGTCAACACTGTAGTCAACAGTGGTATTGCTGTCTGGACCTCAGTCATAGGCTCAAGGTCACCCTGCACAATGGACAGAGTTTCCAAGATGATGTGAGGAGGGAAACTGAACTGACATCTCACATCTGTGTCTGGCATCCCAAGTACCTGTAGAAAGACATGACATGACAAAGACATGACCTGTAGGCTCACTCCCTGGGCCATCGCTCTTGTTGTTGCTGCCTATGCTGTTACCGGTGGTGTTGGCAGCATCTGAGGCGTAAGCAAAGCAACTGACCTGTTACCTGATATCTTGCAGGCCCTCTCCAGTACCTCTGCTTCCTACATCTCCAATACCATCTCCATAACTCCCACCATCTCAGTTGAGCCAATAACCGTCGCCTCATCTCCCCTCTAGTAACCCTGTCTCACTGTCGAATCCAAGATTTCTCCGATGCTGCCCCCACCACTGGAATGATCTCCATTGTTCTATCAAAATATGCCCTAGCCTGCAAAGCTTCAAAAGCGCCTTGAAAACCCACCTGTTCATTAAAGTCTCACATTCTACCATGTAACCATTCACCTATGCTGTACAACTCACTCTCTTTCATACTTCATCTCACCCACTCTTACATCAACCCACCTTTCTGATCTCTAGATTCCCTTAAGTTGACCCAATGTGTCAACCGTATGTCTGCTCTTTTCGATTTAGATTGTAGCTCTCCTAAGCAGTGACCTTTTCCCTCCTGTTCCTCCTCTTTACATTACCTATAACTTCTGCACACCAGTTACATGTTGCACCTCCTCCTTGGGCTCTCTGCCCCAGGCTCAAATCCTCCAGTATGGTCACTCCTCTTTCTTTCGCTCTGATCCTGGTAGTTGCGCCCACACTTTTTGGCACAAGTTTCATATCGTGCTGAATATACCTTTGCACCTCATTGCTCATTTAGGCAATTATTAGCTGTTTTATGATTTGTATTTTATGTTTACTGTTTTGTCCTGTGTTGTTCTGTCAGCGTTGCGGGCCACTTGTGGCACTCTATAAATAAAGTGTAATAATAGTAATTATATGAAAATGTACTTTGTGTACTTTACATCACGCCCTGTTTTTATTCTAAAATGTTCAATATAGGAACTAAAGTAAACTTTAAAACTCTAATCTATTACTATTATAGTACCATAGTACATTGATCATCATTAACCTCTTTAATTCCACATTATTTATATTTAAATTACTATGTTTTATTTTGGTAGATTACTGTAAATTGTCACATACAATAGGTTTGGAAAATGCATCATATGTATAACTTAAAATAGCACTCAGGTAGAAAACACTGTAATATTGTACTACACTATATTGAAGATAAAGATATATTGTAGGAGTTGATTAATATCAGAAGGTGGAGCATAAAGATCATGAGAGAGAAGTACTGTGATGTGATAGACATTCTTACTAGTATGGATGAAGAGGATGGACATTCACTACCAATCACTTAATTAAAATGTTGTACAGGCAAAAAAAGATCAAACCCCACATTGCACAATCAAAAGCAGTGGTAGTGTCTGTGGTAACACAGGACAAGAAATTGTCACTTTTACATCCTTAACCAAATTATATACAATCCAAGAAAAATCAAATGGGAATCAGATGTACACAATGCAGTTATATTTGTGATTGTATATATTGATGACAATGTCTCACAAATAAAATTACTTTAGAAAACCAATTTCCAGAAAGTGCTTGTGAAATTGTGTTGATGATGGTGAGGAAATGTAACTTAATGCAGCTTCCATGTAGTAGGGACATAAATGTAAAAATATGTATGCCCCATACTCTGCATTCAGAAGAGCACATTCCTATTCCTAAAATATCATACTGTAAGATGAAATGTACTTTATCAAAGGGTAAATTAAACAAATCCAATACCCGACTTTGTTATGGCTGCTAGTTCTCCATCACCCATAACTTTACAGACAAGTGCCAAGAAAGTTCCAAGTTCAAGAAATTAAGTCATATAATATATAAAGGACCAGTTGAAAGATTAAATGCATTGGTTTGGATAGGTTGTGAGAGAGATATGGATATCAGGGCAATGACCAAGTGTCTGATGCAAATCTTGGAATGTTAGTCCTTATCAAACTTACGAAAAGGCACCATAGTCTCCTATTATAGAGAAAAATCTAGACATGACATTGGCAGTTTAAATAATAACAGTGTACATGTCAAGTGTATATTCAATGTTGTTGTCTTTATCAAGGGGTGGGTTATAATATTCATGATAATCATTATGGGACTGCCAATTCACATGAAGAAAAATCTGAAATGGAGACTAATTTGTTTGCCATTGTCAGTTAATCATCATTACAGTTCTATGAGAAAAAGCCATGTGTTTTTCAAGCAAGCACATTTTAAAGTGAAACGTCTTTGTTTATCACACTCAAAAACCAAACAGTTATGGTGGTAGCTGCCATAGCACCTAATCTCCCATATACACTCATTTTGGGGGGAGACTTCCCACTGTTTAATGAGGTCCTCTGTGAGCGAGTTCGGCCGGACATGCCGGCAACTGATGCAGCGGATGGAAGCCCGGTCTTAAAGGAGTCACCTAAGAATCCACAACATCTGGACCTCAATCTTTGGTAACTGCCAAACCAGAATGCCCTCCTAGGAGTCACAGCAGGAGTTCCAAAAAAGCATCAACCTGCAGGGAAATATGGGCAGTCCAAACTAGCAATGATGATGTCACAGATGAGCCCACCCCGCCTGTCAGTGAGGATACGGACTGAACTGCCGCGATGTTCAGTCTGACTATACCGTGCTAGTGAGCCCTGTCCCAGGATAGATGTACAGTGCTCTCAGCATCAGCCCCACCACTAGGGCCTATTACACATGAGGATCTGGCAACACCCTTAGCATGCAGGTTTCAGTCCTTATCTTCCATATCATCCACTTCACACCCTAATCTCAGTGCACAGAAGTCCGTCGCAAAGAATAGAGAGTCCCTCTTTCTCTCACTATGTGATGCTAATGCTGTAAACAAGAACCTGAGAACCGTACACTAAGCCACACAGGGCTCCCTGCAAAGCCAGGACTGGTGGTCTGCTCACACACAGGAAACCAAGTACTTCAGTGCAACCTTTGCACTTTCCTAACTTGTGACCCACACACCCATGTCCTCCGCTGACTTGTGACCCACACACCCATGTCCTCCCCTGATTTGTGACCCACACACCCATGTCCTCCCCTGACTTGTGACCCACACACCCATGTCCTCCCCTGACTTGTGACCCACACACCCATGTCCTCCCCTGACTTGTGACCCACACACCCATGTCCTCCCCTGACTTGTGACCCACACACCCATGTCCTCCCCTGACTTGTGACCCACACACCCATGTCCTCCCCTGATTTGCAAGAAAATGCAAGGCTAAGACAAGGTTTTGGTTGATTAGCACTGTCATGGTAAAACAGTTTGGAAAAGCAGGCCAATATGTGCCACAGAACAGTTCATGGGTTCCAGTAGTTTAGGACACTCTGCCATAAATTGGCCTGGCTCACCACATTCAAAGCACTTCAGTTTGTAACTGGCCGTAGTAGTTTTGCCATTGGGCCCTGTAGCAAGGATTGTCAAACCTGGCTTTTGATGTGGCATCGGCTTTGGCACAAATGCAGGTTCTTTAGTCATTTGCTGTAGCGCACAAAACCTCTCTACCACTGTGGCAAGCTTTTCATAAGTTTGTGGGTCTGATTGCAGCATGATTTTGGTTTTGGTTTTGGATCTGGATTACCATCGTGTTTTTGGTTTTGGTTTTGGTTTTAGATCTGGATTACCATCGTGTTTTGGTTTTGCCAAACCGTCATTGCGTGTTTTGGTTTTGGTTTTGTTTGGTTTTGTTTTGCTATTTTGTTCAAAAATCAATGTTTTTGTTCATAAAAGAACCAAATTTAGTGCTCCACCTGTTTCTTGGATAATGTAGTTGTAAAGCTAATAAATTATCAAAAAAACAGTTTAATTCCTGGTAGGCCTTCATTAATTCGACACACAAACCAGATTGTCTTCCTCTCCATCTATGCATATTGGCAATGCAGCCATCGTCTTTGGATGTATATTACACCCTACACTTATAGTTAAATATGTAAAGAAATGGACAAAGGCAGTTTGCTTCTGTCTCTCTAGGCCCCCTCCAGTTGTAGAAAATACAAAAAAAACTCAGCCGTTATAGACTGTACAATATTAATAGAAATGGACAAAGGCAGTTAAGTTTCGATCTCTCTAGGCTCCCCTCCACTTGTCAAAAATACAAAAAAATTCAGCCGTTATAAACTGTACAATATTATTTGAAATGGAGAAAGCCTGTTTGGTTTCTGTCTCTCTAGGCCCCCCTCCACTTGTATAAAATACCCAAAAATTCAGCCGTTATAGACTGTACAATATTAATTGAAATGGAGAAAGCCAGTTTGGTTTCTGTCTCTCTAGGCCCCCCTCCACTTGTATAAAAACCAAAAAATTCAGCCGATATAGACTGTAGAATATTAATTGAAATAGAAAAAGCCAGTTTGGTTTCTGTCTCTCTAGGCCCCCCTCCACTTGTATAAAATACCAAAAAATTCAGCCTTTATAGACTGTACAATATTAAGAGAAATGGACAAAGCCAGTTTGGGGTCACTCTGTGTATGACAACCTACCCTTAAGGAGAAATTTCCCAAACAGCAGCCTTATAAGACGGTACGTGATATGGAAATGCCCCAAGTCCCTTTCCTCTTTGGGGGTAGATTGCACCCTACACTTATATAGAAAGTTTTAAAAAGATGTTATCGTCATCATCTTCAGCTTCATCCTCACCTTCATCAGTGTGTACGTCATCATCACAGACTATCAATTCATCGCCGCTTGAATCCGCCATTAGAGAACAGTCAGTGCTTGGATGTCTTGGATGGTGAAGGCCTGGCCTTCCTTGTGGAAGATGTAGTTCATTTTTATAAACATCATTGTCTCCACATTTTTGGGAAGTAACCTTCTACGGCGATCACTGACTAAGTTTCCTGCTTGCTGAACACTCGTTCAGAGTACACACTGGAGGGTGGACAGCTTAAGTATTGCAAAGCAAGTTTGTACATGGGTTTCCAAATTGCCTGCTTTTCTTCCCAGTAAGGAAAGTGACTGTCTGACATTTCCATATCAATTACCTCTTGAACATAATCCTCCACCATCCTTTGCATGTTAATACTCATATTGGATGGAGTTATGGGCAAGGTCACACTTTTTTAGAAAATTCCTTCAAACCAGCCGAGATTTTAAACTGTTCTGGTCTGCCCTCTGCGTCTTCCCTGATTCTTTTTAGAAAATTCAATTTTTTACGAGCAGCAGCTGCTTGAGAAACTGAAGGATGACACGTCGTCAAGCCAAGGCCCAGTTCAGCGGACAACTTGCTGAGCAATAGCTCCTTGCAAAAGTTCACATCTCGTTCATTTTGAAGCAAAGACTCAATGTAGGTCTTAAACCTTGGATCAAGCACAGTGGCCAAAACGTACTGATCCGAGCTCAAGATCTTAATAACTCGAGGATCATTGTGAAGCGAATTAAGTACTTGATCGACAAGGCCAACATACTTTGTGGAATTGCTTGCTTTCATCTTATCCTTCAGTTTCTCAAGCTGCTTTTCCAATAGTCTAATTAAAGGAATGACTTGGCTCAAACTAGCAGAATCTGCACTCACTTCACACATCACAACTTCAAATGGTTTCAGCACCTTGCACAGCACTGAAAGGATTCCCCACTGTGCAAGAGTGAAATACATGCCCACTCCTTTCCCAATGTCATGGCTTGTACAATACGCTTGGATGGCTTTGCGCTGTTCCTCCATCCTCTGCAGCGTGTACAGGGTGGAATTCCATCTAGTTACCACCTCTTGCTTAAGTTGGTGGCAGGGCAAGTTAAACTGCTCTTGGAGCTGCTGCAATCTCCTACATGCTGTGGCCGAATGCCTGAAATGGCCTGAAATCTTACGGGCCACCGAAAGCATCTCCCGCACCTCACGGTTATTTTGTAGGAAGCTCTGCACCACCAAGTTGATGGTGTGAGCAAAACAGGAAATGTGCTGGAAATCACCCAGCTGTAATGCTCGCACTATATTGTTGGCACTATCAGAAATGACATATCCTGGGGAGAGACCAAGTGGTATAAGCCATGTATCAATCACATCTCTTAGTTTGCGTAACAAATTGTCAGCTGTATGCCTGTTAGTGAAGCCGGTGATACAGAGTGGCCTGCCTGTGACAAATGTTACGTAGTGGTGTACATGCTGCTGCTGTTCCTGCTGGTGAAGGTGAATGACCAACCCAGTGAGCTGTCACAGTCATATAGTCTTTGGTTTGACCACTTCCACTTGTCCACATATCTGTGGTTAAGTGGACAGTGGGCAGAATGGCATTTTTCAGCGCAATCTCTACATTTGTACACACTTTTTGGTATAGTTGTGGAATAGCTTTACGGGAAAAATGGTGTCGCAATGGAATTCTGTAACGCGGGCACAAAACCTCAATTAACTGTGAAAAACCAGCTGCGATTATTGTGGATATGAGACGCAGAGCTAACACTAACATGGCAGCCATGGCGTCTGTGATTCGCTTGGCGACTGGGTGACTGCTGTCATATTTGCTTCCCCTAGCAATTGATTGTTACACAGTTAATTGTTGAAATGTAGGACTGCTCTTTTTCTTGGCCTTCCTCTGGGCTGACGATTCACCCCCAGCAGCAGCAATAGCAGCAGCAGTGGGACTAATGCTTTCTTCAGAGGAATCAATAATAGTGCAGGAGTCATCCAGCCTTAATTAATGGGATGCAGGGCTAACTCCAAGCGCTACTGAGGATATTGATGAGGATGGTGTGGTGGGTGTATTTTGTAGCCGTCGGGATGTCGGTGACAGAAGGGTCCTAGCTGATGAGGGAGTTCTTGTAATTTTTTTGGAAGAACTTTCAGCTTTTCCCAACACTTTGCCATAAACTCGCGTCAAATGGCGTAACATAGACGAGGTTCCAAGATGGTTAAGGTCCCTCCCTCGACTGACTGTGGCTTGACATACACTACAAATGGCTATACAGTTGTTGTCTGGATTGGGGTAGAAATAATTCCACACATAAGAAGTGGATTTTTTTGTTTTATGCCCAGGCATGACAATGGCCTTTTTCTTGTCACGTGTCAGAACTGCTGCCACTGGTGCAGGACTTACACAAACAACGTCATCCTCATCAACATTCTCATTAGCTCCCTCGTCGCCTACACAAATCTCCCCCTCATCCTCTTTTATTTCCAAAGTGGCATCCTCAATTTGGGTATCACCGGCTACACTCGGGCTGTTCAGGCACACATCAGCAGAACTGCTGAAAGGGCCCCTCTTTATGGGTACACTAACAGAATACTCACGATTAGACATCCCTCTGTTGGATGGGTTCTCCACAGGGATTGGTGTCATTTCTGATTCAGAGCAAACATTATCCTCTAATGCCTTACTGTTATCTTGCATCTCGGCTTTGACGCGTAACAGTAGTTGTGCACCACTTGTAGGCTTGGTAACATTTTTGGATCTGCCACTAATAGAGAAAGGTGAAGGCCTCATTCTCTCTTTGCCACTGCATGTGTAGAATGGCATGTTGGCATTTTTTTTTTAACGGTGTTAACTTTTTCTCAGTTACACTTCTTTTTCCCTTCAACACAGTAATTTTTTTTTTGGTGTGTGTTTTTTTGCCTGATTTCAAAAGACTGTGTAGTTTGACATCACCTTTCCCAGATGACGTACTGGGAACACTACCATCAGGACTGGTGACAGAACCTGGTTGCTGATTCTGCTCATATGTGGACTGCTTTGAATCCATTATGAGGCTAAAGCACTTGTAGTGCTACAAATTGTTTTAGATACTGCTGACAAATATGACTTTTGACAGCCAGAAAAATTAATGCAAAAGAATAGGGGACACCCCAAAAGCACTTGGGAGTGCTACATATTATTTTTTTACACTGCTGACAAACAGGACTTTTGACAGCCAGAAAAATTAATGCAAAAGAATGGGGGACACCCCAAAAGCACATGGAGTGCTAAATATTATTTTTTAGACTGCTGACAAATAAGACCTTTGACAGCCAGAAATATTAATGCAAAAGATTGGGGGACACCCCAAAAGCATTTGGAGTGCCAGAAACAGCACAAAAAAACCCTCCTCTATCCTTCTCTTACTGCTGTAACAACTGGTATTAAGATTACAATGGTATTGCATACAAACAATAATGTGTCCAATTACTGCTCTGTCCCAGCGCTGATATAGCCAGTGTGACCTAACCCTGCTTTCTTCCTCTGTCAAATGGTGATGGATTGCTGTGGAGGCTGGTATTTATGCTTGTCACAATGACGTTTTGCCTCGATTTTGAATCCGAATGGGTGGGAGAGTACCAAGCGTGCTCGGCTCGGTACTCGGATAGGCTAAATTCGGATGAATTCGGATCTCGGGGAACCGAGCTGCCCATCTCTACTTAAGAGCCTAGTGTTTTCCACCTGTGCCTCGACGACTTGTAGCACCTGGTCTTGCTGTTCTTGCTGCGCAGTGGCCAAATTCACAAGGGTTCTCAACACTTCCTCCATGTTAACATCTGTATGGGTTGGGTAGTGGAAACTTGCTTCCCTGAGCATCCCACTTCTCACACCACTTGTGGAAAGAGCCCGCTACTGCTAAAAAACACGCAAAATACTTCTGTCTTTGTATGCAGTTTTAATGTCAGAATGGTAAATGTAGTTGACACCATACAGATTTCACACTGTTACTTGAAACCCTAAATGCTAGCTAGATGTAACACCCCCCCTAGAGGTGTTTTAGTTAAACCTTTACCTCAGTGAATTCAGGAGGGGTCACCTAGAGGGTAAGCTAATAGTTTATGAAAAGTTACATAAACAGGTTACCATGGGGATAACCCAGCCCAGCCTGGAGACTGAGGGAGAGGAAGGAGGGGCTGTCAGCAAGGGGGAAAGGAGATAGAGGGAAGACAGAGAAGAGGAGAGTTGTAGCTGGGGACCTGGGGTGGAAGCTCCCAGGCTTCCCCAGCATTGCCTGGAAGTCTGAGCATGGTGACTGAGCCAGGGCAAGGAATGTGTGCCCTGGATGAGGGGGAGAACTCCATGCCACTATAGAGAACCCAAGAGAGAGGGGGACACTTCGCATGGAAGAGGCCCTGGAGTGAGGGCTGCTACAAGAGGCCTGGTAGCTGTAGTGTCAGATCCTGAGGCTGAGAGTACACAGAGTGACGTGTCAGAGCACAGGAGACATCATCCCCGCAGAGGAGGGGTGAGCTGCAGTTGAGAGGTACACAGAGTGTGTCAGAGCTGCATGGAGGAGAAGCTGCCTGCCTATTAGCATCCATGCATGTGCCCCTGCAGAAAGGGTATCTGCAGTGAGTATGGAGTGTAAGAGAGACCAATGATTTATGTTACATAACATCTGGATAACATTAAGAACTGTGCAGGAGGAGTAATGAGATATATTTGCAACCATATTCGTATTGCTCATTAAGAACTGTGCTGGAGAGAGTAAGGAGCTGTACATATATTTCTTTATTGCTGCAACCATTATGATTATCGTGCTGGAGGAAGAGTGTAAATAAAGAGTTAAGTTTGTTATAGAGATGGTCTGGCGCCCAAATTATTGTGACTTCTATTACACTGCACCAAAGTGACATTACCTGTGTCCCACTAACTACAAAGAAACACCTGCATGTGCAGGGACCCCCTGATCATTTACACCCATGCCCATCAGCTAGCCAGGGCTTGAGAAGGAGGTGCACTGTGTACCCTTTGCACCCCACACTACACACAGTGACAGGGGGTTACATAATGGCGCCCAACGTGGGGCTCAAGCACAACAGATGGAGAAAGTGCTTGCAGGACACAGGGACTGAGTGCAGTGTGCCCAGCCGGAGTAACACCCTTGGGACACCATGTCTGACCGTCTCTAGGTGCCCAGGAGACCAAGGGTAATGAGGAGAAGGTGAAGCAAGCTGTTTGCTGAGTAGTTCTGTCCGGGACAGTATATGGAGCAGCAGTGTGCTTGTTGCTGAGACTTGTAGTGCCACTTAACCCAGCTGAGTGGGAAGCAAAAGAAGAAAAGGTTCAACGTGTGAGGTGTAATTATAATGCAGTCTGTATATTGCCTTTCCTGAGGATTTGGGGAAGCAAAGAGAGGCAGATTGTGCAATGTGACGTCTGTATATTGCCCTTCCGGAGGATTAGGGGGAGCAAAGAAAGGCAGATCGTCCACGTTGGAGAGAAAGGGGGGAAGGCAACCCCGCTGGTCAAATGCCACCCCTGCATATATTGCTGATATGTGACTTGGGGGAGATGTATTTGTTGGGAGGGGCCCACGAGAGCCACCTGTCTCTTTTTGACCCAGGAGGGGGGAGACATGGGCAGGCATGGGCAGGTGCTACATTGCTTTGGCATAAAGCCATATTTAAATGTACATTGAAAGAAAACAGGACACCTGTGACTCACATGTTTACATCCATTGGGGGTGTTGTGGGGTATGCAATGTGAAATGTGTTTATATTGATACTGCCATTGTATTGCTATGTATGTATTCACTTTACACTGTGATGTTTAATGCAATAGTGATGTAGAAAAGTTTACATGTGTGTGGTCATATGTGAGTTAGGTGTGAGTGAGATTAGCTAGGCAGCCCCATTAGGTGTAGTTTAGGGTGCCCAGCTAATCGGGGGAGAATGTAACACCCCCCCTAGAGGTGTTTTAGTTAAACCTTTACCTCAGTGAATTCAGGAGGGGTCACCTAGAGGGTAAGCTAATAGTTTATGAAAAGTTACATAAACAGGTTACCATGGGGATAACCCAGCCCAGCCTGGAGACTGAGGGAGAGGAAGGAGGGGCTGTCAGCAAGGGGGAAAGGAGATAGAGGGAAGACAGAGAAGAGGAGAGTTGTAGCTGGGGACCTGGGGTGGAAGCTCCCAGGCTTCCCCAGCATTGCCTGGAAGTCTGAGCATGGTGACTGAGCCAGGGCAAGGAATGTGTGCCCTGGATGAGGGGGAGAACTCCATGCCACTATAGAGAACCCAAGAGAGAGGGGGACACTTCGCATGGAAGAGGCCCTGGAGTGAGGGCTGCTACAAGAGGCCTGGTAGCTGTAGTGTCAGATCCTGAGGCTGAGAGTACACAGAGTGACGTGTCAGAGCACAGGAGACATCATCCCCGCAGAGGAGGGGTGAGCTGCAGTTGAGAGGTACACAGAGTGTGTCAGAGCTGCATGGAGGAGAAGCTGCCTGCCTATTAGCATCCATGCATGTGCCCCTGCAGAAAGGGTATCTGCAGTGAGTATGGAGTGTAAGAGAGACCAATGATTTATGTTACATAACATCTGGATAACATTAAGAACTGTGCAGGAGGAGTAATGAGATATATTTGCAACCATATTCGTATTGCTCATTAAGAACTGTGCTGGAGAGAGTAAGGAGCTGTACATATATTTCTTTATTGCTGCAACCATTATGATTATCGTGCTGGAGGAAGAGTGTAAATAAAGAGTTAAGTTTGTTATAGAGATGGTCTGGCGCCCAAATTATTGTGACTTCTATTACACTGCACCAAAGTGACATTACCTGTGTCCCACTAACTACAAAGAAACACCTGCATGTGCAGGGACCCCCTGATCATTTACACCCATGCCCATCAGCTAGCCAGGGCTTGAGAAGGAGGTGCACTGTGTACCCTTTGCACCCCACACTACACACAGTGACAGGGGGTTACATAGACAAAGATCAGCTCTCTAAAGATCAGCCAGCTTCCCCAGCATTGGTCTCCATGAACAATGAAGCAAGCAAGGTTTTGTACATGACATTCCTCCCACAGCTCTAGCTTGATGGGCAGGTGACACACCCAACTTCCCTTTAAAATGAAACTCCCATCAGTGGTTCTGTTTGCCCTGACACAGACACAACCTCTCTGTTTGCTGTAAAGTAGGACATTTCAAACCATGTATGTTAACCAAACTTTAAACTATTGTTTGTCACACATAAGTCTTCACCTGGTTTATCTTCAATCTAGATGCATTACTGCACGGATGATTTACTCTGCATGCATGCATTTTCTTCATATTGCCAACTAAATGCCTCCCTTTGTTACAATATATATATATATATTGTGACAGAGTCACTGGAAGGAGCCTAGATACAGAGGTATGTGTCCCAGCCTTCCAGCTTTGTATACATAAGGCCCAGTCCGGGTCTTCTGTTCTATCAGTCTCTAACAGACTGATTAAGGGATGCACCTGTGAGGTGTTTGTAATAAGGCAGCTGGGATATGCATCCAGTGTCTCAGACCTGGGGAGGTGAGTGCCTCCCAAGACACTCTGCTGCAGGGAGCAACAGTTGCATGTGGTTTGGTGAATGTGTGGGACATAAGGTCCTACACATGAGAGAGCGCCTCCATGAATGTATTAGCTAGAAGCCAGACGGCTAAGATTTTATTTGGGTTTTGATCCTATTTTGAAGCTGGTGAATAAACTGGCTGTGGCTGTTATTCAGAAACTCCTGGACTCATGTGTCTTACTGCTGCTGTTCACCCAGGAGATGATACCTGTTCCCCTGATTATACTACATATGGTGGAGAATTGGCTTGCAAAGATCTGCGCAGATCAAAAATGGCAGCAGTCTTGGAGATACTTACAGAAGCCAGCTCTGTGTGTGTGCTTGGAAAGTTTAAAGGAACAGACACCGTGGAAGTACATGTATGTCTTGTCATGTGAAGAAAAAAGAAAAAAGCAGCTAAAATATTGGATTGTTTATGCACAGCAACGGAGGATCCAGAGAACCACGTGGATGTGAGTAATAAACTCTACTGTGAAATGCTGTATATACAGATTTGCTGCATATATGATGAATTGAGAAGAGTTAAAAGTTGTCTGTGAAAACTGGCCATTTGTGTTGGGAAAACAGAAGTGTATGCAAAGACCAGTGAGCGAAAAAGGAATCAAGTGTTTTCATGAACTGTGTTTGTTAATTGCTCTAAAGCAGTCAATACAAGTTGTTTCTGAAGTCATTTTCCATGTGTACAGAGCTGGATTGGTGCAACTATTGTGTTACAGTTGATGTGGTTTATTCCAATGTCCAAGGGGCTTCCACAAAAAGTAGTAAGAAGTCTCAGAAAATGAGCACATTATTGGCACAGATAAAAATGTTTTCTGCAATGGAAAGACTAAGTTGTGTTAATTGATGGAAAGCAGGTGTGTTCATTAAGACTGAAGAGAAGAAAATCCCCAAGTATTAGTGTGTCTGCAAAAGCACAAGTTGGGTGTGGTTCTGTGCATAAACAAAGAGCAAGAGACTTTAAAGAGAAAGATTTATTGAGAATCTTTGTCAGTGCAAAGTAGATGTTTTCCGTGTTGAAACAACGGAAGTGTGCAAATGTGTTTGCAAAACCATTGAGCAGAAGTTAAGGGAAAAAAGGAAAAACTTTTACTCTGCAAAGGAAAAGTTTGTGATATATGCTGGGTGTTGTAGTTCCACAGCTTTTAAGTCAAGTGAGGTGCTCCTTCTGCAAAGAAAGTGCTTTGTTCGTATAAAGTTAAATTGGCTACTCAAGCTATAGTGGGCAAGAAGAAGCAGAGGCCTAGTGGTTCAACCTAAAAAGACTGTGTGAAAATTTAAAGAGACAGCACCCAATTTTATGAAAGTATGCTATATGATCCAGTCTTATGAACCCTAACCCGGGACATCGCCAGCTTATTAAGAAGGCTACATTCTGCCCTTTTCCTGCACCGGAAGCCAGCATGGAAGATATGTTCAAGGCGTTGGTACAAATTGCTACAACTCAGTAAGGAACTAATAGAGCTCAGCAAGAAACTAATAGGATTCAGCAGGAAACTAACAGGCTACAGAAGATAGCCAATGAAAGGACCAACAGACGTCTTCAATTCCTTGAGGAGACCATTGCTCAACTAAGCCAAAAATTTGCAGAGTCCGAGCAGAATCACAAGAAGGCTGAGCTAGAGCAGCGCAAGTTACTGGTGGATAAAAAGACCCTAAAGGAGGGTATGATGCTTCTCCAAACATCCTTTACTCCTCGCCAGGAGTATGGAAAAGATATGAATGATATGCATTTAAGAATCATACAACTGGAGAAACAGATGTGTCACAGAAAGGTGAAGAGGAGGCAAGAAGAGTAAGCTCTCTTATCTCAGAAAATGCCAGTCTACGGGAAAACCACATATCGCTGACAAAACACCTGCAAGCCTCTGCCGCACTGACCACAGAGTTGGAGAAAGCTAAAGCTGAGCTAGCTATGATCAGGAAGCAACTGGAGTGTGAGACAAAAGACCTGACTAAGATATGGACAGAGCTGCAGAGAGAGGTTACTAAGCAAGCAGCCCTGCAAGCTCGGTTGGACAGGGAGATGGCTCTAAAATCAGAGTTGCAGGACTTGAGAGAACAGATGTGTTTGGACTATGTGACGAGGAAGGAACATGAGGAGAAAGTGTCAGGGCTGCAGAAATTCAAAGAACAGATAAAGCAAGAGCCTATAACGGCACATGACAATTATCAGAGTGACAAAGTGGATGGTGAAATAACGCAACTTCAAGCTAAGAAACAGAAGCCTGAAGCAAATATGTTACTGTTGCAACAATCTTATTCCAAATCTGGCGAAAAGAAAGAAACCAAAGCACCTGCTACAGGTCTAGGGAAAACAGGACCCCCTCAGAGTGCAGCCAGTGAAAAGGTTGCAGCCAAACCTGGCATGGCACCCAAAAAGTCACTTGCTGCCAAGGCTGGAGGGCCTGCCAAATAGGCCAAAGCATCTGCCTCTGCTGGAGGAGCTGCAAAGGGCAAGAAGGCAGCCGAAGTCAAAGAGGTTATTGAACAAAAGCTCTCGCCTGAGGCCTGTGAAGAAAAAGCAGCAGCTGTTCTTCCTGCCTCTTGCATGCAGCAGCTGGACAGCAGCAATTGGAAGGAAAGGTTGGCAAGCATGGAGGAATTCCAAAAGGCTGTTGAAACAATGGAAAAGAAGTTTCTTAAAAAAGATGTGAAGAAAGAGCAAGCGCCTGCCGACAAAGAAATAGAGCAGCGTGAAGTGCAAGATGCAGAGCTCAAGGCAGTAGAGGCCCAAGAAGAAGATGGGAAAGTAGAGTTGCTGGACCATGCAACTTGTTGCAAGTCATCAAGGAGCAGCCAGTGCAGCAAAAGCGTTTGCTAGACCAGCAGGAGAAGCTCTTGGCGGTTGTCAAGGAGCAGCAAGGAGACAAGCCAGAATTGCATGTTCCAGGGCATCCCAGGAGTAAAAAAGAAATTAAGGGAGAAGTAGCAGAAAAAGTCCTAGTCATTAAGAAAGAGCCTGCCCTAGATTTGCAGAAGGAAGAACAGACCAAGGAGGAAGATAAAGTTGCCCTGCCTGCACCTGAGAAAAAGGCAGTACATGAAGATATTGAATTAGAAAAAGGTCCGGTTGATGCAGTGACTAATCAAGTGTCTGATGTCATAAAGACTGATGATGATCAGTTAGCTCAGAAGGTTGAACCAGAGCAGAATGCAGTTCTGGATATTGGGCAAAAGGCAACGGGAACCAAGAAGCAGCCCATGCAGGAATTTAACGTACAGAACCCGGCACAGGAAGAGAAGGTAAAGTTGAAAACTGATATTACAATGGTAATTACAGTCCAGAACACAAATAAAGGTCAAGGTCAAAGTGCGAAAGAGGAAGCAGTAAAACTGAGGAATGAGACAGAAAATCTGCAGAAGGAACTTTACGCCAAAGTCATAGATATACAAGAGAAAATTAAGATCATTTCCCAGGTTGAAAATGTTGGAAAGCAATATAAAACTCAATATGGAGAGTTAAAGATTCAGCAGGATAAGTTGGTTGCCAAAACTCTCCTAGCTCAGACAGCATCATCAGAAGAGCGAGCTTCTGAAACAGAAGTACAAGAGTTAAGAAATTCCCATGACCAAGCTGATAGAGATATCTGCACTTGCAGACCAACAAGAGTCCATAAGTAGAAAAGAAAGAAAGATAAAGGTCAACGGGAGCAAACCCCAAATATTCTATCAGAATTGTCCACAGTTCAAGAAGAACTACGGTACGCTACTAAATTTATTCAAGACAATGTCAGCAGAATACAAATTGTTAAGGATAACTGGGAGAGGTTTTCCTGTGGCTTTGAGACACCTTCCACTTCAAATTTTAAGGAAAAGTAAAGCGGCTAATTAAACCAAGATTGTCCAAGATTTTAACGGAGCCTCAAGTTACAAGCACTCAGGAAATTAATAATATGCTTCAAAAGGTACAGCAGACTGAGATTACTACTGACTTTCCTCAACAACAATTAAAGGAGTTGCAAAGTCAGCTGTGAGGATACCACCCTTAGCTGGGATGGAAGTTACCCTCTGTGGGATTTAACTCACTCGGGTAGACCAGGATATATCCAAAATAAAACTTTATTACGACAGCACAACACCACAAGACGTTCACAAGTTACAGGGTAAATCGTAGCATGTATCCTCCAGCAGCCTCCTGCAGTCAGCACTCCAAAGTAATAATCTCTGTCTCTTTCAGGGTCTTATCCTCCCGAAATATTACCACTACCGATTAGCAAAACAGGGTGTCCCCCAGCCTGCGATACTGGCTCACACCTCCCCTGTCCTGGTAGTGTTTCCTCCAGCGGCACCACAATGCCTGGCCCAGTCCTTTTCACTGATGTCTTCTACACCAGGATCCTCCAAACTAGCATCCCCCGCTCGGCATTCTCCTCGCCCTATCTTATTTTCTGTATACACAGGAAGTAGGGTCAAATGTCTCAAACCTCCCCTTTACAGAAGGGGTCTCCCATTCAACAATTTAGCTGCTAGACATACTGTCCCTGTTATCTTGATTAGACAATAGAATGGCTTGACTCAATTAGCTGTTTTGGCTGGATACACTACACATGGGGTTACAATAGTACATCAAGGAATGACACTGCACGCTTGCATGGAACAATAAGACTTTTGACACATTATATCAGCAGGGTTACACAATATAAATCTGTGATACCTTTTGATACAATAACATTTATATTGATACCTTTCCCAATGTTATTTTACCCAATATATTACTGTGGAGGCACATTGCATATCATTAGAAGTTCTAACCTCATTACCTCTCAGGTTACCTGTTGACCTAGCTAATTAACATGGACTGCCAGCTGGTTAGCTCAGACATTGTTCTGATTAGAAACCAAATCTCAGCTGCCCCTCATAACAATGGACATTGAGACAAATGGTAATTGCATTAGCTAGCACAAGCAAACTTACTGATTTTGTCCTGTTATTTTCACACAGTATAGCAATATTCTTTATATTTATACTACATACAATATTGCAGGTAATAGGAAGGGCAAAATGTACCTAATAACATGAAATAATAATACACATAATACACCTATGCTCTGGTGTATATACTTAGACTGGGCCAATGATTAAAAAGTACATTAAACTGTGAGAAACGGGTGATAAATACAAAGTTCTCAGTCCAGTAGCAACCCATTTCCTCACATCAGCCGTGCCAGGAAGCTGAGTTCCTGTCCTTGTCTAGGGTTCCATCGGAAGTAGTACAGACCAAGTATGTAGCAACAAAAGAAGTGAAGAATACACCCCGCCAGCCTCTAGTTCAGAAATGGCGATCTCCAGTGGATTCTGGTAAGACTGTTCCAGGGGAAAAGGGTGCTGGGTGGTTTAATGAACTAAAATGTATAGAGACTGTAGGCTCAGTACCTGAAGATTGGCAAGTTATGCCAAGAGGGTTCCGGCCTCATAAGAGATATGAAAGAAATGTGATTACCTGTTTCAGATGTGGTGGCTTAGGCCATATTGCTGCTTATTGTTCCCATACCTTTGAATCTATGCAATGTAATAATGCTTATGTACCACGTAGAATGTCTTTATATGCCAAGCTAGCTTGTGACGCAGACAAACAGGCTGACAAATTGATGTGTGAAGTTACCATAGAAGGTAAAAAGATAAAGGCTCTTCTAGATTCTGGCAGTACAATTTCCCTTGTGAAAGCAGAGTTAGTGAGCCCCTTAAAATATAAAGAGGGAAATGTTGGAGTAACCTGCATACACAGGGATACATCGCAGTCTGTTACCACGGAAGTAAACATAAAAACAGTTTGGTTTTGGGGTAGTCACTGTCGGTCTGGTTCCTGGTTTTTAAGTTGACACAATATTGGGGAGAGACTTTTCCCACTTCTGGAAGCTATGGGAAACCCACTTGGTTGCAAAAATAAATAGACCAGCCCCGCGTGAGGATATTACGTATACAATGGTAGCAGGAGTGTTCCTCAAGTCAAATGTGTTCCCTTTGTCCAATGTGCTGAGTAAGTCAGGAAATGACAAGGGCAGCAGTAGAGTACAGGATTTTGTACCTCCTATTGAAGGGGGAAATATGGTTGAACCTGTTGATTGTGTACCTGGGATTAATCTAAGGAAAAATGTTTTTGCCTTAAAGCAGTTATAAGATCCCACCCTGGCAAGGGCCAGAAAAAGTGTGAGAATTATTAATATGAAGCCAGTAGAACCTGCTAATAGATTGCCGTACCCATACATGACGATAACCCAGGGGTTATTGTGTCAGTCATTTAAATGAGGAAAAGACATTTTGGAACGGTTGGTAGTTCCTAAACTGTATAGAAAAGCAGTGTTGGACTGGGCTCATGGTTCAACAACTGACAAGCATCAGGGGGTGGGAAAAACCCTAGATAAAGTTTTACAGAAGTTCTTCTGGCCAGGGGTTAGAAAAGAAGTCTTTGATTGGTGGTCATCCTGCCCGGAGTGTGAATGCCATGTTTCCAGACCTCAGTCTAAAAAGTCTGATGGCAACTACTCTAGTTTACCCACTAACCGGTGTTTCTTTGGGTTGGAAAAGTTCTGTAAGCAATACCCTTGCACTCAGTTTGCAGCATAAAGCTAAAATGTTTATGGGAAAAATTAGAGGAGCATTTAGGGTTACAAGTGTTCTACCCGTAGGTTGAAACAAAGGGGGGAGGATATGTGACAGTCATTGGAAGGAGCCTAGATACAAAGGTATGTGTCCCAGGCTTCCAGCTTTGTATACATTAGGCCCAGTCCGGGTCTTCTGTTCTATCAGTCTCTAACAGACTGATTAAGGGATGCACCTGTGAGGTGCTTGTAATAAGGCAGCTGTGACATGCAGCCAGTGTCTCAGACCTGGGGAGGTGAGCTGCCTCCCAAGACACTCTGTTGCAGGGAGCAACAGCTACATGTGGTTTGGTGAATGTGTGGGACATAAGGTCCTACACATGAGAGAGAGCCTCCTTGAATGTATTAACTAGAAGCCAGACGGCTAGGATTTTATTTGTGTTTTGTTCCTATTTTGAAGCTGGTAAATAAACTGGCAGTGGCTGTTATTCAGAAACTCCTGGACTCGTGTGTCTTACTGCTGCTGTTCACCCAGGAGATGATACCTGTTTCCCTGATTATACTACAATATATATATATATATATATATATATAGAGAGAGAGATGGAGAGAGAGAGAGTAGATAGATGTAATCAAATGTGTATTATTTTATTAAAACAAACAAGGTAACAATTCATAAAATAGATTGATCCCTTGAGAATCAAAACCTGTAGGACAATAACTACTAATTATACTTTTAAAAGAGGATGTATAAAACCTTTCCACATCTTGGGCTCCTTAATTATTTTGTAGTGTAGTGGGTTATTCTATTGTGGTCACTGGTGATCATAAAGAATAACTAGTAAGGGGACATATCATTTGAAACAAGGGACTTTTCTCTTTCAAATGATGGGATCTCTGCATTTATTAATTCTTAATGCTTTCTGCTGTAAATCACACATGATCACCAGGGAATATCCCAGAAGTGAAGATGTCATCAAGCCTCACTCTTCCCTGGCTCCCACCCGATGTAGCTAACTGTAAGGGCCTTTTATGTGTTTCCCCCATTTGAACTCCTGCCAAGGAGGTGTAGGACTCATTCTTAGCACATTTGAGGTTTATTCTGAGGAAGAGTCCAACTTGTCCTAAACAGTGAAGGGGTCAAATAAGCCAATTAAAGGATTAGTTGAAATCTGCCAAACAGGATATTTTAATGTGTTTCTATCAATATATAGTTTAACAATCTTGATATAGCTGTTAGCTAGTGAGGCTGATAGCTAGTGAGAATTCTTCTAAGTGAAATTCTTACAAGTGTATTAACTAGTATAGTTAGAGATATACAAGAGATGAACAAGAGGAGAACAGGAGGGGAACATTCTACCTGCAAACACTGCTACATGAGGACAACATTCAACAAACAGCCCTGAGCTCTGATATCCTCCACCACCTGGATTGTTAACTGCCTGGACTCTCCCTGCTGATCTGTTTCTCACACTTATTCAGGCTGCTGCAGTATTATCACTTGGTGATTCCTCTTATGCTGCTTGGATTCCCACTTTCAATCCACACTGTTACTCCACTTAGCTAGAACTTTGAACTGGCTCACTCTTGTCCTGTGGATTTGTATCACCAGCTCAGTACACCTTTGTATTATGCCTTGTTTTATACTATTGCCTTCCAATCATGCCTGATGTTACTGTTTCACCTAACTGTTTTTTCTAAACCCACCCATCTGCTATCTCTGATGTCCTTTCTGCTTCTTATTCCCTGACTCATACTTTACATCTCTTCTTCCTCTTTTCTCTCCTTCTACCTTTGCATTCTTTTTATTCACCTCTTGTGCTCTCACTATTTCCTCACTACGCTTGTCAGCCCTTACCATTCTTGATTTCTGAATTCTTTCAACTGTCTATTCCACACCTTCTATAGCTTTATCATGATTTACTCCTCTCTCACTTCTGTCCTCTTCCTCTGTCCCCCTGCTTCCCATGTCCAACCTTTCCATATTCTTCCTCCTCCTCACTCCCCCCTCTCACTTCCCATCCCCCTCCCTATTTTACTCCTCTCATCTCTTCTGTGCCTCTGGACCCCTGATCTAACATGCTGCCCCCTCTTACATCTTTTCCTCTCTCCTCCCTTTCCCCACTCACACCCTTTCCCTCTTGTCCCTTTCGCTGCTCTTCTCTCAGCGTCAATCTGCTCCTACCTTCCTCCTCCCTCTCCTTCCCCCCCAGCTAATCGTCTCCCTCACGTCACTCCTACCTTCTGCCTCTCCCATTCATAAACCTCCTTATCTGACCCATCTCCACTCCTCCCCTACCTCTTGCTCCTCTGCCCCTCGTCTCCTGTCTGCTGAGCAATCCCCTCTTATTTCTGCATCTCGTCCAATTCCAGTCCTCTTTTCCTGTCATTCCCCTCGCTCCATATCATACTCACCCTTGCAGACGAGCAACCCCAACAATCTCATCCACATCTCTCCTCTTCCCTCTCTTCCACTATCCTGTGGTCTCTGGAATGCCAGATCAGTCTGCAACAAATTGATCTCTTTATCTCTAGATCCTTCAACCTGCTTGCCATCACTGAAACCTGGCTATCCCCTGAGGACACTACCTCTCCAGCTGCGCTCTCTTTCGGGGGGTTGTCCTTCTCCCACACACCCAGACCTGGGGACCGGCAAGGTGGTGGCGTCGGCATACTTCTCTCCTCCTGCTGCTCTTTTCGGGTTATTCCCCCTGAACCCTCCCACTCCTTTTCCTCCTTTGAGGTACACTCTATTTGCCTATTCCACCCAGTCCACCTTTGTGTTGCTGTTATCTACCGTCCTCCTGGTCCTGTATCCCAATTTCTTGATCACTTTGCCACCTGGCTCCCTCACTTTCTCTCCACTGACCTTCCCTCCCTGATCTTGGGGGATTTTAATATCCCTATAGACAATCCCTCAGACCCTGCTGCCTCCAAACTTCTCTCCCTCTCCTCCTCCCTTGGTCTCTCTCAATGGACCTCCTCTCCCTCCCACCGCAGTGGCCACTCCCTAGATCTGTTTTTTTCACACCTCGGTACTGTCTCTGACCTCATTAATTCACCTTTTCCTCTCTCGGACCACCATCTCCTCTCTTATAGCATCTCTCCACCCCTCTCATCATCCCCATCGGTTACTCTCACCAGGCTTAATTTTGACACAGTTGATCCTACCACTTTCTCCTCCTCCCTGGGCTCGCTCCTCTCCCCCCATCACCACTCTTTCTTGCCCCGATAGGGCTGTCTCCTTCTACAATCTCACTCTTACCGCTGCACTAAACTCTGTCACCCAGGCTGTCACCGTCAAGCTTCGTCGGTCCCTGCCACAACTAAACCTACCCGCTATCTTCAAAAATGCTCCCGCAGTGCAGAACGGCTTTGGAGGAAGTCACACACTCATGCTGACTTCCTCCACTTCAAGTTCAAGCTTGCCTCTTATAGTTTGGCCCTTTCCCTCTCTAAACAATCTTTCTTCAAAGCTCTCATTTCTTCCCAATCCTCCAACCCCCGTCAGCTTTTTGCCACCTTCAACTCCCTCCTCTCCCCTCCCTCTCTCCCACTCCCCTCCACGCTCTCTGCTGTCGACTTTGCTACCCACTTCACCTCCAAGATTGAGTCTATACGTCATGACATCTCCCAGCAGTCCCTTCTTACCCCACCCTCTCCCCCCTCCATGCCCATTCTGTCCCCCTTCTCACCCTCCTCTTCTGCTGCTATCTCCTTTCTCCCCTCCACTCCAGCTAGCTCACCCTCCTTCTCTTCCTTCACTCCGGTATCTGCAGATGAAGTCCAAACCCTTCTCTCTTCCTCTCCCCCCTCCACTTGCACACAGGACCCAATCCCCTCCCACCTCCTCCGCTCCCTCTCTCCTGAAGCCTGCTCCCACCTTGCACACCTCCTTAACCTCTCCCTCTCTCTAGAATCTTCCCCTCCTCTTTTAAACATGCTCTTGTCTCCCCCATACTCAAGAAACCGTCCCTTGATCCCGCCTCTCTCTCTAATTACAGCCCTATTTCGCTTCTTCCTTTTGCCTCCAAACTCCTTGAATGGGTTGTCTACAACCGTCTTACCTCCTTTCTTTCCTCTCACTCACTACTTGACACGCTCCAATATGGTTTTCGCCCCCTCCACTCCACTGAAACTGCCCTCACTAAGGTCACTAATGACCTTCTCCTCGCTAAATCCAATAGACACTACTCCCTTCTAATCCTCCTTGACCTCTCTCCTGCCTTCGATACCGTTGACCACGCACTACTTTTGCAAACTCTCAAATCTTTAGGCCTATGTAACACTGTCCTGTCCTGGTTTTCCTCTTACCTCACCAACCGCTCCTTCTCAGTCTCTACTCATGTTTCTACCCCCTCTTCCCCTACCCGTTGGCGTTCCTCACGGCTCCGTTCTTGGCCCCCTGCTTTTCTCCCTCTACACTTCCTCCCTTGGTGTCCTCATCCACTCCTTTGGCCTCCAGTACCACCTCTATGCTGATGATACCCAAATCTATCTTTCATCCCCTGACCTCTCCCCTTCCCTTCTGTCTCGTGTCTCCTTCTGTCTCTCGGCCTTCTCATCTTGGATGTCCCAACGCTTCCTTAAACTCAATATTTCCAAGACAGAGTTTATAGTCTTCCCCCCCTGCCAGGACTCTCCTACCTCCCCCCCTCTCTATTTCTGTTAATAACACTACCCTCGTTTCTGTCCCCCAAGTCCGATGCCTTGGGGTCATCCTTGATTCTTCCCTCTCATTTAAGCCTCACATTCTGTCCCTCTCTAAATCCTGTTTCTTCTACCTTTGGAATATATCTAAGATACCTCCCTCTCTCACCACGGAAGCCACGAAAACCCTTGTTCACTTGCTTATTATCTCTCGCCTTGACTACTGTAACCTTCTTCTCTCTGGCCTACCTGATTCTCACCTTGACCCTCTTAAGTCTATCCTCAATGCTGCTGCCCGCCTAATTTTTTTCTCCCGCCGCTCTATCTCTGCGGTCTCTCTCCAACAGTCACTACATTGGCTCCCCTGACCCTACAGAATTAAACTTAAACTCCTTACCCTCACCTTTCAAGCTCTTAGCAGTCTTCCCCTCCCTACATCTCCAATCTCATCTCTACCTACACTCCTACCCGCCCCCTCCGCTCTTCCTCTGACCGCCGCCTCACTGCTTCACTGATCACCTCCTCTCACTCTCGTCTTCAGGACTTTGCCTGGGCTGCTCCCCTGCTGTGGAACGATCTTCCACATTCCATCAGGTTAGCATCTACTCTCAGAGGCTTCAAGCGTGCCGTTAAGATTCATTTCTTTATTCAAGACTATCAGTCCTCCTAACTTTCTTGTCCTGGCTCTCTCCCCTAGTTAGTACCACCCTTTATGTGTCTCCCCCTCCCTTTAGGTTGTTAGTACTCATGAGCAGGGCCCTCTTTCCTTGTGTGCTCCTTCTACTTTTCCTTCACCCTCTATACCTCTTGGCCTGCTTTGCTAGCCATGTTTTCCCTGTTTTATTAATCTTCAGCCTTCTTCTTGCTGATTTCTACTATCCATTTCACTATCCATTTCACTATCCATTTCACTATCTGTCAGATATAATCTGATTTGCTTTACCCTGTCACCTGTGTTTGTATATATTTGTGTATCATGTTGTGTCTTGGTTCTGTTTTCTGTGTATGTAATGTACGGCGCTGCGGACCCTTTGTGGCGCCTTATAAGTCAAAGATAATAATAATAATAGCGCTGTATTCTGGTTAGGTTTTTGTGGTTTTTCAGGAGGGAGGGAGAGGACAATAGTGGCAGCTGCTTCTTTTATGTGTAACTTGTGCAGTTCTCTTCTCCATGGAGTCAGACCTTCATAACATTATAGGAGCAATTATTTCAGCTTATGATTCTTAATGTTTTTCCTTTTTTGTAGACTCACTGTAAAATACTTCATCTGTGGAACTTCTGTTGTGAGATCACAGAAAATATTCATCAGGTTTAACCCTTATTGAATACTGAGGACACATTATTACATTTTATACTTGAGTTAAAATTTAATTTTAATAGCATGCATATAGAAAACATTAACGGTAATTGTTTCTTTAAATTATATATTGTTTAAAACAATTATTGATTTGCACCAGACAATAAAGCAAAACATTACTTTCTATTGCAAAGTAATGAATACTTTTATGAATAAGGTTTCTCTAACAAATGTCTTTTACTGTTCATTTCAGGTCTCAGTAGAATATTGTAGCATTTAGGAAAGAATATACAGCATAATATTCCAATACCAGAAGCCAAAATGGCAAAAATCTCTACAGTGACCATGTGCTTCCCATTACTGCTCAGATAGGCAGGTATGGCACAGACCCAAACACTGCAGAACACCAACATGCTGAACGTGATGTATTTGGCCTCATTAAAGATGTCAGGTAATGTCCTCACCATGAAAGCTAGACCAAAACTCACAGCTGCCAGGAACCCCATGTAACCCAACATGACATAAAAGGCAAGGACAGAACCCTCATTACACTGAATGATGATCATCCCAGGGTAAGAATCAAACTTTTGAAAAGGAGGAGAAACTGACAACCAAATAGCACTGATGAGAACTTGAACAGATGAACAGATCAACACAACAGAATTTGGCAGTTTAATACCCAGCCATTTTCTCCAATAGCTTCCAGGTCTGGTGGCTTTGAAAGCGATGTAAACCATGATTGTCTTGGCCAGGATAGAAGATAAAGCAACAGAGAAAATTATTCCAAATGAAATTTGCCGTAACATGCAGGTGATATCCACTGGACGACCGATGAACAGAAAGACACAGAGTAAACTCAGCTGGAGGGAGATGAGAAGAATGAAGCTAAGGTTTCTATTATTGGCTTTTACTATGGGAGTGTCCCGGAATGAAACAAATATTCTGATTATATAGACAGTCAAGATAAAAAATAGCACAGATATTGCAGAAAAAACTATAGCAATTGTGTCCGTCTTGTATGATAGAAATTCTGTTATCCTGGGGACACATGCGGCTTTCTTCTCATTGGGCCATTCATCATCAGGACATTTATTGCAGCTTTCACTATCTAAAAAATGAATAAAGCAAAAATGTGTTCTGTTAAAACATAATACTCCCACGTTGTCTCATTTATTTCTATTATTGATTTACAAGTGCCTCCCACCCCTGAAGTGGAAGGAAAAAGCTAAATACAGCCAGCACATGCACATAGGAACACAGCTCCACAGACACTAAAAGAGGGATCCTAACTGTAAGTTTCTTATTGTATCTAAATTTGCTTCTCTGGAAAACTGCAAACACCAAGACATCTTTATTCTGGGGCAGCACGGTGGCATAGTGGTTAGCACTGGGGTCATGAGTTCAATTCCCAACCATGACCTTATCTGTAAGAAGTTTGTATGTTCTCCTTGTGTTTGCGTGGGTTTCCTCCAGGTGCTCCGGTTTCCTCCCACACTCCAAAAACATACTGGTAGGTTAATTGGCTGCTAACAAATTGACCCTAGTCTGTCTGTCTGTCTGTCTGTCTGTCTGTATCTGTGTGTGTGTGCATGTGTGTATGTTAGGAAATTTAGACTGGTAGCCCCAATGGGGCAGGGACTGATGTGAGTGAGTTCTCTGTACAGCGCTGCGGAATTAGTGGCGCTATATAAATAAATGGTGATGATGATTCTGTATTTATCCTAATACTAAGGGTTCTATACTGCTATAATAACACTACATTGAAAACCTCAAACAAAAACAACTATTACACTTTTAGACTTAGTTAAAGCTGAACATATATGTACAATGTGACCATATTGATGAATGGATGTATACAAAACTCAAGCCACTACAGCAATGAGTGACATAATAGGGCACAACAACTAGCAATTACATGATGAGCAAACAGAAATAAGTTTCATAGTACATGGGGACTGAGCAGTTATCATACTAGTATAAAGCAACCATGGGTGCAACAATCAGGGCAAGAGATGATGAATAAGACAAGGCAGGAAAAGATTAACATAGGTGTAACAATAGCTATGATAGGGAAGAGAGGAAAACACAAGGTAAGAGGGCCCTGATCATGATCGCTTACAGTCTAGATAGAAGGGGCAGACACAAAATGGGTGATAAAGAGTGGGTGAGTAAGCGTGAGAGGGCAGCAGGGGATGTGTTAGGATGAGGGCTGGCAGGCTTTGATGAAAAGATGAGTTTTTAAGGTGTGTTAAAAGTCTTGGATACTAGTGGATAGTCTGATTGGTGTGGGAGTGAGTTGCAAATTTTGAAGAGCAACACGAGAAAGAGGTTACATTGATCTAGAGATGGTCACTGACCCCCGTGTTTGGTTTTGGATTCGGTTTTGGATCTGGATTACCGTCGTGTTTTGGTTTTGGTTTTGCAAAACCGCCATTGCGTGTTTTGGTTTTGTTTGGTTTTGTTTGAAAATCAATGTTTTTGGGCCTAAAATAACCCAATTTAGTGCTCCAACTGTTTTAGAGATAAGTAATCTAATTGTTGAGGTAATAAATCATCAAAAAAACAGTTTAATTCTTCGTTGGTAGACCTTCATTTATTCTACACACAAAACAGATTGTCTTCCTCTCCATCTATGCATATTGGCAATGCAGCCATCGTCTTTGGATGTATATTACACCCTACACTTATAGTTAAATATGTAAAGAAATGGAAAAAGGCAGTTTGCTTTCTGCCTCTATAGGCCCCCTCCACTTGTCAAAAATACAAAAAAATTCAGCCGTTATAGACTGTATAATATTAATTGACATGGAGAAAGCCAGTTTGGTTTCTGTATCTCTAGGCCCCCCTCCACTTGTATAAAATACCAAAAAATCCAGCCGTTATAGACTGTACAATATTATGAGAAATGGACAAAGTCAGTTTGGGGTCACTCTGTCTATGACACCCTACCCTTAAGGATAAATTTCTTGACCTGCCTCTGGGATGACGATTCACCCCCAGCAGCAGCAACAGCAGCAGCAGTGGGACTAACGCTTTCTTCAGAGGAATCAATAATAGTGCAGGAGTCATCCAGCCTTAAGTGGGATGCCGGGCTAACTCCGAGCGCTACTGAGGACATTGATGAGGATGGTGTGGTGGGTGTATTTTGTAGCCGTCGGGATGTCGGTGAGCGGAGGGTCCTAGCTGATGATGGAGTGCTTGTATTTTTTTGGGAAGAACTTTCAGCTTTTCCCAACACTTTGCCATGAACTCTCGTTAAATGGCGTAACATAGACGAGGTTCCAAGATGGTTAAGGTCCCTCCCTCGACTGACGGTGGCTTCACATACACTACAAATGGCTATACAATTGTTGTCTGGATTTGGGTAGAAATAATTCCACACATAAGAAGTGGATTTTTTTGTTCTATGCCCAGGCATGACAATGGCCTTTTTCTTGTCACGTGCCAGAACTGCTGCCACTGGTGCAGGACTTACACAAACAACCTCATCCTCATCAACATCCTCATTAGCGCCCTCGTCGCCTACACAAATTTCCCCCTCATCCTCTTCTAATTCCAAAGTGGCATCCTCAATTTGAGTATCACCGGCTACACTCGGGCTATTAAGGCACACATCAGCAGAATGCTCACGATTAGACATCCCACTGTTGGATGGACTCTCCACAGGGATTGTTGTCATTTGTGAATCAGAGCAAACATTCTCCTCTAATGCCTCACTGTTATCTTGCAGCTCGGCTTTGACGCGTAACAGTAGTTGTGCACCAATTGTAGGCTGGGTAACTTTTTGGGATCTGCCACTAATAGCCAAAGGTGAAGGCCTCATTCTATCTTTGCCACTGCGTGTGTAGAATGGCATGCTTGCAAAATTTTTTTTATCGTCACTTAACTTTTGCTCATTTACATTTCTTTTACGCTTCAATACAGTAAATTTTTTTGGGGTTTTTGTTTTTTGCACTATTTTGGAAACACTCTATTGTTTGACATCGCCTTGGCCAGATGACATACTGGGAACACTAACATCAGGACTGGTGACAGAACCTGGTTGCTCATTCTGATCATATGTGGACTGCTTTGAATCCATTCTGAGCGCAAACCACTGGGGAGGGCTAAAAATTATTTGGTAGATACTGCTGACAGATATGACTTTTGACAGCCAGAAATATTAGTGCACAATTAGGGAGGACACCCCAAAAGCACTGAGGAGTGCTAAAAATTATTTAGTAGATACTGCTGACAGATATGACTTTTGACAGCCAGAAATATTAATGCACAATTAGGGAGGACACCCCAAAAGCACTGAGGAGTGCTAAAAATTATTTAGTAGATACTGCTGACAGATATGACTTTTGACAGCCAGAAATATTAATGCACAATTAGGGAGGACACCCCAAAAGCACTGAGGAGTGCTAAAAATTAGTTAGTAGATACTGCTGACAGATATGACTTTTGACAGCCAGAAATATTTATGCACAATTATGAGGGACACCCCAAAATCGCTGGGGAGTGCCAAATATTAAGAAAAAATAATAAACCTCTATCCTCCCCTCTGCATTAGTGATTTTGGTTAGAGCAATTGCAAGAACAATATTGTATTCTCTGTCCCTGCTCTAATCAGCCTATGACTACACCCTGCTCTCTCCCTCTGTCAAATGGCGATGGATTTCTGTGGAGGCGTGTATTTATAAAGTTGAAGTATCGCGAGAACCGAGCCCCGAGATCCGACGACGTCACGATGACGTTCGGTCTCGATTTGGATTCGGAACGGGCGGGAGAGTACCGAGCTGCTCAGCTCGGTACTCGGATACCCAAAGTTCGGGTGGGTTCGGTTCTCGGAGAACCAGACCCGCCCATCTCTACATTGATCAAGATTACAAGGGAGTGAAAAAGAGATTTGATGGAATTTATTATATTGATTATATATATATTCCAGGGGTGGAGGTGGCAGGATTTTGAGAGGGACTAAATGTGAGATTTGAAGGAGAGGATTACATCTAGGTAGGGTAGAAAAGAAATTAGTGTTATCAACGGAAAGAAGGGGGGTAGAGAAGCCTTGAAGGGGGGTAGAGTGTAGACAATTGTTACAGTCTTGGACATATGAGTTTAAGAAAACTCTGGAACGTCCCAGATGAGATGGCCGAGAGCCAGCAGGAAACATTATACATAAGGAGGTTAAGGGATGAAAGATAGATTTGGCTGTCATCATCATATAAGTGGTAGTGGATGCAAAATGAGCTGATAAGTTCGCCAAAGAAGGAGATGTTGAGGGAGAAGAGCTGGGAGCCAATAATGGAAATTTGGTAAACTTCAACAGGTAAAGAAAGAGTGTGGAAGTCGAAACATGTGTAGAGATTGATAGGGAACAGTTGGTGATATAATAAGAAAACCAGGAGAGGACTGCATTACAGAGACCTATCGATTGGAGTCTTTGCAAAAGGATGGAGTAGTAAACCGTATCAAAGGCAACAGAGAGGTCAAGATGTATAAAAGTTGTCCCTTACACTTAGCAAGGAGAAGGTAGTGACCTTAGTGATGGAATTTTTGGTAGAGTGGAGGGAGCAAAATTCAGATTGGAGTGAGTCAAGAAGGGAGTGAAATGAGAGAAAGGAGGTGAGATGGTTGTACATATCCCATTCAAGAAGTTTGGATACAAAATGAAGAAGGAATATAGGGTTGTCATTTTTGAAGGAGGAAGGCTCAAGTGATGTATTTTGAGAAAGTTGAGAGAAGAGCATGTTTAAGGGAGGAGGGGAAGGTACCTGAAAGGAGAATTAGGTTGAATAAGTGGGCAAGGTGAGAGCAGGCCTCAAGAGAGAGGGAGGAGAGGAGATTAGAGCTGATGTGGTCAAGTGGGCAAGTGGAGGAGGGAGTGGGTGATAGAAGACTGTAGAACTTAATCAGATATCAGAGTGAAGGAAAAGAAGGTGGGCTGCTTTGCAAGCAGGGTGATAGTCTAGAGCAGGGATAGAGATAATCCAAAGAGGAGGCTGGGAGAGGGGATAAGGTGGGTAGGTAAGGGAAAAGTGTAGACTGAGAGGGGACTCATGTTGTGACGTATGTACTCAGTTTTGGAGGTGTAGTGTGTAGAAAAGTTGATGGCAGAGAGTGAGGAGGAGAGTGGGAGAGGGGAAAGCAGGGAGTTGAAGGTGGCAAAGAAGCCTTGGTGGTTGGAGGGTTGAGAGGAAATGTGAGATTTGAAGGACTGTGACTGTTTAGTGAATGATAGGGGAGAAATGTAACAGGAGAGAATGAACTTGAAGTGAAGGAAGAAGCATGAATGTGTGATTTCCTTCAGAGCTGTTCCATGATTATGAAGAGAGTGGGTCAGTTTGGAGTGCCAATATTGAGGAGGGTACTGGTAAAGTTATTGACAGTCTGGCTGACAGAGTGAAGTGCAGTGGTAAGGGGGTGGTGGGTGGGGGAGGGGATAAGACAAGAAAGGAGGTAAACTTGGTAGGATCAATGATGTCCAGGTTACACCTGGAGAGAGTAACTTTAGGAGATGGGGAAGGTGAGAAGGGTGGAGAGATTTTTAAAGATTGGAGATGGTGGTCAAAGAGAGGGAATGGTGAATTGTTAAATCAGAGACTGTTCAGAGGTGAAAAAGTCCAGATCAACAGCCTTTGATCAAGTATCAAATTAACTCCAGCGACTCTTCATACTACATGTCTACTCCAATGTCAGCTGTGGCACACTAAAGTAACACAAAATCTTTAAAAACTTTCCCATAAAGCAGAACATTACTGGTGTAAATTTTGTACCTCTAATGATTTCTTTACATATACTTCTGTCTATCACTCCTATCGCAATGCTCTGGACACTGCAAAACAAACATTCTTCCAATTTCTCATCTATGCTCAGGTGTCACACGCCGGGCGATCAGACGCCCTTGCCTCGCAGGAACTTCTAACCACCTTGGACGCTATGATTTTGTTATGTAATCGTGTGAACCTCCACTTTTTTGAAAGATCTTCCGAGAGAGATAGTTCCCGGTGCCATGCGGTCAAGTTAGCTTCTTGCTTTCTTCATCCAGTGTTGGAGGATGAGCCCATGCAAATAGGACGTTCTCGTCTGACTCCGGAAGAACGTGACAGGAGACTCAATAATAAATTGTGCTTGTACTGCGTGGATCCTGGTCATCTGCTGAATGTCTGTCCCAAAGATCAGGAAATGCCAAGCCCTAACCTGCTCCAGAGAGTTCAGATGAGGCCTCTCTAAAACCTCTCCCACTCTTGAAAATCCTAAAATCTGCTCCTTTTCTGTCATTCTCTATAGCCTTAGGGTACCATTCACATCTATGCTCTCTTAGATTCAGAAGCAGCTGTGAATTTTATTTCACTTACTTTACTTTACTTCAGGTTCCTGTTTCTATTATCACCATCGATTGGTTGCCCGAACAATATCATTCATTCTTGGACGTCTTTGATAAAATCCGTTCGAAGCATTTGCCCCTTCATTGATCATGGGACTGTCCCACTGAACTTCAGCCAGGGAAGACTCCTTCCAGAGGCCGGGTATACCCCCTGTTTTTACCTGGGACTCGGTCCATGTCTGAATACATTAAAGAAAATCTTCAATGAGGCTTCATCAGACCTTCTTCCTTGCCCCGGAGCGGGGTTCTTCTTTGTGAAGAAGAAAGACGGCTCCTTGATGCCGTGTATTGACTATCGGGGTCTCAATGCCATAACCATCAAAAACCGCTTGACCGTATCAAAGGAGCCAAAGTCTTCACCAAATTAGATCTTCGTGGAGACTATAAAGTCATTAGAATAAAAGCAGGGGATGAATGGAAGATGGCGTTTAATACATGCGATGGTCATTACTAATACCTTGTAATGCCGTTCAGTCTGTGCAATGCACTGGCAGTTTTTCAGAGTTTTTTCAATGAAATATTCCTTCTCTATGTATGTGTGGTCGTGTACCTTGATGATATTTTGATCTTCTCCAAAGATATTTCCTTTCACCACCTCCATGTGGCAGAATTTCATTCCAGGTTACGCCTAAACCAACTCTTTTGTAAACTTGATAAGTGATCTTTCGAATTTCATCAAAGACCTTTCCAGGTTACATCGTGTCTGGATCTTTATTGTGAATGGATCCTGATAACATTAGATCAATTCTGGAGTGGCCGCTACCATTAGTCCTCAAGCCTATTCAACGGTTCCTTGGATTCGCCAATTATTACAGGCATTTCATCAAAGATTATTTCATTATTGTGGCTCCTATCGTTGCTCTTACCTGGAAAGGTTCTAATCCCAAATCTTGATCTACAGACGCCTTGGAGGCCTTTGAGTTCCTTAAGAACGCCTTCATGTCTGCACCTGTCCTCAGACAACCTGACACCTCATTAACGTTCTTCCTGGAGATTGATGCCTCTAATGTGGACATAGAAGCAGTCTTTTCGAAGAAGTCACCTTGAGGGCAGTTTCATCTTTGTGTTTTTCTCTGTAGGAAATTTCTTCCTGCGCAGAAGAACTATGCCATTGGAAACAAGGAATTACTCGCCATGAAGGCAGCTCTTATCGAATGGCGTTATCTTCTGGAGGGTGCTCAACACCCAGTTATCATTTTTACTGACCATAAAAACCTTCTATACCTCCAATCAGCACAATGTCTGAATCCCAGACAAGCACAGTGGTCACTCTTCTTTTCTCGTTTTGACCTTCGCATAACCTTCAAACCAGGGGAGAAGAACAAGAGGGCTGATCTTGTGCATTTTCTTTGGACATTTTTTCGGAGGATACTCGTTTTTGTCCCATCCTGGACCCCAAATGTCTCATATCCTCCACAGTGCTCAAATCTCCAACCCCTCCACCTGGGAAGACTTTTGTTTTCCTCTGGTCTCAGCAAAAAGCTCCTGAGTCATTTCCATTGTACTCATTTCTCTGGTCACACGGGGGTCTTTAAAACCATCAAATTGGTGTCAAAAGGCTACTGTTGACTAAGCCTACACTCTAATGTTAATAATTTTATTTCTCCTGTGGTATTTGCGCCTAACACAAGTCTGCTCACCGGGCTCCCTCCGGTCAGCTACTTCCGTTACTCATTCCACAGGAACCATATCAGTATGGACTTTATTACAGACCTTCCACCCAGCAAGAAATATACCACTATAAGAGTTGTAGTGGATCGGTTTTCTAAAATGACCCATTTCATCCCACTGGCTGGTCTTCCCTCCTCTCCGGTTTTGGCATCTCATTTTGTTAAGTAGATGTTTCGTCTGCATGGCTGTCCCGCCGATATAGTCTCAGACCAGTGCATCCAGTTTGTGTCTAAGTTCTGGCGATCTCTCTGCAAACTGTTGGGAATTAAATAAAAAAATTTCTCTTCATACCACCCCCAATCCAACAGGCAGACCAAATGGGTGAGCCAGGATTTAGAGACCTCAGGATGTTTTCTTCGGCCAACCAAGACAACTGGGTTGACCTCCTACCCTGGGCCGAATTTGCCCATAATAATGCTTTTCATGAATCTATCACTACTTCAGCCTTTTTTGTGGTCTATGTATATCATCCTTCTCTTCCAAAATTTGCATCCCTCCCTCCCAGGTTCCTGCTTAAGAAATCTTCCATTCGCTACAAACAGTTGGCAAATAAGAAACGACAGATATTTCCTGTCTTTAAAGTCGCAGATAGGGTGTGGCTATCCACCCAAAATATACGTTTCAAGGTTCCATGTATGAAACTGGCTCTGCGGTTCATTGGTCCTGTCTGTTTTAAATTGTAGTTGCCTGCCTCTCTTCGTATTTCTAAATCCTTCCATGTTTCTCTGCTGAAACTTTTGATTATTAATCTTTTTTCATCTGTATCATGCTACACGGATGATAGAATTCATCATTAAGAGGAGTTTGAACTCAGGCAAATCTTGGACTCCAAGTACTATAAGGGTGGTCTAAAGTATCTGGTGCACTGGAAGGGCTTCCGCCCTGAGGGACGCTCCTGGGTGTGTGCCTCCGACATTCACGCAACTTTATTTTTGGAAAAATTTCATGAGAAGTTTCCCATGAAGCCTAGCAGTAGACGTGCTGTGTCCACCTTTAAAGGGGGGTATTGTCACACACCGGGTGATCGGGCTGCACACCCCATCCCCAGCGCTCTTACCTGGTAATGCCAACAGCTCCCTCCGTCCCGGCCACCACCATCTTCATTTCCGGTCTACGCATGCCTATTACCACCCGTTAAACAATCCGAGCAGGACAATAGCCCTCTGACAAACATTGCTGTGTAACCGGTTCATACAGCATACTAATCCCTTTTTGTTTATTTCATTTTTTGTTTTTAGCTTTGCAATCTGATTGTACTGAAATACAATATATAGACTTATCCCTATGTATCCAACTCCCATTGTCCCATAGATTATAAACCTGAGAGCAGGGCTGTCTCACCTCTGTGTCTGTTTTACCCAGTTTGCTGATTACTGTGTTCGTCCCAATTGTAAATAGCTACAGAATATGTTGGCGTTATATAAATAAATGATGATGATGATGAGTGGCCACTGTGGTGGGAGGGCGGGAAGGTCCATTGAGAGAGATAAAGGAAATAGGAGAGGGAGATCATTTTGAATGCAGCAAGGTCAGTAATATTCTCTATAAGGGTATTAAAGTTCCCCAAGATAAGGGAAGGAAAGAGGATTGTAGATAACTGTCACATGAAGGTGGGCTGGGTGGAAGAGGAGGATGAAATGTACCTTGAAGGAGGAGAAAGAGAGGTCAGTGTGTACAGGAGAAGGACAAGTCACTGAAAGAGAGATCAGGGGGTGTAATCAGGGGATAGTCAGGTTTTAATTATTGCATATCAAAATATTACAAGTGAAAGAGCAACACAATTATAGGTTCCAAATAGGGCAGTGACATAACATGGCAATGGTAAAAATATAGTAACCTGTATAAGAAAGAGAAGAAATGTAACTATGATTAAATATTCATTCCATTTGCATTCTATTTCAAATCACTTTATGATAGGTCATGAAAGCAACCCCATTGGTCTGTCACTAGCAGAGTTGAACAGTTCAATGTAAACAAATCAGGGGGTGATAGGCATAAAAAAGTATGTATGAGAGAATCATTTGGATATATACTTTGGGAACACGACGCCCGTGGAATTAAATGATGTGCTTAATATAAATAAGCTTAAAAAATCTCCAATTTTCTATGGGCTACACTTTTAATATGGTTTTGTACCTGTTTATATTGGGTAAATTAATGTACATCTGCCCTGTTATTTCTGGATTTTCCTATTTATATTATGTGTATACTACAAAATATCCAAAATAACTATAGTCTGTTGAAATGTAAATATATATTACTGTTAAAAATGGAGTCTCATCAATCTGCTAGTTCTCTTGTGATAACTGGGGTTAATGGTAGATGAATAGTAGTCTGATTGGCTGTCACAGAAATAAATACTCCATCTTCTCCTACTCTAATTACCTCTGATGAATCCATATTATATGGGGAAATTTGTAAGCTGATGCTGCTTGCTATATTTCTACCATGTTATGGTTCCTATGGTCTCCTATGTGCAGAGTTTGCTCTGCTAGATTGGGACACTGAACTGCATTTAAAGGATTCAGATCTTATTCATGTTCTATTATCTATTATAGACAGTAAGTTACAATTCATTCCCTTGATGTTGTTGGTTGCAGAACTATTTTAGTTACATGTTTGTAACAGTTGCAGCTTAGTTTATTTTACATCTATTCTAGTGTGTATCTTTTTATCTATGAGTTAGATTATTTTACATTTACGTCTCTGCTGTAGGGGAGTTGCATCAAGATACATGTCCTCATCATCACCACTTGAAACAATTTCAGAGGCACTTTCTGAAAATTGATTATCTAACACACATTACTTTGTACTGTATACAACTGATGCGTATTTGACACAAATTGGATTTTTCTTGAAGTATATAATAATTGGTTGAAGAATCATCAGTGACCATTTCCATTCCCAAGTTACCACAGACACGATCACTGCTTGTTATTGTATAATGTACCTGGCAATGTGGGGGTTTCCTTCTGTTTTGCTTGTAATTGTACTGTTGTTATTTGCTATAATAACCTTTAATGTATGTCTGACACTCTATCACAGTAATATGTTTTCTTATTTGGAAAAATGTAATATAGCAAATATGTATAAACATTCATAGAGCACGGGTATAGTTTTAATAGATAGATCTGTACACAGTAAGTATATAAGAGGAATGGAAAATGCATCATACGCATAACATAACATAACATTACACTTGAGTAGATCACACTGTAATATTCTAGTGATATATCATAAGCTGAACAGAAATCTACACGTAGGTGATTCGCTTCATTCAGTTCAATGTCATTTAATTGTCAGATTCAGTATGTTTGGTATATTGATGATGTATTTAACATTGAATATTACAGAATATTACAGAACTATGAATTGCCAAATTAAATGAATCGATCTTCTTTACTTCTCTCTACAATGGACATAGTGCAGCAGGCAGGTAACTTACATTTTCCAATAAAATATAAGATATTTACCAGATGTATTAGATATTTCTCCTTCTGAACATGGAATACAGTCATAGCAGCAAATGGGAGATCCTTTCCTTATTGCTCGTCTGCTTCCCGGAAGACAGATTGCAGAACACAAACCTTGTGGAGCCTAGGAATTACAAACATTAAATTGTCATTGCAATCCTGCTTTCCAAGTATGTTATTGTTTTACTTGTAATTTAAATGTGTACTCTGTTCGAGCCTAATAAATACATTATTTTAACTATAATCAAATTATCGTGTTATTGTAGCAGTTTTATAACGTGATCCTTCTTTATAATTCAAGATTAGAGCACAGGAGAGAACTGGTGCATTACTGAGGATGGTGATATATAAAGGGTAATCTATAACAGCACTGATACATTTTGATGAGATTTTGTGTAGATATTACCTGGTAAATGTGACATTATAAAGGGTGCATTATAAGCAGAGAACACAATAGTATAGCTACTTCCTGTAACAATAATATGAGAGATACAACAAATGCTATCCCTGCCTAGTAAAAAAAAACATTGCAAAACAACATCTAGACTAGCTGTACATTAAAAAGCGTCACTTAAACCTACTTAGAAAAACATCAAGGCATTTTATAATTTTTCTGCTGATAGTTATGTGTCTGACAGAGAGAACAGAAGAATGCAGTGCACTTTTAACTGTGCTGTGACAATATAATAGAGATCATTTTATTAAATAGACAAAATAGACATTTTCCCCAGGCAAAGAATCTTTCTTGCATAAAGTATACCCACAAATATGATAATCCTTCCACACAAGTGTACTAAACTGTAGTTTGAGATTATCGTTATATGTTGAGGACCCATTAATGTGATTTTTGTCTGCCAATCAATGTCTTAATAAAATCCAGATGCAGACTGCTATAAACTGATATTGGCAGAACCTTTTGGTGTCTGCAAGGTATCAAAAGTGCTGGATAGGAATGTTATTCCGTACAGCGTTAAACTTAATTGAGTTATTGATTTACTTTAGAACAGTAACAGCAGTGATGCACATGTACACAGGATTAATGGCTGCAGCAGTTGTAACAGTTGTAGAATGCAATTTGGGTCATAAGGACATACATTGGGATCATAGGGTCATACAGCAGTAGGATGCTGATGTCATTAATCACCGCCCCGTGCACCAGTATTTCTCTAGAGGACCAACAGAGAGAATGTAAGAGAGGCGACAGCACATGGTTACATGTATAAAACATAACACTTTATCAAAATAAAGTTTTTCCTGTATCCAGAAAACATGGGGTTAATAAACAAAACAGGCAAACAGTGAAACATATCAACATTAATCAACCAGGCAGAATCCACTCTACATTTTAACAGGAGCATAGTCAGCAAGTGTGATATCAGTCCCTTCATTAATATATCCGCAGCACTATCCTCGCTTGGCCTATAACTCACACTGATAGACTTTTTCTCCAGTAACTCACGTATGAAGTGCTGTCTAATGGCAATATGTTTGCACCATCCATATATATTTGTACTAGAAGGCATATCAATCGCACCTTTGTTATCACACTCAATGTTCATGGTTTCACTCTAACAAAGAAGATTAAGTTCACACAAAATCTCCTTTATCCTTAAAGCTGATAGCTGCACCTGCCAAGACAAACATGTATCCTGTGTAGGATCGACATCTGATTCCAAGTCAGCATCACAGAAAGTCTTAAGTTGAATCTTTAGAATTTATAAATCCCAACTTTAAGGAACTTGTACACTTCAGGTATCTTAAGATTCTTTTTACTGCAATCCAGTGTTGCTTCCCAGGTTTGAATGCGGCTCACAGCATGTGAGATGTCGTGGCAAGTCTCAATACTTGCATACATTAAGCTCCCAACATCTTATTGTGTGGACCAGTATATGTGAGGGGGTCAGTATATATTGTGTGTGCGAGGGGGCCAGTGTATATTGTGTGTGTGTGTGAGGGGGCCAGTGTATATATATTGTGTGTGTGTGTGTGTGTGTGTGTGTGTGAGTGAGAAGGGGCCAGCGTATACATTGTGTGTGTGTGTGTGTGTGTGAGAGAGAGAGGACAATAGTATATATATATCGTGTGCATGTGTGTGTGAGAGAGAGATGGGGCCAGTATATTGTGTGTGTGTGTGTGTGAGGGGGTCAGTATATTGTGTGTGTGTATGTGTGTGTGAGGGGGTCAGTATATTGTGTGTGTGTGTGTGTGTGTGTGCGTGTGTGCATCCCACCGCTAAAAGCCAGTATTCCATCCAAATGTATAGCAGGAGCAGGAAAAGGAAATGACTGCAACCTGCCGGTGCTTTGTCCACCAAGCGGATAAACACAGTTGAATCCGTCTGCTGCAAAAGCGGGGACAGTGAAGCATGACAGAGCCCACTGGTAGTTCCGACTTTAGCCCAGAGAGCAGTGGAGATGAGTTATCCCCTGACACTTTGGAGGAGAGCGGTTCAGACACCAGCAGAGGTGCCCCGTTGCCCACCAGCCCAGCAGAGTGCAGGTACCCAGAGATGAGATATATGTATGACCATTCTCGACCTTTTTCTAACCGTAATTTAAACACAGAGAGTCGGAGAGACAACGCGGTGTCTGTCCAAACGCTATCCAGAAACAGTGATGGCTACAGGTCGCATAGCAATAAGCAGTACTGCATGTACTGCCTGCCCCTCTTAAAAATTGCCCAGCACATGGAGCATGTTCACCGCTATGAGAATGAAGTAGCCTGGTCCCTGAAATTCTCCAAGCACTCGAAAGCAAGGTGCATGCAAATGGCACATCTTCGCAAAAGGGGGAACTTTGCACACAATGCTGAGGTAATGAGGGCAGGCAATGGCGTTCTGGTCCCATGCAAACTTCCAGACAAACAGATGGACGTTGAAGATTTCATGCACTGTGTAGCCTGTCATGGCTTATTTGCAAGAAAATACCTGTGGTGACACATGAAGAGATGTAAGCTAAGCCAAAGGGGCAACAACCTTACACCTGGAAAGAAGAGTCCAGTCACTGTACATCTTTGCTCAGCCTGTTCCACCTGACATCAGTGATGACTTTTGGAAGCTCTAGAGTGACATGAGCCAGGATGAAGTCTTACTCGCAGTCAAAAATGATCGATGCACCAGGCCAGAAGTGTTACCCCTTTTGGAGAGGTTGGAAGACTTTACCGCCCCATCAAAGTTTCTGCATACAGACACTGTGAAGCTGGTAGCTGACTATGATGAGGAGACAGGTACATTTAAGATGCCCTCACTGGCACTGAAGATCGGGCATGGCCTGCAAAAGATAGCAAGCATTGTGGAGTGCCGAGCCATGATGGAGGTCTGCACTGCTGCGGTGGAAAAGACACAAAATTTCAAGTAGCTATATGAGGCGAGATGGATTGAGTTGATCTCATCGGCTGCCTTGAAAACTCTTAAGGAGTACAAATGGAACATGTCTTAGCTCTTACCTTTCACGGAAGAGGAGAAGCAGCAAGCCTACCGAAGTGGGCTATCCACCGAGTCTACGGTTAACCATTGGGCTCTACTTGCAAAAGTCACCCTTGCACAGGTGATCTTGTTCAATCGAAGAAGGGAAGGTGGAAGTTTCAAAAATGCTGCTGACTACCTTCTCCTCAAGAGATACTTCGGATCACCACAAAGATGTGTCCCTAGCGCTATCTGTCGCATTGAAATCCTGAGGAAAGCGAGGAAGAAAAGTACCCATCCTCTTGACACCAACCATGCAAGCTGCAATGGAACTTTTCGCAGAAAAACGTGACAAATGTGGAGTGGATAGTCAAAATGTCTACATACTCGTCATACCAGCTGCCTTGTCACACTTCAGAGGCTCCAATTGCATACAACTGTTTGCCCAAGAGTGTAAAGCCAAACATCCCCACATGCTGTCTTACACAGAGCTTCAAAAGCACATTGCCACTCTCTCGAAAGTTCTCAACCTAAATGACACAGAACTGGAATAGTTGGCAGACTTCCTTGGTCACGACATCAGGGTGCACCGGCAGTATTACTGCCTCCCAGAATGTACCCTCCAACCCTCCAGGATCAGCAAATTGTTAATGGCTCTCGAGAATGACAGACTGGCCAAATTCAAAGACAAGGATTTGGACGAGAAGCACATTGATCCGGAAGGTAAGTGGAAAATCTGTTGTCTGTTGTATGCTTTTGACATTTACCTCGGTCATTTACATATCTGTTTCTCTTCAGAATTGGTCCAGCTACACAGCGACATGTTGGATGATGAGCAATCCCCCGTGACAGAGGGACAAGTGGCCAAATGTTTAGTCGACACTTCTACATCAGAAGAGAGTTGGTCTATGGACCTGGCAACACAGGACCATGCCCAGCCATGGCTTCCACAGGTAGGTGTAGCACACAGTTTTGCTAGGCAGAAGAACTTTGCCTTCTCTGTATTTTGCGGAGCTAAATGGACCACTCTACTTCATTTCTGGTTGCAAAGAAGTGCAGAGGAAATCCTGGAACAGAGAGGAGGTCCAGGCTGTGGAGAAACACCTGATGAGGTTTATACAGATGGAAAGCGAGACTGTGTTGCGTGCCTCATGGCTGAACCATCCATACTGAAAGATCGGAACTGGTTGGGGGTGAAATTCTACATAAAGAACAACATAACAGCTTTAAAGAGGGATTTAACTTGTTGAAATGATGCAAAGTGGTTGAACAGGGCTGTAGCCTCCATGGCTAGGTGTAGGTGTAAGCGGGCATGCGGATGTCCTCAGACAGTCACTTTCCCCATCTAACAGTCCATGTCAGTACTTTATGCAAAGTCAAAATGTAAATCTCATGCGGTAAGTCTGGTGACAAACCGCTCCTATACATACCCCTATGATTGTTCTGTCGACAGGGCATTAGGAAAAGGGTGTCCCTATACGTCATGTTCCAGACATGGGTCCTCTTGATGCAATAAAAACAAATATGTGTGTGTGTGTTTGTGTTTGTGAGGGGGTCAGTATATTGTGTGTATGTGTGTGTGTGTGTGCGCGTGTGTGAGGGGGCCAGTATATTAATATAATTTGTGAGGGAAGGGGATCTTGATTTAATGGTGTAGTGAAGGTTGGGGGCTAATTATGGATGCTATTTTATTTCTGGGTGGAGGGGCAATTTATTAGTGGGGCCTATGAAGTTAGGATGGGGTGATTGGACCTTTAATTTAATGCTGGGGTGGTTTGAGAGCTATTAATTGAATGTGGGGCTGTTTGGGAAAAAGGAGGTCTATTTTTTAAATGTGATTATGAATTATTTAATGCCTGGGGTGGATGTGGGAAATGATTATATTTATTAAATTTAAATGCTATTTAATTTATTGCTGCGGCTGTTTGGAAGGATGAAAATAGGTTTGTTTATTAAATGGGAATACCATTTAATGTTGGGGGAAATAGGTCTATTTATTAAATGTGTATGCTATTAATTTAATGTCAGGACTAGTAGGAGGAAAGTAGATTTATTTATCAAATATGAATACTATTATTTTAATTTTGGGCTGGAGGGAAGTTTAATTATAAAATGTGGGTGTTATATTGATTTATCACTGAGGCTGGTTGGAGTTTTCTGAATTTCTAGCGTGATATTGTCACAATAAAAGTTTAATTCATCCCATACATATATAAAAAACATATTCCAACAATTAAAACCACGATAAAGTATATGGGAATACTCCTACCAGAAAGCCAGACCAAAAGTGCATGTCATGGATCCAATAACTGGAAATGTATTCAATCTCACTTCATGTCCATAGGTATGGTTTCAAAGATGTAACAAAGTGTATTCAAAACGTTTATAAGTCAATCTAAAGCCTCCATCGCGTTTCAACCGCTACAGCGGTCTTTCTCAATTAAACTTTTATTGTGACAATATCACGCTAGATCGATTTTTTTTTTGTTTCTATGGCAAAAATGTCCTTATTGGCCAAGTGAAGGAAAACAAACAGAAATAAGAGATCCAGTTGACTATCCATGTTTTTATATCCACTACCCTATCGGAAAGGAGAGGAAGGAGAGAAAGGTTGTTTCAAAGGCTTATGATCTAACAATCTCTGGTAGGAATCCATTTCTCACTTTTTTACCGAGGTGATGGTGAGGTGTGAGTCACATATCAAGAATATATTCGTTCCATAATCACCTAATTCTCAACATTAAAGAGGACTACAGATGACAAACTTTTTTCTTTTGATGAGCTACCAATGTATTAGTTTGATTATTTCAAACATGTTCTTTAGACCTTTGAGTATGATTTAGCGCTGAATATCTTATACTATTTAGAATTAGAAATTATTTACAGAAAGATAAAACTACATTAAAGGTATTTATGGTTCAGGTCGGAAGGTATGGTGTTTGGTCTTATATTAATCCACATTTTACCTGCAGTGATCCGGTATCATCAGAGAAGCGATCGCACGTCGTGGTTGCTAGCTATGATTAGTATAAGATTAATTATCATAAGTACTCTGTTAATGGGTTAGTTTGAACTATATTTTCGGTTGTTCCCTGAGGCAAGACACTTATGCAGCTGTTGGAGTGAGTTGCCTGCACCTTTAGAGAAGAATCGACTGAACTGACCGATGACCAGCATTCTACTGGAACATCATAAACCCTGAACCAATTACGAACTTTCTTAGTATTATCTTTGTGTACATTGGGAATTCATCACTGTTCTTTTCAAACCAAACTTTATATAAACTAGAAACTTGTACAGTAACAGCCTATTTGACTACAGACTTCAGGATTGATGAGCTGTTACTGGAATCAGTGCGCACCCGTATGTATCGGTTATACTTTGTGATATTTTTCTTTTGCTATTAAATCTCTTTGCGTTTTGAAACCATGATAATTGCATCGGACAATCTTTATTGGTGATGATTGAAACTGACATTACAACATTAACACTATCAGCTTCAGACACACTTTCTGCTACCTGTATATCCAGCATTACAAATTTTTGATGTGGTTCTTCCATCATCCCTCACGGTGGTGCTGCTTATGAAATAACACATCTCTGGATTTTATGAGATGTTTTTTGGTAATGTCTCAAAGCCTGTATCCTTTACTCTCCTGGCAATATGAAGCATTATACATTCAACTGACCTGGGATCCAGCTTCAGTCTTCGTTCTGGTGCTGTATGTCATATTTCAGTAATGCTTCAGCCTAAATTCAGAGGCCTTCTGCCCCATCTTGTGACACATGAAGCACTTGTACTTGGGATTTTTGGCATTGAAACCTTTAGTGGGCAAAGCAGAACCCTCAGCATTTGTCTCAACAGGAATGCATTCTTGGAACAGAAGCAGCTTAACACTCACAATTTCTGTTTGAGAGAGGAGACAGCATACAGCACACACTTCTCTCCAACAACTGAAACACCAGCAAGTGATCAGCTGCACAAAGACCTTTATGTTCCAAACGTTGCCCTTTTACCTCAACATTGTAAGTGGTTACGGTGAGCAACATACATTATTCCATCATAATAGCTCACATGCTAACCACCAAATGTTAACTGGGAGTATTTCAACCATCAGTACAATTAGTAAAAAATGCTAGGTAAATTATATTAAATAACTAAAATGATTATATATTGTAATGTAGAATTACCATAGTAATGTGCATAGCTATCTTAATATGTCCCTTTAAAGTATGGGAAGAACATACAATTGTCACAAAGATCGAGCTCTGGACAGAAACGAACTAGTGACCCCAGTAATGTTAGTCAGCAATAGTAACCAATTTGGGGTATATTTACTAAACTGAAGTATATATATATTAGAGATGGTCACTGACCCCCGTGTTTTGGTTTTGGATTCGGTTTTGGATCTGGATTACCGTCGTGTTTTGGTTTTGGTTTTGGTTTTGCAAAACCGCCATTGCGTGTTTTGGTTTTGGTTTTGGTTTTGTTTGGTTTTGTTTTGCTATTTTTTGGGAAAATCCATGTTTTTGGGCCTAAATTAACCCAATTTAGTGCTCCAACTGTTTTAGAGACAAGTAATCTAATTGTTGAGGTAATAAATCATCCAAAAAAACAGTTTAATTCTTCGTTGGTAGGCCTATTCTACACACAAAACAGATTGTCTTCCTCTCCATCTATGCATATTGGCAATGCAGCCATCGTCTTTGAATGTATATTACACCCTACACTTATAGTTAAATATGTAAAGAAATGGAAAAAGCCAGTTTGGTTTCTGTCTCTCAAGGCCCCCCTCCACTTGTATAAAATACCAAAAAATTCAGCCATTATAGACTGTACAATATTAATTGACATGGAGAAAGACAGTTTGGTTTCTGTCTCTCAAGGCCCCCCTCCACTTGTATAAAATACCAAAAAATTCTGCCATTATAGACTGTACAATATTAATTGACATGGAGAAAGCCAGTTTGGTTTCTGTCTCTCTAGGCCCCCCTCCACTTGTATAAAATACTAAAAAATTCAGCCATTATAGACTGTACAATATTAATTGACATGGAGAAAGACAGTTTGGGGTCACTCTGTCTCTCTAGGCCCCCCTCCACTTGTATAAAATACCAAAAAATTCAGCCATTATAGACTGTACAATATTAATTGACATGGAGAAAGCCAGTTTGGTTTCTGTCTCTCTAGGCCCCCCTCCACTTGTATAAAATACTAAAAAATTCAGCCATTATAGACTGTACAATATTAATTGACATGGAGAAAGACAGTTTGGGGTCACTCTGTCTCTCTAGGCCCCCCTCCACTTGTATAAAATACCAAAAAATTCAGCCATTATAGACTGTACAATATTAATTGACATGGAGAAAGCCAGTTTGGTTTCTGTCTCTCTAGGCCCCCCTCCACTTGTATAAAATACTAAAAAATTCAGCCATTATAGACTGTACAATATTAATTGACATGGAGAAAGACAGTTTGGGGTCACTCTGTCTCTCTAGGCCCCCCTCCACTTGTATAAAATACCAAAAAATTCAGCCATTATAGACTGTACAATATTAATTGACATGGAGAAAGCCAGTTTGGTTTCTGTCTCTCTAGGCCCCCCTCCACTTGTATAAAATACTAAAAAATTCAGCCATTATAGACTGTACAATATTATGAAAAATGGACAAAGCCAGTTTAGGGTCACTCTGTCTATGACACCCTACCCTTAAGGATAAATTGCCCTAACAGCAGCCTTTCAAGATGGTATGTGATATGGAAATGCCACAAGTCCCTTTCCTCTTTGGGGGTAGATTGCACCCTACACTTACATAGAAAGTTTTAAAAAGATGTTATCGGCATCATCTTCAGCTTCATCCTCACCCTCATCAGTGTGTACGTCATCATCACAGACTATCAATTCATCGCCGCTTGAATCCGCCATTAGAGAACAGTCAGTGCTTGGATGTCTTGGATGGTGAAGGCCTTCCTCGTGGAAGATGTAGTTCATTTTTATAAACATCATTTTCTCCACATTTTTGGGAAGTAACCTTCTACGGCGATCACTGACTAAGTTCCCTGCTGTGCTGAACACTCGTTCAGAGTACACACTGGAGGGTGGGCAGCTTAGGTATTGCAAAGCAAGTTTGTACATGGGTTTCCAAATGGCCTGCTTTTCTTCCCAGTAAGGAAAGGGACTGTCTGACATTTCCATATCAACTACCTCTTGAAAGTAATCCTCCACCATCCTTTGCATGTTTATACTCATATTGGATGGAGTTATGGGCAAAGTGACACATTTTTTTGAAAAATCCTTCAAACCAGCCCAGATGTTAAATTGTTCTCGTCTGCCCCCTGTGTCTTCCCTGCTTCTTTTTTGGAAATTTAATTTTTTACGAGCAACAGCTTGAGAAAGTGAAGGAGGACACGTCGTCAAGCCGAGGCCCAGTTCAGCGGCCAACTTGCTGAGCAATAGCTCCTTGCAAAAGTTCACATCTCGCTCATTTACAAGTAAAGACTCAATGTAGGTTTTAAACCTTGGATCAAGCACAGTGGCCAAAACGTACTGATCCGAGTTCAAGATCTTAATAACTCGAGGATCATTGTGAAGCGAATTAAGTACTTGATCGACAAGGCCAACATACTTTGCTGAATTGCTTGCTTTCAGCTCCTCCTTCATTTTCTCAAGCTGCTTTTCCAATAGTCTAATTAAAGGAATGACTTGGCTCAAACTAGCAGAGTCTGCACTGACCTCACATGTCACAACTTCAAATGGTTTCAGCACCTTGCACAGCACTGAAAGGATTCCCCACTGTGCAAGAGTGAAATACATCCCCCCTCCTTTCCCAATGTCATGACTTGTGCAATATGCTTGGATGGCTTTGCGCTGTTCCTCCATCCTCTGAAGCATGTACAGGGTGGAATTCCACCGAGTTACCACCTCTTGCTTAAGTTGGTGGCAGGGCAAGTTAAACTGCTCTTGGAGCTGCTGTAATCTCCTACATGCTGTGGCTGAATGCCTGAAATGGCCTGAAATTTTACGGGCCACCGAAAGCATCTCCTGCACCTCACGGTTATTTCGTAGGAAGCTCTGCACCACCAAGTTGATGGTGTGAGCAAAACAGGGAATATGTTGGAAATCACCCAGCTGTAATGCTCGCACTATATTGTTGGCGTTATCTGAAATGACATACCCTGGGGAGAGTCCGAGTGGTATAAGCCATGCATCAATCACATCTCTCAGTTTGCGTAACAAATTGTCAGCCGTATGCCTGTTAGTGAAGCCGGTGATACAAAGAGTGGCCTGCCTGTGACAAATGTTACGTAGTGGTGTACATGCTGCTGCTGTTCCTGCTGGTGACGGTGAATGACCAACCCAGTGGGCTGTCACAGTCATATAGTCTTTGGTTTGGCCACTTCCACTTGTCCACATATCTGTGGTTAAGTGAACAGTGGGCAGAATGGCATTTTTCAGCGCAATCTCTACATTTTTACACACTTTTTGGTATAGTTGTGGAATAGCTTTACGGGAGAAATGGTGTCGCGATGGAATTCTGTAACGCGGACACAAAACCTCAATTAACTGTGAAAAACCAGCTGCGTTTATTGTGGAGATTGGACGCAGATCTAACACTAACATTGCAGCCATGGCGTCTGTGATTCGCTTGGCGACTGGGTGACTGCTGTCATATTTGCTTCCCCTCGCAAATGATTGTTTCACAGTTAATTGCTGAAATGTAGGACTGCTCATTTTATTCACCTGCCTCTGGGATGACGATTCACCCCCAGCAGCAGCAACAGCAGCAGCAGGACTAACGCTTTCTTCAGAGGAATCAATAATAGTGCCGGAGTCATCCAGCCTTAAGTGGGATGCCGGGCTAACTCCGAGCGCTACTGAGGATATTGATGAGGATGGTGTGGTGGGTGTATTTTGTAGCCGTCGGTATGTCGGTGAGCGGAGGGTCTTAGCTGATGAGGGAGTGCTTGTATTCTTTTGGGAAGAACTTTCAGCTTTTCCCAACACTTTGCCATGAACTCTCGTTAAATGGCGTAACATAGACGAGGTTCCAAGATGGTTAAGGTCCCTCCCTCGACTGACTGTGGCTTCACATACACTACAAATGGCTATACAATTGTTGTCTGGATTTGGGTAGAAATAATTCCACACATAAGAAGTGGATTTTTTTGTTTTATGCCCAGGCATGACAATGGCCTTTTTCTTGTCACGTGCCAGAACTGCTGCCACTGGTGCAGGACTTACACAAACAACCTCATCCTCATCAACATCCTCATTAGCGCCCTCGTCGCCTACACAAATCTCCCCCTCATCCTCTTCTAATTCCAAAGTGGCATCCTCAATTTGGGTATCACCGGCTACACTCGGGCTATTAAGGCACACATCAGCAGAATGCTCACGATTAGACATCCCACTGTTGGATGGACTCTCCACAGGGATTGTTGTCATTTGTGAATCAGAGCAAATATTCTCCTGTAATGCCTCACTGTTATCTTGCAGCTCAGCTTTGACGCGTAACAGTAGTTGTGCACCAATTGTAGCCTGGGTAACTTTTTGGGATCTGCCACTAATAGCCAAAGGTGAAGGCCTCATTCTCTCTTTGCCACTGCGTGTGTAGAATGGCATGCTTGCAATTTTTTTTTTATCGTCACTTAACTTTTGCTCAGTTACACTTCTTTTTCGCTTCAATACAGTAAATTTTTTTTTGGTTTTTGTTTTTTGCACTAATTTGAAAACACTCTGTTGTTTGACATCGCCTTGGCCAGATGACGTACTGGGAACACTAACATCAGGACTGGTGACAGAACCTGGTTGCTCATTTAGATCATATGTGGACTGCTTTGAATCCATTCTGAGCGCAAACCACTGGGGAGTGCTAAAAATTATTTAGTAGATTCTGCTGACAGTTATGACTTTTGACAGCCAGAAATATTAATGCACAATTAGGGAGGACACCCCAAAAACACTGAGGAGTGCTAAAAATTATTGAGTAGATACTGCTGACAGATATGACTTTTGACAGCCAGAAATATTAATGCACAATTAGGGAGGACACCCCAAAAACACTGAGGAGTGCTAAAAATTATTGAGTAGATACTGCTGACAGATATGACTTTTGACAGCCAGAAATATTAATGCACAATTAGGGAGGACACCCCAAAAACACTGAGGAGTGCTAAAAATTATTGAGTAGATACTGCTGACAGATATGACTTTTGACAGCCAGAAATATTAATGCACAATTAGGGAGGACACCCCAAAAACACTGAGGAGTGCTAAAAATTATTGAGTAGATACTGCTGACAGATATGACTTTTGACAGCCAGAAATATTAATGCACAATTAGGGAGGACACCCCAAAAACACTGAGGAGTGCTAAAAATTATTGAGTAGATACTGCTGACAGATATGACTTTTGACAGCCAGAAATATTAATGCACAATTAGGGAGGACACCCCAAAAACACTGAGGAGTGCTAAAAATTATTGAGTAGATACTGCTGACAGATATGACTTTTGACAGCCAGAAATATTAATGCACAATTAGGGAGGACACCCCAAAAACACTGAGGAGTGCTAAAAATTATTGAGTAGATACTGCTGACAGATATGACTTTTGACAGCCAGAAATATTAATGCACAATTAGGGAGGACACCCCAAAAACACTGAGGAGTGCTAAAAATTATTGAGTAGATACTGCTGACAGATATGACTTTTGACAGCCAGAAATATTAATGCACAATTAGGGAGGACACCCCAAAAACACTGAGGAGTGCTAAAAATTATTGAGTAGATACTGCTGACAGATATGACTTTTGACAGCCAGAAATATTAATGCACAATTAGGGAGAACACCCCAAAAACACTGAGGAGTGCTAAAAATTATTGAGTAGATACTGCTGACAGATATGACTTTTGACAGCCAGAAATATTAATGCACAATTAGGGAGGACACCCCAAAAACACTGAGGAGTGCTAAAAATTATTGAGTAGATACTGCTGACAGATATGACTTTTGACAGCCAGAAATATTAATGCACAATTAGGGAGGACACCCCAAAAACACTGAGGAGTGCTAAAAATTATTGAGTAGATACTGCTGACAGATATGACTTTTGACAGCCAGAAATATTAATGCACAATTAGGGAGGACACCCCAAAAACACTGAGGAGTGCTAAAAATTATTGAGTAGATACTGCTGACAGATATGACTTTTGACAGCCAGAAATATTAATGCACAATTAGGGAGGACACCCCAAAAACACTGAGGAGTGCTAAAAATTATTGAGTAGATACTGCTGACAGATATGACTTTTGACAGCCAGAAATATTAATGCACAATTAGGGAGGACACCCCAAAAACACTGAGGAGTGCTAAAAATTATTGAGTAGATACTGCTGACAGATATGACTTTTGACAGCCAGAAATATTAATGCACAATTAGGGAGGACACCCCAAAAACACTGAGGAGTGCTAAAAATTATTGAGTAGATACTGCTGACAGATATGACTTTTGACAGCCAGAAATATTAATGCACAATTAGGGAGGACACCCCAAAAACACTGAGGAGTGCTAAAAATTATTGAGTAGATACTGCTGACAGATATGACTTTTGACAGCCAGAAATATTAATGCACAATTAGGGAGGACACCCCAAAAACACTGAGGAGTGCTAAAAATTATTGAGTAGATACTGCTGACAGATATGACTTTTGACAGCCAGAAATATTAATGCACAATTAGGGAGGACACCCCAAAAACACTGAGGAGTGCTAAAAATTATTGAGTAGATACTGCTGACAGATATGACTTTTGACAGCCAGAAATATTAATGCACAATTAGGGAGGACACCCCAAAAACACTGAGGAGTGCTAAAAATTATTGAGTAGATACTGCTGACAGATATGACTTTTGACAGCCAGAAATATTAATGCACAATTAGGGAGGACACCCCAAAAACACTGAGGAGTGCTAAAAATTATTGAGTAGATACTGCTGACAGATATGACTTTTGACAGCCAGAAATATTAATGCACAATTAGGGAGGACACCCCAAAAACACTGAGGAGTGCTAAAAATTATTGAGTAGATACTGCTGACAGATATGACTTTTGACAGCCAGAAATATTAATGCACAATTAGGGAGGACACCCCAAAAACACTGAGGAGTGCTAAAAATTATTGAGTAGATACTGCTGACAGATATGACTTTTGACAGCCAGAAATATTAATGCACAATTAGGGAGGACACCCCAAAAACACTGAGGAGTGCTAAAAATTATTGAGTAGATACTGCTGACAGATATGACTTTTGACAGCCAGAAATATTAATGCACAATTAGGGAGGACACCCCAAAAACACTGAGGAGTGCTAAAAATTATTGAGTAGATACTGCTGACAGATATGACTTTTGACAGCCAGAAATATTAATGCACAATTAGGGAGGACACCCCAAAAACACTGAGGAGTGCTAAAAATTATTGAGTAGATACTGCTGACAGATATGACTTTTGACAGCCAGAAATATTAATGCACAATTAGGGAGGACACCCCAAAAACACTGAGGAGTGCTAAAAATTATTGAGTAGATACTGCTGACAGATATGACTTTTGACAGCCAGAAATATTAATGCACAATTAGGGAGGACACCCCAAAAACACTGAGGAGTGCTAAAAATTATTGAGTAGATACTGCTGACAGATATGACTTTTGACAGCCAGAAATATTAATGCACAATTAGGGAGGACACCCCAAAAACACTGAGGAGTGCTAAAAATTATTGAGTAGATACTGCTGACAGATATGACTTTTGACAGCCAGAAATATTAATGCACAATTAGGGAGGACACCCCAAAAACACTGAGGAGTGCTAAAAATTATTGAGTAGATACTGCTGACAGATATGACTTTTGACAGCCAGAAATATTAATGCACAATTAGGGAGGACACCCCAAAAACACTGAGGAGTGCTAAAAATTATTGAGTAGATACTGCTGACAGATATGACTTTTGACAGCCAGAAATATTAATGCACAATTAGGGAGGACACCCCAAAAACACTGAGGAGTGCTAAAAATTATTGAGTAGATACTGCTGACAGATATGACTTTTGACAGCCAGAAATATTAATGCACAATTAGGGAGGACACCCCAAAAACACTGAGGAGTGCTAAAAATTATTGAGTAGATACTGCTGACAGATATGACTTTTGACAGCCAGAAATATTAATGCACAATTAGGGAGGACACCCCAAAAACACTGAGGTGTGCTACAAATTATTTAGTAGATACTGCTGACAGATATGACTTTTGACAGCCAGAAATATTAATGCACAATTATGGGGGACACCCCAAAAGCGCTGGGGAGTGCCAAATATGAAGAAAAAATAATAAACCTCTATCCTCCTCTCTGCACTAGCGATTTTGGTTAGAGCAATTGCAAGAACAATATTGTATTCTCTGTCCCTGCTCTAATTAGCCTATGACTACACCCTGCTCTCTCCCTCTGTCAAATGGCGATGGATTGCTGTGGAGGCGTGTATTTATAAAGTTGAAGTATCGCGAGAACCGAGTCCCGAGATCCGACGACGTCACAATGACGTTCGGCCTCGATTTGGATTCGGAATGGGCGGGAGAGTACCGAGCTGCTCAGCTCGGTACTCGGATACCCAAAGTTCGGGTGGGTTCGGTTCTCGGAGAACCGGACCCGCCCATCTCTAATATATATATATATATATATATATATATGTATGTATTTCCCCCATAGAATTAATACCGTTTTTGTGCCCGTATGTTAAGGGCGGATGTATGCGTTAGGTATATACCAGTGTCGGCTTCCTAAGGGCGGAAGTGATGTATCGCCGATTTGACGGAAGTGACATCATGGAATACAAGACGGAAGTCTTCAGCGCTCAGACTCACGCTTTCCTTTGGCTGTGCAGACTATTTAAAGAGATCTAGTGGCATGGACGGATTTCACCTTTTGATAAAGTCTTCACGACGAAACGCGTTAAGGTTCAAGGAGTGAGGAGGCATCGCCTATACCATTTGTCTTTCATTCCCTGTATGAGAAGGTCTCTTGGGATTTCTATATGCTGTGGACTTGTTCAGATAAGCATCATATTCTTTGTTTTAATGTACGGGCATTTGTCTGCTTATGCAATTGGATATGTAATTGTCACGAGTCGCGGCTGTATACGTAGAGGAGAATCTAAGAAAAGGAATTATCCGTCCCTCTAAATCCCCGGTAGGTGCTGGCTGTTTCTTCGTGGCTAAAAAAGATGGCAGTCTGAGACCCTGCATCGACTACCGTGGCCTGAACGAAATCACATTCAAAAACACTTAACCTCTGCCTTTGATTTCTGTTTTGTTTGATCAGCTCAAGTCTGCCACCATCTTCTCTAAAATTGACTTACAGGGTGCTTATAATCTCATCCGCATCAGACCGGGAGATGAATGGAAGACCGCCTTCAATACACTCTCTGGGCATTATGAATATTTGGTGATGCCATTCGGATTGTGTAACGCTCCGGCAGTCTTCCAGGATTTAATCAATGACATCTTTCGAGAATTCCTGGGTAAGACCGTGGTGGTTTATTTAGATAATATTTTAATTTATTCTCAGTCCCTGCCTCAGCAACAGGTTTGGGAAGTTCTGGAAAAGTTACGTCAACACCACCTCTACGCAAAATTGGAGAAGTGCGAGTTCGAAGTCTCCAGGGTGGCCTTCTTAGTGTCACTCACCGGACTGTGAGTGCTTCTTCCCGGACATTTAGGAACCGTGGCCGTCCTCCATCCTGAGGGACTGCGCATGCGCAGCCCTTTCTAAACCTTCAGTGTATGTTCCTTTAACTTAATTGGCAGATCAGGCAACCTCCCTGTATTAAGCACCTGTGGTCAACACCACGTTGCCTGATCTTGGAGTCTCATTCCCCATGAGTCTCTGAAGGTGTTCCTGTGTTTCCTCGTTTATTCAGCCCAGCTGATTCCTGTGGTTTCCAAACCACTTCTACCTTTGTGGTTTCCAAACCACTTCTACTACTGTGGTTCCCATACCACTTCTACCATCTACTGTATCATCGTGACTGTGAGCTGATTCCTATCCGCTGCCTCCGTGCACTACAGTCTTCTAACCACTTCAACTCTACCATGTATCATTGGGACTGTTAGCTGATGCCTATCCGCTGCCTCCGTGCACTACAGTCTTTTATTCACATCCACTCACCTGTTCATGATTGTGACTGCCAGCTGATTCCTACCCGCTGCCTCCGTGCACTACAGTCTTCAACCTGCAACTCGTCTGTGTTTCATCATCGTGACTGCTAGCTGATTCCTATCCGCTGCCTCCGTGCACTACAGTCTTCAACCTGCAACTCGTCTGTGTTTCATCATCGTGACTGCTAGCTGATTCCTATCCGCTGCCTCCGTGCACTACAGTCTTCAACCTGCAACCCGTCTGTGTTTCATCGTGACTGTTTGGCTGATTCCTATCCGCTGCCTCTGTGCGCTTCAGTCTTCAGTCCTTGTCAACTCTCCCGTGTTTCCTTGAGTCTGCTGCCACTATTGCTACCCGCTATTCTCCGTGATCAACAGTTCCAGTTCAACTCTGCTCTCCCGTGTCCCATCGTTACTGCACCTGCTGGTTGCTATTGGCTACCTCCGTGTTCCCGCAGAGACCCGCTGCTGTTACTCCTCAGCGCTACTCATCCATCTACTGCTGATCCGCTCTCCACGCCTTCCTGTGTTCCCTGCTGGTCTACCTACCTGTGCGCTGCACCTGCTAGACCACCGCTTCACCCATCCAGGGACTTTGCATCCTGCCGGCCTCCTGCCGTTCAGGTATCTCTGCACTCCTGTCTGACTGCCTTCTCCTGAACCACGGTATGCATACTTCCCATTGACTGTGCTGTGTATTGCATACCTTGCTGGACTGTGTTGGTTCTCCTCTGGAGTGTGCTATCCGCTGAGTCTATTGCCATCATTGACTGTGTTATCTCGTGCTGGATTACTTCAAGAGACTTTCTATATTGGCAGTGTTGTTCAGTCATCTATACATTTATATTGTGCATATTACTGTGGATCAAAGTCAAGGTGCCCGTGTATATCTTGTGTTGCAGTCTCTCCCCGTGCACCTCCACACATATATATTCAGTGGTACAACTTGCTAGTGGCAGACCACTGACCCCTGTTTCCAGTTTCACCTGTTCCAGTATCCTCTCACATAGCAGTGGTACAACTTGCTAACGCAGACCACTGACTCCCCGGATACCTCCACTTGGATTCTATTCCTTCACTCAGACAGCGGTACAACTTGCTATCCGCAGACCGCTGACTCTCATCACCTCCTCGTTTCTGTTGGACATTCCTCCTCACTATAGCAGTGGTACAACTTGCTACCGCAGACCACTGACTACCTTCACGTGTCCTTTGTCCATACAGTTCCTCGTGTATTACTACCTCCATATTGCCAGTGCTGCTAGTCATAGACTTTCCTGAGCATCTCATCATCTGCTATTTCCTGTTCCGTGATCACCCTGCTACCAGAGTACCATATTACCACCTATACTGCTCTGGTAAGCCTATCACCTGGTGATCCCTGGGTAAAGACTCCTAGTGCCCGTGACAGTAAGATCAGGCCATGACAGACCCAGATACGGAGCCTACCGCTAAAGAGATGCTGCAGCATCTGGTCAGCCGTGTGGAGCAACAGGATGCTCGCCAACAGCTGTTACTTCAATGTTACCAATCGCTAACCTCCCAAGGAACATCTGGACAGACTGTTACAGCTAATATTGAAGCTCCTGTGCTTTCCTCCGTTTCCCCAGTGCCATCCCAGGTGTCTACAGCTCCTACGCTTCACCTGCCTACTCCGTCAAAATATGACGGGGACCCCAAAACTTGTAGAGGTTTCCTTAACCAATGTTCAGTCCATTTTGAACTCCAACCTCAAAATTTTTCTACCCATCGTTCCAGAGTGGCCTATCTTATCTCATTGTTTTCTGGACAAGCCCTGGCTTGGGCCTCCCCTCTGTGGGAAAGAAACGATCCAATTCTACAAGATAGTGCCAAATTCATTTCCACGTTCCGAAGTGTGTTCGATGAACCAGGTCGTGTGACCTCCGCTGCTTCCAGCATTCTTCGTTTGCGACAAGGCTCCCATACAGTAGGACAGTATGTCATTCAATTTAGGATCTTAGCCTCTGAACTTCAGTGGAACACTGAAGCATTAGTTGCCGCCTTCTGGCAGGGGCTCTCCGATAAAATTAAAGATGCACTGACTACCCAAGAGCTTCCTTCGTCACTAGAAGATTTGATCTCTCTTTGCCATCGTGTAGATATGAGATTTCGTGAAAGAGAGTCTGAGAAAACAACGGCTGTCAAAGCACCTCTTCGTTCAAACCCTCAATTTCGTCCAGCTCCACCCTCTGTGATTCCCATGGAGATAGGACGTTCCAAATTATCTTCAGAGGAGAGGAAACGAAGAGTAAAGAATAGACTCTGTATCTATTGTGCTGATTCCACGCATATGCTCAGCTCTTGCCCTAAGAGATCGGGAAATGCCAGGCCCTAACTAGTTCTGGAGAGGTGAAGTTAGGGTCCCTGGAGTCCTCTCCATTGTCTATGAAATCTAAAGTCTGCGCTTTTGATGTTACGATTTCCTTTGCTACCAAATCCTTTGAGTCACAGGCATTGATTGATTCCGGAGCAGCAGGAAATTTCATTTCTAAATCACTAGTGAATCAATGGTCCCTACCAGTGATCACTTTAAAAACACCCATTACTGTGACGGCTATAGATGGATCACGTCTCATCAATGGTCTCATCACCCAGAGTACGTCTCCAGTAACCCTTCAGATTGGTGTACTACACCATGAAGAAATTTCGTTTTTAATTCTTCCAGTTACGACAAGTCCGATTGTCTTAGGCCTTCCATGGCTTCAGTGTCACTCTCCCCAGATTGACTGGCGCACCCCTCAAGTTACGTCTTGGGGGTCTGAATGTCACCATCGTTGTCTTTCTCAAGTTATTCCTCTTAAAGTACAGCAATCTTCCATCTCATCTTCCTCCCCGGGACTCCCTCCACAGTATGCTTCATTTGCCGATGTGTTTGATAAAGCTCAGTCTGAACGTCTTCCTCCTCATCGTTCTTGGGATTGTCCGATCGACCTTCTACCTGGCAAGACTCCTCCCAGGGGTCGGGTCTATCCTCTCTCGTTACCTGAAACTCAAGCCACATCTGAGTACATACAGGAGAATCTCCAGCGTGGGTTCATTCGACCTTCCACCTCTCCCGCTGGAGCTGGGTTCTTCTTCGTCAAAAAGAAGGATGGATCATTACGCCCTTGTATAGATTTTCGTGGACTCAACGCCATTACTATCAAGAATCGGTATCCCATTCCGCTGATCACTGAGCTATTTGATCGCATCAAGGGAGCTCGGATATTTACTAAGTTGGATCTTCGTGGTGCCTACAATTTAATTAGAATCCGTTCCGGTGACGAATGGAAGACCGCGTTCAACACCAGAGATGGGCATTACGAATATTTAGTAATGCCCTTCGGGCTGTGTAATGCCCCCGCTGTTTTCCAGGGTTTCATCAATGAGATCTTTCGGGACTTATTATATGTATGTGTCGTTGTCTACCTGGACGACATATTGATCTTCTCACAGGACCTGCCTTCTCATCACCAACATGTGGCAGAGGTCCTCTCCAGACTACGGAAAAACTCATTATTCTGTAAATTGGAAAAATGTTCATTCGAGTTACCCCAGATTCCATTCTTGGGGTATATAGTTTCCGGAGTTGGCCTGAAGATGGATCCAGACAAAGTAAATGCTGTACTACATTGGCCTCAGCCAACTACTCTTCGTGCCATCCAGCGTTTTTTAGGTTTTGCCAATTACTATAGACGCTTCATTCAAGACTTTTCATCCATTGCATCTCCTATTGTGGCCCTAACTCGGAAAGGGGCTAATACTAAGCAATGGTCATCCGAGGCTCTCCAAGCCTTTCAAATTCTCAAAGAGTCCTTCTCGTCTGCTCCCATTCTTCGACAGCCTGATGTGACACTCCCCTTCTTCCTAGAAGTAGATGCCTCTAATGTGGGCTTAGGAGCCATTCTCTCCCAACGCTCGGAGCAACAAAAATTACATCCTTGTGCCTTCTACTCTCGGGGTCTTCTGCCCGCAGAGAGAAATTATACTATCGGGGACAAGGAGTTGCTGGCCATCAAAGCTGCATTAGAGGAATGGAGATACCTGTTGGAAGGAGCTCGCCATCCGGTGACGATCTTCACGGATCATAAGAACTTGTCATATTTGCAATCTGCCCAATGCTTGAACCCTCGTCAAGCAAGATGGTCTCTTTTCTTTTCCCGTTTTGAATTAATTATAACCTTCAAACCAGCCGCTAAGAACAAGAAAGCTGACGCTCTATCTCGAGCTTTTGTGACGTCCTCTGACGTTGAAGAGGTTCCCAACCATGCTATTCTAGACCCCAAATTTATTTCTCTGGCTGCTTCATCCACCAAAATGCTACCATTTGGGAAGACCCTCGTGCCTCCTACTCTGAGGAGGAAAATCCTTTCGTGGTTCCATGCCTCTCGTTTTTCTGGACACGCCGGTGAACACAAGACCTTTGAGATTCTCTCTCGAAGTTACTGGTGGCCTTCAATGAGGAGAGACGTCAAAGAGTTTATTGCTTCCTGTGATTTATGTTCTCAATTCAAATCCTCCCGCAGAACTCCAGCAGGGTTGCCTCGACCACTACCCATTCCGTCCAAGCCTTGGACCCATATTAGTATGGATTTCGTTACTGATTTGCCACCAAGTAAGAATCACAATACTATTTGGGTAGTGGTAGACAGATTTTCGAAGATGGCCCATTTCGTCCCTCTGTCCGGTTTACCTTCCTCGTCTACTCTGGCTGAACATTTCATTAAAGAAATCTTTCGCATCCATGGATGTCCGTCTGAGATTGTGTCAGATAGAGGAGTACAATTCGTTTCCAGATTCTGGCGGGCCCTTTGTAAAACCTTGGGCATACGATTAGCACTCTCATCTTCTTACCATCCGCAATCTAACGGACAAACGGAACGAGTCAATCAAGATCTTGAGACTTTTATTAGGATGTTCTCTTCAGCCAACCAAGACAACTGGGTAGAATTGCTCCCTTGGGCTGAATTCGCCCATAACAACATGTACCATGAGTCATCATCCAAAACTCCATTCTTTGTGGTCTACGGTCACCATCCGTCTTTTCCGGAATTTCCTGCCCTCCCGCCCACCCAAGTTCCTGCTGTGGAGATTGCTTGTCAGACCTTCAAAAATATCTGGTCTCAGGTCAAAACCTGTTTAAAGAAGACATCTAACAAATATAAGTCTTTCGCAGATAAGAAGAGGCGGGCTATTCCACCACTAAAAATTGGAGATCGTGTCTAGTTATCTACCAAAAATATTCGTTTGAAGGTTCCATCCATGAAATTCGCCCCTCGTTTTATTGGTCCATATAGGATCATTCAAGTTATCAATCCAGTATGTGTTAAACTTCTTCTTCCTAAGAATCTTCGGATTTCCAATGCCTTCCATGTGTCCTTGCTCAAACCTCTCATCATCAACCGTTTCTCGACTCCTCCCTCAGCACCGCAGCCAGTTCAAGTTCATCAGGAGGAGGATTTCGAGATTACTGAGGTATTGGATGCAAAAATTTCGCGAGGAGTCCTCCGTTTCCTCGTTCATTGGAAGGGCTTTGGTCCTGAAGAGCGTTCATGGATCAAAGCTGAAGATCTTAATGCTCCTGCCCTTCTGAAGAAGTTTTATTCCAAAAATCCGGACAAGCCCGGTTCCAGGCGTTCTGTGCCCACCTTTAAAAGGGGGGGTACTGTCACTCACCGGACTGTGAGTGCTTCTTCCCGGACATTTAGGAACCGTGGCCGTCCTCCATCCTGAGGGACTGCGCATGCGCAGCCCTTTCTAAACCTTCAGTGTATGTTCCTTTAACTTAATTGGCAGATCAGGCAACCTCCCTATATTAAGCACCTGTGGTCAACACCACGTTGCCTGATCTTGGAGTCTCATTCCCCATGAGTCTCTGAAGGTGTTCCTGTGTTTCCTCGTTTATTCAGCCCAGCTGATTCCTGTGGTTTCCAAACCACTTCTACCTTTGTGGTTTCCAAACCACTTCTACTACTGTGGTTCCCATACCACTTCTACCATCTACTGTATCATCGTGACTGTGAGCTGATTCCTATCCGCTGCCTCCGTGCACTACAGTCTTCTAACCACTTCAACTCTACCATGTATCATTGGGACTGTTAGCTGATGCCTATCCGCTGCCTCCGTGCACTACAGTCTTTCATTCACATCCACTCACCTGTTCATGATTGTGACTGCCAGCTGATTCCTACCCGCTGCCTCCGTGCACTACAGTCTTCAACCTGCAACTCGTCTGTGTTTCATCATCGTGACTGCTAGCTGATTCCTATCCGCTGCCTCCGTGCACTACAGTCTTCAACCTGCAACTCGTCTGTGTTTCATCATCGTGACTGCTAGCTGATTCCTATCCGCTGCCTCCGTGCACTACAGTCTTCAACCTGCAACCCGTCTGTGTTTCATCGTGACTGTTTGGCTGATTCCTATCCGCTGCCTCTGTGCGCTTCAGTCTTCAGTCCTTGTCAACTCTCCCGTGTTTCCTTGAGTCTGCTGCCACTATTGCTACCCGCTATTCTCCGTGATCAACAGTTCCAGTTCAACTCTGCTCTCCCGTGTCCCATCGTTACTGCACCTGCTGGTTGCTATTGGCTACCTCCGTGTTCCCGCAGAGACCTGCTGCTGTTACTCCTCAGCGCTACTCATCCATCTACTGCTGATCCGCTCTCCACGCCTTCCTGTGTTCCCTGCTGGTCTACCTACCTGTGCGCTGCACCTGCTAGACCACCGCTTCACCCATCCAGGGACTTTGCATCCTGCCGGCCTCCTGCCGTTCAGGTATCTCTGCACTCCTGTCTGACTGCCTTCTCCTGAACCACGGTATGCATACTTCCCATTGACTGTGCTGTGTATTGCATACCTTGCTGGACTGTGTTGGTTCTCCTCTGGAGTGTGCTATCCGCTGAGTCTATTGCCATCATTGACTGTGTTATCTCGTGCTGGATTACTTCAAGAGACTTTCTATATTGGCAGTGTTGTTCAGTCATCTATACATTTATATTGTGCATATTACTGTGGATCAAAGTCAAGGTGTCCGTGTATATCTTGTGTTGCAGTCTCTCCCCGTGCACCTCCACACATATATATTCAGTGGTACAACTTGCTAGTGGCAGACCACTGACCCCTGTTTCCAGTTTCACCTGTTCCAGTATCCTCTCACATAGCAGTGGTACAACTTGCTAACGCAGACCACTGACTCCCCGGATACCTCCACTTGGATTCTATTCCTTCACTCAGACAGCGGTACAACTTGCTATCCGCAGACCGCTGACTCTCATCACCTCCTCGTTTCTGTTGGACATTCCTCCTCACTATAGCAGTGGTACAACTTGCTACCGCAGACCACTGACTACCTTCACGTGTCCTTTGTCCATACAGTTCCTCGTGTATTACTACCTCCATATTGCCAGTGCTGCTAGTCATAGACTTTCCTGAGCATCTCATCATCTGCTATTTCCTGTTCCGTGATCACCCTGCTACCAGAGTACCATATTACCACCTATACTGCTCTGGTAAGCCTATCACCTGGTGATCCCTGGGTAAAGACTCCTAGTGCCCGTGACACTTAGGCTATATCATTTCTTCATCTGGCTTCTCCATGGACCCCAGTAAAGTCCAAGCAATCCAAGACTGGGTTCTTCCTACTAACCTCAAGGCGACCCAAAGGTTCCTTGGCTTCGCCAACTATTACCGGAGGATTATACGCTCCTTTTCTTCCTTGGTGGCTCCTATTACAGCCCTCACCCGGAAGGGCGCCGACCCAACTAATTGGTCTTCGGAGGCGTTAGCGAGCTTTTCTGCCCTTAAAGTCGCTTTCACATGTGCACCCATTCTTAGGCATCCAGATCCTGAGCTTCCGTTCATTGTTGAAGTAGACGCCTCACATGTAGGAGGAGGCGCCATTCTCTCTCAGAGAGACCCTCAAAGCAAAAAATTGCACCCATGTGCATATCTGTCCAAGAAATTCTCATCTACCGAAATTAACTACGACGTTGGGAATCGAGAGTTGTTGCCCATCAAGTGGGCCCCCGAAGAATGGGCATTGGTTAGAAGGAGCATCTCACATTATTACCATCTTCACTGACCATAAAAACCTTCCGTATATTCAGACCGCCAAAACTCTAAATCCTCGACAGGCCCGCTGGGCTTTGTTTTTCACCCGATTCAACTTCCTTATCACTTACCGTCCAGGATCAAAAAATACTTAGGCTGATTCTCTGTCTCTGAGTTTATGGCATCCCATGCTCAGCCCCCTGACCCACAACCAATAATTCCCTTGACCTCCATTCATGTCGGTCTAACTCAGGATCTTGGGGCCACACTCCGCCACTTCCAGAAAATTGCTCCAGCTCAGACACCTGCTGATAAATTGTTTGTCCTAGTTCATATGAGAAAGTCGGCCCTCATTGAATGCCACAACAACCGCTCAGCAGGTCATCCCGGTATCGAGAGGACCATAGAAATACTTTCCCGCTGGCTTTGGTGGCCCACCTTGTCTTCGAATGCAGAAAACTATGTTTGCGCCTGCCCAGAATGTGCCAGGAACAAGTCTTCCAGAATCCGTCCTCCGGGTCAACTTCTACCCTTGCCAACTCCAAACAGGCCATGGACCCATATTTCCATGGACTTTGTTGTCGACCTCCCTTTGTCCTCGGGTCATAACACCATTTGGGTAGTTGTTGATCGATTCAGCAAGATGGCACATTTTATACCCTTGCTCAAATTGCCGGATGCCAGAAGTTTGGCCACCTTATTTATTACTCATATCTTCCGTCTCCATGGCCTTCCAGAAGACATAGTCTCGGAACGAGGGTCCCAATTCATTGCATTATTTTGGAGGTCTTTCTGCAATTCCCTCAATCAAAGTTAGTTTGTCCTCAGCTTACCACCCTCAGTCAAATGGTCAGACGGAAAGAATCAATCAATCCTTAGAACAATTTCTGCACATATACGTTTCCAAGTTTCACGATAATTGGTCCTCCCTCTTATCCTGGGCAGAGTTTGCTTATAACAATGCTTACCACCTCCCCGTTCTTCTGCAACCTTGGGTTCCACCCGAAAGCGAACTCTCTCTCTTCTGCTATTACCATTGGTGATCCTGGAACACCTGCCTTCACTGCCAGGTTGAAGTCAGTTTGGAAGAAGGTACATTCCGCTCTGTGTCAAGCCTCTCTTAGGTCTAAAGCCTTCGCTGATCGCCATCGTGGTCCATGTGTATTAAAAGCAAGAGATCGTGTATGGTTGTCCACACGGAAGATCAAATTGAGACAACCCTGCAAGAAACTTGGTCCCCGATTCATCGGGCCATTTTTGATTGAGAAGAAAGTAAATCCAGTGGCATTCCGACTCAAACTACCACCACCTTTAAAAATTCCCTGTACTTTCCATTGTTCTCTTCTGAAAAAAGCTGTTGCTCCCAGCAAAAACAGTCAATCTTCCTCTAAAAGACCTCGGCCTCTTCTTATTAATGGAGACAGCGAGTTCATCATTGAAAAAATTCTGGACTCAAGGAAGGTTCAAGGGCAGGTCCAGTTCCTAGTCCATTGGAAGGGTTACGGCCCAGAAGAGCGAACTTGGATACCCCAGAAGCATCTCCATGTTGAGAAACTCCTTAGGGAATTTTTTAAGAAGTTTCCTTCTAAGCCTGGATGTCGGGGTGCCTTGATCCCTCCTCAAGGGGGGGTACTGTCACGAGCCGCGGCTGTATGCGACATCCTGGCGTGAACTAGCAGCCGGGCGTGTGCTTTAGATTCTGTGCTCTGTTATTATCCTTGTGACATAGATGTAGGAGGGTGTAGGGACATCCTCCAACACCAGGGGGAGCTCCTATATGATTTAAACTGGTTCACTTTTATTTTTATACATGCTTCCTGGTTATGTTATTTCCTATGCTAGTTCTAGCTAGTAATTAATTAGCTGCCTCCTGAGGCTGATTCTCAGCCCTACCCTCCTCTGTCCTGATTGGCTCCTAGTGCTATTTAAGGCAGTGAGATCAGAGCCTCACTGCCGGTTATAGCGTCCTGTTCACAGTTCTGCTGCCTGCTTGTGCTCTCTCTGCTTGGTGTTAAAACCTGTGACTGACTTCCTGTGTATGACCCTCGCTTGTTCCTGGACCTTGAACCTACGCTTCTGACCCTGACCATTTGCCTAAATACCGGATTCTGCTCCTCCGCCAGTGCCCCTGACCTTTCGCTTGTCCCTGGATTCCGAACCTGTGCTTGTGACCTCTGACCTTGGTTTACTCTGCCTGAACCCCACGCTGCTGTCCGCCAATCACTCCACTCCTGTGTTCTCCTTAGCCGGTATACGATTCTCGACCCTCTGTCAGCCTGCGGCCAAATCTGTCCCCACCACTAGGGGCTCCAGCGAACACCAGGCTTTCGGAGTAGACTCCAATTTTATTGTGCTGGCTAGGAAGTTCAGTAATAAAAAATATATATATATTGTATGGGCATATTGCACTATGTTGCTCTCTCTTTGAGTTCTAGTGTACCCACGGATTTGCCATAAACCATTTGAGAGGGATCTGGAATCTGATCGATTTTCTAAACCAGATAAGCCTGATTTATTTATCTATTTGGTACGCGGCTATTCAAGCACTCAATTTTATGTCATTTAATCATATGGTTTTACACTATGTTTGGCGCTTCTTCTCTCATGTTTACCTAGGTTATCTGCATCTGCAATTTGTTGCCGTTTGAAGCAGCCTACTGTATGTGTATTTTATAATAGAGCACTTTTTAAGCACTTTATTGGTGATATACACTGAGCGCAGTTTGGTCTAAATCGCGATATACATATATATATATATATATATATATATATATATATGTTTATATATGACCACTTAAAATGTGCCCGGGATCCAACTGAACATCTTTGCTTTGATTTAATCTGAATCGGTGCAGGAGTGTCGAAGATATTCGCCTACAAACAAAAAACAAACAAGCAAAGAAACAAGCATACAAACGTCTTCTTTTACATGTATACATACATATATATATATATATATATATATATATATATATATATATATATACTAAAATAATAAAGTAAAAACAATAATATATATATATATATATATATATATATATATATATATATATATATATATGTCTGTGTGTGTGTATGTTAGGGAATTTAGACTGTAAGCTCCAATGGGGCAGGGACTGATGTGAGTGAGTTTCTCTGTACAGTGCTGCGGAATCAGTGGCGCTATATAAATAAATGGTGTTGATGATGATGATGATGATATATATTATTGTCTTTACTTTTTTATTTTAGTAGTTATACTATACTTATTATATAATTGTGTAATTGACCTTTCCATGTTTCCATGTTATTCTCCAAGGTAAAATGTTCAACTGCTGATCTTCTGGAAAAGATGGATCAAATTTACCCACATAAACCCGTAATGGAATCCTTGTATCGCCATTTCTTGTACATACCCAATTCACAATTTCTAGTGTTTCAGGCAATTCTCCTTTTTCATTAAAAAATAGTTCTTCATTATATGGACCTCTATAGTTAATTTTATTTACAAATTTTCTTAGCTTTAAAAAAGAGAGAGGATGTCAGGATAAATAAGTGGTTTTAAACATGCAAGTTACGATCTGATATGAAAGTATTATATATATATATATATATATATATATATATATATATATATAATATATATACTGTAATCTGCAATACAGAGTAAGTCATTATGTATGTTTAGATTACAGCAAGAACTAATACAGTTGTAACAACAAGAGAGTCATATTTAAGTTTTCTTTTACTTACATTTTTTTATGAATCAATATAAGTAAACACAGATGTTTTAAAGCGTTAACCAGCAAAAAAAACCAATGTGTTGGAAGACACTATTGTTGTAGCATAAAAGTATAAAAAAGTGGGGGGTTTAATAGTCCTAACATCTTGCAAAAAATGAGTGCACACAGTAAGCTAAATAAAGACATGTTAAATTATATAAATATAAATTTGAATTATGAATTGGGTATAAAATGTAAAAGAGATTACTACAGAAGTATCAGGTGTAATGAATGCGTATTACAAGTAGGAAGTGAAAAGCCTGCAGTCCTGGCAATAACTGCTCTGAATAATTTTCTCTATATTTTGTGTTGGGCCATGATCCTTGATACTTCAGTATATTTAAAACTTTATTGTTCATTTCCCATTTACTTGGCTCTCCAGGACCACATATTATTCTACATTCTCCCCTGATAGGGCAGTGCCTCATTTTCACCAAATCCTAGCAACTGCCCTTGATCAAGTGACTCCAGTGACTCTACATATTCCCTGTAGACTTTGTTGCCAACTTTGGCACACTAATGTAACACAAACTCTACAAAAGCTCTAGTAGAGCAGAACATCACTGGCGTAAATGTTGTACCTCTACTGATTTCATCACATATACTGCTATCTACCACTCTTATCAAAATGCTCTGGACACTACAAAACAAACATACTTCCAATCTCTCATCTATGCTCAGGCTTCTAACCCCAAACACATTTTTAACACATTTAAATCTCAAACCCTCCCACCCCAAACCCTCCGACTACCATCAGTGCCGAGGATCTTGCTTCCTATTTCAAGGACAAAATAGATAAGATCAGACTTGAAATGGTATCATCTCCCCCGACAAGCAGTCAGCTTAATTCCTTTGTAGCACCCTCTGACACTCTCTCTTCATTTGATCTCACAAATGAAGAGGAAGTTTCTATTCTCTTCTCGTCTTCCTACATTACCTCCTGTTCTCTTGATCCCATTCCCTCACAAATTGGTAGGACCCTGTCTCCTGTGCTCATTTAACCTCTCACTAAAATCTGTAATCTCTCTCTCTACTGGTATTATTCCATCACTATTCAAGCATGCTGTGAATACTCCTATTTTGAAAAAACAAAATTCTGATCCAATCATTCTCTCTCTAATTACCGCCCAATCGCTAAGCTCCAAAGGCCCCTCCAAGTTTCTCTAGAGAATATCCTACACTCGTCTCACACACTTTCTTACAGCAAACAACCTACTGGATTCCCTTCAGTCAGGCTTTCACTCTCAACACTCCACAGAGACTGCCCTGACAAAGGCTATCAATGATTTGATCACAGCAAAAACTGAAGACCATTATTCTCTTCTAATGCTCCTGGATTTCTCTACTGAATTTGAAACTGTTGACCACTCTCTCCTCATACAAATGCTACAAACCCTAGGTCTTGAAGGCACTGTGCAATCCTGGTTCTCATCCTACCTATCTAATCGCTCTTTCAGTGTCCTTTCGCCAACTTAAACTCAATCTTTCAAAACCTGAATTAATATTATTCCCACCCAAATACAGAAGCATCCTCTCTGACATTTCTGTTTCTGTTGATAACATGACCATAAATCCCACCCCGCAAGCTTGCTGTCTAGGTGTAATCCTTGACTCAGAACTGTCCTTTGTTCCCTATATTGACTCTATATCTAAATCATGTTACATACATCTAAAGAACATTTCCACAATACGCACATATCTCACACAAGACATTGCAAAAACCTTAATTCATGCACTCATCATCTATCGCATCGACTATTGCAATTTCCTCCTTACTGGTCTTCCCAAAATCAGACTTGAACCCTTACAATCTATTTTGCATGCAGCAGCTAGATTGATTTTCCTTTTCGTGCCACTCTGTCAGTCTCTACATTGGTTGCCTATTTTTCAATGAATCCAATGTAAAATTCTTCTATTAACATACAAAGTCGTCAACAAAATTGCTGCGACATACATCTCATCATCATCATTTATATAGTGCCACTAACTCCCCAGCGCTGTACAGAGAACTCACTCACTTCAGTCCCTCCCCCACTGGAGCTTACAGTCTAAATTCCCTAACATACACACTCAAACTAAGGTAAATTTTGAAGACTGACAATTAACTTAGTAGTATGTTTTTGGAGTGTGGGAGAAAACCCACACAAACATGGGGAGAACATACAAACTCCACACAAATAAGGCCATGGTCGGAAATCAAACTCATGACCCCAATTCTGTGAGGCAGAAGTGCTAACCACTAAGCCACCATGCTTCCCATATCTCCTCACTTGCCTAAAAATATCTCCTAACTCGACACCTCCATTCTATACAACTTCTGCTTCTATCTTCCACTCTCATCACACCCTCCTATTCCTGGTTACTGGACTTTTTTCAGGCTGCACCTACTTTGTGGAATTCCCTCCCTTGCACAATAAGACTTTCCTCTAGTCTTCAAACCTTCAAGCGGTCTCTGAAAACCCACCTCTTCAGGCAAGCTTATGATATTCCTCAACGAGCATCTTAATCTCCCTAGCTTACCCTATTTATCACCCTCTACACAGCTAACACAAGACAACAACCCTCTGACCAACATTACTGTGTGACTGATCACACAGCCCACTCAATAATTTTTATATTTGCATTCTAGCTGGTCCAATGTGCAATATGATGTAACACATGCCCTTGTGTTTCAAACTCCCATTGTCCAATAGATTGATAGCTTGTGAGCAGGGCCCGCTTACCTCTCTGTCTGTCTGTATTACCCAGTATTGTTTTATTAATGTTAGTTCCTAATTGTAAAGTGCTAAGGAATCGGCTGGCACTAAATAAATAAATGTTGGTTTGCCTAATGGTAGTGCCGAACCTGGAGGCATATCTGAGAATATTTCTTTTTGACTAATTTACATTTTAGGATAAATTTGAAAAAGATTCTTGTGGATTAGGATTAGATAATTATCAGAAAATGTCCAGCTTATGAAAAGGTCATAAATATAGAGCAATCAGGCCAAAAGGATAGTAATATTGATAACCTGTTCATGCCAAACTGGAGAAATAATTTCTAGCTAATTGGCCCAAGACAATAAAAGTTAATTGTTAAATACCACTCATGTTGTGCACAGTCGTGTACCAGCTGTAGAAACACTATCCTGCATTGAAAGATATATTGTAAGTATGATCTCTTTTATTAAGATGATTGTTAATACTATTGGGAATGTTATGTGATACAACTGATCAATGATATAAAAATATTTGTAAAGTTCTATGTGATATCAAAGATGAAAATGCAATTTGCAAACTATAGAAACTTTCCAATTTATTCAAATTTGTTTACAAATCCATTGGTGAACTGAATCTCATGAGATCTTCTAAATTATTCTATATAGCACAACATATATATATATATATATATATATATATATATTAGAGATGAGCGCACTCGGATTTCTGAAATCCGAGCCCACCCGAACGTTGCCGATCCGAGTCGGATCCGAGACAGATCCAGGTATTGGCGCCAAATTCTAATCTGAAACTGAGGCTCTGACTCATAATCCCGTTGTCGGATCTCGCGATACTCGGATCCTATAAATTCCCCGCTAGTCGCCGCCATCTTCACTCGGGCATTGATCAGGGTAGAGGGAGGGTGTGTTAGGTGGTCCTCTGTCCTGGTAGATTTCGTGCTGTGCTGTTTAGTTCTGTGCTGTGCTGTTTAGTTCTGTGCTGTGCTGTGCTGTGCTGTGTTCTGCAGTATCAGTCCAGTGGTGCTGTGTGCTGTGCTCTGTCCTTCTGAGGTCAGTGGTGCTGCTGGGTCCTGTGCTGTGTCCTGTTCAGTCCAGTGGTGCTGTGTCCTGTGCTCTGTGCTTCTAAGGGCATAGTTATTTCCCCAATATTCCCCTGTGTTTAAAAAAATAAAAAAAAGTTATTTAAAAAAATACCAAAAACTAATTTAATTTTTTTTAATTACCACAAAATTTGCACAACCAATCCTGCAGTATAAGCCCATTGGTACTGCAATATTACCAAGTTCACACATTCAGCAGTAAAAGTCCAGTGGTACTGCAATATTACAAAGTTCACACATTCTGCAGTATCAGTCCAGTGGTGCTGTGTCCTGTGCTCTGTCCTGCTGAGTTCCGTAGTGCTGCTGGGTCCTGTGCCGTGTCCTGTTCAGTCCAGTGGTGCTGTGTCCTGTGCTCTGTGCTTCTAAGGGCATAGTTATTTCCCCATTATTCCCAAGTTTTTAAAAAATAAAAAAAAAGTAAAAAAAAATAAAAAATTAAAAATTAAAAAAAAAAAAATAATTATAACCAAATTTGCAAAACCAATCCAGCAGTATAAGTCCATTGGTACTGCAATATTACAAAGTTCACACATTCTGCAGTATCAGTCCAGTGGTGCTGTGTCCTGTGCTCTGTCCTGCTGAGTTCCGTAGTGCTGCTGGGTCCTGTGCCGTGTCCTGTTCAGTCCAGTGGTGCTGTGTCCTGTGCTCTGTGCTTCTAAGGGCATAGTTATTTCCCCATTATTCCCAAGTTTTTAAAAAATAAAAAAAAAGTAAAAAAAAAATAAAAATTAAAAATTAAAAAAAATATATATAATTATAACCAAATTTGCAAAACCAATCCAGCAGTATAAGTCCATTGGTACTGCAATATTACAAAGTTCACACATTCTGCAGTATCAGTCCAGTGGTGCTGTGTCCTGTGCTCTGTCCTGCTGAGTTCCGTAGTGCTGCAGGGTACTGTGCCGTGTCCTGTTCAGTCCAGTGGTGCTGTGTCCTGTGCTCTGTGCTTCTAAGGGCATAGTTATTTCCCCATTATTCCCAAGTTTTTAAAAAATAAAAAAAAAGTAAAAAAAAATAAAAAATAAAATATTAAAAAAAATATATATAATTATAACCAAATTTGCAAAACCAATCCAGCAGTATAAGTCCATTGGTACTGCAATATTACCAAGTTCACACATTCTGCAGTATCTTGTGCTACATATAATGGAGACCAAAAATTTGGAGGATAAAGTAGGGAAAGATCAAGACCCACTTCCTCCTAATGCTGAAGCTGCTGCCACTAGTCATGACATAGACGATGAAATGCCATCAACGTCGTCTTCCAAGCTCGATGCCAAATCTCGTAGTACCGGGCATGTAAAATCCAAAAAGCCCAAGTTAAGAAAAAGTGGCAAAAAGAGAAACTTAAAATCATCTGAGGAGAAACGTAAAGTTGCCAATATGCCATTTACGACACGGAGTGGCAAGGAACGGCTTAGGCCCTGGCCCGTGTTCATGACTAGTGGTTCAGCTTCACCCACGGATCTTAGCCCTCCTCCTCCTCCCCCCCCTACAAAAAATTGAAGAGAGTTATGCTGTCAGCAACAAAACAGCAAACAACTCTGCCTTCTAAAGAGAAATTATCACAAATCCACAAGGCGAGTCCAAGGATGTTGGTGGTTGTCAAGCCTGACCTTCCCATCACTGTACGGGAAGAGGTGGCTCGGGAGGAGGCTATTTATGATGTAGCTGGCGCTGTGGAGGAACTTGATGATGAGGATGGTGATGTGGTTATTGTAAATGAGGCACCAGGGGGGGAAACAGCTGATGTCCATGGGATGAAAAAGCCCATCGTCATGCCTGGTCAGAAGACAAAAAAATGCACCTCTTCGGTCTGGAGTTATTTTTATCCAAATCCAGACAACCAATGTATGGCCATATGTAGCTTATGTAAAGCTCAAATAAGCAGGGGTAAGGATCTTGCCCACCTAGGAACATCCACCCTTATACGTCACCTGAATAACCTTCATAGTTCAGTGGTTAGTTCAGGAACTGGGGCTAGGACCCTCATCGGTACAGGGACACCTAAATCCCGTGGTCCATTTGGATACACACCAGCAACACCCTCCTCGTCAACTTCCTCCACAATCTCCATCAGATTCAGTCCTGCAGCCCAAGTCAGCAGCCAGACTGAGTCCATGTCAATACGGGATTCATCCGAGGAATCCTGCAGCGGTACGCCTACTACTGCCACTGCTGCTGTTGCTGCTGTTAGTCGGTCATCTTCCCAGAGGGGAAGTCGTAAGACCGCTAAGTCTTTCACAAAACAATTGACCTTCCAACAGTCGTTTGCCATGACCACAAAATACGATAGTAGTCACCCTATTGCAAAGCGTATAACTGCGGCTGTAACTGCAATGTTGGTGTTAGACATGCGCCCGGTGTCCGCCATCAGTGGAGTGGGATTTAGAGGGTTGATGGAGGTATTGTGTCCCCGGTACCAAATTTACTACCGGGGCCACTCCACTGTGCAGTCCATATTTAGGTGTATCAGATATTAAACAACGGTGACAGTTGATGCCCAATTTTTTAATTATATTGTGGCCTCGGTACCAAATTGTGTACCGGGGCCACCACACTACGCAGTCCATACCCTTTTTTGGTGGAATTCTGACCCGTGGAGGGTTTTTTAATTATATTGTGGCCTCGGTACCAAATTGTGTACCGGGGCCACCACACTACGCAGTCAAGATAGATAGATGCGTATCATAGATAAAGTACATTCAGTGGTGTGCGGCAAATTGAAAATTATTCAAAATGCACTGACATTATCAAAAACAAGAGGTTGTCACACGCTAAAACTCCAACATGTATATGATGGAGAGGATGGAGGAGCAGCCGTATGCGCAGTGTAATGCAGACCTGTTGAAGGTTTTTTATATATTTTATTGTGGTGCCCAGTGCCCACTCCTCTACGCAGTCCAGATACATTTATTGGTGCGAATCATAAAAGTTCAGGGTTTTTAATATATATTGTGGTGACCCACTCCTCTACGCAGTCCAGGTACATTTATTGGTGCGAATCATACAAGTTGATGGTTTTCTTATTATATATATTGTGGTGACCCACTCCTTTACGCAGTCCAGATACATTTATTGGTGCGAATCATAAAAGTTCAGGGTTTTTAATATATATTGTGGTGACCAACTCCTCTACGCAGTCCAGGTACATTTATTGGTGCGAATCATACAAGTTCAGGGTTTTTAATATATATTGTGGTGACCCACTCCTCTACGCAGTCCAGGTACATTTATTGGTGCGAATCATAAAAGTTCAGGGTTTTTAATATATATTGTGGTGACCCACTCCTCTACGCAGTCCAGGTACATTTATTGGTGCGAATCATACAAGTTGATGGTTTTCTTATTATATATATTGTGGTGACCCACTCCTCTACGCAGTCCAGGTACATTTATTGGTGCGAATCATACAAGTTGATGGTTTTCTTATTATATATATTGTGGTGACCCACTCCTCTACGCAGTCCAGGTACATTTATTGGTGCGAATCATACAAGTTCAGGGTTTTTAATATATATTGTGGTGACCCACTCCTCTACGCAGTCCAGGTACATTTATTGGTGCGAATCATACAAGTTGATGGTTTTCTTATTATATATATTGTGGTGACCCACTCCTCTACGCAGTCCAGGTACATTTATTGGTGCGAATCATACAAGTTGATGGTTTTCTTATTATATATATTGTGGTGACCCACTCCTCTACGCAGTCCAGATACATTTATTGGTGCGAATCATAAAAGTTCAGGGTTTTTAATATATATTGTGGTGACCCACTCCTCTACGCAGTCCAGGTACATTTATTGGTGCGAATCATACAAGTTGATGGTTTTCTTATTATATATATTGTGGTGACCCACTCCTCTACGCAGTCCAGGTACATTTATTGGTGCGAATCATACAAGTTGATGGTTTTCTTATTATATATATTGTGGTGACCCACTCCTCTACGCAGTCCAGGTACATTTATTGGTGCGAATCATAAAAGTTCAGGGTTTTTAATATATATTGTGGTGACCCACTCCTCTACGCAGTCCAGGTACATTTATTGGTGCGAATCATACAAGTTCAGGGTTTTTAATATATATTGTGGTGACCCACTCCTCTACGCAGTCCAGGTACATTTATTGGTGCGAATCATACAAGTTCAGGGTTTCTTATTATATATATTGTGGTGACCCACTCCTCTACGCAGTCCAGGTACATTTATTGGTGCGAATCATAAAAGTTTAGGGTTTTTAATATATATTGTGGTGACCCACTCCTCTACGCAGTCCAGGTACATTTATTGGTGCGAATCATACAAGTTCAGGGTTTTTAATATATATTGTGGTGACCCACTCCTCTACGCAGTCCAGGTACATTTATTGGTGCGAATCATACAAGTTCAGGGTTTTTAATATATATTGTGGTGACCCACTCCTCTACGCAGTCCAGGTACATTTATTGGTGCGAATCATAAAAGTGCAGGGTTTTTAATATATATTGTGGTGACCCACTCCTCTACGCAGTCCAGGTACATTTATTGGTGCGAATCATACAAGTTGATGGTTTTCTTATTATATATATTGTGGTGACCCACTCCTCTACGCAGTCCAGGTACATTTATTGGTGCGAATCATACAAGTTGATGGTTTTCTTATTATATATATTGTGGTGACCCACTCCTCTACGCAGTCCAGGTACATTTATTGGTGCGAATCATACAAGTTGATGGTTTTCTTATTATATATATTGTGGTGACCCACTCCTCTACGCAGTCCAGATACATTTATTGGTGCGAATCATAAAAGTTCAGGGTTTTTAATATATATTGTGGTGACCCACTCCTCTACGCAGTCCAGAAAGATACCTCGTTGCAACGTTTTGGACTAATAACTATATTGTGAGGTGTTCAGAATACACTGTAAATTAGTGGAAATGCTTGTTATTGAATGTTATTGAGGTTACTAATAGCATAGGAGTGAAAATAAGCCCAAAAACTTGATTTTTAAACTTTTTATGTTTTTTCCAAAAAAAATCCGAATCCAAAACCTTAAATCCGAACCGAGACCTTTCGTCAAGTGTTTTGCGAGACAAATCCGAACCCCAAAAATAATGAAAATCCGGATCCAAAACACAAAACACGAGACCTCAAAAGTCGCCGGTGCACATCCCTAATATATATATATATATATATATATATATATATATATATATATATTTAAAACTAGAGATGTGTGCAGACCCCCATGTTTTAGTTTTGATTCTAAAACCATCTTTCTATTTTGGTTTTGGTTCTGGTGGTGTATAAAAATCCATATGTGTTTTAGTTTTTGTTCTAGATATAGTAAAAAATTGTGAAAAAAAGGCAATTTTTTTATTTCAAACTGTTTTTGTACATACATTAGTATGTATAGCATTAACATTTATTTACAGTCATTTACAGTCTATTTTGTAATGATCTCTTCACAACTTTCACTCATTTTGGTCAGTGAACTATATTCATCGTCTGGTCCTTTTAGTGCAACTCTGCCATACAATTACAGTGATCATCCTTGCGCTTCAAAATAGAATCCTGTGCCAATTTCATACAATTACAGTTCCACAGCAAGTTTACTGGTGCTGCTGCTGGTAATACACCTACCCAGTGAGCTGTCACAGCGGCATCATCAGAATACAATTTTACATAAAATGATAGACCGATTCTATAATGCAAAATAGTGCAAGATGGAATTGTCCTTGGGAAAAATGTTAAAAAATAAATGCACATAGTTTAACAAACCACACATTTGTGGCAGAAGTGCTTGAATTGTTTGGGACCCCACAAAGTGAGCCTTTTGGCTGCTGTTTGTGGAACTATAGAATATATAGGGGTTTTAACAAATTATTGCTAATGGGCTAACAGTGATCATCTGACTCAATGACGAGAATGTCATCACCCTCATCATCATCCTCATCACAGATGTCTAGGTTAATTACCTTTTCGTTTTACAAAAGAAGATACACCAAGTAGGCAACCATTAGACAGCATGTGTGAAACATTAAAAAATAGGAACAGCACCGACACATTGGAAGGAACAGCAGTGATATTTCAAAGAGGGACAGCACTGACACATTGAAAAGGGACAACACTGATACTTTGAAGAGGGACAGCACTGACAGATTGAAGAGGGACAGCACTGAAACTTTGATGAGGGACAGCACTGATACATTGATGAGGGACAACACTGATACATTGAAGAGGGACAGAAGTGATACTTTGAAGAGGGACAGCACTGATACATTGAAGAGGGATTGCACTGACAGATTGAAGAGGGACAGCACTGACACTTTGAAGAGGGACAGCAGTGACACTTTGAAGAGGGACAGCACTGACACACTGAAGAGGAACAGCAGTGATACATTGATGAGGGACAACACTGATACATTGAAGAGGGACAGCACTGATAAATTGAAGGGGACAGAACTGACACATTGAAGGGGACAGCACTGACAAATTGAAGGGGACAGAACTGACACATTGAAGGGGACAGCACTGACACATTGAAGAGGGACAGAAGTGCTACTTTGAAGAGGGACAGCACTGACACACTGAAGAGGAAAAGCAGTGATACATTATTGAGGGACAACACTGATACATTGAAGAGCGACAGCACTGAAAAATTGAAGGGGACAGCACTGTCACATTCAGAAGGACAGAAGTGATACTTTGAAGAGAGACAGCACTAACACATTGAAGAGGGACAGCACTGGCACTTTGAAGAGGGACAGCAGTGACACTTTGAAGAGGGACAGCACTGACACACTGAAGAGGAACAGCAGTGATTCATTGATGAGGGACAACACTGATACATTGAAGAGGGACAGCACTGACACATTGATGAGGGACAGCACTGACACATTGATGAGGGACAACACTGATACATTGAAGAGGGACAGAAGTGATACTTTGAAGAGGGAAAGCACTGACACATTGAAGAGGGATTGCACTGACAGATTGAAGAGGGACAGCACTGACACTTTGAAGAGGGACAGCAGTCACACTTTGAAGAGGGACAGCACTGACACACTGAAGAGGAACAGTAGTGATACATTGATGAGGGACAACACTGATACATTGAAGAGGGACAGCACTGACAAATTGAAGGGGACAGAACTGACACATTGAAGGGGACAGCACTGACACATTGAAGAGGGACAGAAGTGATACTTTGAAGAGGGACAGCAATAATACATTGAAGAGGGACAGCAGTGATACAATGAAGAGGGACAACACTGAGACATTGAAGAGGGACAGCACTGACACACTGAAGAGGGACAGCAGTGATACATTTAAGAGGGACAGCACTGACACATTGATGAGGGACAACACTGATACATTGAAGAGGAACAGAAGTGATACTTTGAAGAGGGACAACACTGACACATTGAAGAGGGATTGCACTGACAGATTGAAGACGGACAGCACTGACACTTTAAAGAGGGACAGCAGTGACACTTTGAAGAGGGACAGCACTGACACACTGAAGAGGAACAGCAGTGATACATTGATGAGGGACAACACTGATACATTGAAGAGGGAGAGCACTGATACATTGAAGAGGGACAGCACTGACAAATTGAAGGGGACAGAACTGACACATTGAAGGGGACAGCACTGTCACATTGAGACGGACAGAAGTGATACTTTGAAGAGAGACAGCACTAACACATTGAAGAAGGATAGCACTGACACACTGAAGAGGGACAGCACTGACACACTGAAGAGGAACAGCAGTGATATATTGATGAGGGACAACACTGATACTTTGAAGAGGGACAGCACTGACAAATTGAAGGGGACAGAACTGACACATTGAAGGGGACAGCACTGTCACATTGAGACGGACAGAAGTGATACTTTGAAGAGAGACAGCACTAACACATTGAAGAGGGATTGCACTGACAGATTGAAGAGGAACAGCACTGACACTTTGAAGAGGGACAGCACTGACACTTTGAAGAGGGTCAGAACTGACACATTGAAGAGGGACAGCAGTGATACATTGAAGAGGGACAGCACTGACACTTTGAAGAGGGAATTGTTTGGGACCCCACAAAGTGAACCATTTGGCTGCTGTTTGTGGAACTATAGAATATATAGGGGTTTTAACAAATTATTGCTAATGGGCTAACAGTGATCATCTGACTCAATGACGAGAATGTCATTACCTTCATCATCATCCTCATCACAGATGTCTAGGTTAATTACCTTTTCATTTTACAAAAGAAGATACACCAATTAGGCAACCGTTAGATGGCATGTGTGACACATTAAAAAAGAGGAACAGCACCGACACATTGGAAGGAACAGCAGTGATACTTCAAAGAGGGACAGCACTGACACATTGAAAAGGGACAACACTGACAATTTGAAGAGGGACAGCACTGACACATTGAAGAGGGACAGCAGTGATACAATGAAGAGGGACAACACTGACACATTGAAGAGGGACAGCACTGATACATTGAAGAGGACAGCACTGACACATTGAAGGGGACAGAACTGACACATTGAAGAGGGAAAGAAGTGATACTTTGAAGAGGGACAGCAATAATACAATGAAGAGGGACAACACTAAGACATTGAAGAGGGACAGCACTGACACATTGAAGAGGGACAGCACTGACACATTGATGAGGGACAACACTGATACATTGAAGAGGGACATCACTGACACATTGTAGGGGACAGAACTGACACATTGAAGGGGACAGCACTGACACATTGAAGAGACAGAAGTGATACTTTGAAGAGGGACAGCACTGACACATTGAAGAGGGATTGCACTGACAGATTGAAGAGGGACAGCACTGACACTTTAAAGAGGTACAGCAGTGACACTTTGAAGAGGGACAGCACTGACACACTGAAGAGGAACAGCAGTGATACATTGATGAGGGACAACACTGATACATTCAAGAGGGACAGCACTGACAAATTGAAAGGGACAGAACTGACACATTGAAGGGGACAGCACTGTCACATTGAAGAGGGGCAGAAGTGATACTTTGAAGAGGGACAGCACTGACACATTGAAGAGGGATTGCACTTACAGATTGAAGAGGGACAGCACTGACACTTTAAAGAGATACAGCAGTGACACTTTGAAGAGGGACAGCACTGACACACTGAAGAGGAACAGCAGTGATACATTGATGAGGGACAACACTGATACATTCAAGAGGGACAGCACTGACAAATTGAAAGGGACAGAACTGACACATTGAAGGGGACAGCACTGTCACATTGAAGAGGGGCAGAAGTGATACTTTGAAGAGGGACAGCACTGACACTTTGAAGAGGGATAGCGCTGACACTTTGAAGAGGGACAATGCTGACACTTTGAAGAGGGACAGCACTGACACACTGAAGAGGAACAGCAGTGATACATTTAAGAGGGACAGCACTGACACATTGAAAAGGGACAGCAGTGATACTTTGAAGAGGGACATCACTAACCCATTGAAGAGGGACAGCAGTGATACTTTGTAGAGAGACAGCGCTGCCACATTGAAGAGGGACAGCACTGCCACATTGAAGAGGGACAGAACTGACACATTGAGGAGGGTGTTAAAGTAACTTTTATCAAACTAACAGAAATACATATAAGCTCATATATTTAAGATTAGGGTCTGTACTTTTAAGAGAACGTGTTGCACAATACATATATTGTATAACAAAAGACACATCTTTAGTAATTTTCCATTACTGCACAATTCATAAACAAAACAGATTCGATAATTGTCATGTGATTGTATTTAACAATATCACCAGATTTGTTCAAAGAAATATGGGCACCGTTAAAGGTCAAGCAGTCCGTCCAATAGAACATGTTATTTTAATGATAGAGTGCCAGCAGTGATGTAAGCTGGGAAGGTGTGTTTTAAAGTAATAAAGAATATCATCTCTATAAATGTAGGAGTGAATCAAATATAGGGGTTCAATTGGCATTTAAGACCCTGGGCGTATGTCTGCTTCATCCAGTATGGCTCTATCTATGTATAATACCTTTTTAATAAATTATAGAAATTTTATATTTTGGAAACCTGCTCATCTCATTTATTATTGAAAGAGACGGAAAGAAATTAACTTATACAAGCTGTGGGCTATCGTCCTATGAGTATCACATACCACACCTTACTCTCTTCATGACTGCTTCGACAAGGGGGATTACCTACACTCCTCTGCACTGGTGAGTGTCAGATGTGTTAAATATAAATATATCTGTGCTCCGAAGTGTATCGAGGTACCGAAGCAGTGAGTGAGGAGAGGGTGGGATGGATGCTGATATGTAAAGTAACCTTGGACCTTATTGCTAAATGTGTAGTAGTTAATCTAATGTGTTTCTGCTGATACTTAGTAACTTAAGAAAATATTGTTAGTTTAAATGTTGCTAAACTGTGCTTTTTCTCCGGTATGGACTAGCCCCCCATAACTGGCAAAAGACATTTTAGTGTTTTAGTGTTTTAGTGTTTTAGTGTTTAACACTGTAAAGCTGTATGCACAGTTAAGGGTTGTGACTTGCAAAGTTAATGTGTTAAATGAAATGCTTTTGCAGTATAGGCTGATGACCTATACTTGGCAGAAAGCGTTGTGATGTTTTGTGATCTACTCGGTAGACTTATTTGGGAAAAAAATAAGTTATAAAATATGAGTAGAAATGCCGGTTTCTCATGATGGATGCATCCCTTAAATAAACTAAGTCGGGATGGAGATAGCTGTTTTTAAAGAGAGAAAGGGCGTGGCTCTCCCAGGGCAAATAAGTAAGAGTGCCTATAGAGTTTTAAATCCTGATTTCATTTAAACTCTAAAAAAAAGGGGGAATGCAAGGAAAAGAATAACAAAGAAATATACAATGTGTTTTTTTAAATGTGGAATTTTAATTTTAAACCTAGACGTTAAAATGTTATTTAATTGTTAGTTGTTAATAAGTGACATGAGCAGTGGAAAAAAAAAATAAAAAAAATAATTGCATAAATTTCAAAGGAAAGCAGAAATAAATATATAATTATACAACCACCGCAGCCTATAATCTTATTATGTTTCATCTCTCCCTGAAAGAAAAAAATAAATAAGGAAACTGAATGGGTTGAGATTTTTTATATTGTCCTGATGGTTTGCAGATGTTGGAAATACATCGAGCTAAAACTGGTAATAAAGCTAACAACTGCCCACTGGGAAACACTTCATCTGTTTTTACAATTGCAAACCTTGAAAAGTGAATTGTTTGTTTTATACATCTGTCTCGTACTTGTGTTGTCTATACTGATACTCAGTTTTATTGCGGTAAATGCTGGACATTTAATTTCTTTATCATCTTGAGAAGAAATAAGTTTGTTTTGTGAAGACAATATGCTAAAGATAGTCTGATTTCTTGTAGTGCCTGTTAAGACTTGTGTAATGATGAAATGTGGTTTTAAAGCACAGATAAATGTCCCATTGCAAATGTAAGTTTATCTTGTAGATGTGCATTCCAGAGGTTTTTTTGTGTGATTTCAGTGTGTGTTCAGTGAAACATCTGGTTTTAATATGTGTAGTAATTTTCAGAACGGCAGAAAGATAGGAGAAAAAAATATATATTGTCAGAAAATATGTTGGTTTTATGAATCTGGAAGATGTACAGATTAAATTTACGGTTTAAAGAACTTCTATGGGGGTATTAAGTAAATAAATAGCATTTGTCGGTTTTACAGCGAGCAACTGCAAAAGACAGGGTCACACCCAGATTGGAAGGAACTTTGCTGATTGAATCGGCAGAAAGGCATGAGATGAATATTTAAGTAAGGTATTTAATGTGTGTTAAATAGTGAAATAGTGATTTTGCAGATGAAATGTATGTTAAAACATTTTTAGAGCGATTGCATAATATTTTGGCATGTAGTGTGCACATAGAACACAATGTGTGTGTGTGTTTAAACTTTGAGAATTCTTTGCTGTTTTGAAGTAGAATAATTGATATTTGAAGTACGGCAACAAAATCTATGTTATGTTAGCTTTATCAGAAAATAGTTGCATTGAAAATAATAGTTGGTTTGCTTTGAAAATAGCATCTGTGTAGTGGTTTACATAGGGAGTTTGTGAAATTTATAGCTGCGTCAGACAATTGTTTTTTGAAAGTCGCCATTTTACAAAGATGTCTCTCCTCCCATCTCCCTCGTCTTATGGGATTGGGTGGATTTTTCATTTTTCATGCCAAGAGGAGGAGTTCAGTACATGGAAAACTTTCTGTGTTCTGAGCCTATACCATCGAACGGACAAATGATTGACCCCGCCCTGCATACCAATGCAGATCTCAGTCATAGATTGCGCAGCGATGATTTTTAATGCTAATAAGAAGTATTCAGAATATTGTTTTTGCTGTTGCCAACAGAGGGGTTCAATCTTTATAAAGATTTATAGACAATTCTAATTATTTGTTATAATGTGTGCAGAACAATTTGCAATCTTTTATTTTACCCACAGGAGAACAGAAAACCAGAATATGTGAATGATTTTCTGCAGTGAAGAAACTAAATAATTATTGTGTTTTCTTTCAGAAGTATCCAAGAAGGAGAAAATTAATTTATTAATTAAAAATATTAAATTATTGGACACCTGGCCAGAGATATTTAGATTTCCTAAAGGGTGGTCCTGATATTTGAACACCCTCTACCTCAGAATAGTGAAAAGAAAAATAAATAAAAGCAGTACATTTATTTCTTGATATGTCACAATTCTGTAGCCAGTGAATATTAGGATTTTCAGCCACAGCTGTATGCTAGATGAAGTCTAAAAACATTATCTAGCATATACTCCTGAATTCATTGAGGCAGCTGAAGAGATTAAAAGACTTTACCCCGGCATTGGGCATCTACAATTATAAAAAATGTTTTCTATTGTACTGATGATAACACTGTTTTAGGATATTTAACAGATAATTAGTGTACAATTAGATAGGTAGCAAAAGAATTAACTTTATGTTAAAGGTTTATAGCCATAACAGCTATTATTGTGGAACAGATACAGGATATTGTGTTGCAGCGTGAGTTACATTTGTTTGTCCCTCGTGTTGTCACACAACTCCTGAATAATGCACAGACTAGACATGTGTCTGTAGCATGGTTTATACAATGGGAAATGAAAAATTAAATTAAATTGCATTCATTCTTCTAACATTATAATATGCAAATGTCAGAATCTCAATATTGCTACATCATTGCCTTAGAAACCTCACATGACAAGGAAGACAAGGAGCATTATTGAATTAAGTAAATGTGTAAGTTTTTTTCTGTATTACCAGAATTTTCTGAGACTACATTGGAGAATTTAGATTAAAGTTTATTTACTGATAAAAATGTTTTATAGATAAACGCATGATAGCTCACTAGTGACAGGATATGCAATCACTATACATAATGAGATAACAGCACTCATCAGAACATGTCAACTAGGTAAAGGAAAACGAGTAGACATTTACACAGATTTACGTTACGCGTATTTACTGAACGCTGTAGTTTATGATTTTGGAATTATTTGAAAACATAGGGGTTACCTAACATCAACAGGAACACCTATATAACATGCACAAACAGTCAAGCAACTGATAGAGGCTATACAGTTAACAAAAGAGGCTAAAGCCATTAAGTGGCAGGCACATAGCAAACAGACAGATAAAGTCTTACTAGAATTAAAAAAAAAGAAATGTTGTTACTAGCTTTACAGAAAGTGCTCATTGGTTACTTAGTACACATGGGAGCAGATAACAACATTAAAATTAATATATCTTGTTGGAATGCCAAGAAAATACTTCAGTTGCTAAGACTAAATGTGAAATAAGTATAATTTGTATTAAGAACATTGAAGGAAAGATAGTGAGTGCTAAGCTCAGACAGTTGCCTAATATAACCTTTTCAGAGGCTACAAATTAGTGTATTGATTTTATTTAATTAAGAGAAATAAAGTTAAGAGGGTTACAGTATGTGTTAGTTGGTATTGATACGTGTTGGTGGGATGAGGCCTAGTTAACTGCCTCAGACATAATACAACTTATTGCTGAGACGATTTTGCCAGAATTTGTATGTAGATGTAGTTCACCCAGAGAGTGGACTCATTTCAGAGAAAAAGTGTTTCAAAGAATGTGTAATATGATGGGAATAGATTCAAACTTTATACACTATATCATGCTCAAGCTTTAGAGAAAGTTGAAATAATAAATGGAGTAAGAATAACTAAGCTTACTAAAGAAACAGAAATGGCACTTCTTTAGTTTATCATGGTATTAGAATCACTTCTAAACCTCTTCTCAATCTCTCTCCATATAAACTGTTATTGGACTTCAGCCAAGATATGTTATTTATCCACAGACTTCCCGCTGCATCATGATCTAACTGCTCAAAATTTCATACAGTTGTCTGAACAGTTGCAGAAGCTTCAGAAGATATAAAAAAAAAGGGAAAAAGGGTGAAGGTAAGGGAAAGGGAAAACCACTCCGCACTAAATATTTACCAACCTCACTTTTAAAATTATTTTGCTATGTCAGGGGGTGATTAAGTCAACATACATGGATATATGCATCCAAGGAGCAGGACAAAGAGAAAGACCTATATAGCACTCCAGGTATAATGGGTAATTATTTTGATACATTAAATTTTATTGATATGCATTAAAATGGCTTGAAAAGATATACAACCTAACTAAAAGAGCGAAATATTTTAAAAAATAGTGTTGAAGAAATAGAATAAAAAATAGGAGACCCTGTGTGGGGGCCGATCTCATATCTACAGCGTTTCAATCAAGTACCTGCTGATAGTAAATCCCTTGTAAATATGTATGTAAACAGGATCAATGACCTATATCGAGGTCAAGAACGTGTAAGATGCTGCTATTAATATATCCCTATATGACGGGTGGAATACCAATAAGGTATCCTATTATGTAGATGGTAATAGTGTTACACTTGCCATTAAACTTTATAATTATGTCATATATCTATGGACTCTAGGTGACAGCAATGAGAAGTAAATGCTGTTATTACTTAGTCCTTATATAGCAGATAGGATACTAATAAGATTTTAAGTGTCCTATATAAAATGGCAACAGTGTTTCACTTATCATTAAATTCTGTTATATATGTATGGACTCTAGGTGACAGCAAAAAGCACTTTTGTGCAATAAGTCTTATATGATGTACCTTTACATTAGGCTCATATCAGTATCTCTAGTTCTTATATAGCAGATAGGATATTAATAAGATTTTAAATATCCTATATAAATGGTAACAGTGTTTTACTTGCCATTAAATTCCATTAAATATGTGTAGACTCTAGGTGGCAGCAAAAAGCACTTTTGTGCAATAAGTCTTATATGGTATGCCTTTATATTAGGCTCATATCAGTATCTCATATTTTCATATATGTGCCTGTTTACATAGAAAAAATATAGCCAATAGTGTTTTTGCATGGTATATGCTTAGGTCAAAAGTACATTCCAAATTTGTGATCTCAAAAGGTTGCTTCAGAAGACCCAGAAGAACACTTGAACAAAGACATTTAACCAGAAGCTGCTCTTGGGCCTGCACACAGAAGAGACAACCTAGAGACTATTTTATGGTAAGAAATCTCTTACACTCTGGTTCCCTTACAGATGGATGGAATGGTCCTACTAAAGACAAGTTCTATAACGACTGATACTGCTGTAAAAATTGCAGAGAAAGACATTTGGATCCATAGTTCCCGATGCAAACAGGTCAAAGACCCAAGCATAAAAGGAACCAAAGGACTCAGAACTGAATACAGATAAAGAGACTGAGTTATGTTTTAAAGAACTCTTTAATCAAGATGGAAGTGATTTATAATCAGCTACAAGGTTATCGATTTATGACGCAAAGAACCTTCTACCTTGTTGCCTGTCTTATGGGAACAGCGATATTTGAAGCCTCAACACGTTATTTATATATTTTGGAAAGGAATTGAGGAGAAGTTGGTAAGGTGATAGCCCATCTGATATATTAGATGAGGATGCTTTTAATAAGATCATTTCTGCTTCTTTTCTAAACAGGAAAACCAGAGAATTCAGAAATTGTAAAGGATTACCACCAATTCCAAAATGTATTTGTGAGTATTGTGGTACTCCACCAAAACAATAGGTGGTTAATATGGTGGTCTGATAATAATGAATATTGCTAGAGAGAATATCCAGTTGACCGATTGCATGTTATGTTAAGTGAAATGTGAGTAGTTACAAATTGTTGGGTGTGTACTAAAACTCCTTTATGGAGTAAAAATATGCCAATGTTACCATTTCCAGTACCTTATGAAGAATGACACACATTAGTCCTAATATAATATGTCAAGGACAAAAGTGAGATCTTAGTGATTATGGTCGAAATTGTTGAAAATATATATATAACTTGACTAAATCTCCGGTTATAGATTTAGCACCACATATAACTGAATAATTTTTTTTTATGTTTAATAAAAGCAATAAATAAGGTTAAAGTTATAATACCTCAGATAAAGGACAGCATCAGGTAAATACATTGCTGCCGTAAAATAATAAGTATTTCAAAGTTGTAAGAATCTGCAAGAATAAGTATAATACAGTGGTTTTAGTGCTCGAACCATATGGGCCCGAGTGTAAAGAACCGTGTACGTTTGATGTAGACAGAAATTTAGAAATTACGTAAAATGAAAAAGCTAAATTAAAGATAGAACTTCAAACAGATGTAACTAAGTTTGAAAGGTATAACACCGAAGCACTAAAGAGTAAAATATGTATACAATGCACTTTGTATTAGTATAATCGACTTTTTAAGCATACACTACCAGAACCAGACTTAGACTAAGAGAAAACGATACTAGATAAGAAATGTCACTTGGGTATGACCGTCTCAACCATGGTGTTAAAGCATCACATACCATTCATTTTACCAGGGAACATATATTATATATATGGAGACATGCATATTGAGCACAACTTGCATTCAGTGTTATATGCAGGTATCTAGACTTTGTGTCCACCCGAATTCAGCAAGACGCGGATCTGTGTGCTTTTGAAATTGGGGGCAGGTCTGCTCTGCTCTGCTGCACAAAACTCTGCAGGATGCGTCCAATACCTATATGGATTATACATTTGCAAAAGAACGCACAGGAAAAAATGGTACCATGAAATACAATATAGAATGATCTCAATATCTACTGAGCATAAAATACATTTTTACAGTTGCATGAGATTGAACACACATGTTTTAGTATGCAGGGGGGCTGTCGTCCCTACTACTCAGGACTTAGACTAGCCCCTTACCTGGAGCAAGAGATACGGCAGAAAAACAAGGAACTTTGAGTTGCTCAGAACTTAAATTATTACAGCAAAAGGCATACATTAAAGCAATGTGTTAAATTGAGGATTTAATTTAACACATTCACTCCTCAAAATCATAGTCTGTAGTAAGTGTCCTTTCCTTTCGTTGGCACATGGAACAGGACTGCGTTCATGGGTCTGGGCATGAGCACAGTGATTTTACATACAATACGCTCAAAATCAGCAGATACATGCCTTGATGAATCAGGCCCTTAGTTCTTAAAAAAATGTATATTTATTTAAGGAGCTGCTGAGAATCATAGGACACTCAGGGTTGTTTTTTTACTGCTTAATAAAGATGTCACTGAGACTGACCTCACAAAATTGCTTTCACTAGAAACACTTTGGATTTTAAAAGAAGGAATATATAACATTTTTGGGGTGTGCTGCTCTCACTCAAATATCCACCTGTTTTATGTCTGCTTAGTATAGATGTTCTGTTACTGCCCTTCACAAAATTGCTTTCAATGTCAAAACACTTTCAAATACTTTGGATTTTAAAAGCAAAAAATCTTTTTTTTTTTGGGGGTGTGTTACTCAGAGTCATACAGTACCCTGTTTTCTCACCACTAGCTTTTTCACCACTAGTTCAGATGTCTTAACTATAATAAAAACCAGTAGCCACTACTCCAAACTCTCTGACACCCAAATGATCAGCACACTATTCTAGCAGACTGATCTCTACATAAACTGCAGTTAAATCACAGCTATTACTTGTTATATAAATGACCTCTTTCATCCTAACTAACCCCTTACATATGATTTTCGGAGCACAGAACTGCAGCCACCCTCCTATCCACATGCTATCTCTTCTAAAATGGCAGATGAGAAACGGAGGGAGGGCTATATCAATATGAAACTCGCAAGATCCATCATTTTACCAGAAATGACGCTTTTCTTAGTTTTCAGACCCGAATTTGGTTAGATGACTCAGTTCCTCTATAGAGCCCCAAAACTCGCATCTGATGGAATTCACAAAATCCAAACCGCGCATCTCTAATAACAACAGGATTATTATATATCAGGAGTATTTTATATAATTTTACACACCTTGTGTTGAAATTCAGAGATAGTTAAACCAACCTTCGCTCCATATATACTGAAAGACATATACATATCATGTAAAGCTTGTGCCATGCTGAGCACTGCAATATACACTTGGTAGGTGGCTGAATCTCCAGAATAATTTAACAGTTGATTAAAATTCTCGCTCCCAGTGCAGTTATGAAGTTTTAAATTTGCAAAATGTGAAAAGAGATAATTCTTCAGAGAATTTACTGAAAAGCACCGAAAATAATAAATCCAGATATCTTCCAGTATTTTGTCCCTCGCATTGGTGGATGGATGAAAACTGTATAAACGTTCCTGTAATCCAGGGATATAACGCAATGGAGGAGCAAATACCAAACTACGATCCACCAGTTCATTCATATGACGATGTATAAGTTCTCTTACATTGGACCATGATGCTGGAAGGATAATTGTCTTGTTAAAGAGATAATATTGTGCTTTATTCAAAGCACTCATAAAGGTTACATGTACAGTTCCACAAATAACAACAATTTCAGTTGATGAATTTTGCAAAAAAGGATGAATGTTAGAAACCAGCGAAGGAGTAACTTTAATTTTGAATTCAGTACAAATTCCATAATTATACAATTGTTTGCTCAGATGTAGCAGCTCCCGTTCTCCAGCATCATCATCTGATGTGATGATTCCTACCCAGTTCCACCCAAAACTTCTCAATAACTTTGCAATGGCCGAATGTTGTATCTGATAGTTTTGAACAGTGCGAAAAAAATTTGGATAAAGAATCCTATCACTTAGCAGCGGGTCTCTCGCTCCATAGCTGATCTACAAACATCAACAAGGTATTATTAAAAAAAGCAAAACAAAAAAAACAACAGTTGCTCAATTTTTTTAATATTTAACAACAACTCAAAATTGCAAATATTCTATGCTTGGATTATGCAAATATTTGTTTACCATTAGAATATATTAAAGACTTTGGGCTTTAAGTACACTTTGTTTTCTATACCATTCTTCTGCACAAAAATATGTCCATATGCAGATTCAGCAGCATCTTATGCTTATGACTCCTTATGCTAAGTGAGGCATAATCAGTGAGGGAAGTGGTAGGCTAACATAGGGTGAGTACAGCAAGAACAAAAGCCCTGATAAATGTATAAAGCATAAAATATAGATTAGAAAAGAAAGGGTTCAGAGAAGGGCAACAAAATTGATAAAGGGTATGGAGTCATTAAGTTATGAGGAACGGTTAGCCAGTTTAGGCATGTTTACTTGAGAAAAGAGGCGCCTAAGGGGAGATATGATTACTATGTACAAATAAATTAGGGGTCAATACAGAGAACTTTCATGGGAACTTTTTACCCCAAGGACCATACACAGGACACGTGGTCACTCCCTAAGTTTAGAGGAGAGGAAATTTCACAACCAGCAAAGGAAAGGGTTCTTTACAGTAAGGGCAGTCAAGACATGGAATTCATTGCCAGGGAAGGTTGTGATGGCAGATTTAATAGATATGTTTAAGAAAGGGTTAGACAAATTTTTAGCGGAAAGTGTGTCCATGGATACGACCGTTAATTAAAATGAAGGATAGTAGTGGATATAGGGTAAAATAGGACTGCAATATTGAGTCTGGGGGGATTTTCACAATTGAAACAGATTGGCGGTTGCCTACTCTGAATTAATTTCAAATATAAGTGCAGGATCGCAGGAGATCAAAAATAGGTTAAACTTGATGGACTGGTGTCTATTTTCAACCTCATCAACTATGTTACTATGCTACTATGTTAAAGAGAAAACGTGAAACATTTATTAAAAAAATATTATTATTTTTTAAACAATTAAAATAATTAATTGAGAGTTCCTCTCATCTCATTAGCAATAATGGCTCATGTATTGTATATATTTACTACAGGTCCATATCACCTCATGTGAAAACAGTGAAGAGAGCCTTATCTAAGGCTTGGGAGTCCACTCCTAATTTATAGTCCCCTATGACCCTGCTATGGTATAACACGGCCCCACCTGAGGTGCTTAGTATTCCTAATGTTTATATTTCAGCTTAAAAACGGTTCAATTACCTCAAGAGTTATAAACAATTACAGCATTTTCTATGGTTTTGTATCTTTATGGTTAAAATTCCATCTGTCACATTACATGAGAAGTACTTTCATCATCACTATTTATAGTCATCTAGCCATATAGTCGAGTTTGCTGATTATAACATTCAGTTATAAAACTAGACAAAATGCTGAGGGTCAAAAGTCTAATAAAGACACTATCAGATATCTAAAACTCCCTCATTTTCACTAAACAAGACAGGTTGGACAACATCAATGTCAAATGGGAAAATTATGAGGGAGCCATTAAGAAAAGAGACATTGAGGAAATTCTGAGTGCTCTTTTCAAAGTTGTAATGGCAGCCATAGACAGACTGACACAATTTAAGTTTGCTCAGCATGAGACTTGCTTCATCTGACCAGTGTCTCAGATGTGATTACTTTTACATGAGAAGCCATAAGACGAACGCACCTAAACTCATATGTTTGTGCAGAAGTCATTCACTTACCTATTCGGGGTTAAGTCTTCTGACATCTTCCTGCATCCACACGGGAGGGTCTTTGTCTGGCCCATATATTCTCTCTCTGGTCATCTGTTTGCTGCACAATTTTGTGGAGCAGAGACAAAAGCATCAGGCTTCAAGTTTATCCTCTCAACTTACAGTTCCACCCTCTATCTCACAAAAAAAATTCTTCTTTAAATACCTCATCTCTTCAAAGTCTTCCAATCCCACCTCCTTTTTTCCACCTTCAGCACAATTCCGTGTCCCCATTATCACCTCCCATCCTCTCTTTCATCGACTCTGCCTCCTTTTTGTCTTTTAAAATTAATGTCATCAGACTTGAAATCACCTCCTCCATTCACTCTTTTTCTCCTCCACTCAACCCTCCTATACCCCCAGCCACCAACTCCTGTACTCCTACCGCCTTTCCTCGTGTTGTGAAGTCCACTCTCTTTCATCCTCTCCCCTTTTAACAGGCCTCTGGATCCCATCCCCTCCCACCTCTATCACTTCCTCTTTGCCTCCACCTGCTCCCACCTTGCTCACCTATTTAAAATGTCCCTCTCGACTGACATCTTCCACACATCCTTTAAACATGCTCTCATCTCACCGATTCAAAAAAAAAAAACCTAATCTTGACCCCACCTCACTCCCTAACTATTGCCCCATTTCTCTTTGCCACTTTGCCTCTAAAATACATACCAGGCTTGTCTGCAACTGTCTCATCGCTTATCTTACTGAACACGCCCTCCTTGATCCTCTCCAATCAGGCTTCCACCCCCTCCACTCCACTACAACTGCCCTGGATAAAGTCACTAACAATTTCTTCTCGGTCAAATCTCAGTGGCCTTTGACACCGCGGACCACCTCCCTCCTGCTTCACACCCTGCACTCCATTGGCCTCTCCAGCACTGTCCTTTAATGGTTCACCTTCTTCCTTGCCATCTTCTCTTTCCCTGTTTCCACCTTTGGTTCCTCCTCCCACACTTCCACCCTTCCAGTTGGGGTCCCACAGGGCTCTTTTCCTGTCTTTGCACTTTTCACTATACACCTGCTCGCTGGGTGAACTCATCAGCTTCTTTGGCCTCTAAAAATACTTATACCTCTTATTTCCTGATTTATCTCCCTCCCTATTCTCTCTGGTGTCAGCTTGCCACTCTGTCATCTCCTCCTGGATGCCCTCTAGATTTCTTAAACTCAACATTGCTAAGACTGAACTTATTGTCTTCATTCCATCTAGAAACCTCATCCCCCTCTGACCTCTCTATCACTGTTCACAATACCATCATCTCATCCCTTCCCCAACTCATCTTCCTGGGTGTCATCATTGACTCCTCTCTCTCCTTTACCCCCCATATTCAATCTCTTGACAAATTCTGCTGCTTCCAGCTATGCAACATTGCTCACATCTGGCCCTTCCTCTTCCAGGATGCAAACAAATCTCTCATCCACTCGCTGATCATCTCTTGCTTTGACTACTGTAACCTTCTTCTTACTGGCCTCCCCCACTCCAATTTCGCTCCTCTTTGATCTATACTCAATTCCGCTGCTAGACTTATCTTCCTTTCTCTCCACTCCACATCTGTCCCCCTCCCCCTATCGAGCCCTACACTGGCTCCCCTTCCCCTACAGAATCCTTTTCAAGCTTCTCACCCTTACGTACAGGGCCCTCGCCAACTCCACTGTTCCCAGCATCTCCAACCTCATCTCTACTCTGTCAGGATTTGCATACATCTTTACCACATCTGCATTCTGCTTTGTATTGGCAGCTCCTGCCTTCAGGACTATATTGCACTTCACAGTGAATGTATTATGCGGCAGTACTTCTAATTCACCAGAGGTACTGCTATTGTGCCTTGCTTCCGCTTTCCCCTTCCTACTTCTCTCTCTCTCGCTCCATGCGACCCTGTCTCCTCCTGTTTCCACTATTTTTTAACTTTGCTTACCAGCTAGTCTGCACATCTCCTTCTTGGGCTTTCTGCCCACTGACTCCTCTTGCTTTTCTTTGCACTTATTCAGTGGCTCTTTACATGTTAGCTGCGATAACACTCTTGGGCACAGGTTTCCAGCTTGTGCTGAATATTCCTCACTCACCCTCACGCTTTCAGCCTTCCTTATTAGCTGTGCTTTGAGCTTCCTGAATTATAGTGTTACTTGTTAAATGTACCATACTGCTGTAAACTGAATCTTTATAAACACAATTATCATGTATGTACATATGACTGGCTCATGTGTTTTTAAAAGGTGATCTATTTTACTACGGTCCAAGAAATATATCTATGCAAAAATAAATATATTATATACACAGATATATTATCTTAGCTCATTAACTATGCACAATTTTGTTCAAACCTTTGCAATCTGACTTAAATATATTTGTATGCAGTTTTGATATATATTTATAGTTTTAATGATTCCAAAAAGTTCTTCCTTATCTACATAACAAAACAAAAAACATAAGACTATTTGACAAAATACTTAAAAAGTAATATGCATATTGTATCCCTGCAAGGAAATAAAATGTACAGCTACCTGTTAGTTTATATCATAATAGGATCCTTCTTTCTTGTCTTAACTCCAACTGACTCTCATCTCCTCCTGCTCTTCACTTGCATTTTTGAACCAACTAACAATGTCCTGGGTTCATATATATATATATATATATATATATATATATATATATATATATATATATATATATATATATATCACTTTCTATGACATGCAGGCCCTAAACTACGATAAAGCTAAACTAAGAAAATGTAATGCATGTGTGTATTCCAGTGAACACACAAATCTGTGAATTAGCAGCTCCATCATTTTGTGAGTGACAGCAATCTCACTCCATGATAGTGCTGAAGAATCAGCAGCTAACCACAGGATGTGATGGCATACTAGGGATGTGCACCGGCGACTTTTGAGGTCTCGTGTTTTGTGTTTTGGATCCGGATTTTCTCGATGTTTTGGGTTCGGATTTGTTTCGCAAAACACCTGCCGAAAGGTTTTGGTTCGGATTTAAGGTTTTGGATTCGGATTTTTTTTGAAAAAAGCATAAAAAGTTAAAAAATCAAGTTTTTGGGCTTATTTTCACTCCTACGCTATTATTGACCTCAATAACATTCAATAACAAGCATTTCCACTAATTTACTGTGTATTCTGAACACCTCACAATATAGTTATTAGTCCAAAAAGTTGCAACGAGGTATCTTTCTGGACTGCGTAGTGGAGTGGTCCCAACAATATAATAAGAAAACCATCAACTGGTCTTAATCGCACCAAAACATGTACCTGGACTGCGTAGAGGAGTGGGTCACCACAATATATATAATAAGAAAACCATCAACTGGTATGAATCACACCGAATAATGTACCTGGACTGCGTAGAGGAGTGGGTCACCACAATATATATAATAAGAAAACCATCAACTGGTATGAATCGCACCGAATAATGTACCTGGACTGCGTAGAGGAGTGGGTCACCACAATATAAATTAAAAACCCTGAACTTGTATGATTCGCACCAATAATGTACCTGGACTGCGTAGAGGAGTGGGTCACCACAATATATATAATAAGAAAACCATCAACTGGTATGAATCGCACCGAATAATGTACCTGGAATGCGTAGAGGAGTGGGTCACCACAATATAAATTAAAAACCCTGAACTTGTATGATTCGCACCAATAATGTACCTGGACTGCGTAGAGGAGTGGGTCACCAAAATATAAATTAAAAACTCTGAACTTGTATGATTCGCACCAATAATGTACCTGGACTGCGTAGAGGAATGGGTCACCACAATATATATAATAAGAAAACCATCAACTGGTATGAATCGCGCCAAATAATGTACCTGGACTGCGTAGAGGAGTGGGTCACCACAATATAAATTAAAAACCCTGAACTTGTATGATTCGCACCAATAATGTACCTGGACTGCGTGGAGGAGTGGGTCACCACAATATATATAATAAGAAAACCATCAACTGGTATGAATCGCACCGAATAATGTACCTGGACTGCGTAGAGGAGTGGGTCACCACAATATTATTAAAAAACCCTGCACGGGTCTGAATTCCACCCAAAAAGTTTATGGACTGCGTAGTGTAGTGTTCCCCACAATATTATTTAAAAATTTTGCAGCAACAGTCAACGTTGTTTAATATCTGATACACCTCTATCTGGACTGCATAGTGGAGTGGCCCCGGTACCCAATTTGGTATACCTCCTCCAACCATGGTACAGACCATTCATCATTGAGATCCCATCAAGTATGTTAAAGACAAACAGGGTCGAAGTGTTATTGGTTGACTTTGTAAACCAAAAAACTGTCCCTGTTGCACATAGTCGTGCAATGAAGACTGACTTTTTCATTTAAAGGCACCATCTTTCAAGTGTAGTGTTTGTAAGTCATATTATACTTTTGGTAAAATTGGTTTATTTTGTTCCTCTTTATGGTAACTACTAATAGAATTAAAGTATTAAATAGAAGCGGCAGTTCCTCTTTATGGGAATTAGTTATAGAATTAAAGTATTAAATAGAATTAAAGTATTAAATAGAGTGGTATAGAGTGGTAGTGTGGTATAGAGTGGTCCCCACAATATAATAATAAAACCCTAAACTGGTCTAAATTCCACCAAACAAGTATCTGGACTGTGTAGTGGGGTGGCCCCGGTACCCAATTTGATACCGGGGCCACAATAAAATAAATACACCCTCAACTGGTCTGAATTCCACCAAACAAGTATCTGGACTGCGTAGTGGGGTGGCCCCGGTACCCAATTTGATACCGGGGCCACAATAAAATAAATACACCCTCAACTGGTCTGAATTCCACCAAACAAGTATCTGGACTGCGTAGTGGGGTGACCCCGGTACCCAATTTGATACCGGGGCCACAATACCTCCTCCAAGTTCCAAGTGCAGTGTTTATATTATAACATCTTAACACTACACTAATTCTAGCACGTCAAAACCTCTTGTTTTAAATAATGACAGGGCATTTAACTTTTGATTTAATTTATTGAATTTGTAGGCATTTTATTTTACTTTTTGAACATGGCAAACGACTGTTGAATGGTCACATAATGCCAAAAAAATAGTTGCAAGATGGAATTGTCCTTGGGCCCTCCCACCCACCCTTATGTTGTTGAAATAGGACATGCACACTTTAACAAACCAATCATTTCAGCGACAGGGCCTACCAAACAACTGTGGCTGAAATGATTGGTTTGTTTGGGCCCCCACACCAATAAAACAATTCATCTCTCCCTGTACAAACTAAACAGGCTCTACTGAGGAAAGATGTCGTCCTCATCCTCAACCTCTGATTCCTCTCCCCCTACAGTGTGTACTTCCTCCTCCTCACACATTATCAATTCGTCCCCGCTGGACTCCACAACCACAGGTCCCTCTGTACTGTCATTTTTATTAGAGATGGGCGGGTCCGGTTCTCCGAGAACCGAACCCACCCGAACTTTGGGTATCCGAGTATCGAGCTGAGCAGCTCGGTACTCTCCCGCCCGATCCGAATCCAAATCGAGGCCGAACGTCATCGTGACGTCGTCGGATCTCGGGGCTCGGTTCTCGCGATACTTCAACTTTATAAATACACGCCTCCACAGCAATCCATCGCCATTTGACAGAGGGAGAGAGCAGGGTGTAGTCATAGGCTGATTAGAGCAGGGACAGAGAATACAATATTGTTCTTGCAATTGCTCTAACCAAAATCGCTAGTGCAGAGAGGAGGATAGATGTTTATTATTTTTTCTTAATATTTGGCACTCCCCAGCGCTAATTGTGCATAAATATTTCTGGCTGTCAAAAGTCATATCTGTCAGCAGTATCTACCAAATAATTTTTAGCACTCCTCAGTGCTTTTGTGGTGTCCTCCCTAATTGTGCATTAATATTTCTGGCTGTCAAAAGTCATATCTGTCAGCAGTATCTACTAAATAATTTTTAGCACTCCTCAGTGCTTTTGGGGTGTCCTCCCTAATTGTGCATTAATATTTCTGGCTGTCAAAAGTCATATCTGTCAGCAGTATCTACTAAATAATTTTTAGCACTCCTCAGTGCTTTTGGGGTGTCCTCCCTAATTGTGCATTAATATTTCTGGCTGTCAAAAGTCATATCTGTCAGCAGTATCTACTAAATAATTTTTAGCACTCCTCAGTGCTTTTGGGGTGTCCTCCCTAATTGTGCATTAATATTTCTGGCTGTCAAAAGTCATATCTGTCAGCAGTATCTACTAAATAATTTTTAGCACTCCTCAGTGCTTTTGGGGTGTCCTCCCTAATTGTGCATTAATATTTCTGGCTGTCAAAAGTCATATCTGTCAGCAGTATCTACTAAATAATTTTTAGCACTCCTCAGTGCTTTTGGGGTGTCCTCCCTAATTGTGCATTAATATTTCTGGCTGTCAAAAGTCATATCTGTCAGCAGTATCTACCAAATAATTTTTAGCACTCCCCAGTGGTTTGCGCTCAGAATGGATTCAAAGCAGTCCACATATGATCAGAATGAGCAACCAGGTTCTGTCACAAGTCCTGATGTTAGTGTTCCCAGTATGTCATCTGGCCAAGGCGATGTCAAACAACAGAGTGTTTCCAAATTAGTGCAAAAAACAAAAACCAAAATTTTTTTTACTGTATTGAAGCGAAAAAGAAGTGTAACTGAGCAAAAGTTAAGTGACGATAACAAAAAAATTGCAAGCATGCCATTCTACACACGCAGTGGCAAAGAGAGAATGAGGCCTTCACCTTTGGCTATTAGTGGCAGATCCCAAAAATTTACCCAGCCTACAATTGGTGCACAACTACTGTTACGCGTCAAAGCTGAGCTGCAAGATAAAAGTGAGGCATTACAGGAGAATATTTGCTCTGATTCACAAATGACAACAATCCCTGTGGAGAGTCCATCCAACAGTGGGATGTCTAATCGTGAGCATTCTGCTGATGTGTGCCTTAATAGCCCGAGTGTAGCCGGTGATACCGAAATTGAGGATGCCACTTTGGAATTAGAAGAGGATGAGGGGGAAATTTGTGTATGCGACGAGGGCGCTAATGATGATGATAATGATTATGATGCAGACAGATACCAAATTGCCTTTCTCAATTTCTATTTATATTCTAGATTATATAACGGCTGAATAGTTTTCTATTTTACTCCTAGTGGAGAGAGGATTTGATGCAGACAGATACCAAACTGCCTTTGTCCATTTCAATTTATATTGTACAGTATATAACGGCTGAATTTATTAGTATTTTATACAAGTGGAGGGGGGCCTAGAGAGACAGAAACCAAACTGGCTTTCTCCATGTCAATTAATATTGTACAGTCTATAATGGCTGAATTTTTTGGTATTTTATACAAGTGGAGGGGGGCCTAGAGAGACAGAAACCAAACTGGCTTTTTCCATTTCTTTACATATTTAACTATAAGTGTAGGTTGTAATATACATTCAAAGACGATGGCTGCATTGCCAATATGCATAGATGGAGAGGAAGACAATCTGTTTTGTGTGTAGAATAGGCCTACCAACGAAGAATTAAACTGTTTTTTTGGATGATTCATTACCTCAACAATTAGATTACTTGTCTCTAAAACAGTTGGAGCACTAAATTGGGTTAATTTAGGCCCAAAAACATGGATTTTCCAAAAAAATAGCAAAACAAAACCAAACAAAACCAAAACCAAAACCAAAACACGCAATGGCGGTTTTGCAAAACCAAAACCAAAACCAAAACACGACGGTAATCCAGATCCAAAACCGAATCCAAAACCAAAACACGGGGGTCAGTGACCATCTCTAATTTTTATAAACATAATTTTTTCAACGTTGTGAGGAAGCAACCTCCTTCGCCGCTCACTGACCAGGTTCCCCGCTGCACTAAAAACTCTTTTCGAGTACACACTGGAGGGCGGACAACTCAGTTAAAAAATAGAGCCAGTTTGTACAGGGGCTTCCAAACTGCCTTTTGGAGTTCTACCACGTCACTACCTCTAGTTAATTTAGATTGCAAGGCTTGTAAATATAAATACTTTGAAGATAAAAAAAGCAGGCTGCACAGACTGTGGAGCTAGAAAGTGAAATTAAATGGACCACGTTACTTTGGTGGCTATCTATGCCCCCCCCCCCCCCCAGCCCTACACTTGTAGTTGAATAAAGCAGCCTGCATAGACTGTAGAACTAGAAATTCAAATATATATGAAAAAATTCAAAGATATATGTTTATATCTTAAAAAATTTCAATAAAAATACTGGATTTAAAAAAAAAAAGAAATTCAAATATACAAAGAAATGGACTAGGAGTAAAACAGAAAACTTTTCAGCCGTTATATAATCTAGAATATAAATAGAAATTGAGAAAGGCAATTTGGTATCTGTCTGCATCATAATCATCAACATCCTCCTCAGCGCCAGCTACATCAATATCCTCCTCCCGGTGTACAACATTCACACCTTCATTAGCCAAATCTGTAACTGGACTGTGGGTGATCCTTCCAGCATATGCAGAGGGCGTGCTGCAAATGCTGGATGGAGTCACCTCTTCCCGTACAGTGATGGGAAGGTCAGGGTTCACAACCAACAACACCCTTGGACTCGCCTTGGGGATTTGTGATGTCATCTGTTTAGAAGGCAGAGTTCTTTGCTGTTTTGTTGTTGTTGCTGACAGCATAACTCTCTTAAATTTTTTGTAGGGGGGGAGGAGGAGGACTTAGATCCTTGGGTGAAGCTGGACCACTAGTCATGAACACAGGCCAGGTCCTAAGCCGTTCCTTGCCACTACGTGTCGTAAATGGCATATTGCCAACTTTACGTTTCTCCTCAGATGATTTTAAGTTTCTCTTTTTGCTATTTTTTGAGAACTTGGGCTTTTTGGATTTTACATGCCCTGTACTAGGAGATTGGGCATCGGGCTTGCCAGACGACGTTGATGGCATTTCATCGTCTATGTCATGACTAGTGGCAGCAGCTTCAGCATTAGGAGGAAGTGGGTCTTGATCTTTCCCTACTTTATCCTCCAAATTTTGGTTTTCCATTATATGTAGCACAAGAGAGCGTACCCCTAAGCCACACACACTCGGCAAAGCCTTTAAAAATTATATGCGGCACAGGAGAGTAGCACTGGACTTATACTGTTGAATCAGTGAACTTTGTAATAGCAGTACCACTGGACTTATACACTGCTGAATCAGTGAACTTTGTAATAGCAGTACCACTGGACTTATACACTGTTGAATCAGTGAACTTTGTAATATCAGTACCACTGGACTTATACACTGCTGAATCAGTGAACTTTGTAATAGCAGTACCACTGGACTTATACACTGCTGAATCAGTGAACTTTGTAATAGCAGTACCACTGGACTTATACACTGCTGAATCAGTGAACTTTGTAATAGCAGTACCACTGGACTTATACACTGCTGAATCAGTGAACTTTGTAATAGCAGTACCACTGGACTTATACACTGCTAAATCAGTGAACTTTGTAATAGCAGTACCACTGGACTTATACACTGCTGAATCAGTGAACTTTGTAATAGCAGTACCACTGGACTTATACACTGCTGAATCAGTGAACTTTGGAATAGCAGTACCACTGGACTTATACACTGCTGAATCAGTGAACTTTGTAATAGCAGTACCACTGGACTTATACACTGCTGAATCAGTGAACTTTGGAATAGCAGTACCACTGGACTTATACTGCTGAATCAGTGAACTTTGGAATAGCAGTACCACTGGACTTATACACTGCTGAATCAGTGAACTTTGTAATAGCAGTACCACTGGACTTATACACTGCTGAATCAGTGAACTTTGTAATAGCAGTACCACTGGACTTATACACTGCTGAATCAGTGAACTTTGTAATAGCAGTACCACTGGACTTATACACTGCTGAATCAGTGAACTTTGTAATAGCAGTACCACTGGACTTATACACTGCTGAATCAGTGAACTTTGTAATAGCAGTACCACTGGACTTATACACTGCTGAATCAGTCAACTTTGTAATAGCAGTACCACTGGACTTTTACTGCTGAATGTGTGAACTTTGTAATATTGCAGTACCAATGGGCTTATATACTGCTGGATTGGTTTTGCAAATTTGGTTATAATTATTTTTTTATTTTTTTTTTATAACTTTTTTTTTATTTTTTAAAAACTTGGGAATAATGGGGAAATAACTATGCCTTAGAAGCACAGAGCACAGGACACAGCACCACTGGACTGAACAGGACACAGCACAGGACCCAGCAGCACTACTGAACTCAGCAGGACAGAGCACAGGACACAGCACCACTGGACTGATACTGCAGAATGTGTGAACTTTGTAATATTGCAGAACCACTGGACTTTTACTGCTGAATGTGTGAACTTGGTAATATTGCAGTACCAATGGGCTTATACTGCAGGATTGGTTGTGCAAATTTTGTTGTAATTAAAAAAAAATGTAATTAGTTTTTTGTATTTTTTTTAAATAACTTTTTTTTATTTTTTTAAACACTTGGGAATATTGGGGAAATAACTATGCCCTTAGAAGCACAGAGCACAGGACACAGCACCACTGGACTGAACAGGACACAGCACAGGACCCAGCAGCACCACTGACCTCAGAAGGACAGAGCACAGGACACAGCACCACTGGACTGAGCACAGCACAGCACAGCAAAGCACAGCACAGAACTTAACTGAACAGCACAGAACTTAACTGAACAGCACGAGATATAGCAGGACAGAGGACCACCTAACACACCCTCCCTCTACCCTGATCAATGCCCGAGTGAAGAAGGCGGCGACTAGCGGGAAATTTATAGGATCCGAGTATCACGAGATCCGACAACGGGATTATGAGTCAGAGCCTCAGTTTCAGATTTGAATTTGGCGCCAATACCCGGATCTGTTTTGGATCCGACTCGGATCGGCAACGTTCGGGTGGGCTCGGATTTTTTATAAATCCGAGTGCGCTCATCTCTATGGCATACCATGTCTGTATTGCGCAAGTAACACATCCATTAAGGTTCCTGCCTTAATCATCGCAATTTCAGTGCTTTTTGTAGTTTGAGTGGAACAGTTTCAATAGTTTTCTTACATTTTAGATGGTGTGTAAGGAACCCTAATCAGACATGCCGTAAGGTTTTTTGTCTATGGAATTTCATGTCTTTATGTAAAGTAAAAATATTGATAATAAATTTATAAGACTAGAATTGTACGGCCATAAAGAATAACTTGGCCCATCTAATTTCCACTAACTTTCTTAATCCCTAAAAATCAAGAGTTTTAATATTGCTCTATTATACTAACCTCTACCACCTCTGTTGGATGACTACCCCACCTATCCACTACCGTTTTGATAAAGTAATTTTTCCTAAGATTTCTTCTAAACCTAGCACCCTCCATTTCCAGTGCATGGCTTTCTCTCACACATACCCCAATGCCCACCAGCTTTGTGATCGCATGCACACATGCAACCGTCAAGTGCAGCAGCTTTATTCTCATGTAACCCCCTGCGCAGCAGCTTTTCTATCACGTCACTCCTATCTGCACAAGCTTTTTTAGCACGTCACACCATGTGGACCAGTTTTTCTCTGACTTCTAACCCCCACTTGCACTTGCTTTTCTCCTACTTGTCACCCACTGCACACTAGATTTTCTCTCATACCACCCCCTGCGCACCAGCTTTTTTCTCACGTAACCCCCATTCACACTAGCTTTTCTCTCACTGCCTATGCACCAGATTTTATCTCACATCACCTCTTGTGCACCAGCTTTTCTTTGACATATCATCCCTTGCATACCAGCTTTTCTTTCACGTCACCCCTGTGCACCACATTGTAGAAGCTGTTTGCGGCGACTCTCCTCTTTTTTTTTCTTCAATCAAGAATGAAGCAAAGAAGACTGCAAGCAACAAGGGCCCCCCCTGGCCAAGAAGATCAGAAGACTGCAATCAACAAGGGGGGCTTTGTGCCCAAGAAGAAGAGAAGACATTTCAAGCGGGACTTTTTTTTTTTTTTAAATCACCGCAGGAACCTCAGAGCACTTTTGAATTTCCAGCCCTCAGCTCACTGCAGTGTATAAATTAACTGACGTCACTGAGGGGGAGGGAAGTTTAAACTGGCTCTGTAACACAGCTGCTCTGGCACCGCTCTGACTGATTAAACTGTGAAAGGAGAGCGGTGCCAGGGCTAATACTAGTATTGTGTGCCCCCCTCAGCCCCAAAACACTATCCAGCCCCCCTGTGCCCAATAAATATCGCTAAATTCTCCTGCTCACAGAAGAATATTTCATAGGGAGAGTGTCAGTCAGCCATATTTGTAATCCCAAATGAAGCCACAGTGAGTACACCCAGCACACACCTCTATTTGACATGCACAACGTTATGAAATCCCCTATCTTTAAAATGGGCATATTTTACCAGATTGTAAAAAAAACTAACTTTCTCAAAATTTTAAAACCTCAAAGGCACTCCTCAGGCCTAATAGCTTTCTTACAAAACAAACCCCAAGTCTTTAAATGCCCTGTATACTAAGTTACACTTTCCCAAAAAAAACAGAGAACAGTAACATTTGCAAAACAGAAAGTGGAAAAAAAAACGGCGAGATTTTGAAGCTTAGATTATTCCTAATTTGTAAATTTTTATTCTTTTTTTCTGAATTTTGGCATGTGGCACCTGTGCACAGTTCTCTATTTGCATGCCAAATTTCCGCTTTATAGCTTTAATATGTTTTAAAATGTAGATCCTCAAACACCATGCCCCCCTCTCACAGATTTAAAATGGCGGAATGTCCTTCATTAGATGCAACATTATGTGCCCTTATAATATATATATATATATATATGTGTGTTCCTAAATCAGGTTGGGTACGGTTTAATGCTGCTGAGAATTCCGACAACGTTAATACCTGCAAAAAAAATCTGATTGGCTATAAAATGAATGCAATAAAAACAGACTTACCTGCAAACCGAAGGTCCAGATGTCCGATGGCAGCGGCATGCTGACAGGAACTGATCCCGATGACACAGCTCTCCGGCACTTCAGTGTCACGTCATCGTGACTTAGATGTATGCTAATTTAAAGCGGCAATGTCTGGACCCCTCAGGTTAGGTGTTTAAACACTTAACTTTCGTGGTCCAGACATTGCTGCTTTAAATTAACACTTTTATTACAATAAATGTACTGTTGTAGTTTTGTAAATGCATTGGCCTGAATGACTATAAGAACCCTAGAAGGTACTGGGTATGGTGTCTTGTCATAGTATTACACCCCTGGGTGACCAGCCAGGGTGAAGTAGGTATAATTGGGCCAAGTAAACTTGGTATATTCACAAGCAGCTTCAGCCACAAGGAGAAGATTGGTGTAACACATCATATATTACCTCACACAGTAACTCTGACCCTCAAAGATCAGCAACATCAGCCACAATAAGAAAAGAGGGAGAACAAATTCTATATTCCCACATACAGTAACAATGACCTTTCAAATTCAGCAGCATGTACCACAATGAGAAAAGAGGGAGAGTACATCATATATTACGTCATACAATAACACCATCATTTCCCTGTCTCCTTCTTTTCTGATGATTCCCTACATTACCCCATCTTCTTCTTGATTCCCCTCAAGTGCCTTAAGCTCCACAGGAACATTTAAAGCAGCCTAAACTGTCTAAACCTATAAACAATCTCAAATCAGAAAATACATATTATGCTTAGTCTGATTTGAACCCCTGACCATATCTCTCTTCACACCCCCATTAAACCCAGGACCTCAATCTACCCTTCATCAGATCATACATCACTCTGTGTCCTCAGTCAGTACTAAGAATTGGTGAACATACCCTTTATTCCAAATAATTACCCACTCCTTATCATGCCCCCATGTGCCCACCAGCTTTTCTCACATGTCACCTGCATATGCCTGCCGGCATTTCTCTCACATATCAGTCAATATGTCAACTAGTTTTACTCTGAAATGTCACCCCATATGCCAACCATATTGTAACACATGGCTACCAGCTTTTTCTCATATATCACCCCACATGCACTTTATCATTTTTCTCACATGCCACCCCATATACCCATCGGATTTTCACTCACATACCACCCCATATACTTACAGATTTTCTATAACATGCCACCCCATATGTCCACCAGCTTTTCTCTCATTACAAGAAATGCAAATAAAAGTTATCTCAGGCGCTCACACTTTATAATATAAGGAGCTATTGTCGCTGCCTAGTTTAGCGGTGCCAGTCCTTAAATTGAATCAAAATCTGAAACAATTAGAAAGGTGCACCAAAAGCTGGAAAGAATCTTCAGAAATATGACGGAAATTGTGTGCTTCCCTATATTAAAATATAAATAATTTTACCAATAATACAATTATTAAAAAAAACTTGATATAAACAGATATCAATATCTGAAAAATAAATTATAATAAACAACTAGATTTAAATACAACTGAATAGATATACAAGAATCAGCAAACAGATTCAGAAACTACAACATACTTATGCATGCACCTTTAACAAAATATACCTTAGTTGTCAAAACAATAATCTGCATCTCTGTTAATGTGCTTTTCAAGAGATTATAATCATAAAGGACGGGTGGCCAGTACACTCCTTTCTTAAAAACAATTTAATGTCCACTGTATGCATGTCCTTTTTAAGCACAATGGGTCATTAAGGCACGCATACTGAGTGCAGCGCACGTACGTGCAGTGATGCACGAACCTGACAGCTACGAATAGCCGAAGTCAGCAAAACGCATATTGTCACATACGCAGCTTAATTAATTTGGGTGCAACTGTTCCTACCGTATGTGCTCACTCCCATACACATCAAGAAATACTAGGTTGTTCATCCGCAACGCACTTTTCTGCTGTACCTGTGGCAACAAACGCTACGCTTTTGAATGATGTTCATAGGAAAATTGTCTGTGTATGTCTCGAATGTTGTTATGTGTATTACTGACTTTTATATTATATATTATAATATATATATATTATATAATATATATATTATACTATTATATTATATTTCATAACAATATAATAATAATGTTTGTTATATAATGGTGGTTGTGATGAACATTAAAATAAGTGTTCCTTGTTGCTATGATACTTTGTTCACCTATACCACCAATGGTCTCTGGGAATCCCAAAGTGTCAGCGTGCCTATTGTCCTGCCATCCATGAATTGGTGGTTGTTGTTTCTACAATTGGCAAACTTTGCCAATAAGCCTGGCATTAATACGTGGTGTGCCCCTATTATACTGTTATACTGTACTTGGTCTCTTCCTCCATTGCCTTTTAACCCACTTCTTTACGTAAATTAATCATAATAATATAATAATAATTTGCAAATCAAATCATACACACCACCTTTTATAACAAAACTGACAATTTTAATCAACAATAACAATATGAGCAATTGTATTAACAGTAAAAAATGTAATAAAACTTATTTAATAATTTATTAAGATATTTAATAATTGTTTTTGGGTTTTTTTTCCTTTTTTTTCAATATATTTTTTGTTTGTTTTTCCTCTTTTTGTAGCTCATGCAGTAGCCACTGTCTCTGTGGTCTGGTTGAGCCCATCAACTCCTCGTCAGCTGAAATGCCAAAATTTAGTTAATGCACTCTTAATACATTCCTGTGGTGAAATGCTTTTTACTGTACATATGGGTATGCATTTTTCAAGCTTGGTATAGCGCAGAAATGGCATGTTACTAAAAAACGGGCCAAAAGTTTTGTATTATGCTGAACACAATAGTAATAAGAAGTATATAGTATAATTGTGTGTGTTTGGCTATATATATATATATATATATATATATATATATATATATATTTATTTTTGTTGTATTTTGTTTTCATTGCAAATGTTGCCAAGCAGAGTCTCACCCTCTAGGCAGCAATTTTCCAGACAGCCATCTGCACACAAGACAAGAAGTGGGGGAGAGCAGTTTCCCCATTGGGGGAACTTAGAATGGCCTCTATTGCGAATTGGCAGGGAAACTGTTTCTCATGTCAACGTCTATCTCGTTTTTAAGAAAAATGACAAAACAGCACTATATGACAATTACCCTGTACTTATTTCCTTCCACCAGCACCTGTGGCTGCTGAGATGTTTCAGGCTGGTTCTGGAACAGGACTGGGGAGATGGAAAAATGATCTTTCAATACCACTGCTGACTCCTCCTTCTGGGGTAGGTCAACCTCTTCCTTTGCCTGTGCCACCTCCTCCTGGACCACCCCTGCCGCCTCCTGTTGGGCCAACTTCTCCTCATGTGGCCCGTCTTCATTGCTGTGGCGGTTGCGGTAGCTGCGGTGGCGTCCTGTTGGAAAATAGTATGTGTTATATTTGTTTTTATTTTCTCCAACATACACAAACATGCAGATAATGGTAGTTTTCAATGGGAAATACACTACACCGCTCATGTTCCATACATAAAATGGTTAACGTTTGAAAAAATTAGAAATACTGTTCATGGGACCAGAAATATTAGGCCAAATAAACTATACTAAATGAAGCATAGTAAGCACAAGAAAGGATATAATGGTATAAAATAGTTGATATATGATATGATAGTCAGTAGGGAATGGACACAAAAGAGGCCTTTGCAAACATGTGTTCTTGTTTGTGTGTGGTGAGCCACTTGCATATTATACTGTGTTTTTGGCGTACTTACGAGTGACTAATTCTGCGAGGAGGTCGGGCTGCCTTCTCCGCAAATTGCTCCATCTGCGCTGCAATTACACAATGGAGCGACGACTGCCCAATTGGATGCGCAGATGCCTGAGGAACGCTCGATAGGCATTTACCTTGTCTTCGATACTTATATACCGAGCTGCGGGTTGAAAGCAACAGTCAAGTTTTGCTGTCAGGACCCGCAGCTCGGTTTGCGAGAAGGTAGCTGCTCGCATGTTGTGACAAAAGTGAGACAGTTTAATATCCTGCATAGCCATTGGTTCTCAGTGCACGTAGGTACGTCTGCACGTCATACACGGAACCGCTCAATGCCATTAAAATGCTGGCTGACTCACCTGTCAATTAAATGAAGTATCCTAGCAATGGGGATTTGTCCTAGCATGCTGACGCCTACACACGAGAATGCACCGGTATCCGCTATAAAACTCCCACTGCAAAGAAAAAGCCTAGTACCTAATAGCCACGCATCACCATTCGGCCTTGCATCCCCTTGCCTCTGTTGCAATCTTTGCCGCATCCCTGATTGCCGAAAGGCAAAGGAGTCATGTGTACTCCTTGGCCACACAGCTAGCAGGTCACGAATCTGGAGAGACACGTCACATATAGCTGAATGTTTATCGAGTGGAAATGCTTGTGATTCAAATATATCGCAGCATTCCCACCCGAGGGGACCAAGACTACATAAATACCATCTACTGCCCCTATGACGTGCGGGAAACCAGCTATGGTCGCAAACTGCTGATTGATCTGCATAAGGTATTCCTCATCGAGTGGCAGTTGTATGAATTGCCTGAGCAGAATAACTTTCAGCACATGCCTGAAAGACTTCTGGGACATCCCTGCCACGACTCTTACAGTGGTCTGGAATGACCCTGTGGCGCAACAGTGAAATACTGCTAACAATTTGGTCAATGGCGATATTGCTGTCGGGATGATGCGCATTGAAACCAGGTCACTCTGCACAATGCTCAGGGTGTCCAGGATGACACAGGGTGGGAGCCAAAAACGACGAACCACCTCAGCATCAGACATCCCAAAGAGGCTGACACGTGGCCTGAAGACACGCTCCCTGGGCCAGCAACGTTGGACTAGTTGTTGGTTTTGGAGGCGTGGTCGATGGTTGCCCTCCTGCGCTGCCACATGTATCTCAGACATTTCTAAGAAACACTATATTTGAGAGTGAAGGATGTTACAAAATAATACATTACCTCATCACTTTGGAAATGTCACTCCTGTTTACACAGGAAAGATTTACAACATACTTACACCTACAAGTGGGTTGGCAAAACTCATAATGGGGCTGAAAAAAAAAAATAACAAATAAAACAGAGAACACAATTTGCCATTGTGCCACATGACTAGGCATTAAACAAAGTTAGAAAAAAACAAAAAACAAACACATACATATGTCTCAGGGGGAAAAACATTAATAAGAAAGAATGGCAAATTATTCCTTCTCCTTATATGCTCTGTAAGCCTGCACACCTAGGGCCATCTTACTTACCTCAAAATGGAGGGTGATCCTTTGATGTAAATGTCCACTTATACAACAAAGCCAATGGAAAGCTAAACAACACATAGGAAACATAACAAAACTAGTAAACAGCCCCAATGACTAGGCTAAGAAACAAAGTAAAAACAAGTAAACTATGACATGAAACAAAGTATGAAAACACAAAAAACAAACAAGCACATACATATGTCTCAGAGGAGAAAACAGAACAACAGTATTAAAATCATAAAAACTAGGCTACCAGTAAACAGACACTTAAAAATGTACAAACCAAACAAACCTTGCTAATAGCTTGAAAAATATAAAGCAAACATAAATGTAAATGCAGTAATAGCAGCATACAGGGCGCAAACTGTAATCAGAGTTTTATAGCAGTGTTTAATATGCAGGTGATTGGGAGCATATGTTACGACCACATGTCGATTCGGAGTCCTAATTGTGTACAATAGTGTTCTAGCACTAACAGATAAACTAGACCCTAAGCAGGTGCATACTATACACCGAGAACCACGCAATTACATGGGTTCAACCAAGTCTGACTTTGACGTCCCTACACGGGAACGCCTTCATTGTGAATTGACTATGGCACCACTCGCAGACCATAATAAGTGATGATTGCATTCTCGAGGTTCTGTGTTCTTGGACGGCTGATTGTTCCTTTGCTGGGCATGCGCAGAAGACTTTTGCGCACGATACACACAGAAAAAGGACAAACGTCCCTTAATGACTCAGGCCCAATGTCTTTATTCCATATCGATTAGTGCTCCAACCTACTTGGATCTATACAAACGGCTATATTCACAGAATTGTTAGAAAGAAATAAAAATAAATAAATAAAGATTTCAGCCAATGAAGCAGGTACGCTGTTAGGGATAGAGAATCCCTTCTTCTCTTTTATAATACAGACACAGTTGTAATGATTCCAAAATGAAGGGTGTGATGATCCTCATACAAGTCCAATAAATCCTGTTACACTGTCTTGCATAGTGGCTAGAGCAAGCTTTAAACTCAGAGTAACCACCTCTAGTCCACTGTGGTAGGTTGGCTGTTAGGGAAAAGGATTCCCCTCTTCAGTTTTTCAATACAGCTTCAGTTACAGTGATTCCAAAAAGGAAGGTGTAATGGTCTTCATACGAGTCTAATAGATCCTGTTGCACTGTCTAACACAGTAGCTTTAGGGAAAGGAAATTCTTTTTTCCGATTAGCAATACAGCTGTATTTGCAATGGCTTCATAGCAGGGAGTAGGGATCCTCATACAAATACCGTGAATGCTGTTACACTCCTAAAAAAGACAACAGATGTGGGCACCAAAGGAAACCTAATTAGTCCTGGTTCATCTCAGTTATGTAAATATCAGTAGCAAATGCTGGAAACAGGGTATTATGAAGGGTTTCATCAGTCAGCAGGTGACTTTCTCAAAGATCAATACAACATGTATACCCACCAGATTTTTTTTCACGTGCTACCCCATATTCTCTCCAGATTTACTCTGACATTCTACCAAGTAGGCCTACATCTTTTTTCACACTCTGCCTGCCAGCTTTTTGTGTGCCCACCTACTTTGCACCCATATGCTATGCCATTTGACAACCTGATTTTGTCTCACTTGGCACTCTCTATGCCCATCAGCTTTTTCTCACAAATCATGTCTTATAGCTACAAGAATTTATGTGTCATGCTACCTCATATGCACGCAATCTTTTTTCACATGTCAAACACTGACCAGCAGCTTCTTATACATGCCCACCAGCTTTCTCTCACATGCCAGCTGTTATGCCCATCAGCTTTCCACCAGATTTTCTCAAGTTACCCCATATTCCCACCAACTTTTATCTCACATGCCAGCTCATATACTCACCAGCTTTTCTTTTAAATGCACCTAATAAGTAAGGATGAGCGCACTCGGATTCCTGGAATCCGAGCCCCCCCGAACATTGCGGATCCGAGTCAGATCTGAGCACTGTCCGGGTATTCCCGCCGATTCCGAAACTTAAAACGAGGCTCTGAGTCATAATCCCGCTGTCGGATCTCACAATACTCGGAACCTTTAAATTCCCCGCTTGCCGCCGCCATCTTCACTCGGGCATTGATCAGGGAAGAGGGAGGGTGTGTTAGGTGGTCCTCTGTCCTGCTATTTCTTGTGCTGTGCTGTGCTGTGCTCTGTCCTGCTGAGTCCAGTGGTGCTTTTGGCAGTGCTTTGTCCTGCTGAGTCCAGTGGTGCATCAGTCCAGTGCTCTGTCCTTGCTGAGTCTAGCGGTGCGTTTTGTCCTGTTCTTTGTTCTGCAAAGTGCATATTTCTTTCAAAAGTATTAAAAATTCTTCCATAAAAAGAAAAAAAAAGAAAAATTCTACAAAAATCCTTTTAAATTAATATAAAAAAAATTATAAAAAAAAGTCCTTGCTGAGTCCAGTGGTGCATCAGTCCAGTGCTCTGTCCTTGCTGAGTCCAGTGGTGCATCAGTCCAGTGCTCTGTCCTTGCTGAGTCCAGTGGTGCATCAGTCCAGTGCTCTGTCCTTGCTGAGTCCAGTGGTGCATCAGTCCAGTGCTCTGTCCTTGCTGAGTCCTGTGGTGCATCAGTCCAGAAACTGAGGGAAATAATCTCTCAGTGGCTTAACCCACTTAGACTCTCCTGGGGATTTGTGGTGTCAGACAACGCCAGTAACATTGTGCGGGCATTACATATGTGCAATTTCCTTTGTGGCTCCATTATCCCAATTAAAAGGATTTTTACCTGTTGGTGTAATGATGTTATAAACACTACACTTGAAAGCTTGAGCCTTTAAATGAAAAAGTCACTCTTCATTGCACGAAGATTTGCAACAGGGACAGTTTTTTTGTTCACAAAGTCAACAAATAACACTTCGACGCTGTCTGTCTTTGACATACTTGATGGGATCTCAATGATGAATGCTCTGTACCATGGTCGTCAAAAACAAGAGGTAGTGACGCGCTCGAACTACACCCTCTATATGCTGCAGAGGATGTAGGAGCAGCCATATGTGCAGTGGAATTCAGACCAGTTGAGGGTGATATATTGTGGCCCCAGTACCAAATTGGGTACCGGGGCCACTCCATTACGCAGTCCACATAGATGCGTATCAGATATTAAACTACATTCACTGTTGCTGCTGTACCCAAAAATAGGTACTGCAATTCCAAACTACGTTCACTGTTGCTGCTGTACCAAAAAATCAAATATTGTACCTAAAATCAATATTGTGAGGTGTGAGGTGTTCCAAATAGACTGGAAATTAGTGGAAATGATTGTTATTGAATGTTATTGAGGTTAATAATAGCGTAGGAATGAAAAATAAACAAAAAACTTGATTTTAACCCTTTTTATGCTTTTTTAAAAATAAATCAGAACCCAAAACCCTAAATCAGAACTAAAACCTTTCGTCAGGTGTTTTGGCAAAACAAATCAGAACCCAAAACCTCAAGCTAATCAGAACCCAAAACACAAAACACAAAACACTAAAAGTGCCCAGTGCACACCCCTACTAATAAGAAAAGCAGCTCTTCGTTCACATAAAAAAACATTTTCTCACATGTCACCCACATATACCCACTAGCTATTCTCCCACATATTTTACAAAATGTAATTATCTAAAATTTAATTTTATTTAGATATAATTATGCCCTAAAACATATAGTATGTCAGTTACAATTTACCACTTATCAGTAGATACTGTATCTCTTAGCTTATGTATACTTTCTTTGTAAGAATATATTCTTAGACTAACTATATAACAGTACAGGGAAGGATACAGATAATGCAGATATATTTCTTACTTATTGCATATTTTAAGAATAAAATCTTAGTGAAGCAGGAATTTATAGTGTTTATCATTGCCAATATATAGCAGACAAAGTGAAATCCACACCTCATCAATCTCAATGTATCAAAGTGTACTTTAATTCACAAATTAAGTATTTCATCACTTTATATACAACTTGTCATGATTTTTTTCTTCAATTTAGATTTTTTTTTATTTTCTGGCTAAATCATATACATATTTGTTCTGGTAACAATTACATTTTTTAGTGAATCGAAACCCTGGATTTACCCTTTACTTGACCTCAGTATGTCCCCATTGTCTCAGATTGCATTCTACCTGAAACTTTGAAGTCAGCCCAGTAGGGAACCAAGAGATCTATGGGAATGAGAAGGGACAGCCACTCTCAGCGGATACCACTATCTAAGAAAACTGGTGTATATACCATTTTTGGATGTTTCATAAGTGTTTCAAATCCGAGACAGGTTTCCCAATTATGACTATGAGTATAGAAAACTCTCTGAGTTAAGATCCGATTAGAGATCTCCATAAATGTTCTTAATCAGTGCCACTTTGATTAAACATTGTAATGCTGTGCTGTGAATTCTTTATCAAAACTCTATAAATCCTGACACATTTCATCGCATATTTACAATTTCATAAGAGGAAAGATAGCAATAATAATGACTATTCTATCCACCGACTCTTTTATTAAGGTCTGTCTCCTATAATTCATTGGTTCACAACTGCAAATTGGTTCATTAAACGAATTGTCACTTTATCCTAAAATGCAAACATTCTAATATTTGTTTTGCAATAAAGCATAAAATATACCAATGTATTATTAAAAACTTTTCCATGAACTCATATTGGTTATTAATAAATATTATGGGTTTACAGTACTTTAAATACACATCCACCTAAATTACCTCATGAAAATGCTCCAAATTAATCCCCACATTCTGAAGCAAGAGACTTCTCTATGAAGACATATATCTCTATCAAATGAAACATATTCAACAGATATTCTGTATTTAGATGTATTTCTCTAATGTGATGTTGAAAAATCAAACACTGTAAAAATATATAATAAACTAGATGAAGTACCCGGAGTTGCCCATGTTTAAATCTTCAAATTAACAATGAGTTGGATGTAACTGTAAACATTTTAAAAATAATTAGCAGTTTAGTACCTCTTCCAACACACCCATTAGGTGGTTGCACAGTGTAGTTTTTGTTTTTACATTACATGCTATCCAAATCCATCCAGTGGAAGGCTCAGAGCAGGATCCCTAGGTCAAAGTTCTGGCCAGTGCACACCGATGGGAGGTCTAACCAGAATCTCAACCACCTTGTATGTCTTCTGGGATCCAATGTTACAAGTCTGTGAAAGTTTCATCTAAATGCATCCAGTTAAAGGCTCAGAAAAGGCTCCCCGGGTAAAAGTTCTCCCCAGTGTACAACAGCAGGAGGTTCAACTGGGACCCTAAACCCCCAAATCCTGACCAGGATCCAACTGGACCACCTTGCATTGGTTTCATCCCTATTGGTACAATGGTGTCCAAAGGTATAACCAGACAGACATACAAACCAAATCCATCCAGTGGAAAGCCCAGAACAGGCTCCCCAGGTCAAAGCTCTGTCCAGCATACACAAACAGGAGGTCCGTCCAAGACCCTAATCCCCCTACAATTTGGCCATCATCCAACTGAACCACTTCAAATTGGTTTCATCCCAATTGGTGCATGGGTCTTAAAGATATTCACCAACAAACAAACAAAGAAACAAACAAACTTTCTTCTTTTATATATATAGATGTTTTTAAAATCCATTCAAGACATAAAACAGGCTCCCCGCATCAAAGCTTTGGCCAGGGTACACCACCTAGTATGTCTTCTGGGACCTAATGTTAGTCTGTAAAGTAATCCTCCAAAAACATCCTGTGGAAGGCTCAGAACAGGCTCCCCGGGTTAAAATTCTGCCCAATGTACACAAACAGGAGGTTGGACTGGGACCCTAACCCCCCTTATACCTGGCCAGGATCCAGCTGCATCACCTCACACTGGTTTCACCCCAATCGGTGCAGGGCTGTCAGAATGCATTTCTGAACAGACAGATAAACCAAATCCATCTTGTAGAAGGCTCAGAACAGGCTCCCCAAGTCAAAGTTCTGCAAGCGTACAACAATGGAAGATCTGACTGGGACCTCAGTCCCCTGGTATGTCTTCTGTGGTCCAATGAAACCAGTTCGTGAACTTCAAATCCATCCAGTGGAATGCTCAGACAAGGCTCCCTGGATGAAAGTTCTGCCCAGGGTACACAAACAGGAGGTCAGAGCGGGACTCTAACCCATTTAAAACCTGCCTAGGATCCAACTTGTGTTGGTACTATCCCAATCAGTGGAGGGGAGTCCGAATGCATAACCAAACACACAAACCCAATCCATCCAGTAGAATGCCCAGAACAGACTCCATGGGTCAAAGTTTGGCCTGCGTACCCCAACGGGAGGTCCAACTGAGTCCTCCAACCCCTAGTAAATCTTCTGGGGTCCAATGTTAAAAGTCTTTTGAAATTTTCATCCAAATCCATACCGAGTGGAAGGCTCACAACAGGCTCTGTGGGTCAAAGTTCTGGCCAGAGTACACCAATGGGAGGCCCGAACGGGACCCTAACACCCTTAAAACTGGCCCAGATTCCAAATGGATCACTTCTCATTGATTTAATCCCAATCAATGCAGGGGTGTCAGATTGTATAACCGGACAGACAAACAAACCTAATCCATCCAGTGGAAGGCCCAGAACAGGCTACTTGGATAATAGTTCTGGCCAGCGTTCACAGACGGGAGGTCCGACCAGATCCTTAATCCCCTAGTATGTCTTCTGGGATCCAATGTTAAAAGTCTTTTTAAATTGTTGTCCAAATCCATCCAGTGAAAGGCTCAGAACCGGCTCCGTGGGTTAAATTTCTGACCACTGTACACCAACGGGAGGTCCGACCGGGTCCCTAAACCCCTTAATATCTTACCATGATCCAACTTGAACAAACAAACAAAAAACAAACAGGCAAGCAAACTTCTTTACATATATATGTATATATATATATAGGGCAGCACGGTGGCTTAGTGGTTAGCACTTCTGCCTCACAGCACTGGGGTCATGAGTTCAATTCCCGACCATGGCCTTATCTGTGTGGAGTTAGTATGTTCTCTCCGTGTTTGCGTGGGTTTCCTTCGGGTGCTCCGGTTTCCTCCCACACTCCAAAAACATACTGGTAGGTTAATTGACTGTTATCAAAATTGACCCTAGTGTGTGTGTGTGTGTGTGTGTTTGTGTTTGTGTTAGGGAATTTAGACTGTATGCTCCAATGGGGCAGGGACTGATGTGAATGAGTTCTATGTACAGCGCTGCGGAATCAGTGGCGCTATATAAATAAATGGTGATGATGATGTTTAACACTGTGCAAAAGTTTTAGTCAGGCGTAGAAAAAATGCTTTCAAAAATAGGAGTTTTAATGGTTTATTTTTATCAATTACCAAATTTCAAAGTGAATTTAATAGAGCATCAATTATTCTAGGTACACTTGCACACAGTTTTTCGAAGGAACTTGGCAGGAAGGTTTGAAAACATCTTGGAGAATTAACCACAGATCTTCTGTGGATATAATCTTACTCAAATCCTTCTGTCTCTTTATGTAATCCCAGACAAACTCGATGATTTTGAGATCAGGGCTCTGGTGAGGCCATATAATCACTTCCATAACTCCTTGTTTTTCTTTACAATGAAGATAGTTCTTAATGACATTGGCTATATGTTTGGGGTCTGTGACAAAACAGGGCCCCACTGGACTAAGGACATTATTCATTATCCGTTTCACACAGTTTTGTGTACTTTTTAATTCTCTCCTCTGTCGCCGTTCCACTTCTGTCTCCCCACTCTACCAAGCCCTCCACTGGCTTCCCTTCCCCTACAGAATCCTTTTCAAGCTCTTCACTCTGACTTACAAGGTCCTCGCCAACTCCACTGCTCCCTACATCTCCAACCTTATCTCTATTCACACTCCATCCCGCCCACTGCGATCCTCCAACGATTGTCGCCTCTCTTTCCGTCTGATTGCCTCTTCTCACGCACGTATCCAAGACTTCTCCCGCGCCGCTCCCCTCCATTGGAACAAGCTCCCCCGCTCCATCAGAATTTCCCCTATTCTGTCCCCTTTCAAATGAACATTAAAAACCCACCTTTTCTTAAAAGCCTTCCAGTCACATGCCTAACCTCCCACCTGTAGGCTTCTCCCTCTCATCCCTTCTTCCCTCCCCCCTCCTCGACTCCGCCTCCGTTTCACCCATCTCTCCGTCTCACCCTTGTGTCTCTGTCTGTCTTCCCCTGCCTTTAGATTGTATGCTCCTTTGAGCAGGGCTCTCCTACCTCCTGTATCCATCACTTTTAACTTCGCTCTCCAGCTACTCAGCTCACCTCCTCTCGGACCTTCTGCCCCCCGACTCCTCTCGCTTCTCTCTGTGCCTCTCAGCGGCTCTTAACCTGTCATCCGTGCCCATCCTTTTGGGCTCAAGTTACCAGCCTGTACTGACTACCCCCCACCCTGTCTTTCTAGCTGGGCTTTGAGCTCCCAGAGTTATAGTGCTTACTGTTACTTAAACTGTGCTGTTTCACCTTGTACTGTGCCACTGTTTGTCCTTATACAGAGCTACGGATACTTTGTGGCGCCCTATAAATAAAAATTAATAATAATAATAATAATAATAATAATAATAATAATAATAATAATCCTTGTAGCATTGGGAAATGTATTAATATGTATCAATATAAAAGTTATTGTATCAAAATGTATCACAGACTGTGTGATACATATGTGTCAAATATCTTAATGATTCATGTAAGCGTGAAGTGTCATTCCTTGATGTAACATTGTACCCTTTGTTTAGTGTATCCAGCCAAATAGCTAATTCAGTTAAGCCATTCCATTGTATGATCAAGGTAACAGAGTCGGTATGTCTAACAATTAAAGTGTTTTTTCAGGCCAAAATAAGTAGAGATAGGGATGTTGAACATCCTCCTCCCTGTTATGTAATTTGTAGTGAGATCATTCAAGTCCTGTTTCTAAATGTGGAAGACTCTACAGAGCAACAAGCAACCCAGAATCAGGTAGCAGCCAAATGGATAGACAATTTCAATCCTCACAGGCACCAACATCTTCATCATCAGCTCCCTCTTATTAGTACGCAGTCCAGCATCCAAATTTCCAATTCCAATTGACTTCCCTATTGCAACCCATGATTCCTAAGAGACACTAACACACTGCTACTGGGGGTGATACTACTAAACAAAAGGGGAGCAAAAAGAATAATCATAGTTTTACACAATTGTCTGTGAAGCAAGTGTTTGCAAGAGGAAGCAAGTATGACAGCCACTTCTTGATGCTCAGCGGATCACTAAAGCCATGACAGCTAAGTTAGCATTGGATGTGTGTACAATTTCAATCTATTAGGTTTTAGCCAATTAGTTGAGGTTATTTGAGCATGCTGCCTAATTCCACCTCAATTCCATTTCTCCCGAATGTAAATGCCTCAGGTGTACTGGGAGGTTAGGCAAAAAGTAATTCAATCTCTAGAAAATTCCATTGTACTGACTGTCCACTTAACTACGTATAAGTGGACAAGTGGTACTGGTCAAAGCAAGGACTACATAGCTATAATAGCTCACTGGGTAGGTGTATCAACATTATCCTCCTCATCTTTTCAGCATTGTAAAGCTAGCACTCAGTTCCAGGTCATTCACAAACAAGCTACACTTTGTATTGCTGGTTTCATAAAGAACCAGACCAGTGTCAATTTGTTGGAGCAAAATATCTCACCCCACTAAGACTCTCCTTAGGAATACTAATTGCCGACAACATAGCGAACAGTGTGTGTACATTACAGCTGGGGGAATTTCAACATGTACAATGCTTTACACACTGAATAAACTTGGTGGTGCACAATTTCTTTAAAAAATGAGACGTCAGTGGAGGAGATGCTGTTCATGGCCCACAAAATCTCTGGGCATTTCTGGCATTCAGTGACTGCAGCGGCTGCCATGCCACCAGCTGAAGCATGAGGTAGTAACAAGGTGGAATTCCACACTTTATATTCTTCAGTGACTACAGCAACAGCAACAAGTCATCAAGACGATCAAACCTTGAGATAGAGAGAGGACATGTTATCTTAAATCATTTCTCTGCAGACTCCTTACTGTTTTATGAAAGCTGCTGAAACCATTTGACAAAATGTAACAAATAAAGTAAGTTCAGACATTACAGCCTGAGTCAGGTCATACCCTTAATTAAACTACTTGAAAAGAAAAAGAAGAAGATAAAGGAGGAGATGAAATTTAGCAATTCTGCTAAGTATGTCAACCATGTAGATCAAGTTCTTTACTCACTTTGCTAGGACCCAAGGGTTTTCAGCATCTTGAAATTGGATCACAACATTTTGGCAGCCATGCTTGATCCTAGGTTTAAGAACTCATATGTAATATTTTTTCTTCCAATTGACACAAATCTTCACATATGCAAACATCGCCTTCTGACTAAGTTGTTGGATCAATTTGCACAGGACATGTCCCCTGCTTCATCCCTTTTCTGAGAGTCACACTGATGATGAATCAACAACACAGCAGCACACCAATGTGAAATATTATGACATCTGGTCAGGCTTAAAAGATATGACAGATATATGGACACCTCCAGTCTTAGTAGAACGGTCTAGGATTACTTTAATGATAAATTATAACTTGCATCTCTGACAGTCCCTTTGAATTCTTGGAGGTTAAAGAGGCAATTTGGAGCCCCCTGTACAAACTAGCTATGATGTACTTAATCTTCCAGTGTCTACTTGGACAGAGTGTTTAACCCAGCCGGGAACTTTGTGTGTGATCATCGGTGGGAATTAATTCCCAAACATGTAGAAAATCTGGTGTTCATCAAAATGAAATACAAAAATTGTATGAGGAATATCATTCCTGTTGCAAATTACTAACAGAGTTTGTAGATTCCAGTGGGGCTGAACTAATATTGTGTAATGATGATCATGACATCATTGATGAGGATGATGATGAAGGAGATGATGTCATTGTCAACATAGCAGAAGATGACCACTGTTAGCCAAATACCCATTAGTAATTTGTCAAAATCCATATCTATTCTGTCCAGTTCATCAACCAACAACCAAAATGTTCTTTTTTGTGGGGGCCTAAAGAAATTAAGCACTTTAGCCACAAAAGTGGCAGTCACTGTTGCTGAAGTGCTTAGTTTGGTAAACTATGCGAATGTCCTTTAAACATATGGGTGGGTGTGTGGATCCAAGGATATTTTGGCCTTGGTCTATCATCTTGTACAACTGTAAAATGCTATGCGTTCGACAGCTAGACGTTAATTTGATCGAGATTTAAAAACAACATTAGGTTGACAATTCAGATGTCGATAGTATTATAGGGAGAGGGACAGGGTTAGGGATAGGGACAGGGATAGGGTTAGTGATAGGCATAGGGACAGGGTTGGGGACAGGGTTAGGGACAGGGATAAGGTTAGGGATAATTGTTTCTACATTTCAAATGTCATGCTAGTAATACTGTTAATGTCATTATATTGTCGACTTTACAACCCTGTCTATTAGGGTGCCAACCAGTCATATTAAGTCACTCCTGTAACTGTCGAACACATGTATTTTTCACACCCAGGTCGGTGGCCCCAAGGACAAGGCCATCTTGCACTATTTAAAGTGGGGCTCTTATTCTATTATCATATATTAAATAATGTCTAATGATACCAACGTTGTCCCACTAATGAGCTCTGATACTGCCGTTGCTGTGCATTGCTGCTGATCCACTCCAATGTATTGCTGCTAACCCTTTCCAAGGTATTGTTGCTGTCCCTCTCCAATGTGTTGCTGTTAACCTTCTCCAATATTTTGCTGCGGACCATCTCTAATATATTGCTGCTGACTCTCTCCAATGTATTGCTGCTAGCCCTCATCAACATCATCAACATTTATTTATATAGCGCCAGCAAATTCCGTAGCGCTTTACAATTGGGAACAAACATTAATAAGACAATACTGGGTAATACATACAGACAGAGAGGTAAGACAACCCTGCTCGAAAGCTTACAATCTATAGGACAATGGGAGTTAGAAACACAAGGGCATGTGCTACATCATATTGCACAATGGACCAGCCAGACTGCATAGGTAAAAGTACTGAGTGGGCTGTGTTGAGTGGGCTGTGTGTGTGTTGCAATGTAGGTCAGAGGGTTGTTGTCTTGCGTTAGCTGTATAGAGGATGGCAATAGGGTAATCTAGGGAAATTAAGATTATGGTTGAGGAATATCATAAGCTTGTCTGAAGAGGTGGGTTTTCAGTGAACGCTTGAAGGTTTGAAGACTAGAGGAAAGTCTTACTGTGCAAGGGAGGGAATTCCACAAAGTAGGTGCAGCCCGGAAAAAATCCTGTAACCGAGAATGGGAGGATGTGATGAGAGTGGAGGAGAGATGTAGATCTTGTGCAGAACGGAGGTGTCGAGTAGGGAGATATTTTGAGACAAGTGAGGAAATGTATGTCGGTGCAATTTTGTTGATGGCCTTGTATGTTAGTAGAAGAATTTTATATTGGATTCGTTGAAATACAGGCAGCCAATGTAGAGACTGACAGAGTGGCTCAGCAGAGGAATAACGGTTTGTAAGGAAAATCAGTCTAGCCGCTGCATGCAAAATAGATTGTAGGGGTTCAAGTCTGACTTTGGGAAGACCAGTAAGGAGGGAATTGCAATAGTCGATGCGGGAAATGATGAGTGCATGAATTAATGTTTTTGCGGTGTCTTGTGTCAGATATGTGCGTATTCTGGAAATGTTCTTTAGGTGTATGTAACATGAGTTAGAGATAGAGTTGATGTGGGGAATAAACGACAGTTGTGAATCAAGGATTACACCTAGGCAACGAGCTTGCGTGGTGGGATTTATGGTCATGTTATCGACAGAAATAGAAATGTCAGGAAGGAACCCTCTCCAATTTATTGCTGCTGTCCCTCTCCAATGTGTTGCTGCTGACCTTCTCCAAAATATTGCTGCTGACCCTCTCCAATATATTACTGCTATCCCTTTCCTATGAGTTGCTGCTGACCCTCTCCAATGTATTAGATGCTAATCCTTTCCAATGTATTTGCTGCTGACCCTGTCCAAGGTATTAGCTGCAAATCCTCTCCAATTTATTGCTGCTGACCAGTGCCGCAACTAGACATTTTAGTGCCCTGGGCGAGACAGGGCACTGGCGCCCCCCATCTAAATGGGAGTGTCAATAGTCGAGTGGGCGTGGTCAACCTACTGTGGGGGCTTGGCTAGCGCTTTACAAGTTCTAGACCTGACTGAAACCCCTCCCTCCCCATTCTTCACGGTCTGGCTTTGTAAGGATCTTTATGTAATAAGCCTCCATAGAATCAAAGTACTTTAAATGCAGCTGTCACATACTAGCAGTATAAAAAAATTAATTGGTTTTTGAAATAAAACTCACTAAAACAAATTAAAACATAATTATAACGGTACCATCTGTATCACACTGCCCCTTCATCATACTGTGCCCTCCATCACAGTTTCTCCTTTATCACACCGTGCCATGGAGCCATCTTTATCACATTGTGCCCCCTTATCACCATCACACTAAATGAATTATTATATATATATATATATATATATATATATATATATATATATATATATATCTATCTATCTATATCTATATATATATATACACACACACACATGTGCACACACATACAATATAAAGAGCCTCCTAGTGTCCGCCATACCATACAGAGAGCATTACTGTAATGGAGAGGGTGCAGAGGTTACAGCTGTATTTCGGGGGTCCAGGAGTCAGAATTGACAGGTGTCAGGGATCAGGAGGAAGGGAAACATATCTGGATAGGAACAGAGGGAACTGATATGCAGGGCAAGGAAAGGTCAATGATGGGGGCTCTGAACTGTACAGTGCACCGTGAGTTGGGAGGGGCACTGGAGTCATAGTTATCAGGAGCAGAGGTGAGAGTGTTGGTGGAACGCAGGGCTGTCAGGAGGAGCTGGGGATGCTGGGAGGAGCAGTCCTGCAAGCAGAGAGCTGCTAACACACAGCATGTGATAAAACAGACCAGTGCTTAGGGAGAGAACAACTAATGGAGCTGACAGATCCCCCTCCCCTCACTTACTTAAGGTCAGTTCTCAGCTTCCCAGTGTTGGCTCTTCTGCACTGACAGCATGGTGACATTATCAGTGATGCTGCAGTGACAGGAGCCAGCATTTTTTTCATAGTTCTTCTTTCATGGACCAGCCACCACACTAGCCCCTCCCCCCACTCACGAGTCACGGGTGGGGGGGTGCCGCGAGTCGGGGGAGGGGCCACAATTTTTTTTTTTTTTTTTGCTAAGTAACGTAGAGGGGAAGGTAGCAGGCAGCTGCTGCGCCCTGGGCAACGCACAGCCCGCACCACCCTAGTTACGGCTCTGCTGCTGACCCTCTCCAAGATATTGCTGCTTTCCCTCTCCAATTTGTTGCTTCTGACCCTCTCCAATGCGACACACATGCTGCCTAATGGTCACCTACTTTTTCAACTGAATATTTTATTGATTTAGATATCTTTGATTAGGATGATGTGTTGATGTCATTTGTCACCATTGATGATGCTGACCATTGTTATCAATAGTTTTGTCTAGTTGTGTGAAATAGTGTAAAATGAGATCTCAATTTGCATAGCAAGATTATTGAAAAGAGATAAATGAGTTTTTGCACCAGCTCAGACTTGGCAGGGGTTAAGTCTTATTTCATATGTTTATAGGACTAATTTTGCACCCTCTAACTGGACTTCAGCAGAGATATTTGGTGAAAAGAGATGTATGTGCCATGTATTTATGATACTGCTACATTACTTATTTAACCCAGCTAGATTGCTGCACACTTTTGCCAAAATTGGTGAAAATTTGGACAGTTGTGAAGGAGTTATTAGAAAATAACCTGGAAATGACTGGAATTTCATTTTAATGTTATAACTGGTAATAAACGAGCAAAAAAAAAAAAAAAATCACAAAATGTTACATACATTTCACAATTTTTAATTAAATCCAGATCCAAAACTAAACCCTTTCATGATTTTGGGGCAAAACCTGTAACAAAACCAAAACACAAAGACGGTTTAGATGCAAAACGTAAACTTAGGGGGTTATCGCATATCTCTAATTCATATATCTATTTTTATGTTGGCATGGGGGATTTATCTTGAGTCTCTAAAGGGAGACTTTATTTTGTGAAAGTCCTCACTCTATATGATATATAATGCTCTTTATCTGTGTTTAATTTGTTTTTCTTTTAATTAAAATTAATTATTTTTTGTACTCTTCCAGCCTCCTATTAATAATTTTATATATTTCTGCAAAAAATCTATAAACTTTAAAAGGTTCACACTTCACCTTTAACTTTCCAACTTAATATTAATTGTCGTACTTTCTGTTCACTATAATTAATTTTAATACATCCTGGTCATTTGAGAACACAAAAGTTTTTAATAATCTGAGACCTCTTGGTACTATTTATGTGTCCACATATTTTTGAAGACTAACACTGTCCCACCAGTGTCTCTTTTCTGCTTTCAGTAAATTTTCCAATTTGGAAAAACATTGGTAAATGATCTTTTCTCCAAAAGATTTATTTAAACACATATTATTTTCCTTATTCAAATACATGTGTCTACTTTGTACTCTTAATAATTTCTAAAACACGTTATACCCGCTGCCGGGGATTACACACAAAAGATAATTGGCACTACAAATGCTTCGGTATCTCAGACCAAGAAATTATTAAACATTTTATTTAAGGCTGCCCTGCCAAAGGGGAGGTTCCCAAATGGTATCAGTGACCAATTATTTTCGGAATTATTTGAGCTGCCTCCTCCCGCTGACTAGATTTGCAAATAAACTCTTGTTTGCGGAGCATCTGATCAGTCTGTCCCCTCTGTGCAAGGTGGAGGCAGCCAGAGATCTGCAGCATGTAGCCCGAGAAAGGAGCACAGTCAGCACATCGGCCGGCAGAAGTACAGTTTGTTTCTCATTATTCTAATCCCCAACCTTTTATGCATGTGCCAGAACTCCTACTACTTTTTTTCTCATCTTTCTTGCATCTGACTGCAATGACTTGGAAGAGGCTTACTTGCATTTGGGCAGCCTGAATTTTCATATAGGAGAAGAATCTGCAAAACCATCCTTGCCACCTTGCTTCTTTGCCATGACAATCAGCACCCCAACATGAGGCAACTCAGTCTCCTGGGCCATGAAACTATGAAGAAAGTTTTGCATCCTCCTGGATACTAACAATTCAGAATCAGTGTCAAAGCAATACCCCAAAATTCCTGTGCTCCGTCTTTACACCAGTGTGCCTTAATGACCTGGATGAGATCATGAAGCCGTGCTGGCCCCTGAGCGAGTAGGTGAAGATGAACTACAACCCAGTCATGTCTGCATTTAGCTTTCCATGGACAGATATGCTGGACTGTAGCTGCTTTTTCCCATGAGTTATGCATCCCACCAGCCAGCACTGACTACATTGTAGCAGCTAAGAGGAAAGTTACTATAATCATGTTTATGTATCTTTTTATTATAACAATATTATGGTTTGCTTAATTATTCCTATGTGACATATAACATTAAATTGTACATACACTGCTAAATAGTCCCTAATTATGAGCACAATCTTTTCTCACATTCCAAACAATTTATGTATCTCCTGGTGTAAATGTACAGTTTTACAGCCTATGTTGGCACTATAAAATGATTTCACCCTTTCGATCAGTATAATTACTGGACCTGCTGCTTAGTTGTCTTTTTAGAACCACATGTGGAGCATAATAAGTCTCTGTTGGAAGCTACAGGATGTTTGCTGTTAAATAATTCTCATATTTTACTGTATAGATGTGAAGAAATACAAGCCATTCAAGTTTATTGCTATTGAGCTCTATGAAATTTTGTTAATGGACTGTTTTTAACTGGCAGAGAGTACATTATGTTCCTATATACTATCTCCTGCACCGGTCATTACTGCTTGTTCTGCCCAGGAACCAGGGCCGGATTTACCACTAGGCAACCTAGGCAATTGCCTAGGGCCCAGCGGTCCCCAGAGGGCCCTCCCAGGGCCTACGGTGAGACCACCCTTTTAAAATGGGCCGCTACTTATGGGCCAGTGCTATATGCTTGCCCCCCGGGCTAAAGTCTGCCAGCCAGCCCCTGAATAGGGGTATATGTTATGCTAAAAAACTATAGTGCTATGGATTTTTTTAGGGAGTGGGCACCTAACCAGTATCTTGCCTAGGGCCCCATGAGGTCTAAATCCGGCTCTGCCAGGAACCACATAGAACCTTTAAATGTCCCACCCCAGCGCAGTAAATAAAGTAACATTACAGAAGGGGCAGGAAGATTAAAATGGTTCTGTTACAGTTGCCATTAGCACCACTTTGATTAAACTTTATATGAGAGCGGTGCTGGGCTAATAATACAAGGTGCCCCCCTCCCTCAGCTCCAAAACTAAAAGCTGCCTCACTAAATACCACAAATATGACTAATTCCCTCCAGCCTACATAAAAAAAAAAATCAGCCATGTTTTTCCTCTCAAGTGAAGCCACTCTGAATACACCCATCACACACCTCTATTTGACATGCACAGCACTATGAAAAACCCCTATATTTAAAAAGAAGCAGATTTTATCAAATTGTAAAAAAACTAAACATTTTTTAAAAATCTCACCCCTCAAAGGCTCTATTGAAACACTAGATTTCTAACAAAACAAACTTTTAGGGGTAAATGTACTATACTACATTTTTTTCAAGTAGCTGATACTGAGTGACTCTGCAGGGCAAATTTAAAATGGCAAATGAGAAATATATATATATATATATATATATATATTTATATTCCATAGACAGAAAACCTTAGTTTAAAATGTCTGATTGATTAAGGTTCCTTAAACACAATCTAAAATATAACAAAGAATTTGAAACTCTTGAATTCAATATCCAAAAATCATTGGAATTATGACGATTAAGTCAGAAGCTAATTCACAGATTTCCATGTTCACTGGAACACACACATACAGTACTAGTACATTTTATTAGTTTACCTTTTTCGTAGTTTAGGGTCTCTGTGTCTTAGAAAGAGAGTGTAGACCAACTTCATAAAAAGTAGAACTACAAACCAACAATATATTTGAAATAAATGCAATTGGTGTAGAAGCCTCTGCTTAGTTTGGGTTTCGGTGAGCAATGTTTGCCATTACATTCCCTTATAAGGCCTAAGCTGACTTTTAACAACAATTCAAGGATACATAAAATCAGCAAGTCTTTAGTAGGAAGTATTTTATTAGTAAACTGCACAGTAGTGTAAGCCGAACCCACAGAGAGGACAGGAACAAAGCAGCAAGGGTAGAATATGTTCCAACATTAAAAATAAAATAAATCTAGTTTATTTTAATATAATAATAAAGCATATCAGATATACTCAGAAGATTAGTCCCTCTCTGGTGATGTGAAACATACTCCATAGGACAAGGTCTTATAGCAAAATTAACCAGACAGTTTATTAAATCCCAAGTTAAAGATGGAGAGTACTAATACTAAATTCTCTACATAAGGTTCTGTTCAGGCAAAACCTGTTACATTCACAAACCAGGCTCTAAATTTGCTAATACTGTTAGGGTTCTGTTCAAAACCAATTCCTTGATTACAGCCATGAAGCCAGACACATGATATAAACGTTTAAACTGTTTATTGTAGTAAAGGTATAGTCCAGGGAAGGCAAATAAACAGTAGACAGTTCAAGCTGAATGAAACAATGGATTTCCAGATCTTGGCAAACATATAAATGATAAAGAAATGCAGCAAAATAACTTAACTGAAACCAGTAACAGAGACACATGCAGGTAATCCAGGAACAGAGCCACATGAGCAGGCTAAGAGCTTCAATGACCAGCAAAGGATTCAGGAATAAGCAGGCACATATAGTCCACAGACAGGTGTGGAGTGATTAACTAGCATTGCAAGTTAATCCCTGACAGGAAAGACTGAACAGCAGCACCCCAAGAGAATCACAAGCACTGCAGGGTAATATGCACACAGGGAGACAAGGCAGATCATAACATTATCCCTCCCTTACAGGAGCGGATTCCAGACGCTCCATAAAGTCACTTTCAGGCTTTTTTCTTCTTCCGCTTACTCCTTTTGCGGGATTTTCTAGGAGACATAATTGAGCCCTTCTCCAATGGAGTGCAGACAAAGCCCAATTCTTCAAAAGCACAAAAAGAATTGTCAAGTTCATCCATCAGGTCTCTAGAAGTATCAATCTCAGACTCAAGGCTAGATTTACTAAGCTGCGGGTTTGAAAAAGTGGGGATGTTGCCTATAGCAACCAATCAGATTCTAGCTTTCATTTATTTAGTACCTTCTAGAAAATGACAGCTAGAATCTAATTGGTTGCCATAGGCAACATCCCCACTTTCTCAAACCCGCAGCTTAGTAAATCTAGCCCTCAGAGTCTGAGTCCCATTCTAGAGTTGGAACAGGACTGTTAATTTTATGAGAAGATGGTGAAATGCCCATGAAGCCGGTAACCAAGGTTTGTTGTTTGTGATTGTTCTTTTTATTTTTTGAAGATATAGGTCGACCAATGGAAGCAACGGACATTGATGATTTGTGAATAAGCTTAGGTGCTGAAACACAGGCCGGAATGGAAACAGAAGAAGAACTATGACCATTTGTGGAGCAGACATGTTTGCAGGGAGAAAACAAATGAATTGGAAGAGGCATCTGGGCATTCTGGCTCACTAGGAAACTCTGGGGAGTCCTCAACTTGAGCAGCAATCTCTGGAGAATCCCTCACTGGGACGGAAAAGCATGAGTCCCCGAATGGGACGGCAGAGCAGGAGTCCCCGACTGGGATGGCAAGCTGGGCACATCTGGCGGATAGCCCAGACTGAGCACACCACTCGGACTGTACAGCACTGTGAGGAGCCGCAGAGCAGACAGCACCAAGTGGTAACTCGGGCTGAACCGCATAGACTGGCAACTTGGGCTGAACCGCATGGACTGGCAACTCGGGCTGAACCGCATGGACTGGCAACTCGGGCTGAACCGCATGGACTGGCAATTCGGGCTGAACCGCATGGACTGGCAATTCGGGCTGAACCGCATGGACTGGCAACTCGGGCTGAACCGCATGGAACAGGGCCCCCTGTGGAGCAGACTGGAAGGGCAGCGCTCCCTCTGGAGCAGACTGGAAGGGCAGCGACCCCTCTGGAGCAGACTGGAAGGGCAGCGACCCCTCTGGAGCAGACTGGAACTCAGGAACAACGACAGCAGCTTGTGACTCGGAACTGGAGGCAATGGCAGCAGGCTCAGGACCAGACACAGTGGCAGCAGGCTCCAAGCTGGAGGCAGAGGCTGGCACCTCAGGGCAGGAGGCAGGAGCTGGCGCCCCGGGGCAGGAGGCAGGAGCTGGAGCTGGTGCCTCAGGACAGGCGGCTGGAGCTGGTGCCTCAAAGCTGGTAACTGGGGTTGGCAGATTAGGTCTCATCCCAGGGAGCAGAACAGGTGAAGTGTAAACAAATCCAGAATGCGGAGAAGTAACAACAGAAGATGGTTTGGTAGGCTGTCGTGGTCTGCGGAGAGGACAGGCTTGTAAGAAGTGTATATTACTTGCACAGTAGAGACACAGTTTGTTGGTTATTCTGCACCGTTGCTCCGGTCAGATGGGGGCATGGACCACCTGTGAACCGGGCATTTGTTAAACTGTAGTTGTTAGTTAAATGCAAATTTGTCAGTACTATTAAGAGGTGCTGGCAGCACAGATTCAGCAGCAGACAGAGTTGGCTGAATCAAATAAACAGTATTGGATTTCAGAGAAACAGATTCTGATAGTCTCCTGAGTGGGTCCAAAAGTATAGCACAAAATTGAGCCAGCTGAGAGCGTAACAGAATTGTCAGTTTGTAGACACTGAAGCAGAGACTTTTCAGCCATTTGTGGAGCAGACATGTTTGCAGGGAGAAAACAAATGAAATCGATTGCAATGAGAGTTCCAGGAGAAATCTGAAGCAGGGTTTTTCCACATGACTCCAAGGCTTTCTTTTTGGCTGGTCATTCTGTTAGGGTTCTGTTCAAAACCAATTCCTTGATTACAGCAATGGAGCCAGACACATGATATAAATGTTTAAACTGTTTATTGCAGTAAAGGTATGGTCCAGGGGAGGCAAATAAACAGTAGACAGTTCAAGCAGAATGAAACAACGGATTTCCAGATCTTGGCAAACATATAAATGATAAAGAAATGCAGCAAAATAACTTAACTGAAACCAGGAACAGAGACACATGCAGGTAATCCAGGAACAGAGCCACATGAGCAGGCTAAGCGCTTCAATGACCAGCAAAGGATTTAGGAATAAGCAGGCACATATAGGCCACAGACAGGTGTGGAGTGATTAACTAGCAGTGCAAGTTAACCCCTGACTGGAAAGGCTAAACAGCAGTACCCCAGGAGAATCACAAGCACTGCAGGGTAATATGCACAGAGGAAAACAAGGCGAAATGCACACAAAGATACAAGGCTGATCATAACAAATATGCTTAAATAATTTATCATCTATAAATCAGGACTCAGTGGGATGGATATTGGAATTATATTTTCTGCTAAATAGCTGCTCAGACCTTCAGTTACATAGACTGCATGTGTGTGTTCCAGTGAACACACAAATCTGTGAATTAGCAGCTCTACCATTTTGTGAGTTACAGCAATCTCACTCCATGATAGTGCTGAATCTGCAGCTAACCACAGCATGTGAGGACATACCATGTCTGTATTGTGTGAGTGACAGCAATCTCACTCCATGATAGTGCTGAATCTGCAGGTAACCGCAGGATGTGATGGCATACTATGTCTGTATTGTGTGAGTGACAGCAATCTTACTCCATGATAGTGCTGAATCTGCAGCTAACCGCAGGATGTGATGACATACCATGTCTGTATTGTGTGACTGACAGCAATCTCACTACATGATAGTGCTGAATCTGCAGCTAACCACAGGATGTGATGACATACCATGTCTGTATTGTGTGACTGACAGCAATCTCACTACATGATAGTGCTGAATCTGCAGCTAACCACAGGATGTGATGGCATACTATGTCTGTATTGCTCAAGGAACACGTCCATTAGGGCTTTTGCCTTAATCGTCGTAATTTTATTGCTTTTTGGAGTTTGAATTCAAGAGATTCAATGGTTTTCTTAAATTTTAGATGTGTGTAAGTGTAAGGAACCTTAATCAGACATGTTAAACCATAAGGTTTTTTATCTATGGAATTTCATATCTTTTTGCAAAGTTAAAACATTTATGATATATGAGTGGTGCAGTATGAATGTTCTGGGAGGCAGTGGTGGGGTGCAGTATGTATGCATGTATGTTCTGACATGCAGTCGTGGGGAGTAGAATGTATGCATGTATGTTCTGGCAGACAGTGGTCGGGTGCAGTATGTATGCATGTATGTTCTGACATGCAGTGGTTGGGTGCAGTATGTATGTACGTATGTTTTGACATGCAGTTGTGGGGTGCAGGATGTATGCATGTATGTTCTGACATGCAGTTGTCGGGTGCAGTATGTATGCACGTATGTTTTGACATGCAGTTGTGGGGTGCAGGATGTATGCATTTATGTTCTGACATGCAGTGGTGGGGTGCAGTATGTATGCATGTATGTTCTGACATGCAGTCGTGGGGAGTAGAATGTATGCATGTATGTTCTGGCAGACAGTGGTGGGGTGCAGGATGTATGCATGTATGTTCTGACATGCAGTGGTGGGGTGCAGTATGTATGCACGTATGTTCTGACATGCAGTTGTGGGGAGTAGAATGTACGCATGTATGTTCTGACATGCAGTGGTGGGGTGCAGTATGTATGCATGTATGTTTTGACATGCAGTCGTGGGGTGCATGATGTATGCATGTATGTTCTGACATGCAGTGGTGGGGTGCAGTATGTATGCATGTATGTTCTGACATGCAGTCGTGGGGTGCAGGATGTATGCATGTATGTTCTGACATGCAGTCGTGGGGTGCAGGATGTATGCACATATGTTCTGACATGCAGTCGTGGGGTGCAGGATGTATGCATGTTTGGTCTGACATGCAGTGGTGGGGTGCAGGATGCATGCATGTAAGTTCTGACATGCAATGGTGGGGTGCAGTATGTATGCATGTATGTTCTGACATGCAGTGGTGGGGTGCAGGATGTATGTTCTGACATGCAGTGGTGGGGCGCAGGATGTATGCATGTATGGTCTGACACGCAGTGGTGGGGTGCAGGATGCATGCACGTATGTTTTGACATGCAGTTGTGGGGTGCAGGATGTATGCATGTATGTTCTGACATGCAGTGGTGGGGTGCAGTATGTATGCATGTATGTTCTGACATGCAGTCGTGGGGAGTAGAATGTATGCATGTATGTTCTGGCAGACAGTGGTGGGGTGCAGGATGTATGCATGTATGTTCTGACATGCAGTGGTGGGGTGCAGTATGTATGCATGTATGTTCTGACATGCAGTGGTGGGGTGCAGGATGTATGTTCTGACATGCAGTGGTGGGGTGCAGTATGTATGCATGTATGGTCTGACATGCAGTGGTCGGGTGCAGGATGTATGCATGTATGGTCTGACATGCAGTGGTGGGGTGCAGGATGCATGCACGTATGTTTTGACATGCAGTTGTGGGGTGCAGGATGTATGCATGTATGTTCTGACATGCAGTGGTGGGGTGCAGTATGTATGCATGTATGTTCTGACATGCAGTCGTGGGGAGTAGAATGTATGCATGTATGTTCTGGCAGACAGTGGTGGGTGCAGGATGTATGCATGTATGTTCTGACATGCAGTGGTGGGGTGCAGTATGTATGCATGTATGTTCTGAAAGGCAGTGGTGGGGTATAGTATGCATGTGCCTACATCAGTGATGCCTGTATATATGTATATTTGTATATAACTCCTAGGTGTACATTTAACTCTATCAGACAGAGTTACACCTTCAAGTTTAGGAGTTTTCCAGAGACACAATGACTCTGGCACAGAGTTACTGTATGTCCAGTATGGAGGAAAAAGACCAGAACACAGAACGGCTTGGGAATGGAAAGATTCCCTCCCATTAATCCATTAATCAGTATCACTCCAATGATCATGATTTACACACACGCCCCCTCTGCCCATATGCTTTACACACACACACCCCCTCTGCCCACATGCTTTACACACACTCCCCCTCTGCCCATATGCTTTACACACACTCCCCCTCTGCCCACATGCTTTACACACACTCCCCCTCTGCCCACATGCTTCACACACACACACACACACACACACACACACACACACACACACACACACACGGACACATGCGCCTCCTCTGCCCAAATGCTTTAATACTTGATAAAATATAGCCACTTGAAGACCAATAAATGTCACAAAAATAAACTGGCAGACTGCTGTTTTATTAGATTCAACCTTAATATAAGTGCATGTCTGTGCCCTTATAATATAAAACAGGTCTAGACATATTTCCCCAAAAGTTAGGGGCAGGAATTTTGTAATAAAAAATGTGTGGCACACAGAGAGCAATGTATAAAAAAGTTAGGGGAGGGTTTCAACAAAAAACCAACAGTACCCAGCATGTACCAACAGTGCCCCACACATTAATTCAACATGTGCAAGTACCCAACATGTATCAGACAGAAACTACTATACATCTACTTTGCGGCATACATCCACCTGCTCCTACATCTCACTTATCCGCATTGTATTTATCTACCTTATCCACATATACTATATATATATATATATATATATATATATATATATATATATATATATATATATAAAACCAAAGTATTTGGCCACACCTGTTAATTATTGAGTTGAGGTGGTTCGGTTCAATCATACCCGTTGCTAGAGATGTATAAAATCAAGCACCAGCCATGCAGTCTTCTTTTGCAGACATTTGTGATATGGAATGGAATTAGCTCAGTGACTTCACACATGGTAATGTGATATGATGCCACCTTTGCAATAAGACGGTTTGTGAAATTTAAGAAGTAGTGTAAAGAACATCAACACTGGACTGTGGAGCAGTGGAAACGTGTTCTGTGGAGTGAAGAATCACGCTTCTCTGTTTTGCAGTCAGATAGGCGGGTCTGGGTTTTACAGATGCCAGGAGAACATTACCTGTCTGACTGCATTATGTCAACAGTGAAGTTTGGTGGAGGAGGGATAATGGTATGGGGCCGTTTTTCAGGGTTTAGGCAAGACACTTTATCCCCAGTGAAGGCCAAGCTTAATGCTTCAGCATACCAAATCATTTTGGACAGTGTTATGCTTGAAACTTTGTGGCAACAGTTTGGGGAAGATGCTTTCTAATCCAACATCATTGTGTCCCAGTAGACAAAGCAAGGACTACAAAGACATAGTTTGATGAGTTTGGAGTGAAAGAACTTGACTGGCAATCACAGAGCCCTGACCTGAACCCCATTGAACACCTTTGGGATGAATTGGAAAGGAGATTGCAAGCCAGGCCTTCTCGTTCAACATCAGTGCCTGACCTTATAAATGCGCTACAGAATGAATGGACACAAATCGCAACAGAAACACTCCAACATCTTGTGGAAAGCCTTCCAATAAGAGTGGAAGCTGTTACCGCTGCAAAAGGGGGACCAGCTTCATATTAAATTATATATATTTGAATACAATGTCATTACAGTCCCTGTTGGCGTAATGGTCAAGCATACGAATACCTTTGTCCATATAGTGTGTATAGTGTATATCTATCTATCTATCTATCTATCTATCTATCATTAATTTCATCCTGGTGGTACAAGGGCTACTTGACTACCATTCAGTGTCCTTATGACATCGAGCAATGTTGTAAAACTGCTACTTTATTGGAAAAAGGGATTCAACATCCAATGGTGTTTGAATAAATTGTTTAATGCACGACAAGAATGCCTGTAGTACTCTCTTTAATAAACATCTTAAAGCAGTCTGGGATATTCCTGCAGCCACAGCTACTGTGGCCTTGGATGAGGCAGATGCACAGAAATGTAACACAGTCAACAATTTATTTAGTGGTGGTATTGCTGCGCAGATGCTGTTGATAATTTCTAGGTAAGCCTGCGCAATCTGCAGATGTCTATATATATATATTATTATACCCGATGTACGGGCACTTTATTGCTTTTTATGGATATAGGCTGTTATTAAATTGGATAATACCCTTTAATAAGCCTGTTTTTATGCACACATTATATTAACTCTACTGTTCCTATGGAGTTTAGCTGTGTATTTTCTGTCTAAGAAGACACTGAAATCCTGGGGGAATCACCCGAGAAGTTAATCACTGTATTATCCTCTAATAAGTTGTTCTTATTACGCACGCAGTATATTAAACTGTACCAATGTATATGGAGTTTAATTGTTAACCTATTGTTAAATAGGTAGAGTTCATCTTAAAAAGGTGTTGAAATCCCGGTGGAATTAACCCTAGGAAAACTAATCACGCTAAACTTTTTTTCTTTAAAATCAATTCTAGAGTGTCCAGATGTGACTCTCACTTTGATGGTATCACACTATGTTTGGCGCTTCTCTTTTTGTGTCTTATCTATATCTCTTGTCTATATATATATATATATATATATATATATATATATATATATATATATATATATTTGCTTTGAGCAAACAGCTGGTGTTAAATATACCGTAATAACGGTAATAGTGCGCAGGTCGCGTTACTTTTTCAAGTGACGCGGCCAATTGGATTCCCCCATATTGGTAGCTATCCTGACATGTTGTATTTCCAAAGCACAAAAGAAAAAAAAAAATTACATTGCTAGTTTTAAAAGTGTCAATCATAGCACACTAACTATATAAGCACAAACCTAATTGTAATACAAATGTCCTAACATAAATGTTTGCTGCCATTTGTTTGGTATTTGTAACTGTATACAGCAAAAATTGACACAAACAGATGCTAAGTACTACAATATAACCACGAGCAATGAAAGAAATGCTGTCAGATAGAACATTGGTTCCACAACCATTCAACTAGCAAGTGGTACCATTCATCACCATCAGCATGTATCTGCACCTGCCCCCAGCAGCCACAAGAGATACAGCTACTGACAGGTCTGCCGCAGTGGCACATGTTAGACCACTACTTCCCTCCCCAGTTCTGCCTCTCCAACTGTAAGGGAGTGCAAGTGTCAGATGCGACCATACCATCATGTGTGCATATGCATGCATTTTATACTGCTCAGCTGTGAGTGCCAGTCTGCATCAACCCCATATACTGTATACTTCACAATCTTTACCATATTTTCTAGAATACTAGGTTACCCATGTTAAACAATATTTTAACTATAAAAAAGGGTAACTTAACTTTCCAGTAAATCAGTAACAGTTTTGCAGAAAAATATTTACAGCAATTACCTGTGTATATCCATAGAAGTTCAGTAATTGTGCAATTGTATAGGTAGTTTCAGAATGAAGATCTCCAATAAAACCAGCCAATATTCTATTTCCCATACATACATAATTGGCAACTTCTGACTCGTGCCCAGACATTATCTCTATAACATCTTTTATAATTTTCATTGTATGTCCACAAGAATCATATGCATACATTCCCAGAGTAACATTGGGTAGAATATCAAGGTTGCTGTTTATCTCATCAATGGCAAATATAAAAGCTTGGAGCTGCTGATATTCTCTGGGATGAACACTGTGGACAAAAACATATCTCTAAATTATGTATTTCATCATATGAGAACTGTCCAGGTTAGTATCAATATACATTCATATAATGTGTATGTGATGGGAATATATAAAGCAGTAGCATAGTATAAACTCTTTAAAATAGTAGATATAGAATCAGCTTGTTCTAAAGTTGTCATGTCAGTGTCCATTGTGCATTAGCTGGCAATGTTTGGTGATGTGTCAAGGATTTCAAAACACCTAAACTGCTTGTTTAGTCAAAACCACCAGATAAAAGGCAGGTTTCTTATACCTGCATCTGATAGGCTAGATAACCAAAACCACATGTTGTTTGAGCTATCTTTCTATTCAAAACATAAAGTCATTATTTATTGATTAAGTGGGCATAATTAATTGATAGGACACTATTCATACTGCCTGCTTGGAGAACTGCAAGTGCCAGCATGCACATTTGCAGTAGTATTAATGGTGCAGCATCATGATATAAGTGTCACCCCAATCATTTATAAATAGTTCCCCCTTTACCAATCAAAACATTATTGGCTCTTAATATAATTTTAAATTTATATTACCCCATAATATTATACATAATATTATACAATAATAGTACCTGTTTTTCTGTTTTTTTTCGAGCAGATTTACAGCTAACACAATCTGTTTAAAAACTGCCAAAACGATCACCAAAAAACAGAGATTTTACAAAACTGCACTTTAGTAAATGAACCCCCTAAAGTGTGTAATATGGGTGCATATGGGTGAAAATTATTACTAGTAATAAAAATTGCAATGTACACATGGCTAATATAATTTAAAATATAGAATGTCACAGGCACAATTAGCTTATAGGCTCTTGATCTAGGTAAGTTAATTGTGTTATTACTATATTGTTAAATTATAAAGGGTTAGATGCAATAGCAGAAAGATTTGGCCACTTAGAGGTACCCCCTATACTGACCTAAACTTCACTTACAGGAACTGTAAAACTCTGACTCTGTACTCTCTGTCTGGTTACAGCAGATCTCTGATAGACTATATTGATTTATGTCACACTATTCCACCTTTTAATTATACTGATGGAGGTAGCAATTAGTATAACCTTGCTGGACTATACTTATGACATGCTAGTCTAACATGGCAAATACTTCAATCCCAGCTAACACCAGTGGAGTTATCTTACTTGCTGGTCAATGCCCATGTCTGCCAACCGTTGCCAGCAAGCAGAGTACAGTCTCCCTACCTAAGCTGTCCCTACTCTAACTGCAACGACACTCCTATAATTGCATGTGCACCAACACAGAGTGTCATCCGACACACACAACTAGCAAATACAAAGGTACACCACACATCAGTAATACAATAATCGGTCAATAATAGACAGAGGGTGGGGAGTAGAGGGCACAGCCAATAAAATGTGCAAACACTAAGCAATACAACGTGACACATTAATGCTAAGGGAGCAAGGCTAGAGCTGGCCTACACAGATGATTCTTGGGTACGGCGTACAGACCATGAACCAAGTGACGTTGGGGCCTGGTGGCTCTTGCTCGTGGTCAGGCCTTTCACTCTTCTTTCTTCTCTCCTTTTGTCCTTTTGTTGTTGTTGTCTTCTTTGTTTACTGATTGAATTTCCTGTCTGGAGTGGCGGTGTATGTGGCCACTAGGTAAAGCTATTGGTGCTTTGATGGATGATATCACCCACATTCCGCCCAATGGACCTATCACCGCTGGTCCCACCTCTCACATCATCACCACTTCCAAATTCTTCCCGATTTTTTTTATATGAATCATACATCTTAAGATATTCAAACGTGTTTTTCCATCCCTAATACTGAACTGCATTCATACTTTCTTACAACATGACATACTCTGACTGCTAATGCAGGTTTACTTTTCCTGTTCCTTTATTTATCCTTGTATTCATCATGGGCTCAGCTAAAACTCATTTATTTATTTTTTGATAGTTGTTACCTTTATCTTAGTAGAAGAAATGTCTCTGATTACATCATGCATTTCTCTTAAAGAGCAAATATTTCCTGGACGATTCTGCAGAGAAGAAGCAGTTAGAAGAATTCCTCCCAACTCCCCTGCTCCAATCAGCTCAGACCCACACAGTGATTCCATCCCTAAACCAACAGCAGCCGTTTCCATTCACAATTCTATAACTCTGGCCATACTGCCAGTGAGGAGCCCACTGATTATCTAAGGTCTGGAATATGAACAATTCGGGGATGCAGCTATTCCCCATTCAACAATGGACTCTTTACTATTATTTGAAACACTTGTTACTTTTCACACTCATGTTGTCAAGATATAATCAGCAGCAAACAGAAAACATTATTGTTGCAAGTACTATGTGCAATAGTAAAGTCACACATACAAGATCTTTCTGATTCATAAATCTTTCAACACAGAAAACCTGCTCAGAGGAATGGCAGATGTAATAGTATGAATTATATCTCTAAACATTCATGGTTCTTTTTAGGATTTTCTGGACTTTTCATTAAGCAACCAGACAGACACAGATCTTGTCTTACAGCTGATTTTTCAACGGTAATAAAACTTCAATTGCATGATAAATAAATCAGATTAAATGAACATTGCTAGTTACCTGATTGGTAAAAGCCATTTTCCCTTTGTCTATTCTCATTTTAGAAACAATTCAGTGATCATGGCTAAGACCTGATGCAGCAGCTGTAAAACATCTTTTGTGTCTCTGTACAAATCACTTGATTCTTGTTCCCCCTTCCATGCTGTATTCTGCAAAGATTGTGATACATCATAAGCCAAGAGACATCATACACCAAATTTTGTTTTTTCCAACCCAATACATGGCTCTAATTCTTTACCCATCCCCCTAAGAATGCATGCTGTGCATCTGTGTGCAGTCAGAGTACACGTAGGAAAGGGGGAAACAGATATAAGAATAGACTGGTTAGCTGTGTTCCTGGGTCATATAACCATGTTAGGCTGAGAGTAAACTACAAATATTTGGTGCTCTAACACTGAAAATGTGTGTGTTCCAATAGTTGCATTAAAGTAATTATGGGAACAATAATGTAAAGGGTATTGTTTTATCTTATCCGATATGATGTCAATAACAGTGTATGTTTCAGAATATTCCTTGAAGAAAGCCCCTCTCCATTCTAGACATAAATAGGCCAAGAAATAAATAATGTTCTTTATGAAACCGATTTTTATATTTGAAAAATATTTAGAAAGCAAACTCAGTAAGCTGGTTCTTAAAGAGCTTCTACGACACTTTACAATATCATGTACATATCAATAATAATAAATAATGATACATATAGGGTATATTGTTATTCATTTGTAAAGGACCAACTTATAGACATCCAGACAGTTGTTTAACACATGACACAATGATCGGGGCTGGCTGGGCTGGGGGCATCTTACCAGGCTGGTCACATAGTGGGCTACATTGGGCTGGGTCAATGTCCTGCCTAAATTTATCCCTTTAAAATGTTTCTAACTAGCTGCTCAGCTGAAACTCACCTGCTGAACAAAAATTTGCCATTCGGGTAAGATCATCCAATTTATGCAATAAAAAACTTTCTACATTCTGACATTATGCAGAAAAGATGAAATATCACAGGAGAAATACAAAATTACATGTAATTAAATGTTTCCGTTTCCTGCACTTAAACTGTTACTTTCAGCTGATATGGAACCAGATTTCTATCCTAGATTTTTTTTTTAAATGACAGTGAAATAACATAAACAGTTCTTACAATGTACACATCTTGTGACTGTAGTTCTCATAATGCCTAAATTCTGTCACCATAGAATGTGCAGTAAATATTCCTCCTATAATTATATCTCCTCTCATGAAATATCTATAGTCAAACACATATCTCTTTATTGCAAGTTGACATCCGGGTGTTGAGCTCGGTGCAGCAGATTTGCAGATAGAAACACACAGGACCAACAACCAGAACAGTTTCTGTAAACAAATAGATAGAATGATGCTAAATTTCTGATACATTGGAGACATTGTGTCCTCAGCACTGACAGCAGCCTGGGATGTGAATGATGTATTCAGCTCTCTGGTACAAGATGAGACGGAGAGGTTTTTATACGATATGTGGTTTATTAATATGCTTAGAAAAAAAAGAAGAGTTATACTTACAGATAAAATCAAACAACAAACTAGACATAACACACCAGGGAGCAGCTCACAAGTGAATCTGTTATATTATTTTCAACATTACATCTGCAGTTATAATTGTAGCATTAACCAGTTGTATTGATTAAAGACTGCTACATACACTTTATCATATATTATATGATTCACAAACTTTTGTGGAGCCTCAGTCATAATTATGAAAACTAAGTTTAAAGTGTTAAAAACATTTCTTTGTGATGTCACTATGTTTGTCAATAGTGCTCTTTCTGTGCGAAGTTTGTATGTTCTTCACATGTTTACGTGTTTCCTCGGTACAGTATGTTGGTTTTCTACAGAATTTAAACTCTCAGCTCCAGTTGAGCAGAGACGGATTCTTAAATATCCCTTTTAAAAGTACTATTTAATATGTTGGAGTTATATAAATAAACGTTAATAACGTCTCCAAACCTTTGAAAAAGTGAAATGTGGGACAGGTGTGTTTATACCAGTGGTTCCCAAAATTTTTCAGTTCACGGCACCCTTAGGGTGTCTATAATTTTTTCAAGGCACCCCTCCAAAATAATGACCAAACAGTCCCATTTTATAAGTAGTTATTTATTATTAACGTAATAAATATTTAATTCAGGACAGAAATACTGTATAGTAAGTTGTTTGCAAAAATAATACACATAAATCCACGGAGAAGGAATATTTTTTTATAAAATTATATTTCTGTCAATGAATAATTTGCTGCTAATATTAAGAGGAATAAGATCAAACAAAATGAAACAACAACATGTACAAAAATCATCACACTGTGCCCCTTCATCTTTACACTGCGCCCCTTCATTCATACACTCTGTGCCCCTTCATCCACACACTCTGTATCCCCCTTCATCTGCACACTCTGTCCCCCCCTTCATCTACACACTCTGTGGCCCTTCATCCACACACTCTGTGCCCCTTCATCCACACACTCTGTATCCCCCTTCATCCACACACTCTGTGCCCCTTCATCCACACACTCTGTATCCCCCTTCATCTGCACACTCTGTGCCCCCCTTCATCTGCACACTCTGTGCCCCTTCATCCACACATTTTGTGCCCCCTTCATCCACACACTCTGTGCCCCTTCATCCACACACTCTGTGGCCCTTCATCCACACACTCTGTGGCCCTTCATCCACACACTCTGTGCCCCTTCATCCACACACTCTGTTCCTCCCTTCATCCACACACTCTGTGCCCCTTCATCCACACATTTTGTGCCCCCTTCATCCACACACTCTGTGCCCTTTCATCCACACACTTTGTGTCCCCCTTCATCCACACACTCTGTGCCCCCCTTCATCCACACACTCTGTTGCCCCCTTCATCCACATTTTGTGCCCCTCTTCCTACACACACTATGTGCCCCTCTTCATACACACACTCTGTGCCCCTCTTCATCCACACTCTGCCCCTCTTCATCCTCACTCTATCCCCTCCTTCATTCTTTTGCCCCTCCATTGCTGTTTCCTATCACCATTTCCCCTCCCCTTTCTCTACTTACCATACTTGGCCTTCTTCCTTCTATTTCTTCTGTCTTCCCTTTTGTCTTCTTACCAATTTGGCGACGCCTGGGACCCAACATCCTCCTCTATTCTGCCGCTTCTCATTGAACATGTTGGACGTGATGATGTCACGACCCACATTCAGTGAGAAGTAAGGAGGGAGGAGGATGCCGGATCCCAGGCGCCGCCAGATTGGCAAGTTTTGGGTTTTTTTTTCTTCCTGGCCGCGGCACCACTGTGACAGCGCCACGGCTCCCAGGGGTGCCGCGGGAACCGCTGGTTTATACAATATATCATCACAGGTCATGATGGCAACTTGTGAATATTATACAAGCTGTATATATCAGTGGAAAGAGAGATAGAGGGAAATAGGCCATAAGTTGTTGCCATAAGGTAAAGTTTAGCTAGTTATTATAGTCCAGCTATACCCGACAATCAGAATTTGCAGTCTTTTAGCTGCTAAATCACTAGGCAAGGAGCAATTGAGAACAGAAATTTGTTATCAGCTTTAAAAAAATTAAAATAGACATTTAAAAATACAGCTACTATGGATTATTAACAAATATCTATTTTCAGTATCATATCCTCAGCCCCAGTATGCAGCTTTATAAGGTTCTCACTCCTGCCAATCTCTGCCTGAACAAAGTTGGAATTTCTTTTCTCTGCTGGCGCTTTAATAAGTCTTGTTTTGTTTACCTGTTTCTCAAGTTCACAATTCTACATTCTCCAACCATTGACTCCAAACGTGTACCTCACAATCCATCTTCTCAAAAGTAAGTGGCTTGTTCTATCATGGTGTGTCTCTGATAGCTACCCCAGACACATGGTTCTCTCCTGGGAGAAACCAGCACAGTGACAAAACTGTTTTCAGGGGGACTGTTTTATTTGCATATGTTTTTTAATCTGCTATGGGGTAGTAACTCCTTCATCAGGTAGGCCCAGCAGGGTTTTAGCTGAATTAACAGACATATAGTCCACAGGTAAAGTTAAAACCCAGACTGGATGACTTTTATTTGCATAAAAACAAAGTTCACAATGCTTTCTGGGCTGCGCACAATCAAACAATAATATAAAAACCTGTTCACCTGATCTCTAACAGCAAAGAAATTCCAAATATATATTGCATCCTACCAACCATGGTCATAAAACAGAATCAGATGTCAGTTCACAAATTCTCACCAAAAATTTCCATAGACAAAGCCTCCTAATAAGAGATCAGTCCCCAGGTTATTTCTAGCATAATTGATTCCTTATTTTATAACACATAGAACAATGTCCTGGAAGAAAATTGTCACTTTACCAGTCACCTCCCCCCCCCCTCCTGTTCAAACATGTGGGTTTAAACACTTCTAGCTGAAAGTCAATATACCATAGCATTAGCCCCCTATCATTAAGTGATAGGGGGGAGATAGAAAAATAGATGGATAATGCGGGAAAGGGAAGGGAAGTCACTTTTCACTATAATGTGTACAGGTAGAAGTAAGCAGTACAAATGTTGTGCTAACTATGTAAGTGATCAGATTCCAGACCCAAATGAAGGGAGCAGGAGTGTGTCGTAGGAAGCTTGAGATGTATTCCATGTCGTAGACCTGCCATGTACGGTTGATAATGGAAAAATGATGAGAGGGTTCAGGATTTTTTCAAAATAAAGCAAGCTAACATTTGATTGCACTGAGTATGTGTGTGATGAGTTTGTTTAGGGACATCGACATGGGGCCTGGTTGTAAGGAGTAGGATAGAGAAGCAGGAAGTGAAACTTGAGTAATGTTGGAGCTAAAGCAATTAATAGATGCTCAGAAGGAAATTAATTTCAGACAGTGCCACCAAACATGGGACAGGGTACCCACCTTACCACAGAGGTGTCAACACAATAGGGAGGCACTTGGTTGATAATATGATCCCTGTGGGGGACCATATGTCATTGATAATAGATTTTCTGAGCATTTTCTCTAATTCTGACACAAATCGAGGTTTTGGCCACATTCAGGTGAATTTTGTCCCAGTCCTCCGGAGCGAGCATCTGCCCCATGTCCTCCTCCCATTTGAGTTCATGTGGCTCTTTGAGTGGGTATATGTGTTGTAGAATGAAACGATAGAAGGTGGAGATGAGGCCTATTTCCTTAAGAAATTTAATGTCACATCTTATCCAAAATGGGAATTGAGTCCGGTTTGTCCCCGGAGGGAGGGAAGAATCCATAGGGGAGTCATGCACCAGATATTAGGAGCCAGATCATATGATGTCACTCTGTAGGACCAGCTTGTGAGCAAGAACACCAGGGCGGGAGGGAGAGGCAAGAGGAAGGAGGTGGTTGTGGGGCTTCAACAACAGGAGTGAGGCTGGAGAATAAGTGTTGGCAAGAGCAGCTTCAACATCAATCCAGAATCTGAGCGAACGAAGATGGACACACTGGGTGAGATGAGTGTGTCACAATTTGCACTCTGCAGCTGCTGTCTGCAGTGACTCTATTGGATTTGGTATGCCTTCCACTTGTAGTACCACTGCCCACCAAAGGGGCCACTGTGCTACTTGATTATTCTCCTTGATCACTGGGAGTGGTTTCAGCTGCATGAGGCCTATTTATACCTGCCTGCTTCAAACAGTCTGGGCCAGATCATCAGGTCATTCTGAGGAGCATTCCCTGTGATCAGCTTCTATCTGCTATCTGGACTCCTGCATATTTCTTCGTTGAAATCCACTATTTGCTGTTACCTGTGTCCTGGACTCCTGCATATTTCTTCGTTGAAATCTACTATTTGCTGTTACCTGTGTCCTGGACTCCTGCATCTTCAACCATTATACCTGGTACTTGTAGTTCTACGCTGCCTGTTGAAATCCACTATTTGCTGTTACCTGTGTCCTGGACTCCTGCATATTTCTTCGTTGAAATCTACTATTTGCTGTTACCTGTGTCCTGGACTCCTGCATCTTTAACCATTATACCTGGTACTTGTAGTTCTACGCTGCCTGTTGAAATCCACTATTTGCTGTTACCTGTGTCCTGGACTCCTGCATCTTCAACCATTATACCTGGTACTTGTAGTTCTACGCTGCCTGTTGAAATCCACTATTTGCTGTTACCTGTGTCCTGGACTCCTGCATCTTTAACCATTATACCTGGTACTTGTAGTTCTATGCTGCCTGTTGAAATCCACTATTTGCTGTTACCTGTGTCCTGGACTCCTGCATATTTCTTCGTTGAAATCTACTATTTGCTGTTACCTGTGTCCTGGACTCCTGCATCTTCAACCATTATACCTGGTACTTGTAGTTCTACGCTGCCTGTTGAAATCCACTATTTGCTGTTACCTGTGTCCTGGACTCCTGCATCTTCAACCATTATACCTGGTACTTGTAGTTCTACGCTGCCTGTTGAAATCCACTATTTGCTGTTACCTGTGTCCTGGACTCCTGCATCTTTAACCATTATACCTGGTACTTGTAGTTCTATGCTGCCTGTTGAAATCTACTATTGCAGTTACCTGTTTCTCATCTGCACTTTGAACTGTCTCATGAGTTACCTTGTCATCTCTGTTTATTAATAAACTCATTATAACCACTTATCTCCTCTCCGTGGTCATACCTGGGAAATCCTGACAGTATGATCTGGCCATAAAACCAAGCCTGCTGCTGCACGGCTTTCATCTCTTTTGGAAAGGATTTCCAGGGAAGTGACTTACTCCGTTTTCAACATTAAGACCATGGCTGCTATTTCCTCAGAAAATTCCCTGTTCCAGTTGCTCCAAGTGGACATTCTTCAACTTCGCACTCAAATAGCGCAAGTATCTTCCTTGCTGAACCAAGTGCTTAAGCAACTTCCAGTTTCCACCCCTAATACATCCTGCTGTAAGGAGTCTAACTATTCTGCTAACATTTCATTACCAAATTTGTCTGCCTTTGACTCTCTGCAAGCAGTATCTCCCAATATTCCTGTAACAAATTCCAGGTTTTCAGGTGCTCCACGCCCTCACCTGACCGAAGAGGAGCGATGGCGCAGGATGACCTACAAACTGTGTCTTTACTGTGCCAGTGATGTACATTTTTTACAGGATTGCCCGCTCCATAGACTCCGACCATCTTCAACCTCTATCTCCAGCTCTAAATTACAAGCTTCTGTCTTCATTCCAGACATGTTATCTGCTCCCATGAGAACCCAGGTTCCCCAGTTCAACCCAGAGGGGGCGCTGCCCTTAAAGTCTGCTCCAGAGGGGGCGCTGCCCTTAAAGTCTGCTCCAGAGGGGGCGCTGCCCTTAAAGTCTGCTCCAGAGGGGGCGCTGCCCTTAAAGTCTGCTCCAGAGGGGGCGCTGCCCTTAAAGACTTCTCCAGAGGAGGCGCTGCCCTTAAAGACTTCTCCAGAGGAGGCGCTGCCCTTAAAGACTTCTCCAGAGGAGGTGCTGCCCTTCCAGTCCGCTCCAGAGGGGGCGCTGCCCTTCCAGTCAGCTCCAGAGGGGGCGCTGCCCCTCCAGTCTTCTCCAGAGGGGGCGCTGCCCCTCCAGTCTTCTCCAGAGGGGGCGCTGCCCTTCCAGTCTTCTCCAGAGGGGGCGCTGCCCTTCCAGTCTTCTCCAGAGGGGGCGCTGCCCTTCCAGTCTGCTCCAGAGGGGGCGCTGCCCTTCCAGTCTGCTCCAGAGGGGGCGCTGCCCTTCCAGTCTGCTCCAGAGGGGGCGCTGCCCTTCCAGTCTGCTCCAGAGGGGGCGCTGCCCTTCCAGTCTGCTCCAGAGGGGGCGCTGCCCTTCCCGTCTGCTCCAGAGGAGGCGCTGCCCTTAAAGACTTCTCCAGAGGGGGTCCTGTCCCTCCAGTCTGCTCCAGAAGAGTTGCCAGTCTATGCGGTCCAGCCCGAGTTGCCAGTCTATGCGGTCCAGCCCGAGTTGCCAGTCTATGCGGTCCAGCCCGAGTTGCCAGTCCATGCGGTCCAGCCCGAGTTGCCAGTCCATGCGGTCCAGCCCGAGTTGCCACTTGGTGCTGTCCTCCCTCAGGCTTCTCAAAGTGCTGTCTGCCCTCAGGCTTCTCAAAGTGCTGTCTGCCCTCAGGCTTCTCAAAGTGCTGTCTGCCCTCAGGCTTCTCAAAGTGCTGTCCCTGCCAGGCCTGCCGCCCAGTCCGGGCCTGCTCCCAAGTCTTCGGCCCAGTCCGGGCCTGCTCCCAATTCTGCGGCCCAGTCCGGGCCTGCTCCCAAGTCTGCCACCCAATCCGGGCGCACTGCCAAGTCATCTGCCCAGTATGGATTGTCTTCTGCCAAGGGGGTCCTACCCAAGTCCCAAGGGATGTATGTTCAACCCGAGCTGGCCGAGTCTCATGCTAATTCGAATTCACCTTCTGTTCAAGTCTTCCAACCACCTACTTTCAATGGGGATATTCAGCAATTTCGTGCTCTTATTAAATTCTGTATATCCTATTTTCCCTCTGTATCCAACCTCCTTGAAACTCAACGAAAGCAAGTGTTTTACATGTTGGCCAACTTTACAGGGGAAGCTCTGGAATGGGCAGAACCCTTAATTGAAACCCAAGATCCCATTCTGTCTGATTTACAGCTTTTTACTGAGGCCGTGATCAAAGAATTTACACCAGCACCTGCTATTCTCACTCCCAGTGCTTCATCTATGCCACATGTTCTATCTCCAGCTACTCCCACTTTGAGATTATTGTTTTCTTCACTCCATTTCCAGCAACCCTCTAAAAACCATAAAAAGAAAGTGAAGAGGAAGTAGAAGAAGAAAGATTCTCCTGGATCCCAACTCCCCTGTGGTGTGGTTTCTATACCCTTCCCGTCCTTGCATGAAGACTTCTCAAATACATGCCCAATTCTGGACTATGACTCTGACTTTTCTGACCATTTCTAGTATTTGGGCGTCTGGAATCCGCCCTTTAAGGAGGGGGTACTGTCACGATTTGCACTCTGCAGCTGCTGTCTGCAGTGACTCTATTGGATTTGGTATGCCTTCCACTTGTAGTGCCACTGCCCACCAAAGGGGCCACTGTGCTACTTGATTATTCTCCTTGATCACTGGGAGTGGTTTCAGCTGCATGAGGCCTATTTATACCTGCCTGCTTCAAACAGTCTGGGCCATATCATCAGGTCATTCTGAGGAGCATTCCCTGTGCTCAGCTTCTATCTGCTATCTGGACTCCTGCATATTTCTTCGTTGAAATCCACTATTTGCTGTTACCTGTGTCCTGGACTCCTGCATATTTCTTCGTTGAAATCTACTATTTGCTGTTACCTGTGTCCTGGACTCCTGCATCTTCAACCATTATACCTGGTACTTGTAGTTCTACGCTGCCTGTTGAAATCCACTATTTGCTGTTACCTGTGTCCTGGACTCCTGCATATTTCTTCGTTGAAATCTACTATTTGCTGTTACCTGTGTCCTGGACTCCTGCATCTTTAACCATTATACCTGGTACTTGTAGTTCTACGCTGCCTGTTGAAATCCACTATTTGCTGTTACCTGTGTCCTGGACTCCTGCATATTTCTTCGTTGAAATCTACTATTTGCTGTTACCTGTGTCCTGGACTCCTGCATCTTCAACCATTATACCTGGTACTTGTAGTTCTACGCTGCCTGTTGAAATCCACTATTTGCTGTTACCTGTGTCCTGGACTCCTGCATCTTCAACCATTATACCTGGTACTTGTAGTTCTATGCTGCCTGTTGAAATCTACTATTGCAGTTACCTGTTTCTCATCTGCACTTTGAACTGTCTCATGAGTTACCTTGTCATCTCTGTTTATTAATAAACTCATTATAACTACTTATCTCCTCTCCGTGGTCATACCTGGGAAATCCTGACAGAGTGGCTTGGTAAAATTTAAGAAAATGAGGGACTCCAAAGCACCCGTCCTGTGAGGGTTTATTAAGGATGTTCATGTGAAACCCTGGCTTGCTTGCCGACCAAATAAACTTAGGGGCCAGTTGATAGAGAAGGAAGTTGCAGGGACCTTAAGGGGGAAGGTTTGAAAAAAGTACAGAAGGTGAGGAAGGACATTAATTGTAAGGGAGTTTATGCGACCCGTCCAAGAGATTATGAGTTTGTCCCATTTGAGAAGGTCAGCTTTGTTGACTGCAAAGAGAGGAGGAAAGTTTGCGTTATATAATTGCTTATAAGTGCGAGTCAAGTAAAGCCCAAGGTATTTCAGTTTGGAAGGTTGCCAATGAAAGCCAAAACTGGACTTAATAACTTGTGATTGTGCCGGTGGGATATTGGGATCTAAGATTTTGTGTTTAGAGGGGTTGATCTTGCAGTTGGAAAGATCACCAAAGACGGTAAGGTTAGTAAGTAGCTTAGGGAGGGATATGAGGGGATTGGTAAGAGTCAAGAAGATGTCATATGCATATAGTGAAAGTTTATATTTGGAGGAGTTGAGACAGATGCCTGATATCTCAGGATGGGCCTGACATTTGCGGGCAAGGGATTCGATCAGGAGGACGAATATAAGAGAGGTGCCTTTTAGGATCGCAAAGGAGGAAGATTGAAAGACATTGACCAGAATTGATGCGGAGGGGTTAAAATACAGGGACACTACAACCTGCAGAAAGGGACCTCCCATGTCCATGGCTGCCAGGGTCCTTTGCATTTAGGGCCACCCCACCCTATCAAACGCCTTTTCTGCATCCAAAGGTCAGTCACACAACGTGTAATGTCCAAAGCCTGACATGATAGAAGATGGAGAGGAAGCCTCTGGAGGAAGAGCGAAGAGAGCAAAATGATATTAGGGGAAGTCTGGTGGATATCAGTCACTGTATGTCTAATGGTGTCATAAAAATGACGAAGCTGTAAACATTGAAAGAAGCAAGATAAGGGAATACGCCATTGAGTTTGTAGGTGTGAAAGGACCTTTGTCACGGGCACTAGGAGTCTTTACCCAGGGATCACCAGGTGGTAGGCTTACCAGAGCAATGTAGATGGTAATAGAGTACTCTGGTAGCAGGGTGATCACGGAACAGGCAATGGTAGATGATGAGATGCTCAGGAAAGTCTATGACTAGCAGCACTGGTAATATGGAGGTAATAATACACGAGGAACTGTATGGACAAGGGCATGTGAAGGTAGTCAGTGGTCTGCGATAGCAAGTTGTACCACTGCTATAGTGAGGAGGAATGTCCAACAGAAATGAGGAGGTGATGAGAGTCAGCGGTCTGCGGATAGCAAGTGGTACCGCTGTCTGAGTGAAGGAATGGAATCCAAGTGGAGGTATCCGGGTAGTCAGTGGTCTGCGATAGCAAGTTGTACCACTGCTATGTGAGAGGATACTGGAACAGGTGATACAGGAAACAGGGATCAATGGTCTGCCTTCAGCAAGTTGTACCACTGAATATATATGTGAGGAGGGGTACGGGGAGAGACTGCAACACAGGATGTACACGGGCACCTTAAACACGATCCACAATAATATGCACAATATATATAAATGACTGAACAGGTCTGCAAATATAGAAAGTCTCTTGAAGTAATCCAGCACAAGATAACACAGTCAATGATGGCAATAGACTCAGCGGATAGCAGACTCCAGAGGAGAACCAACACAGTCCAGCAAGATATGCAATACACCAGCACAGTCAATGAGAAGTATGCATACCATGGTTCAGAAGTAGGCAGTCAGATAGGAGTGCAGCGATACCTGAGCGGCAGGAGGCCGGCAGGATGAGAAGTCCCTGGATGGATGAGGCAGGGGTCTCGTAGGTGCAGCGCACAGGTAAGTAGACCAACAGGGACACGAATCCACAGGAATCAGTAGAACGTGGAACTGGACTCATGGAGGACCCCGGAGAATGGAGATGATCTAGCAGAGGAGTAGCTGATGAGATACGAATCCAATGCTGACAGGAGGGTAGAGACCAGCGGGACACAGGAAGGCGTGGAGAGCGGATCAGCAGTAGATGGACGATAGCGCTGACAGCAGCAGCAGGACTCTGCGGACACACGGAGGTAACCAGTAGCAACCAACAGGTACCAATAGCGATGGAACACGGGAGAGCAGAGTAGACCAGGAGCTGTTGATCACGGAGAGTAGCGGATGGCAATAATAGCAGCAGTCTCGAGGAAACACGGGAGAGATGAGATGAGGCTGCCGTGCACAGGAGCAGCGGATAGGAATCAGCTACCAGTCACGATGATGAACACAGGCGAGTTGCAAGCTGGCGACTGTAGTGCACGGAGGCAGCGGCTAGGAATCAGCTAACAGTCACGATGATGAACACAGACGAGTTGCAAGCTGGAGCCTGTAGTGCACGGAGGCAGCGGATAGGAATCAGCTCACAGACTTGATGATGAACAGGTGAGTGGATGTGGAGAGAAGGCTGTAGTGCACGGAGGCAGCGGATAGGAATCAGCAAACAGTCACAATGGAATATGATAGCGTTGAAGTGGTATAGAAGACTGTAGTGCACGGAGGCAGCGGATAGGAATCAGCAAACAGTCACGATGATACAGTTGATGGTAGAAGTGGTATGGGAACCACAGTAGTAGAAGTGGTTTGGAAACCACAGAGGTAGAAGTGGTTTGGAAACCACAGGAATCAGCAGCGCTGAATACACGAGGAAACACAGGAACACCTTCAGAGACTCATGGGGAATGAGACTCCAAGATCAGGCAACGTGGTGTTGACCACAGGTGCTTAATATAGGGAGTGTTGCCTGATCTGCCAATTGAGTTAAAGGGACATACACTGAAGTATAGGAAAGGGCTGCGCATGCGCAGACCCTCAGGATGGAGGACGGCCACGGTTCCTAAATGTCCGGGAAGAAGCACTCACAGTCCGGTGAGTGACAACCTTTAGGTTCCCCAGCATAAGTGGTAATAATGATATTTGAAGGAGTCAAAAATATTGGTATTGCCTTAAAAATACATTCAACATAATCAGGAGAAAAACCAGCTCCAGCCTTAACCTATCTCAAGGACCCCGGATAAAGGCCTGGGACAAGGGATAACGGATGATGACATCGGGAGTACTGGCACCAGTTAAAGTTGACAAGAAGAAACCATAAGATTCACATGAAGAAAACTATATAGCTTTGTCAGAAGATTTATATTTGCACAGGAAAATATCACTCAAGTCCTTCTATCCTATAACCAGATCAAACGCTTTTTCATGTATAAATGTAGCCCACTAATAAACGAGCACAGCTCAGTGCCTATCTTGACATTTGCAAGTCTTTGTCATGATTACTGATTTCCTGGTTACCAGCATCTTTCTCACTGATATCTGAAGGGACTTGATAAAGGAAAGGTAAATTACCCTAACATTATGTGGGCGCTCGACCCGGGATCTCGGACAACCTGTACAGATGACAAACAACGCTTGCAGCATCAGCTAGAATCACTGACAGCTCAAATTCGTACGGTGAGTAAATTCAGCTGTGATTTTTCCCACTGATTTACTCTCTGTCCAGTATTCTTGTTGCCTGTCTAAAAGCTGTTCATCTGTATATGGTAAGAGAGATTTCCTGAACCCAGATTTCTGTTTGATAGCATAAAAAGCGCTACCTATATGGTTGAATTTAATAGATGTCAAAAGTACTCACGATAGTTACGAGCCGCGGCGGTGCCCAGCCGCCGTGACTCTCCTACCTCCGTCCCGGCCGTCGCTATGGCGACCGTGACGTCACTTCCGGGGCCAGCAACGGTCGGACGCTAAGTGGTTCAGCGCCACGTCCCAACACCGTGGGGCAGCCGGGCATGTGCGCAATTTGCGAATAGCCTTTGGGCTAATTAATTTAACTAATTATAGTAGTGGCACAGTCTGGGGGCAATTATAGAGCTAGGCTCTCATTGGTTGTTTTCTGTATAGAAGGGAGGGCTTAGTCTCCCTGCCAGTTATCGCTTCCAGATTCCTGTGTTGCTGCCTGTTGCTGTACTCCTGTACTCTTGGTGTTAAGCCTTTGGATTGTTGCCTGCCATGTATGACCCCTGCCTGTTTCCTGGATTTGTCTTTTGCCTGTGCCCTTGACCTTTTGGCTTATATCTCCATTTCTGCTGATTTGCCCATGACCTCGACCCTTGGCGTGTTTCCTGAAGATTCTTCCTAGCAAGTGACCCCTGACCTCGGCCTGTTCTTTGGAATTGCTGTCTGCCATTACCCTCTGCTCCTGGGTTCCCCGCAGCTGGTACACATCACACGACCCTCTGTAGTCTGCAGCCAAGTCTGTCCCCACCACTAGGGGCTCCAGTGAACACCTGACTATCAGAGTAGACTCCGGTTGGAGTTGTACTGGTTGGAGGGGTTCCTGACAACGATTGCATTTTAATTATTCATTTGGTTATTGCTCAGACTGTTCATGTGCTGTTATACTTAGAAAGCATTCTGGTGATACTGTTCCTACACTGGAAGCTGTAATTGATAGAACTGTTTTTGGATGTGTTGTGGATGCAAAGCCATATTATTGTACAGTAAATGTGCATTTAAATAAGGATATATTGCAGCAAAATATAGGCTATTTTTGGTCTCAAGTGTTACTATATTGGCAAGTTAATCACAATTAATTGAGGGGAAGCCTATCTGTCTGTACAGTGGAAAGAAATTACCACCTGGGTTATGTAATGACATCCTGCTAATTATGAAATAAGAAAGCAAAAATGGTTACAGCTGCAACAGAGATTTCATGATTGTTCTAGTTGTTTGTTTTCTGGTTATATTTCCTTGTATAGTGTACAGCCGGAATATAAGGAATTAATAGGTTTTTACAACGGTGGTATTGAGGTATAATTCTCTGTAAAATAAAGATAACTGCTATAAGGGTGCATGCGGTAAAGCAATCCAACAGTACAGTATATTCAGAGATTGATCCACTTTGAATACATGGGTGCACATGCTAGCGAAGTTGTTGGGTCTATAAAACCCACAGAGGTACTAGGCTACAGAGAAGGAAAGAAATCCCTAAAAGGTATAAAACAAATATTTGTCAGAGCAGGTTTCCCACTAGAGGGCACACTAGATCCAGAAAAGTGGAAAAGGTTTTGAGACACCAATAAAGCATGGATAAGCAGAAAAGTACATGCAGATGTGGTTAACATGTGGTACACAGTATCATTAGAGATTAGAGATGAGAAAAGGAAAAGAAGAGAGGATGCACACATAGGTACAGGTCTATTAGACATGCCACCATCTTATGTGGACCCTACAGCTCCATCACAGCAACCAGACAATAGAGCAGATACACCACCACCACCACCCTTACAGACAGAGTAGGTAGTACCAAGGATGTATCTACAATTAGAAACTCGCTCAGTGACCCCAGTGGACGCAGGTAAAACTCCATCAATCACGTTTCAAACCCCAAGTTAAAGCCACCCTCAGTCTAATAATGAAATAAATGATTATCCTGAGACAGTGTTTGCAATGTGGAAAATGTGTTCCAGGAGATTATGAGGAATGTCCCTTTTGTGATAATCAGGTAGAATCTAATGCACCTTCTTGTACAGATAATTTTTGCAGGAAAAAGGAAAATGTTATCAAGATACCAAGGATGCTAAGTCGATTGGAAGACCATGATACCAGTCTACCCAGAGAAACAACAGATCCGAGGGTGAGAAGGAGAATAACATCGGGAAAGCAAGTATTGCATGCTCACACTAATATGTATCCAGTCAGAATACAAAGGGTGCCTAACCCAAATTTTGATGCTAATACTGCCGAAGGTGCTAATAATAGGAGACACCTAACCCTCAAGAAACCTATTCACCCTGGTATAAATTTGATATGCATACAATCATACAGGAAGCACCAGATCCCAGGAAAAGTCCAGCCGCATTTTCTGCCTGTGACAGGATGGACCACCTATGCCACCCTGTCTGTTGTTGCTGGGAACCGGCTGGACTTACTTTGCCACCGTTCCCTTTCGTTATCCAAAAAGCACTTGCTGCAGTAGGAGGGGCTTATAAAGGCTGCCACCACTGGACTCCTTATCGGCATCCAGTACCGGGTTTCTTCTAGGTCACTGATGCTGCTAGCGTATCTCGTTGCTGGTGTACCTGGCTGGTAACTCCGGACCTCTTACTATGGATCCAGGTTGCTGTGAATGGATCCCCCTTGGCCTATCACACTAACCAGGGCTGCTGGGTAGCAGGCAGAGCGTTAGTACTGGAATAGCTTGTGTCCAAACCACAGAGACAGCCGGAGAATGGATTAGATTTTAGGGTCTAATCTGTAGATCACAGGAAAACAGCAATATTGAAGATGATTCCAAGCAGGTCTTTGAAGCAAGATGGTTTATTTGCTCACACACACTGGTGGAAGGTACCAGTGTGATCAGGTCAGATGACAATTCAGAAGAATGATACATGCTCACAGAGCTCATCTTTTATACAGTTCAGAAATAGTCTATTTTTAGAAACCGGATATACTCTATTGACACAACCATGAATTTACATGCATTTCAAGGCTAACAAAATATACACTTATCTATGAAATTCACTCTGGCAAAAGGCCACACAGTAACGACCCCCTGATGGGCCTTTGGCCAGAGCAGGCATCTGACACTTCATCACAAAACTTTGTTAGCACTTTCTGCTATCAGACTTCCTTGCACATGTGCTAATTGGAGGTTTGCACTAGCAACCTTACAAATCCTAAACAATGACACTTCCATACTAAATACATCCCAATACACACAAGACTTCCATCCACAAAGGTCTATTGTATCAGATATATGCATCAGAAATAAGGCATATCCTTTAGTAAGGTGAAAACAGGAAAGACCAACTTTTCTACCCTGTTTTCAGAGATAACGACTTCCTATCTTACAATAAACAAAAATAAGTGCCTATGTAATTATATAAATATGCACCATACGCTATTTCCTTTAAATAAATTTTTACCAAAAGTTATTTAATAGTGATCCAGTCACACTTCCTATTTAACCAAAATACAGCGTGGAATCCCTGTTGGATAGACCTGCAGCAAGCATGCACACCGTTATTTGGGGTAGGAGTGATAACTCAAATAATAGGGTTATCAGCTAAAGCAGCGTTGTTTTAGTAAGGATGTATTTGGATAAATTAACTGCCAGACAAAATGATGATGGTTTTTCTACAGAACCCCAGATGGTCTAAGAATGTTAAAGACAAAGTTTTTGATTGGTTTAAGGAATGAGGTAAGAAGCCAACTCCTTTCAGTCAGACCTGAGGCATTGTCTATGAAAATGTCATCTTTCCAACAGGTACTTGAAGTACTGGAGGACCAGGAAGCAGAAAAAAGGGAAACGAAGGCCCAAAAGACAACTCCGGTAACTGTACACCTGGTACAGGTAAAAGGAACATGGCAAATAAGGCAGCAGTGCAAAGTAACAGAAACAGTAAGTGCAAGACAAATAATTCAAGGTGAGGACACGACTGGCAGATGTTTTTGGTGTAAATTACCAGGTCACATGAAGAGGGACTGCAGGAAATACAAGAAATGGCAGAAGCAGCAAAGAGAAACCGCAGGTCCCCAGGGCACCATAAGCAGCAATCAATGAAGATATGGCTCCCCATTGTCAACAACTTGCTCATTTCTTGTAAACACCTCTGAAGAAGGTAAGCTGCCTGGATCTACTGTGCAAATTACACTGCCCACTGGTTAACAATTGGACTGCCTAATTGACATGAGGGCAAGCCAAACAGTATTGAGACAAGATCAAATACTACAAGAATTAGGTCTCCCGAATTCAGGTTAATTCACGATCTCAGAGAAATAAATAAACAACATTGTCCCAAACCCACATACCTTGCTGAACCAAATTCCTGTTACATCAATGTGGTTTACAGTTATAGATCTAGCAAATGCTTTCTTTTCTGTACCAATAACTAACAATTCACATGAAATGCTGACTTTTACGCATGAAGGAACAGAATACTGCTGGAACAGATTTCCCCAGGGAGGGGCCACCAGCCCTTCAGAATTCTCTGAAGCAATATCAACTGTCTTACAAGGTTGGTTACCAAAATATCCTGAAACTATCCGACTATTGCAGTATGCTGATGACTTGTTGATAGCTGCTGATAGTGAACAACAGTGTAAAGAAGAAACTGTTTCTCTACTAACCTTTTTGGCCCAGCAGGGCTTCAAAGTGTTCAAATCCAAGCTCCAAGCAGCACAGAAGAAGGTAATTTTCTTAGGATACTGCATTTCAGATGGCACTAAACATAAACATCTGACACCACAAAGAGTACAGCGATACAACAGATAAAAACAGCTTGAACCGTAAAACAAACAAGGGTCTTCTTGGGCCTAATTGGCTACTGTAGAGACTGGATTCCATTAGCCTCAATATACATGCAGACACTATATAACAGTACAAAAAAGGAGGGTCCAAACCATGTCAAAGTCGTATAATTGGATGAACAAAAGTATATCGGTTAATATTGTTTTATTGGTCGCTACACGTGGCATACTGCGATCGCACGGTAAAATACGCACGTACACACTCGCATTACAACATTTAGTTATTTATATAATTCATATTCAGATTGGTTCCGTTATACAGTGATTTATGAGCAGATAGTATTTAGTTTATTATTAGTTTATATATTATGATTATATGTACACTTCAGTGTTATTTAAGGTTCAGGTTATAGGAAATGTGTCATGTCTCATTTTAATCCCCCTATTCATCAGCAGCTGTCCGGTTCATTTGCCGAAGAGATCGCATATTGCATACTCTAGTTATTGATGTTAGGGAATAAATAGTCAGAGTGATATCAAACTGTAAAATGCTAATGGACTAGTTGTAACTGGTTTCTGGGTGGGAGAATCATCTGGAATGTTGACCTCAGCCTTTGAGGGGGTTGTTTGAACTAGCCTATGACCTGTTTACCCTGGACCCACCTGAAGTCTGGACCTATAGAAGCAAGCCACGTCATATGCATTGTTCTCTCTGTAAAACTGAATGTATATAATCATAGCTGCGCTCCCACTAGCTTCAGTCATTCTCTGACCACAGTATTCAAGGGTGAACTACTGTACACTGGTACCCATGGGAGCGCAGTGGTATGTATGTATCTTTTGGTATTGGCTGTACTGTACTGTACTGTACTGTATTATATTATAATCATGTATTGAACTGTTAATTTTTTTACATCTCCTAAAATAAATCACTTTGTGCGTTGGAAACACAATGCAATCGCATATGCAATGCTTATTTGAAAACGATAGAATAACTTTAATAACCCAACCACACAAGAAATTGAAAATGCAGTACAATATCTTAAGCAGGCCATCATGAATTCTCCAGCCCTGGGACTGCCAAACTATGACAAATCATTTAATCATTTTTGTCGTGAACACCAGGGACATGCAGAAGGGATCCTTACACAAGAGCATGGACACAAGCAAAGACCTCTGGTGTACTATTCAGCAAATTTAGATCCTATAATTAAAGGCGCACCAACATGCATTAGGGCAGTAGCAGCTGCTGCAGTCCTTAAAGACAAAACCACAGATATTGATCACTCATTAACAATCCAAGTCCCACATGCTGTGGTAGGAATATTATGACGCAGGACTTTGGTCCAATATGGAAGACCAGAGATATCAAGACCTCTAATGGTAAGGACATACAGCATACCAGTCTAATAAGAAACTTGTTTAAAGCATTGCAATTGCCACAGAAGGTTGCCGTAATTAAAATACAAGCACATACAAGGAATGAGACTTTTGAAACAAAAGAGAACACATTTGCAGATGCAGAAGCAAGAAAGGCAGCTAAGAGAAAGCCTGAAAGAGAAGTATACACAGTACAAAAAGAAATGCCTGACTACACTGATGTAAAAAAGTTTCAACAACAAACAGGACCATTGGAGAAAGAAATATGGAAACAATTAGGAGCAAAAGAAGATCGCACTGGTATGTGGAAACTGAATGATAAACTTTGTCTTCCACAGGTTTTGTTCCCTCCCATGTTACAGATAGCTCATGGACTGCCACACCTGGGGAAGGAACAAATGACTGCGTGGTCCATAAACATTGGATAGCTCCAGGATTCATTAAAGCTGCTACATACTATGTTCAATGTGGGTGGCGGGTACCCTTTTTAGGGGGTATACCTCGGACGTCTGCGCTTAGTTTGTGTACTTTGTTGATTGTTGCTGCCGTTACGGGTGCTCCAGGCGTTCCGATTCCCAGGGATGTGGTTCTCGATTTCGTTGTGTTAGCCGTGGCGCAACCTTGGGTATCTGTAGTGGAGAGAAGAAGGGGTGTAGGAGAGGGGAATTAGTCGAGGGGGTAGAAATGCAATATAGCGGTACAGACAATATACCTGGATACTGGAGGTGCAGCGGCTGTTTATAGCTTACTTTGCAGTTTTGAATGCTATAGCTCTTTTGCTTTTTTTCTATAGCTCTGATGCAGTGTATATTGTGTTGTGTTGTTCTCCGCTAATTGCTCGTTGTTTATAGCTTCTGTTTATAGCTCTGGGGGTATACGGGTATAAGTGGCAATGTCGATAGCTCTATGTTTATAGCTCTTGGGATATGCGGGTGTGTGTGGCACAGTTTATAGCTATAAGTTTATAGCCCTCAGTATTTTGGGTATAGGAATTTGTATGGGCTAATATGAATGTGAGGTATGGGGGTTTGGGTGGTGTTGATATCGATATGTTTATGATATTCTTGTGGTGTATAGCGGGCACAGCTGTGTCGGTGGAGTTAAGTGCTGCGGGTGCTTTGAAGGGGTGGAAGTACGGGTGAGAGGTACTCAAGTGTAGTGCTCTTATAAGATCAGTTTGTTTTCCTGCGTTAATTTCAGTGGTGGTTCTGAGGAAAGAGGGAGGCAGTAGCGTAGCCAGGTGGCTTCCTTAATCGGCAGTTGGAACGCACTGTGCGTTCCAAGTACCGCACTTCCGGTTAGCGGGTGGAACGCACAGGGGCCAGTGCATTCCACTGCAGGATGGTGCTATCGCTCGGGTCTCCCTCTGTTCCCAGGCGCTTTGCTCGGAGAGGAGGTAGATCTTTGTTAAGTAATTGAGTGGCAGTGTGGAGGGTCTTTTGGGGTTCCTTTTCCGGTACTTGTACCCAACGCGTTTCATCCATGGACTTCATCAGGGATATATCGGTTGTGTGAGTATAGTTGTCCTTTTATTCCTGGGCTCTGGTCTTACGTCCAATGGGATTTCAGGAGGGGGGGAGGGCGGGAAGAGGCAGGAGGGGTGGGAGTGATGGACAGCTGTATGTATTGGGATTAGACTGTGTATTGCTGGCTGTAGCATGCATGGGGCGAGATGCTGACATTTTGTATGAGTAGTTATGGTTAGGATGTGGTAAGGATTGGATGCTAAAGGTGTCAGTGGGCGTGTTTGGGGCAGGCTCGTTGGTCCGGATTTTTGTGTTGGCTAGGTGGGGATAATTAATGATTAATAGGTCAAATACTAAGCGGGGACAGTAGAGTGATGATTAGTGTAATTGAGATGGGTTAAAAATGCATGCTAAGGGATAGCTTATGTGGACCCGGAGGTGGAGGTTCAGATCTTTTCAGTAAATGGCTGGCGGCTTGGCCAGTAGTCAAGGTAACAGCAAAACCAACTGCAAAAAAACTGATTGGTCAGATTGTGTGCAGGTATGGTGTCCCTGAGGTAATTGAATCAGATAGAGATAAACACTTCACAGGGGAAATAATGCAACACATAATGACAGATCTAGGCATACAGCAAGCTTTTCATGTGCCATACAGACCACAAGCTAGTGGGTGAGTAGAAAGGTTAAATGGGACATTGAAACTGAAAATTCAGAAAATCATGCCTGCCAATAGCCTTGTTCAGTGTAAGAACTGTGCCAAATAGGAATAGCAAGCGGTCTCCTTATGAAATATTTTTTGGAACACTACCAAAGAAAGGGTGTTATTATCCACAGCAATTACAACATAAATATGGAGATTTGACTAGCTATATGAAAAGTCTAACTGACCATTTGAACTATTTGCATGTTCTAGAATTTTCTTCACTTCCAGAGCCTGATTCAGACCAACAGCCGCATAAGCCGAAACCTGGCGATTTAAGAAACACGTGAGTAGAACTTTTGAACCAAGATTCGAGGGTCCGTATCAGATCTTGTTGACCACGCCCACATCAGTGAAACTCCAGAACCGAGACTCCTGGGTGCACGCATCACACTGCAAGAAGACGCTGGTCACACTGGAAACATAACCTAGATCACTGTGTTAGCACAGACATGGGACCTGTTTGCCCACAAAAAACTGCAGTATTTGAATAATGCATGTTGCAGCATAACACTAGTGTTTGTGTATGGGCATTACACCCAAAAGAATATGTGACACTAATAGAGGTAGCCCCTCAAATGGTCTGCATAATCACATATGATGGAAAAATAATACTAACCTACGGGCTGACCTAACCATTTTCCGGGTGTCTCATAAATATAACACATTTATAATGGCAAGGGAAAGTGTTGATATTTTATAAGGACCAAAAGTCACAGGTAGACAAAATGTTCAAGTATAGTGACCTAAGTCTGCCTCAGTTAATCTTAAATATAGAGGAAATAGTGAAAATTATAAATGAAACAAGAATGCTGAGTGAACATTTAAAGCAGGTAAACTATACTAATAATCACGCAAAAATAGTAATAGTTATAGAAGGTAATGAATTAAAAGCTTTAGCCACCAAACTGAAGGATGAATTAGAGAAACATTGGTGTGATGTATTTACCGGATCAGTTCCATCTATGACTGATTTACTTAACTTACTAGTACACCCACTACTCATTATCACCAGGGCTGCCAAGAGGAATTCAGGGCCCCGGTACAGAAACCCCATGGGGCCCCCGTATTGGGGGCCCAAAAAAATTTGCGCCGCCGCTTTGCGGCGGCAATTTTGGGGGCGTGCCTATAGTGGGAGTGGCCACTCATTTGGGCGTGGCTATGCATAATTGGGGCCGGACCCATGTCTACCAGGTTAAAAGCACTAGTCCACCCTCCTACCGAAAAATACCTGCATTGCTGCGTACACCATTGGTGCAGCGCCCGCTTGCCAGAGCATGACATATGTCCAAGCAGTCCTGACTTTCAGGACATTGACCTAAAAACATATTTTTCAGTGTAAGATATGCAGATGTTATAATGAAAAAGACAAATATAAACAAAACAACTTTATTTGTTCATTACACCAGACATGTATAAAAGAAATACAATATGCATTTTGTTACAGAAAGATAGAGAAACTTAGCTTTGGCATGTTAAAACTTTAAACATAAATATCAAAATAATTTAGGTGCAAAAAAATAAATAATAAAATCAGTGCAACTGTAAATACCTCGGCCATAGAGACATCTCCAACCATGTGTAAGTGTCATATCCCCAGTTACACATTCATGTGATGAACTATGAAAGTAAACCAACATACAATATACATTTTCAAAACTGCCATTACATCTGACAGGTAAAGTACCATAAAATATATTAGGAGGTAGGTTAGGAACATATAAGTCACAATACAAAATTATGATCAGTGTTTCATTGAAACAAAAAACCTAAAAGACCCTTTTCATTCTTAATATGTAGGTGCCCAGAATTTTTCCAGCACTGAATTATAATATCTGGATCCATTACAGTGGAGCTTTACGAGCTTTACGACTTGCAAATAAGTTGATAATACTTGAGAAATCGCAATTTCTGGCCAAGCTAGCCTCTACTGATAGCAGACCTAAATCATTTAAGCGATTCTGAGTCATTGTTGATCTTAAAACATCCTTTATTCTTGAGAGACAACTGAAAGAGCGTTCAGCTTGAGCCACTGTTACGGGTATGGTGCAGAACAACCTTAAGGCAACAACAATATTCGGAAACAGGCGTTCAAGCTTCAGGTGCTTCAATTTGTTTAGGAGTTTGATAGGTGAAAGAGATTCTTCTCCTAAATTTGATTTGTATATTGATTTAAGGTGTATTAGCTCATCACAAATAGTTTGGCTAATATCATCTTCGTATCTTTTTGGAAGCTGGTTTGCCTTTTCTCTAACTTCTTCATCCTCTACCTCAGGGAAGAGCCATAAAATACTGAATAAAGAATTTATGGCTTTTGCTGCATCAAATCTTGTTGTCATATTGCCTATGACGCTGTCCAAAAGAATGTGAAATACTTTGCACTTGAACATCTCTTCTGGGGTTGAATTAGAGAAAGATTCTTCAGTTGATGATTCATCAAAAAATCTTCTCCTTTTTCTTTGACGTCTGTCCTGAAAAGATCTAAACTCAGTTGGTATATTTAAATTTTCAGCAACCAGTCTGGATTCATTTAAGAGAGCTTGCCAATTATTTCTAATTGCTTTTAATTCCTCTACCAGACTGGAAAGATTTTCAACTTCTTTATCAATTGTGGTATTTCGTGCTTGCAAAACTGTGCTTCTGTAATTTATAGCTGTAAGGACTTTTAGCCAAATAGATGCCATCAAAACACAATCAAATGAATCCAAATATATGCTTACAGAATCTAGATCTGTTCGAATTTCTGATGTTAGGTTAAGTTCCAACACTGACTCAATTGCCTTTTGGATCCCAGGAAGTCTTTCAGCAAAGGGTTTGACACTCTCTACCCTTGCAGACCAACGTGTATTTGACATGGAGTGTAGTGAAGCACCGATGTTTGCTTTCAAAATTTCCCACCTCTGAGGACTGCCACTAAATATATTATACAACTTTTGTACAATGCCAAAAAATGTCACAACCTCAGTACAACATTCTGCTGCATGGACACCACACAGATTTAAACTGTGACAGGCACAAGGAGAAAAAATAGCCAGAGAATTCACTTGTAAAATTCGAGCTTGGACACCTTTGTATGCTCCACTCATGTTAGAACCATTGTCATAGCCTTGTCCACGACAATCATTTATTGGAATATTACGTTTTTGAAGCGTTTCCAGAATTAAATCTGCAATAGCTTCCCCTGTTTTTTTATTGCAGTTGACAAATTCCAAAAATCGTTCTAAAACTTGATATTCATTGTTTACGACAAGAACATAACGCAAAATGAATGTAGTTTGTTCCATGTGTGCTGTCTGGTGTTGCATCTACAATGATAGAAAAATACTTTGCAGTTTCTCTTTCCTTTAAAATGCAGTTAAACACATATTCGGCACAACATGATATGAATTCATTTTGAATTTCTGCTGACAAGTAATGTACTTGTAATCTTTTTTTCTCCATTTGTGCCTGTTTTACTTTTTTCAAATGCTCTGCAAGCAAATGGTCGTAGTGGCTTACAACTTCTAACATTCCTAGAAAATTACCATTTCTTGGATGTCCAATTAGGTTGCTTGATCCTCTAAAAGCCAGTCCACGTTCTGCAAGAAACAGAACTACATCCAGAAATCTTCGCAATAAGGCTTTCCAAACCTCTGTTTCATTCTGGATTTTGTGCCATAATAAACTATCAACTGTCATGTTTTTTTCAAGATTGGTTTGCATATCTCGCCAGTCTACATAACATGTCCGATGGTTATTACTGTTTTCATGGTCAGGTATTTTATTGTACAGTTTTTTATAACCTTTCGAAGGTCCCCAACCGATTTCTGTTGTCAAAACTGAACGATGTGTTACTGGGAGCTTGCTGAATAAAAAACAGGGAAAACAAAACAAAGCTTGCTTACTCTTACTCCAAACTAACCAGTCGCGAGGATATGTTTCTTTGTTTAGCATGTGAAAATTTAATATATAAAAAGGAAATTGGCTGCCATGTTTATCAGGTGGGAAAAATGTTGGGTGCGGTTCTGGTCCCTGTCGTACGGCATCTTCTATTTGGGCCACTGAGAAACCTGTTTTCAGAAGGCCTATATCACATTTCAATAGCTGCCTGTTGCTATCTAATTCGATATCAGATGCCCCCTCTGAGGAAGCTGTGTAACAAACCTCAGTAACATCACCTTTACGTGCCGAAGTTAAGTTTGCAGAACTTGTATGTGGTTCTGAAATCAGTGTAGTGTCTGTGCCAGAAGCACATGTTAGCATACTACTTGAACCACTAACATCATCATCATCATCATCATCATCAAGAACAATAACAGTTAGATTTTTATTAACTTCATCAATTCCACTTGTTATTGTTGAAGATCCAGCCACCTCCTTCTGACCTTCATGCTCAGACAAATGAGAGGAAACAGTAAATCCTGCACTTTCAAGAGTTCTCCGACCTTCACTGGTCCTTTTGTCTCTTGCTTTTTTTTCTTTACGTTTCTGGGCGCCAGATTTATGATGATACAAATCCATGGCAAAGCTTCCCCTAAAATGAATATATATATAAATATATATATTAGGGGTATGTAGGAGGAATTGCTGCTTAGTTTCTGTCTGCCTCATCAATACTTGGGCGTACCTTGGTAGCTACATGGAAGCTAAATGGCGTCTTAACTTAACTGCAGTATACACATGATAATGGAAGAAGCAGTCATGGGTTTGGATTAGATCTTTAATTATACCTCTAAGCAAAGCAAATACCTTATCGTTTATAATAAAACAGCTTACCTTGTTTGTGGTTGAGATCTAGTTTCTCCAGGCTTCACCGTTTCCCCCTGAAGTCACCGAGCTGTGCTCTTCCTTGTAGTGGTGAATCTCAATTCTACCCGGACAAAAAGAATTTGCATTTTTGGCATATATAAGCACATACATACACTAAGACACAGTTGTGCCTTATTCAGTTGCGCGTGTTGTATCTTGTGTGTATAAAGGTCTGTGCATGCTCTATCCTACCTGTTATTACAGCTTCCACAGTCTGCTGCTGGTTTCTTGTCCGGTCACTGGAATGTTGGGGTCTGTTTGGAAAATGTATAGGTACATGAAATATGCAAAAGAGAGCAATAACTGAACACTGTACATAACACAGATCACGCAGTATATAGGGGCACTTATGTGTGACATTACATTTCTTGTAGAATTCAAAAATGCTAGGAGACAGTTGAAGGAGGAGGATGTAGTGCATGTACTGTATTGCATACATTGTACTACTCACAAAGGGTGCATGGCTTTGTCAAAATAGGGGTGTGGTGGTCCACCGCTGTCCCCATAATGTATTGCTACCATATGTCCTCTTTACCCTCTGTAATTGTTGTCCTTCTCCTCTTTGCCTGTAATTATTGTTCCCCTGCTCCCAGTGTTTCTTAATGTCCTCCACTCCCACTTTAATTTTTTGTCAACATTATATCATATTTCTTCCTTTCCCCCTGTGTCATCTGTGTGACTGATTAATCATCCAATCCTCTGCATGGCTGGGCTGCAAGTAAACAATAATCCTATGATATCCTCACATCAGGGCCTATTATCTAACAGACTGATTAAAGAGAAAACATTAATGTGTCATCAAGTATGCATGCAGACTGAATTCTCAAGTGTACAACTTGAAATAATAGACAAACACAGTTGTCCTACAATGGTTAAACATTTATTACACAAAAAAGCAGAAGGCACTTAGCGGCAGTAATACTATTCCGTTCAGATCAGTTCTCAAATGGGCAGTTTGGTGAACCTCATTGTCTGTAATAGACACCAGATCAATAGTCAAGATGATACTGAACACCTGCACATATCCAGCATGATACTGTGAGATGTTTACAAGTTTTCCCTTTTATAAGACTGCAGACTTTCCAAGTATTCTTAGTAATGACATATATGGTTATATATATGGTTATTGTCAGACAGTGTATGTATAGGTCCATTCCAGTAAAATTGTTTTCAGAGATCAGCGTTAAAGGGAGTTTAGCAGACTTCTAGAATGTGCATTTAATGTACATGTTCTATCAATGCATGCAGACATGAAATAAGACGAAATGTCCACTCAATTAATTGTATGGAAAGCATTTAGTGAAAGTGAAACCTGCATAAACTGTTTCAGGGAGTTAGAGCTACCCTTCGCCAGGTATGATCGGAAGCACACGGTCACAAATAATATGTACATTGCCGGACACTTGATGACCCCTTTTGCTCCAATAGATTACATACTTATTTTTCTATACATAATCTTAGGTGACCCTATGTATATGTGATGTTGCTCCCTCTAGAGGGCAGGGGTTGGTGGCAGCTTTCAGACCGAGCAGAGTCCTTGTCTGGTAATCATGTCCGAGTACTGTGCGCAATGTTTCTCTGACAGCCAGCAGAAGTCATTCCATTGCTATGATAACAGAGAGGAAAGTGCACAGCAGATTGCAGAAACACCCTCTGAAAAGGCGTGGGAGAGTGTGTCCTATGGGAAATGATCCATGGTACTTACAATGTTCCCTGCTGCAGCCTGCACCGAAGACAGCCCTATGACTCGCGCTCCTTACAGGCGCGGTCACAGGCTGTAAACAAGTAGTCAAAGTCACGCGAGAGCACAGCAAAGCACTCTCGCGTGACGTCATCGCATCGGCTGACTGGTCCAGGCGCCGCGGAAGGCACAAGGCACAACTAGTGTGGCACCCCCGAAACGGAAACCAAGCCAACCCCCCCCCGGAACTTCAAAAAAGTTTTGATGAAAAAAGAAAAAAAAAAATTTTTTTTTATTATTTTAAAAAAAAAAAAAAAAACGGCAGTGCAGCCCCGGGCCCCTGTCATACCCGGGCCCGGGTAAATAGTACCCGCTCCCCCCCCTCTCGGCGGCCCTGATTATCACTGTGGTATTGATCACACTGATAGGATGGAACTGGTATATGTCATGTACGTTCTGAAAATATATATAGAGATTACAGCAGAGGCATGAAGAAAAGATACTTTTTGAATAATCAGGGGCAGAAATGATATCGCTACTCAGTCACAGGTGAATGGTGAAAGACCCTTGCAGTGTCTCACAAGAGATCAGTCAAAAGTAGTCTTGGCTGCATTAGATGTCACCATTTCAGGCCTTAACATTTTTAATGTTATATATATTATGAAAAGGAGGGAAGTTGTGAATGAACCTTTAGGTTTCCCAGCATAAGTGGTAATAATGATATGTGAAGGATTTAAAAATGTTGGTATTGCCTTAAAAATACATTCATTATAATCAGCAGAAAAGCCAGCTCCAGCATTAACCTATCTCAAGTACCCCGGATGAAGGCCTAGGACAGGGGATAACGGATGATGACATCGGGAGTACTGGAGCCAGTTAAAGTTGATAAGAAGAAACCATAAAAGTCACATGAAGAGAACTATCTAGCTTTGTCAGAAGATTTATATTTGCACAGGAAAATATCACTCAAGTCCTTCTATCCTATAACCAGATCAAATGCTTTTTCATGTATAAATGTAGCCCACTAATAAATGAGCACAGCTCAGTGCCTATCTTGACATTTGCAAGTCTGTGTCTTGATTACTGATCTGGAAAAAGAAAAAGGGGAGTAATCCGCACAGAGTTATGGATATGCCTCATATATCTATCTAGATCATTATCATAATGAGGGGGTGCTCTTCCCATTAGATGAAACATACAACAAAAAAGGGAAGAAGAAACAGAAATGGGGTTTAGGAGCACTCCTAATCCAAAATTTAATAAAATTGAAAATGTCTCATATTACAGCCACTGGCATGTGCTGATGATAGTTGGGAAACACTCAGATGAAAACCAATGGTTATAATACTAAGGTAATAATTGTACAGGGCAAATGCCTTTATTCGATTTGATAATAATATCTAAAAAACGTATCTCAAATGAGATTTAGACAAGACCTCTTAATGAACAAGTGAAATAAACGAGAAAAAACATTGTGAAAATAGTTCAAAAAATGTTAAAAACACTACCACAGAAGGAGGAGACAGAAAATTAGCTAGGGTATGTGTTCATCTATTAATAATTAACATGGTTCAAAAAATCGTCAACCCCTAATGTAAATATGAAAGGGGGATATTGACAGACCAAAAGACTCTCAAAATGATATAGATATAAGACCAGTTAATCCCTCAATGGATATGATAAAAAACTGGTCATGGAACAAATACCCTGCTAGATAAATTATGGTTAGATATGCTAGTACAATATGTATATGCAAATGATGTTACTTGCTATAAATAACTCCCTCAAACATCAGTATAGCAGTTATCCAATATAGCCTTAACAAATGGACTATTACTACCATTAGATATTAATAATTGTATCTTAAATTCACCAGAGCGCTAATGATAACAAATGGTTGTTTACATATTTGTAATATATCATTAGTTCACTAGAGCGCTAATGATGACAAATGGTTGCTTGCAATCAGCAAATATCAAAAAAGTGACCTGTTTATAAAAATTCCGAGATACAAAGAATATGTACAAAGAATGATACAAAGAAAATGTAGATGAAGAGGGTAATCCTGTCAAAGGAATGAAATGGGCCATCTTTGAGAATCTATCTACCACTACCCAGATGGTATTACATTTCTTGCTGGGGGGAAGATCAGTGACAAAGTCCATACTTATATGGGTCCATGGTTTGGAAGGAATAGGTAGTGGTTGGAGTAGGCCCGCCGGTGTTCTACGGGAGGTTTTAAATTGGGAACAAATGTCACAAGCAGCCACAAATTCTTTGACATCTTTCCTAATCGAGAGCCACCAATAGCTCCGAGAGAGAATCTCTAGTGTTTTTCGTTCTCCAGAATGTCCAGTGAAACGAGAAGAGTGATACCACGACAAAATCTTTTTACGCAGAGGTGGTGGCACAAGGGTTTTCCCAAATGGTAGAACATTGGTGGAAGAAGTGGCCAAACTCACAGTTTTAGGATCCAATATAGGACAGTCAAAACAATCTTCAACATCAGCGGAAGCAGCAACCGCCCGAGACAATGCATCAGCTTTTTTATTTTTTGAAGCCGGTTTGAAAGTTATGATTAAATCAAAGCGAGAGAAAAAGAGTGACCATCTTGCTTGTCGGGGGTTCATACATTGAGCTGACTGTAAATAGAGAAGATTTTTGTGGTCAGTAAAAATAGACAAGGGGTGACGAGCCCCTTCCAGTAAATATCTCCACTCCTCTAAAGCCACTTTTATGGCCAATAGCTCTTTATCCCCGATAGTATAGTTCTTCTCGGCAGGTAGAGGAGCTCGGGAGTAGAAAGCACAGGGATAGAATTTCCTTTGTTCTGATCTTTGGGATAGAATGGCCCCTAGTCCAATATTAGAAGCATCTACTTCGAGGAAGAAGGGAAGGGTCACGTCAGGTTGTCGAAGAACAGGAGCGGTGGAGAACGCCTTCTTAAGGAATTGAAATGCTTGAAGTGCCTCAGCCGACCATTGTTGGTATTGGCGCCCTTACGGGTCAGAGCCACGATTGGGGAGACAATGGATGAGAAACCTTGAATGAAGCGTCGATAATAGTTTGCGAATCCTAAGAAGCATTGAATCACCCTGAGAGTAGTTGGCTGGGGCCAAAGTAGCACTGCAATGACTTTCTCCGGATCCATCTCTAGACCAACTCCAGAAACAATATATCCCAAGAATGGAATCTGGGATAATTCAAAGGAACATTTTTCTAACTTGCAGAATAGTAATTTTCTTTGGAGTCTAGATAGGACCTCTGCCACATGCTGTTGATGGGAGGACAGATCTTGCGAGAAAATCAATATGTCGTCCAGATAGATGAGGACACAAACATACAACAGATCCCGGAAGATTTCATTCACGAATTCCTGGAAGACAGCTGGGGCGTTACACAACCCAAACGGCATGACTAGATATTCATAGTGTCCATCCCTGGTGTTAAAAGCTGCCTTCCATTCGTCTCCGGCCTTGATCCGAATTAAGTTGTAGGCGCCACGAAGATCTAGTTTAGTGAATATTCGAGCTTCCTTGATGCGGTCAAACAGTTCGGTAATTAACGGAATAGGGTAGCGATTTTTGATGGTAATGGCGTTAAGGCCTCGATAGTCTATGCAAGGTCGTAATGACCCATCCTTCTTCTTAACAAAGAAGAACCCTGCTCCAGCGGGAGAGGTGGATGGCCGAATAAACCCACGATGGAGATTTTCTTTGACATAGTCAGACATCGCCTGAGTCTCTGGTAATGACAGAGGGTATACATGATCCCTAGGAGGGTTCTTGCCAAGTTGTAAGTCTATCGGACAATCCCAAATTTTCCCACGCTAGTGGGGAAATCACCTAATACTTTAAATAGATCAACCGCAATGAACTAAGCTCATTGCGCATCGGAGCTCCTAGCTAGTAGGAACTCCGCTACGCAATGAACGTAGTTCATTGCCTTAGGTTTATTTATAGCATTAGGTGATTTCCCCACTAGCTTAGGAAAATCAGCTAATATTGTAAATAGACATAGCGCATGAGCTGCGCTCATTGAGTAGCAGAGTTCCTAGCTAGCTAGGAGCTGTTTGCGGCGGCTCCTCCCTTTTTTATTTTTCTGCAATCAAGTAAGAAGAATCGTGGGATGTACAAATATGGGCCCCTCCTGGGCGAGGAACTGAAGACTTCTATCAATAATTGGCCCCCCCCTGGGAAAAAAATTGAACAGATTACAAGCCAGGACATTTGGAAGTATAAATAACTTTGGGACTGGGGCAAGCCGGACTTTGGATACAAATTTATTCTGGACTTGGTTTACAGCTATTTTTGGATTGAAAGCTGCTGACAAAAGGTGAAAACTTTAATGGTGAGGATCAGGGAATTTTTATTTTTTAATAAAAATATGTGGTATCAATGAATGTGTTTACTGTATTTATTGTGGGTTTATTATTTTTATTAAATGTTAATAGTTCTAATGAGGGAGTGGTGTTTTATTTAACATTTTGATTTGTGGAACTACAGGTCCCAGCCAGCCATGGATGTCAGGGCATGTTGCCACTTGTGGTTCTCCAAGTGCCAACATGTCCTGGCTGCCATGGGTATGCTGGTGCTTGTAGTTATACAAGCAGCAGCATGCCCACACTATTTAGGGCAAATTGGGTGGCTGGGACTTGTAGTTTCACAAAACAAAATGGCGTCCTTTTTTTTTAACCATTTATCGCTGTTACTACCCTACACACACCGCCCAGGGGTGTAAGAAGAGCTCTAGTGCTATCAGCACTGGACTGGGTGTCTCTAGGGGGGGCGCTTATTATTTTTTGCAAACTACACTCCCCAGAGAATCCAACCCAGCGCTGAACCGCCTGGGGTTGGTTAGTCATTATGGCAGAGGGACCCCTGCTACGTGTTCCTTCTGCTATAATGCCTCCAACCCCGGCTGGTTTGCCTAGTGCTGGTTAAGTGAAAACCAGGGGAACCCCATGCAAAATTTTTCCCCCATTTTCACGGAACCAGCAGTAGTCAGGCAGCACTAGGGATAAGCATGAATAGAGGGGGGACCCCACGCTTTTTTTTTTTTTTAAAGCTTTTATCTGTTCTTTACAGTTTTTACATTTACAGGCAGTGTAACAGTGATGTGTTTATACAACGCGCTGCTAGTAAGCAGCATGTTGTATCTGGCGTGTTTGAAAGCAAACTCTCCTGAGTTTGCTTTATCACAGCTTCATACATTTGAGACTTGTATAGCTGCAGTGGCAAACAGTCATGAGTTTGCTCTCTGGCGATTTTGGAAATAGCGATTTTGACAGAAGCACAACTCTGGCGATTTTGCATGAAATCTCTCCTGCATACATCTGCGAGTTTCAACTCTCCCGAGAAAATCGCTGAATTTGCAAAATCGCACATTGATACATTTACCCCCTGGTCAGTTTTCCCCAGGAGGGTATTATCTAGGCTCCAGTTCAGAGGGGAGAAACGAGGGTGAAGTAGGGCAATCTCAAGAGAGACCATGGCATTGTCTGTCCCCTCCCTTACCTGGTTTGATTCTGTCCCCATTGGGGGTGGTGCTCAAAACATAAATGGGTAAGTTCCGTTTAATACAACATTTGTGCTAAGAAACAATCTCTCCTGTTTGTCTGAGCTGTCTGCTATTCATTATTGCTGCAACCATGTGTAGGATCAAACACACAAATAACAGCGCTGAGTGTGGAAGTAATCTGTCCCTGTATAAACCAATAAAGTGTGTGTGTATCGTTAAAACAATTTATTATAGATAAAAATCAACAGTGAATAAAACAAATACCATACTAGACCAGCTGATAAATATAAAAGAACCAAATAGAATCGACAGCTGGCACCAAGGCTGCCGAAAATTGTATATAAAAACACAACAATGTTCATAATTATCGGAGGAGAATGTTAATCAAAAAAACTCAGCTTCATAAGAAATGAGTCAATTAATATAGATGGATGGATAATGTTGATAACACAGAGCTCCGTAGATAACCACAATAAGTGTAAAATGGACGTAGAAATTGGAACCTGTACAATGTCAATGATAGTATCAGATTAACTCAGTCCAGCGAGACACAATGAATGACATTCAAAAACTCAATGATGCCTGGAGCCTATATGGCTCTAAATCATATCGTAGCTCTCAATAATATCAATAGACATTACTCTGTGGAACATATGCCACACATCCGGTCCTTAGCAGACCAGCAATTAGTATTACCGTGTGTGAGAACTCCACGTAATTAGTCCCGCTTCGCTTATTCTTAAGAGCAATACTCCGTGCTTCCAAGGTAGATGTCTCGATAATAAGCCACCGTGGTGGATAAACGTGAACACGACTCACATACCCATTAGATTACTTGAAATATGAAGCTAGAGCCTGGGAGCTGTTATTTGTGTGTTTGTATCTTCATCTTTGAGACCCCACAGGTCTTTCTGCTGCGGGTGTGGATCCAGTCTGCCCCATTTTTTTAAGTATTCACGTGATTTTTGTAGGTCTGCTTACTTGCGCCAGGATTATTTGTGATTTTTTTCCTATGTGTAGGATCAATCCTGCAGTCCAGCTGGTTGCTAGGTAAATAGTCAGGCAGTTTTGTTTTCGTCACAGAGCTTGCGGTGCTAGAGGTGCCGTATGCGGATGACAAAACTGAGGGGCGGATGATCAAGTTGTCGTATTTGTGCATTGAGATTGATTCAATGGCGGGTTGTTGTAAGTTGCCGTCGGCCAAGGTGGCTAATTTGAGGAGCATTTTGGATTTTATGCTGGCATTAGCAAGGTCACACTGAAACAGGTTACATCTCTACAGGTGCTGTTGAAATTTGTCGTGTGACTCCGATTGGGGCAGATTATATGTAGAAAGCTTGAAAGAGATACTGCTGGTGTTGCCAGGAATCATCATTTTATTAGGCTTTCATGATCTGGTGATGTGGCACATTTTCTTGCAACATTTCAGTGGGGTTCGCTTGTGGGTTTCTCCTCCTGCAACTAACAGGGACATTCAGCTGATTACTGACTTGGCTGGGTCTGCCTGCTTTGGGGCTGACCTGGATAATGAGTGGTGTCGTGCACTCTTACTTTTTGATTGACATGAGTAGGCACTCACAAGTAATCTGCTTCTTCTCGAGTTATTTCAGATTATTGTGGCTGTTCAATTCTGGGGGGCTTATTGCATGACAAAAGCATTATTTTCAGGTTAGATAGTTTTGGGGTGGTACAGACCATTTATAATCAGAGGGCCTCATACTCTTCTGCACTTAGATTGCGTAAACATCTGGGCCTCAAATTCTTATGACTCCATTTTGTTTTTAAAGTTTTGTGCTGTTGCACCTGCAGCTATTGATGTGGGTGTGTCATTTCCCGCTTATGTTTGGCACATTATCAAGATGGCAAAGAAGATCTGGGGGTAAATGTATCAAAGTGCGATTTTGCAAAATCAGCGGAGATTTCATGCAAAATCGCCAGAGTTGTGCTTCTGTCAAAATCTAGATTTCCAAAATCGCCAGAGATCAAACTCATGACTGTTTGCCACTGCAGCTATACAAGTCTCAAATATATGAAGCTGCGAGTAAGCAAACTCAGGAGAGTTTGCTTTCAAACACACCAGATACAACACGCTGCATTCTAGCAGCGTGTTATATAAACACATCACTGTTACACTGCCTGTCAGTGTAAAAATTGGATTGAAAGCTGCTGACAAAAGAAAGAATACTTCATCGGTGAGTATCAGGGAATTTATTATTTTTAATAAAAATATATGGTGTAAATGAGGGCGCTTACTGTGTTTATTGTGGGTTTTTTATTTTTATTAAATGTTAGTGGTTTTTACGAGGGTGTGGTGGTTTTTTAAACATTTTCTTTTGTGGAACTACAGGTCCCAGCCAGCCATGGATGTCAGGGCATGTTGGCACTTGTGGTTCTCCAAGTGCCAACATGCCCTGGCTGCCGTGGGTATGCTGGTGCTTGCAGTTATACAAGCAGCAGCATAGCCACAATATTTTGGGCAACCTGGCTGGCTGGGACTTGTAGTTCCAGAAAACAAAATGGCGTCTGTTTGTTTTTTTACACTTTTTTTCGCCGTTATTGCCCTACACCCGCCGCCCAGGGGTGTAGGAAGAGCACTAGTGCTATCAGCACTGGGCTGGGTGTCTCTAGGGGGAGGGCCCGCTCATTTTTTTCGGCGGACCCCACTCTCTAGGGAATCCATCCCAGCGCTGAACAGCCTGGGGTTGATTACCATTATGGCAGTGGTCCCATGCTGCGCATCCCCACTGCTATAGTGCCTACAACCCCGGCTGGTTTGGTAAATGCTGGTTAAGTAAAAATCGTGGGGACTCCACGCAAAATTTCCCCCCCGATTTTCACGGAACCAGCAGTAGTCAGGCAGCACTAGGGTTAAGCATGAATAGAGGGGGGACCCCATGCTTTTTTTTTTTACTTTTATCTATTCTTTACAGGTTTTATAGCTGCTGGAGCTCCGGCAGCTGTATGACAGGCCAGTGTAACAGTGGTGTGTTTAAAACACGCTGCTACAACACAGGAGAGTTTGCCAAACACGGGAGTGTTTGAAATCGCTGCAAATCGCCAGAGATGACCAGCGATTTTGAATATCAGGGTGAAAACCGCATCTTGATACATTTGATGAGTTTGGGACCAAAATCGCAGGTAAACCCGCGATTTGCCGCGATTTTAACACGCTGGCAAAATCGCACCTTGAAACATTTACCCCCTGGTTGGGAATGCATTTGCCCTGACAACTTTGAAGAAGCATATGAGTGGTTGGCTCGTGTAGGGTATATAATTGCAACAGTGTAAATGTCAGCACTTAACCTACCGACACTTACATTATTCTGACAGGTGGACAATTTCTATAGTGTGATTGGCGACATGCACACTGTCACCAATCACAAACCTGACATTAAAACACCAATACCGACGAGTTCGGGGTATAGCTGAAGGACCCACCACCATTATTCTTTTAATGTTGGCATGGTAATTGCCGACATTGTGCATTTCGATAATCACACTATATAATTGTCAAGCTGTCAGCATAATGTAAGTGCCGGCATTTAGCCTGCCGACATTTTCTTGTCAGCATGTTAAGTTACGACTTTTACACTGTCGCAATTATGACTGCCACCGGGTTGGCTTGGGATTGTGTCAGTAATGCGAGTGGCCTCAGAGGTAAGAGTGGAAAAGTGTCTGTTGGAATTTGGGATGGTTTTTCTTCTGGTAAATCTAAGGCCTCTATGATGTTGGCCCTTGTGGGTATCTCCTTTTTTTTCAGTTACTCAGTCCAGAGGATCTCACTTAGACTTTTCTGGTCTGCAAAGCTTTAAAAGGCTGGGTCACACTTGCCCTGTAGGTAGAGGATAGTAGGCAGCCTATTGATGGGGATCTTTTGGTGAGACTGATGGGGGCTGTTGTCGAGATTGCGGATGCATTTAAAGTGTGCTTATTTCGCTTGGCTTTCTCTATGGCCTTTCCAGAGCTTTCCGGGTTAGTGACATTGTGGTATCCTCCAGGTTTTTGCATTGGCTTTGTCTTCCAAGAATGTTGTTGTTCAATGAAATAGTGTGGTTTGTAAGATCTACAGGTATAACGATACTTACCTTTCCTCGCTCCCCGCCGCCCCGTCGGACCCGGAAGCCTCACTTCCATGTTCGGCGGTCACATGACCGCCAGACCTGGGCGGGGAATTCAAATCTGGACTTCCTATTTAAACAGTGCTCTGACACTCTAGAAGTGTCAGAGCAACTTACCTGTTCCTGGCTCCTGATTCCTGTGTCCGCCTGGTTTCTGCTCCTTGTGTGTATTGATCACCTGTGTACCGACCGACCCGGCTTGCTGACCCTTCTGGATTCTGTTACTCCTGTGTACCGACCCGGCTTGCTGACCTTCCTGATTGCCTGTGCTCCTGACCCGGATTGTCTGACGTTCCTTCCTCTATACGTTTATCTCTGTGTACCGATCCGGCTAGCTGACTTCGCATCTGTTCTGGTGACCCGTGTACCGACCCGCTTTGATTGACTCCGAGATTGTCTCCCGAATCTGTCTGCATTGCCTATCTGTGTACCAACCCGGCCTGTCCGACTATTCTCATCCTGCTCCTATTCCGCTGTACTACATTTGAGGCAAACCTGAGGACCGCGACCTGCGACGGTTCTTGGTGAATACCGGGTAGATCGTTAGACTCCGCACCTCAGGTAATCCAGCGCTAATCAAGGTTAGTAGTGTATCCAGTAATCCGTTACAGTTTGCTCTGACCATGGATCCAGCGGCTAAAGATCTACTGGAGCATTTAGTGGGAAGAATGAACAAACAGGAGGCGAACCAAGAGCAACTTTTAAAATTCCTCCAGAGTTTATCCACTCGGCTGGACGTTGTTCAGAACACCTTAGTGGCCACCAGACCTCCTGCACCAGTGATTGTGGCTCCGGACCCCCCTTCTGCAGCAGCAGCTTCTTCCTCCCAGTTGCGGATACCTAAGCAGTTCTCTCTCAACGAGATTCTATGGGTAAACTACGTCCATGTGGTTTCTTTTCCCGTCGCCTCCTACCTGCTGAGAGGAACTACGGCATTGGGGACAAGGAGCTCCTGGCCATTAAATTGGCTCTTTTTGAATGGAGACATCTCCTAGAAGGTGCTCAGTTTCCCATTACTATATACACCGATCACAAGAACTTGCTATATTTGCATACTGCTCACTGTCTAAATCCTCAGCAGGCAAGATGGTCCTTATTCTTCTCCCGATTCGATTTCAACATCTCTTTCCGTTCTGGATCTAAGAATATTAAGGCGGATGCTCTATCCCGCTCATTTGATCCTGCTGACTCAGAACCATTGGAGGAGAATAAATGTATTCTGGACACTAGCCAAATTTTGGCTGCAACACATCTCAAGAGAAGCTGTTCCCCAGACAAGACCTTCATTTCTGCTCCTCTCCGCATCAAACTGTTACGATGGACTCATCATTCCCTCTTCTCGGGTCACGCCGGCATTCGCAAGACTTTGGCGTTGCTATCTCGCAACTACTGGTGGCCTTCCTTACAAGAGGATGTAAGGAGGTTCGTGTCTTCTTGTTCCTTATGTGCCCAACACAAAACTCCTAGGAGGAGACCTTATGGCCATTTGCTTCCACTGCCAGTTCCTGAATACCCGTGGTCACAAATCTCCATGGATTTCATTATGGACCTACCTTCCTCCATGTCTTGTACAGTAATCCTAGTGGTCACAGACCGTTTTTCCAAAACCTCTCATTTCATTCCACTGAAAGGTCTTCCTTCTTCCTCCTCTTTGGCCGATATTTTTATTAAGGAGATATTCCGTCTTCATGGTTGTCCTCATCACATTGTCTCTGACCGTGGTTCTCAGTTTATATCCAAGTTTTGGAGATCCTTTTGTCACAAGTCTGGAATCAAACTCGATTTTTCCTCTGCATATAATCCCCAGTCTAACGGCCTCACAGAGAGAACTAACCAGGAGCTGGAGAAATTCTTGAGAATATTCATCTCTGCCAATCAAGACAACTGGGTGGATCTCCTTCCATGGGCTGAGTTTGCCAATAATAATCATTTCCACTAGGCTATCTCCAACTCTCCTTTTTTTGTTCTCTATGGCTGCCATCCCAGATTACCCACCTTTCCCAGATTTCTTCTACCGAGGTTCCAGCAGTGGACATATTATTTCGCAGGTTTTCCCACATCTGGGAACAAACCAAATTAAGCCTTAGAAAGGCCATCACTCGCTCTAAACAGGCCTATGATAAAAGGAGAAGAGCTGGTCCTACCTTCTCCATCGGGGACAAAGTATGGCTGTCTACACAGAACATTCGTTTAAAGGTTCCCAGCAAAAAGTTTGCTCCCAGGTTCATTGGTCCTTTTTCCATTTCCGAGATCATCAATCCAGTAGCCTTCAGACTAAAATTACCACGTTCTCTTCGTATTCCAAATGTTTTTCATGTTGCCTTGCTGAAACCAGTGGTTAATAACGAATTTTCCACTCCTTCAAGAGTTCCTCCTCCTGTTATTATTCAGAATTAGGGTGAATATGAGGTGAAACAAATCCCAGACTCTCGTAAAGCCAGAGGTTCCGCACAGTTCTTGGTAGACTGGAAAGGATATGGCCCTGAGGAACGCTCCTGGGTAAGAGCGGCTGACCTTCATGCCCCCCGTCTTATTAAAACTTTTTCACAAGAAATTTCCCTGTAAACCTGTGTAGGTGTCCGGAGTCCACCTTTAAGGTAGGGGTACTGTAACGATACTTACCTTTCCTCGCTCCCCCGCCGCTCAATCGGACCCGGAAGCCTTACTTCCGGGTTCAGCGGTCACATGACCGCCAGACCTGGGCGGGGAATTCAAATCTGGACTTCCTATTTAAACAGCGCTCTGACACTCTAGAAGTGTCAGAGCAACTTACCTGTTCCTGGCTCCTGATTCCTGTGTCCTCCTGGTTTTGCATTCAACACAGTGCCGTAACTATACATTTTAGTGCCCTGGGCAAGACAGGGCACTGGCGCACCCCATCTAAGTGGGAGTGTCAATAGTCGAGTGGGCATGGTCAACCTACTGTGGGGGCGTAGCTAGCGCTTTACAAGTTCTAAACCGCACTGAAACCCCTCCCTCCCCATTCTTCACGGTCTGGCTTTGTACGGATCTTTATGTAATAAGCCTCCATAGAATCAAAGTACTTTAAATGCAGCTGTCACATGCTAGCTGTATAAAAAATGAATTGTTTTTTTAAATAAAACTCACTGAAACAAATTAAAACATAATTGTAACGGTACCATCTGTATCACACTGCTACTTCATCCCACTGTGCCCTCCATCACAGTTTCTCCTTTATCACACCGTGCCATGGAGCCACCTTTATCACATTGTGCCCCCTTATCACCATCACACAAAATTATTATATATACACACACACACACACACACACACACACACATACAATATAAAGAGCCTCCTAGTGTCCGCCATACTATACAGAGAGCATTCCTGTGACCACCATAATATATAGAGAGCGTTCCTATGACCGCCATACTATACGGAGAGCATTCCTGTGACCTCCATACTATACAGAGAGCATTCCTGTGACCGCCATACCATACAGAGAGCATTCCTGTGACCTCCATACCATACAGAGAGCATTCCTGTGACCTCCATACCATACAGAGAGCATTCCTGTAACCTCCATACCATACAGAGAGCATTCCTGTGACCTCCATACTATACAGAGAGCATTCCTATAACCACCATACTATACAGAGAGCATTCCTATGACCACCATACTATACAGAAAGCATTCCTGTGACCTCCATACCATACAGAGAGCATTCCAGTGATCTCCATACCATACAGAGAGCATTCCTGTGACCGCCATACTATACAGAGAGCATTCCTGTGACCTCCATACCATACAGAGAGCATTCCTGTGACCGCCATACCATACAGAGAGCATTCCTGTGACCTCCATACCATACAGAGAGCATTCCTGTGACCTCCATACCATACAGAGAGCATTCCTGTAACCTCCATACCATACAGAGAGCATTCCTGTGACCTCCATACTATACAGAGAGCATTCCTATAACCACCATACTATACAGAGAGCATTCCTATGACCACCATACTATACAGAAAGCATTCCTGTGACCTCCATACCATACAGAGAGCATTCCAGTGATCTCCATACCATACAGAGAGCATTCCTGTGACCGCCATACTATACAGAGAGCATTCCTGTGATGGAGAGGGTGCAGAGGTTACAGCTGTATTTCGGGTGTCCAGGAGTCAGAATTGACAGGTGTCAGGGATCAGAAGGAAGGGAAACATATCTGGATAGGAACAGAGGGAACTGATATGCAGGGCAAGGAAAGGTCAATGATGGGGGTTCTGTACTGTACCGAGAGTTGGGAGGGGCACTGGAGTCATAGTTATCAGGAGCAGAGGTGAGAGTGTTGGTGGAATGCAGGGCTGTCATAGTCCTTTCATGGACCAGCCACCACACTAGTCCCTCCCCTCTCTCATGGCACCTAACCACCCCCCCCCCCCCCCCCCGCGCGCGAGTCGGGGTAGGGGCCACAATTTTTTTATATATATATATATTTTTATTTTTTTTCTATTTTTTTTTTTTTTTTTTTACTATGTAACACCGAGGGGAAGGTAGCGGGCGGCTGCTGCGCCCGGGGCAATGGCACCGCCCGCACCACCCTAGTTACGGCTCTGATTCAACATAATAACTCCACATGACTCCACTGGTTGTAAAGCTACCATTTAATAAACCTGCCTGGCTTTACCTGTTTGTCAGGGGAAATCACCACCCTCGGCCAGGTTGCAGAGAGACAACCTCAGTCTGCTAACAATGCCAGAAATAACTTTTTATGACTATTGTTAGATCTAAAATTCTGATCCAAGTTTGCCTGTGGTGTCAAGTATATCTGGAAGCGCTTCAATCAGCTGGAGAGAATTGACACAGACCAAGTTCTGTATACAAAGAATATTCTCTGATTTATTGATACAAAGATACAAGTTTTTATAGCCTTCTGAATAAATGAATCCTACGTCATAAGCATACAAGTCTATACCACTAGTCTATGGGAAGCGCTACTGATTAACTTTCTCACGTATTCTCTTCACTTCCCGTATTCACGTTCACTTTCTACCCCTTCTAAGGACAGATACGCCTACTATTCTTATCTCAAGGGGACCTGGAGGTTCATCTCCTGTATGCAGTGTCCAACATCAACAGCTCCCACACTACGAGCTGAACATGAAGCTACTTATTGTTGTCATATCTTGATACATGCTTCAGGTGTTCTCTATGTCAGCTTAACGTCAAGGCCATGGGCTTACATCTTGTAAAACTGTAAATCAGCAGAAAAATGAATAATCTCTTTTAGCAAATAATATTTCTATGCAAGTTACAATAAATAACTGAACAAAGGCCTTATGAGGCCTTAACAAAAAATCATATTTAACATTTCCCATCTTTTATTCAATTTTTGGCCCTTTCTCCTCCTACCTATCTAACCTATCTGTAGAACTACATTCTTATAAAGTAGGTACGTATACACATGTAGAAGGCCACATGCATAGAGTTGTTCCTCTTAGAGAGCTGTCAACTCATCCCCCACTAATAACAAGCCTGTGATCCTCCCTGTCCTAACTTGATTTATGAGGAGATACAATTTGGCAAATGTCCATGTCTAGAAAAGATGGTTTCTTAGTAGGTAGTTAATGCGTCTATAGTAGTTCTGCAGGCCTTGCATATTCTTCCTTCAGTCTTTAGTGGTTTCTTGTTGTAAACTGTGCAGTTCTTTGGCTTTGCTAGTCCAAATAATTCATGACACTCATTGTCAGGTCTGGTTTCAGCAGTAACTTCTGTGATCATCAGAGGTTCGGGATTTTCAGTGGTTCCCTTTTTGGAGAGACAACAGTCAAGTGTCAGTAACTTCTTAATCAGCCATATATTTAGTATCATTACCACATATACGATCAACAGGATTGCAAAACCCTTTGCTACTAATGCCAATATTTTCAATATCCAACATGAATCATTACTGACAACTTCACCAATGAGGTTATGCATCCGCACAAAGGCATTTTCAGAGTTTACTCTCCTATGAGTGCAAATTGTTGCGCACTCCTTCCCATATGTTTCTCACAGTGGCATAGGTAATTTGTCACTTATCTGTCTGTTTCATACTGGGTTAGGGAGGCCTTGACGCCTACTTCAGTCACTATTATTCTGGCAAGACATATCAATACCATAAGACAGTCATTTCTATTTATCAGAACAAGACTCCCCTGATTTGAAGACTTTGCAGTGTGAATTGTGAATCCAGGTGTCTCTTTCCTGTACTTTCACTGCCATAGGAGTCATCAACAGGACTTGATAAGGACCCTTGTATCTGGGTTCAAGACTTCTCCTGATGTGCTTTCTCACGACCACCCAGTCCCAGGTTGCAGTTTATGGGTACCTGTATCAAAATTAGGGTCTGGAATGGAGGAGAACATTTGACCATGTATTTCAGTTAGTTGTTTCTGTAATAAGGCAACATAATTCAACAAATCACTATGTACGTGCTGTAGTTGCTATGGGAAATAACAGCCCATTCTGTTTGCTGTGCCAATCAGTATCTCATATGGTGTTAAACCTGTGTCTTTCCTAGCAGTGTTTTTTACTGAGTGTAGGTAAACATGAGATCCATGGCAGACCTGTTTCAGCCATTATTTTCTGCATTTTCAATTTTAGAGTACCATTAAGGCGCTCCATACATCCCGAACGTTGGGGTCTGTAAGCGCAGATATGATTCCCATGTCTTTTACTGAGTTAATGGAATCCTTGCCCCATAAAGTGTATCCCTCTGTCACTTACAATGACCTCTGGTACACCATATCGGCAGATTACCTTATTCACAATTTTCTTGGCTAATGCTTTAGCATTTGCTTTTCTATACAGCCATGTCTCCAGCCAGTGACTAAAGAAGTGGACACAGACAAGCACATTCTCAAAGCCCGAGCATTTGGGAAGTTGTATAAAGTCTATCTGTATCCTCTGAAAGGGATACTATGTCTGGTGTGTGCTTTTTCATGGAGTTGGGACAGACTTACCTGGGTTATTCTGTGCACAGATTTAGGGATCCTGCCACTAACGTACTTTTGGCAGACACAAACACTGAAATTTACACCACTCTCCTTGCACTTCTAGTGCTCCATGTTTTGCCCAAGTCTTTTTCTCATTCTCTGTTGCTGTTGGAGTGTGGTTCGGTCAAACTAGGGATCAGAGGGTCACCATGTAAATAGACTCCCCTTGGGGTACTGGGGCTTTGGCGGCATCTCGTGCGGCCTGGTCTACCAGTCTATTTCCCTTAGCTTCAGGGGTAGTATCTCTGTGTGTGTCTTCACCTTTTATCAGTCTGGAGGACAGCTGGAATGCAGTGAACAGTGCCCTGGTATGTTCATCATATTGACTGGTTTGCTTGCTGAACCCATAAGGTCCCTACTTTTCTATATAGGGCCATAATAATGCGCAATTACAAATGCATAACTTGAATCAGTGTAAATATTTACTCTTGTGACTGTCCTTCTGTATATATGCATGCAAGTGTCAGGGCCTTTAGTTCAGCTTCTTGTGCTGACATGTGACTCGGTAGAGTCTGTTGAATCACTATTTCTGTGTGTGTGGTTACAGCACACCCTGTATAAGGAACAGGATCTATGTAATAGTGTGAACCTTGTACAAAAAGAGTGATGTCTGCATCTGGTAATGGTTTATCTTTAATGTCAGATAAAACCAGAGATTCTTGTTTCATTAGTTCTATACAATCATGTTCAGAAAATGTTCAGAAAAATTTTGTGTTTGCATTTTTTTCTTCCTGTTCAAGCTGGGATGGAATTCCCCCAAATCCCTAGGGGAACCCCAATATACACAAGTACTTCTCCCATGTTTTGAAACTTTTTGCAATAAGACAGCAGGATTCAACATTGTGCACTGCTTAAGTGTAATGTTACTGGGAGTTAGCAGTGCTACTTCATAAGGATAGGCTTCACTAAGGAGCATGTGGAATCCAAGGAAAAGGTTCTTGGTTTCTGAGTTCCACAAGGTTCACACTCATTAGATGGGGTGTACAGTACAGTGGTTAAGACAGATGTGGTAACTTTAATTTTTCTGGAAGAGAAACACTTAGCTTTAATACACTTGCTAATAAGCCACATCATCAGTTTTATTAGTGTATATAATAATAATTATAATAATAATAATAATAATAATAATAATAATAAGGATTAGTAACAGTCCCTGAAGTACAAGACTTGATACCAATCCTCCTATACCCTTGACCCAATCGGCCAGGTAAAGCCATGAAAATTATCCTTCTAGATAAGCATCTCCAGTGTGCTCATTTAAAAATTTATATTTCATGTCTTTTTTTTTATAAGTGTTCATCAATTATTTTCTCTGGATCAGCTGGGTCACTAGTTAAAAAGGTGCAATCCTGGGCTTCAATTTATATATTTAGGGTCAGGGAGTATCCTCCAGACTAAGCTCTCAGGTAGTCCAATATTAACCTATTGTCTTGTGTAAATGTAATAATGTGTTGGGCCACAATACTCACAAATACATTTCTGCATTGGGTGTAAACCTCTACAGTCATGGGTTGCTCTTTTCTTTATTTGGTTCGGTTAAACTTTCATATTAGAATTTTCTAATTATATTATAATGATCTCTCAATTACTCTTGGCATGAGTCTGGTTCTTTCAGACCTGGCTTTCCTTTCTAAACTAGTACACATCCACAGCCTACAGCAAAGGAAAATAACGTGCAATCAATATTACTCCTGCTAATATCAACGAACTCCACTCTCTGGTGTCCCTTGGACCTTTAAAAAACTTGTAAAATACATTTTACTCAGACTCCCCTTGTCTGAAGATCTTAACATATATCCGTTAACATGAGAGGCTCTGGGGACTCTTGTGTTTCCTTTTTGTCTTCTAACTATGGATTTCTTAGGGATGGAAAAAAGGAAAGGGAGGAAGAAAATGCACAGTGCGCTCAGCAAGTGTTATATGTCACTTATTTCACAATAGAAGGGAATGTCCATTGTGTTGTATATATTCATATTTAGTAAATCTGGCTGGTAACAAATGTTTTGTTTGTGCTTGGTTTCTGTCACAGCGTACGGTACCGTTAAGGTAACTAGGTGTCCTTGCACAATATCCATACTCTTTTCAAGCACTAAAGCAGCTGCAGCTTATTGCTTTTATGCAGGTAGGTGCTGCTGGTAGTACTGGGTCTAATTGTGCAGACTAGTATGCAAATGACCTTAGCTTGCAACCATGAATCTATGTCAGTACCCCTTGTACATGTACACTGACTTCATGACCAAATAACATGAAAGGCTTCTCCTAATCTGACAAAGCCAGTGCTGGCACTGATGTTACTTCATCTTAAAATTGGTTAAACACTTGGCTCTGCTCAGAGGAGAGTATAAATGCCTTGCTATCATCCAGAAGTGCTATTGCAGGAGCACAGAAAATAGCTCTTAAAGTCTTAAATCTTTTTAATTCCTGTACAAATATTGAATTCCCATCAATACATTACCATAACCATGATACAAAGAATTATTTACATTATATGACGATTATAGCACAGTAAATTAGGGCAGTGAATGTCTTTACAACACTGATTGACTCCAAACTGTAATGAGGATACAAATAAAAGCCTTTTGCTTTCTGCACATACAGAAAAACCACCTAGTTTATGCATTTGCTATGCGAATAGCCCATAAACTCTAATATCTCTTTCCAACCCAAGGTAATCAATACTCATCAGAATCTACGTTCTTTAAATCCTTCATTAGTTTATACTTATGTTTGTTGTGGCTGTAGACCAAAACATATTGCTAACTTCTATTCATTGGAAGTTGGATCAATGCAATCTGGATTCCCTAACGGGTCTTTGCAGCTGGAGAACTGTGAATAAAAAAAACTTTTGCATAGAGATTAACATTTATTCACTAGGAATTACAGTAACTATCATGCTTGTCAGTATCAGTACATCGTTATCAGAAAACCAGTAAACATTTTTGTACAGTGAACAGCTGCTAAAAGATTAACTGTGACGCTATGCATTCCATGCCATGATTTCCTCAAAGGGGCAGTCCCTAATCTCACAAACAGGGAATGTCAAAGTGACGAGACCTGGGCGAGTGTTCAAAGCCACTCCTTTCTCATCATCACCTAGTACAGCCCCCTTGAATGACACTAATATGTTTTCCGGGTTTACAAACATTCAATCTGTAATCTTGGTTCTAAGCATTCAGCCATTTAAAAGCAACCTTGCTTTTCTTATAAATCAGAGTACTATCGTTAGACACCTCACACTGTGTCTGTAAATCACACAACATTTTCTCAACAAAATCTCCCGTGACCAAATATTGACACATATTTTCAGATTCTGTGATTCCCATGTTGAAAGTAAAAATATATATTCACAATTCTCGCTCACAGACGACATTTTATCTCGTAACATTTCATAACAAACCCTCCTGATTTCTGTGAACATTCATCAGTGCCATTTTTACACAGATTAAAACAGTTTTTAATTTCTGCATGTAAAAACTCACTCCCACAATTCTCAACTGCATTAAAAAGAAAGCTATTTTTCTCAACTTCAGAAACAAAACTATTTTGTTCAAATACAGAAACAGCTTGTTGGACCTCAGGCAGCTGAAAGTCACTGTGTTCTTCTAACTTATCTACATTATTTACAAATGTACAACTTTTTCAACCTTGAAACATGTATCTTTTAAAACAGACAAGACAGACAAGCATTGTGATTTAAACTAAATCACACATCTCCCTTACAGAGCACTAAGACAGAGAACCAGCAGCGTGAACTTATCATGGATCTCCCTCACACGCAGTAAGACGGAGCACACACAGAGAGAAAAATTAGCTGATATCTTCCAGCCTACTGCTGTGGAACTACAAGTCCCAGCATTAGACTAAATACAAATTAGCTTCAAAATGTTATTATCACTCAGCACTCAACATATTTTATCAATTTTACATACATTGTCAGATAACAAAAAACAGAGTGCTTCTTATCTCAACACACTGAAATCTTTTACACAGAATTAAGGGGGGGGCACATTTCACTCTCAGCTGCGCAGGATCAAACATACATTTATAATACACAACCTAATTGATTCATTAATTTAGTCATTATATCATTTGTATCAGTTTTTGAACAGTTGATTCATCATTCAGCTTCTGATGCATTTAGCATATCCACATATATATTGCGACTTTCCAGATCTCTTAACTTTTCTGTGCCACCTCAAACAATCTCTTGGGATTTGATCTCAATACCCCTTTGTTCTTGTCACATTACCACTTACAACACCTTTGTTTCTCCATTAACACATATCAATTCCTTCCTAGCTATCCCCACTTTCTTGAAAAATTCCCTGCAGACCTTCTACTCCCCCATTTCTCTAAAGTCCTTGTGCATCATATCTATGAGGGAGCTGCTGTCATCTATCTGTTTACTATCTATATTTCCCATATTGACAGTATTCTGTTGAGTCCAAATCATTACTCATCTAGTTTCTGTGGGCTGTCCTTGCAGTGGACGTCCCGTTCTGTGGACTCCTTGTACTGGATGTCCGTGCTAAATAGTTTCTTTGACAGTATCTGTAACGAAAGTCTTTTGGAATTCTTCTACATAATTTCCCTTTTTTGATATATCTCTGGGGATGGTGTCTAAAATGTTCACTCAATGTTCAGAACAGTAACTCTCTAAATCCCTCTATTCCATTACATGCTTCTTTAATCAATGTCTTATGTGACTTTTATGCTTTATACATCATACAATAGGCACAAACACATGCACTCAAAATTCACTCATCTTTCAAAAATCTAATCAACAATACAATTACAGTAAACAAATTGGGTTAGTACTGTATTATATTAATCAGATGATACTTGAGACTCACAAATTCGCGTGTCAGGTGCCTCAGACAGACATGAGGTGACCCAGACTAGGAAGACCAATGAGTAGAAATCTACTGACCGCGGATGTTGGGGTTCAATGTGCTGAGAAACCTCAGTTGTCTGACTTGCAGCCTGCTGGACAGCGAATCTCGGTGGAACCTCCAAGTTGTTAGATCTAAAATTCTGATTCAAGTTTGCCTGTGATTTCAAGTATATCCGTAAGCGCTTCAATCAGCTGAAGAGAATTGACACAGAGCAAGTTCTGTATACAAGGAATATTCTCTGATTTATTGATACAAAGATACAAGTTTTTAAAGCCTACTGAATAAATGAATCCTACGGCATAAGCATACAAGTCTATACCACTAGTCTATGGGAAGAGCTACTGATTAACTTTCTCACATATTCTCCGGTGTTTACCTTCTCCCCCTTCTAAGGTGTTATGCACCTAAGGTGTTATTCCTCCCTTAGGATGTAAGCTCGTATGAGAAGGGCACCCTCCCCTCCTGTCTCCATACCTGCTCTTCCTCTCTGTCTTTACTGCATATGACTGGCCAGAGTTTCTGAAGTATTGGTACTTTTTGTTCATTGTTCTGTATGGTTTCACCCTGTATAGTCTACTGTTAGTACTGTGTGCGGCGCTGCGGATACCTTGTGGTGCCTAACAAATAAATGATAATAATAATAATAATAATAATAATGCACGTTTTGTCGCTATCCAATAACGATTGTCGAATCTCGATTTGTATTTCCAATGCACAAATATTTATTCTCAAAAATTAGCAGAATAATTCAAGCGAAATAATAGTAAGTACAGCCGTTACTAATCGCAGGCGCTCTGGATCCAGTGAACAGTCATTCAGTCCTGAAGTCTGTGGACAAGATGTCTGAACACTACATGAAAAGCTCCTGCTTATATGCAAACAGAAATACAGTGAAACAATGCAGATGGTATGGTTTGCTTCTAGGAAGGTCCAGGGGGTTGCAGATTATAGGCTGGTTCAATCTAAGGAATCCAAAGGTGGGGGTCATCTCTCCAGGGGATGAGCTCTGTTCTTCCCGCCAAAACTCCAATTACAACCAGTCCATTAGCATTTTACAGTCAGCATCATATTAAAGGTTTATTCCCTAACATCAATAACTAGAGTATGCAATGTGCGATCTCTTCGCCGAATGCACCGGACAGCTGCTGATGTAAAGGGGATCAATATGATACGTTTCCTTTAACCTGAACCATATGTATCACTAATATGCATATAACTTATAACTTATAATGTTACATATAAACACTACTATATTTTGACATAAATAACTATGTGTTGCGACTACGACTAATGTGTACTATTTACAAATGTGTGTGTTTGTGCCAATGTATACAAAAGTTTAAAAACTGTTATTGCCACGTGTTGCCCTTCCACGCCGCAACATGCTCTACGCATAATTTCAGACAAAGACAATCAAGTTTGCTTGATATTAATTGAGATGACTTTATCCAATTTGCTGACTTCGACAGCTCCACCCTTTGATAGTGTTATAAACTTTCACCTAATCACAGTCTCAAGTTCAGGATTATACAACACTTCTTCACAGACCATGATCTCGGTATCTGACACCACCCTTTCAGTCTCGTTCTCAGTGATTCTCCCAGAAGACTGTTTTCCACACTTCAACACAGTAGGAACACATTTGACACCTAAACCATTTGCTAGGATGACACCCAGTATAAGGAGAAGGAACTTACCTACACTAGCAACCATTTCCTGTACCCACTCTCCCAGACCAGAGAACCATTTCACAGGGTTCAACCATGAGAACCAACCTGCCACATTTTCTCCGACCTCATATAACGAAGAATTATGGTTCCTCCGAAATTCCCATTTCAGTTGCAGAATTTCATCATCTTCCAGTCTATAACCTCTTTGGGATCATCTGTATTATTGGTGATGTACGTGCAACACTTGACACCAAACTGGGTGGCCAAAGTCACACAGTATCCACCAGTAATAGAGGTGAGATAATTCAGTACCAACCTATGTTGCACCAACTCCTTTTTGTACGCTTGTAGCTCCCTTCCAGTATACCTGAAAGTGTCATCATACATCTCGCTGATATTGTCTATTAATTTAGCTAGGTCTTGAATATATTTAAAATTTAACATTCCCCGAGCGGTCCTGGTGAGGTCTAGAGCAACCATAGCTTGAAAACCAGCGGTTTCACTAATCAATTTTGTAGCTAAGGGCTCCTCACCAGGAATCATATTTCTCTTGCCACAGTGTTCATACTGTGTGTGGATGTATGGTGGTGATGTAGTCTTGTGAATACCAACCATTTCTTCATGAGTAATAGTCATGATTTCAGGAACCAGTTTAGCTAAGAAACACAAACCCTTGGAACTTGGAGTCACCCAGGAATAAGCTTTCCTTCCACAAACAAAGTACACATCATCAGGGAGAACATAAGGAACAGTATGCCCATTAATTATATCGCATAAGGTTTTGACAAAACTACCCATGCCTAATGCCTCCATTTGTTCGAGACACGTGTCAGCATGGATGACATTCTTACAATTACCTATAGAGACCTTTCTAATGGATACTTTCTTATGTTTAGTTACACGCCCTAATTTGTGGTGTCCATCAACAGTCCTGCCTATTGATGACCTTACAAGTCTCCCTCCAAAATGAGTGTGGCGAGTCATTGTCTGATCTGTGAGGTCAGCTTCCCAATTCTCCAGACGCTTTGCATGAGAGATGTTTAGGCACAGTAAGGATCTGTCTAAGGAGTATTGTCGAAGCTTCAGACTAGGGGACCTAGTGTTATTGTACCTCACTTCTATGGGCCTCCCTCCCCTCAATTCTAGTACCTTAGAAATGTTTAGTGTGAATGGTACTAGTCCTATGTTATGCTGTCCCTGAGGCACATGTGAGCACACACAGCACTCAGTTTGATTTAGAACCTTACCCACTAAGGAGTGATAATCCTCCAGAGGGTGCCCGCCCATGTCCAGGGTACTGGTGGACTGGCATCGCTGGATGCACTTTTCTTCAACTAGGGAGTCACAGAACTTACAGATACAATACTCATCAGATAATAGCCCCTCACACTGTCTCCGAGTTCCCGAGCTAGCAGATCTTTTCATGACCCCTGGACCAAGCTTGATAATTGGCTGCTCTGGGTATTCTAATAACTTCGTCTCATCTGTATCACTACCAGAACCTGCCTCTGTCCTCCATCCTACTTCACAAAAATCGAGTGTCCTAGAAAAAGTAAAAACAAGGAAAATCCTGGAACAAAAGAAAAACAAAACCCGCCACTCCATCGCTGGAAAGATAGTTCTGAGGCAATGTCTCTGGTTCAGGTGCCTTGACTGCAGGCTTTAGGTCTCCCGGAACAGATTTACGAGTGACAAATCAGTGTCGTCGGTCTCAGCTTTATCTCGCACTTTCTCCGGGTTACTGACTCTCCTGCAGTGGGTGAAATGGACCCAAGTGATGTGGTACTGGTCAGCAGCACTTGGTACGGGCCTTCCCAACGGTCTGTTAAACAACCTGAGTGTAAGAAATTGCGGATCATAACATAGTCCCCAGGTTCAACATCATGACAGTTCGTTTCTGGCATACCAGGTGACATCATTTTGAGTTTTTGTTGTTGTTGTTTTAGTTGTCTGCTTATTTTGATAAGATATTGTACAGTCACTTCATTATTACACATTAAGTTGTCTTGTGGACTCACGATCAAATGAGGTTGTCGGCCGAACAGTATCTCAAAGGGGGACAGATTAAGAGGAGGAGTGGTTCGAATGCTATGGAGGACTAGTGGCAAAGCTTCAGGCCACGCTAACCCAGTTTCAGCCATTACCTTACCAAATTTGTTCTTAATAGTACCATTTACTCTTTCCACCTTACCGCTGGCTTGTGGTCGGTAAGGGGTGTGAAGTCTGCTACTGATTCCCATGAGCTTACACATATTTTGGAAGATATCACCAGTAAAGTGGGTACCCCTATCACTTTCAATGATTCTAGTGATACCGAACCTACACACAAACTCTTGTACAATTTTCTTTGCAGTGAACACAGCAGTATTAGTGGCTTCCGGATATGCTTCTACCCAACCGGAAAACACATCAATACATACTAACACATACTTTAGATTCCTGCAAGGTGGTAATTGGATATAGTCAATTTGTATTACCTGAAAAGGTCCGTCTGTAGGAGGGATGTGGGATGGCTCAGTTGGAATAGTTTTCCCGACATTTTTCCTCAAACAAGTAAGACATGACATTGCTTTTTTACCAGCCTGAGAGGAAAATCCAGGAGCACACCAGTATGCTCTCACCAGTTTGCACACACCTTCTTTACCCAGGTGAGTCAGACCATGTACTGCTTCAGCCAGGCTTGGATAATATGTTCGGGGAGCTACAGGCTTACCTTGTCCATCCCTCCAGAGTCCTGAGGACTCTTGACCACATCCCTTCACCTTCCAGACCGCCTTCTCCTGCAGGGAACACAAATCTTGCATTTCAATTAATTTCTGCATGTCTAATGTCTGAAAAACCATCATAGTCTCGGTCGATACAGTCATAGGTTGCCCTGCTGCCCATTTAGCAGCTTTGTCCGCCCTGTTATTGCCCAATGACACCGGGTCTTCTTCAGAGGTATGGGCTTTACACTTTATGACGGCTACTGTCCTGGGTAGCTGTATCGCTAATAAAAGTCCTTTTATGTGTTGTGAGTGTGCCACTGGCATGCCTGCTGCTGTCGTAAAGTTTCTAAGACGCCAAAGGACCCCAAAATCGTGCACTACCCCGAAAGCGTATCTAGAGTCAGTGTATATGTTAGCTGATTTACCTTTTGCCAACTCACAAGCTCTCCTTAACGCTACTAGTTCCGCCACCTGGGCTGAGTGAGGTGGGCCAAGGGGTTCAGCTTCTACAACATCCTGATCGTCTACAACAGCGTAACCAGTAAATAGTTCTCCCATTTCGGTCTGTCTATGACAACTCCCATCTGTATAAAACGTAAAATCTACATTTTTTAAGGGGGTGTCACGTATGTCGGGCCTGGCAGTAAAGGTCTGGTTCATGTATTCCATACAATCATGCGTATCAGTACTCTTGCCAAACTCATCACCATCCAGGGTTTCCTCACCTCCCACCCTTTGTGTCTCTCGAGACACATATGGAAGGTATGTAGCTGGATTTAAGGTGTTACATTGTTTGATGGTGATGTTTGAGGGTGTCATCAGAGCTAGTTCCCATTTTGTGAATCTAGCTGAGGAAACATGTCTGGTTTGAGCTGAGTTCATCAGAGCTGATACAGCATGGGGTGTATAGACAGTTGAATCATGCCCTAATACTACGTCCTCGCTCTTACTTACCAGAAGATCTGTTGCTGCTACACTTCTGAGACATGTTGGGAGTGATCTTGCCACAGTGTCCAATTGTGCACTGTAGTATGCTACCGGTCTGCTAGCGTCATCATGTTTCTGTGTGAGGACAACCATCAGCTTCCGTACAGTATAGCTCAAAAGGCTTTTCATAATCAGGTATTCCCAATGCAGGTGCTCTAGTCAGACTATATTTAAGATTAAAGAACGCTTGCTCTGACTCTTCTGTGTGTACGACACATTCTGGTTTCGAGGAAGAGACTAGCTCCTGCAATGGTAATGCCAGAATAGAAAAACCTGGGATCCAGGATCTACAGTATCCACACATTCCCAGGAAGGTACGAATTTGCTTCTGGCTCTGCGGCAGAGTCATGTGTTGTATAGCCTCAATTCTGTCGGTCGTCAAATGTCTTAGCCCCTGGGTGAGACAATGTCCTAAGTATTTGACCTTAGTCTGACATGGCTGTAACTTGTCCTTTGCCATTTTGTGCCCTGTTTGCGAGAGATGGAGCAACAACTATTTAGTATCATGTAAACATGACATAAAAGAATCAGAGCACAACAACAAATCGTCCACATATTGAATTAGAACAGACCGATTGCTAGGCTGGTGTCACTCACCGGACTGTTAGTGCCTCTAGGTTGGGACATGGGTCTCTCTCGCTCCTGCCGGCGCCTCTCCTGAGCCACGGCCGTCCGCTATCTTGACTAAGATTGCGCATGTGCAGAAACCCTGAACTGTTAATACCTCGCCTCTAGTCTCATTTGTTAATTAATCACCTCTCAGTACTTAAGGCACCTGTTGCCCTATTACCTTTGCCTGTTCTTGGTTCTCATTTCTTGAGACTCTGAGGTGTTTCCTGTTTCTGCTCGTGTTATCAGTTTGCTCTGGACAAGTCTCCTCTCCACATCGGTAGTAGAACTTACCCGCTGCAGACTACTCTCGCTACCTCCGTTACCTGCCTGCTCCTGGACAAGTCTCCTCTCCACATCGGTAGTAGAACTTACCCGCTGCAGACTACTCTCGCTACCTCCGTTACCTGCCTGCTTCTGGACAAGTCTTCTCTCCACATCGGTAGTAGAACTTACCCGCTGCAGACTACTCTCGCTACCTCCGTTACCTGCCTGCTTCTGGACAAGTCTCCTCTATACATCAGTGGTACAACTTGCCTATTGCAGACCACTCACGTTACTCCGTTCCACGCCTGCACCTGGACAAGTCTTCTCTACACATCAGTGGTAAAACTTGCCTATTGCAGACCACTCACGTTACTCCGTTCCATGCCTGCGCCTCGACAAGTCTTCCCTTCACATCAGTGGTAACCCTTGCCAATTGCAGACCACTCACGCTATTCTGTGCTGGACAAGTCTTCGCTACATATCCGTGGTGAAACTTACCAGCTGTAGACCATTCATGTTTCCTTGGGATATAGCTACTACTCTGTATGGTACCTATTAGTTGGACTAAAGTCTACAAGTGCCTCTGTATTGTAGCTGCAAGTCGCTGACTCTTCTACTATATTGTTGATTGGTCTTTGCCTAACGTTACCCAGTTATCAAGTACTGGCCTGCTATATGCTACCTGCGTGCTAAGGCATTTGGACTCTTTCCTCATTTTATCCTGTTTACTAAACTGCTGTACCATCACAGTTCCACGATGCCAAGACACAGCATTTATACTATTGACATTCCTTTCCTCTATTCTACTGTATGGTTCCACTGATTCACCACACTACCCAGAGGTCCGCACTTCTGGTAAGTGTAGCTACACCTGGTGAATTCTGGGTAAAACTCCTAGTGCCCGTGACAGCTGGAAAGTTTGTAAACAGTCATGTAAGGCTTGAGAGAAAATACTGGGGCTGTCAATGAACCCCTGGGGAAGTTTGGTCCATGTATATTGCACCCCCCCGGTAGGAGAATGCAAAATGGTATTGGCAGTCAGGGTGAAGAGGGACTGAGAAGAAAGCAGAACATAGATCAATGACAGTAAAATGACTTGCAGACGGTGGAATTTGCATAAGGGTGACAGCTGGATTGGGCACTACGGGGAATTGGCTCTCAACAACTTTATTAATTCCCCTTCAGACCTGGACTAATCTATAGCCCCTCCCCCCACTCTTCTTCACAGGGAAAATGGGACTATTTGCTGCGCTGGATGTACGAATGAAAATCCCTTGTTGCAACAGCCTCTCAATAACAGGATATACCCCTAGTTCCACCTCCGGTTTTAATGGATACTGTGGGATATTTGGAGCTATCCATCACTTTTTAGATTTACCATCACAGGTGCTACGTTTGCCATTAATCCAGTGTCCTGTCCATCTCTGCTCCATAGGGAACCCGGTATTTCCAGCAACATCCCCTTTACTTGAGATGGACTTTGTTCTATAATGGTAGAGTGTAACATTAACCTTTGAGGGGTGTCCAATATACCCCTGTACCTCATGCGCGACCTTCTTTGGTATATCTAAGAATACACCATCTGGGGTACAGTATATGACACATCCCATTTTACATAACAAGTCTCTCCCTAGCAAGTTAGTAGGAGCTGCTGCAGCCAAGAGAAATGAATGCTTAGTATGCAGGGGCCTGATAGTAACTTCTGTGGGTTTAGTTAAAGGATAATGTAACACTCTTCCCGTTACCCCCATAGCTGGAATAGTTTTACTGGTCACCTGTAGATTGAAAGGAGAGGTTATCACAGATCTGGCCGCCCATGTATCTACAAGAAATGTTTGTTTCCTACCAGCTATGTCAACTATCATTGTTGGTTCTTCTCTCTGACTCTCAGTTAACCTCACTGGCTGTAGACTGCAGGTATGACCTGACCCCTAGCGCTGACTATCACTTTCCCACACGGTATTTGCTGCTATAACGTGTGCGGGCAGGTATGAGTCCTCTTGTCTATGTGAATTCCTCTTTGGAAGATACTTATGTGACCCACCCTTATGTGTATTGTGTCTCTCCTTTTTACAATCTCTCATGAAATTTCCGGAAGTTCACATACGCAAAGATGGAGGTACACATACGCTAAGCAATGCAATACAGTTAAAACGCAATATGACAATAAAAAGAAACAGTTTTTCTCTTTTGTCCCTAGATTCAAGTTAGAACACCTTAGATAATGCAAAACGGACATTCGGTTTCATAACACAGAGTAAAATTCAGGTTTTGAACACATCGCGTTCTTACCCGTATATGACGCGTCTCCACCCTTTATTGGGGAACCGAAATCCGTTGGTCTTGCGTATCGTCCGGCAACGAAACCTCTGCCGCGAGACCCCAAATTGTTATGCACGTTTTGTCGCTATCCAATAACGATTGTCGGATCTCGATTTGTGTTTCCAAAGCACAAATATTTATTCTCAAAAAGTAGCAGAATAATTCAAGTGAAATGATAGTAAGTACAGACGTTACTTATCGCAGGCGCTCTGGATCCAGTGAACAGTCATTCAGTCCTGAAGTCTGTGGACAAGATGTCTGAACACTACATGAAAAGCTCCTGCTTATATGCAAACAGAAATACAGTGAAACAATGCAGATGGTATGGTTTGCTTCTATTGGTCCAGGCTTCAGGAAGGTCCAGGGGGTTGCAGATCATAGGCTGGTTCAATCTAAGGAATCCAAAGGTGGGGGTCATCTCTCCAGGGGATGAGCTCTGTTCTTCCCGCCAAAACTCTAATTACAACCAGTCCATTAGCATTTTACAGTCAGCATCATATTAAAGGTTTATTCCCTAACATCAATAACTAGAGTATGCAATGTGCGATCTCTTCGCCGAATGCACTGGACAGCTGCTGATGTAAAGGGGATCAATATGATATCAGACAAGACACGTTTCCTTTAACCTGAACCATATGTATCACTAATATGCATATAACTTATAATGTTACATATAAACACTACTATATTTTGACATAAATAACTATGTGTTGCAACTACGATTAATGTGTACTATTTACAAATGTGTGTGTTTGTGCGAATGTATACAAAAGTGTAAAAACTGTTATTGTCACGTGTTGCGGCTGGATACGCCCTTCCACGCCGCAGCGTGCTCTACGCATAATTTCAGACAAAGACAATCAAGTTTGCTTGATATTAATTGAGATGACTTTATCCAATTTGCTGACTTCGACAAAGGACAGATGAGCCTATTATTCTTATCTCAAGGGGAGCTGGAGGTTCATCTCATGTATGCAATGTAAAACATTAACAGCTCCCACACTACGAGCTGAACATGAAGGTGTTCTCTATGTCAGCTTAACCTCAAGGCTTACATCTTGTAAAACTGCAAATCAGCAGAAAAATGAATAATCTCTTTTAGCAAATAATATTTCTATGCAAGTTACAATAAATGGCTGAACAAAGGCCTTAACAAAAAATCACATTTAACACTATGAAACTTAAAAGCAACAAATATTTGTTACAACATTGCTTTGCTTTAATGGCTAAAGTCCACTTTCCATCTGAATATTTTCATCTCATTATTTAACCCCTGTGGGTGGAAAACTTGTGTTTACTTGAATTGATCATTTCTGGATATCCCACATACAATGTATTTGTTTTCTGAAAGAATGCTTTATATCTTTATTTCTCAGACTGTACACAACTGGGTTCAGCATGGGGGTTAATACTGTATAAAACATTGCCACCAGTGAGTCTATATCAGATGAGTAGGAGGGTGTTGGTCTAATGTACATAAAGATCAAAGGTAGAAAATACATGTTCACCACTGAAAAATGAGAGGCACAAGTGGAAAATGTTTTCCTGCGTCCTTCTGATGAAACTATTTGAAGAACAGATTTGATTATTTTAACATATGATACTACAATTAGAGTGAAGCAGATTAGAAGAATAATAGCACTAAGCGAGGAACCAACAATTACATTGAGCGAGGTATCTGCACAAGCCAACTGAAGTAAAGGTGGGTGATCACAGTAATAATGGTGAATGATATTTGGGCCACAAAAAGGCAATTTATGAGCTAATACTACCATTGCAATTGTTGATGAAAATCCCAATATCCATGACACCATAGTCAGGAGAATGTATAACTGTCTGGACATGATGTTATGGTAATGAAGAGGAGAACAGATAGCTAGATAACGATCATAGGCCATTACAGACAGAAGAAAACATTCAACAGCCTGCAAAGACACAAAGAAGTACATCTGAAGGAAGCAGCCCATATAGGAAATGGTATCAATATTCATTGAGAACTTGCTGAGCATCTTGGGGATGGTCACAGTTGCAGAACTCATGTCCAAGAAGGATAGGTTGCTGACAAAGACATACATTGGTGTGTGTAGCTTTTGATCCAGCATGACAAGGAGGAATATGATGCCATTACCCGTGATTGTGAAAAGATAGATGGAAAGAAAAATGCAGAATAATGAAATGTGGAATCCCTGGAGACTTGAGAACCCAATGATGATGAACTCCTTAACAAAGCTTGTTGTGAGATTGGTGGAATCAATATTATGTGTATACAATGTCTTCACCTGTGCATACTGAAGACAAGATGGAATTGTAAAACGTGTGCTGATTTCATTTTACATGTCAAAAGCAATTTCTGTAAACTAATCTGTAAACTGTTGTGTGCACATGTTCTTCATGTCTTTCATTAGCAGTACCTTAAATTTACCCAAAATTGTTGTTACTTTTTACAATTCTTATATAATTAAAAACACTCTCAAACAATTTGAAGCTGCACAAATCCAATGTAATATTAAATAAAATTCCTAGAAATTTAAAGGAGATAATGTTGAGGTAAGAAATATATAGAGCAAAACATAGTAAAGAGGGATACAATAAGACGTCTACATTGAGAGTTGTCCAGCTTAACATTAATTGCATTATATGCCAATAATATTGTTTGTTTTTAATACAAAGTGCAATAAAAATATCACAACTTTGAAGTATAATTTTCTTTTTATTTGTTATATGTAGTCACATCCTTATTGCATACATGTTTTAGGTCATGGTTATGGTGCGCACATTATATTCCTATTTTTGATGGAGTTTTTCTAAAAAACATTTTATTCATAGTTGCCTAGAATCTCGTAATGTCCAGGATTCTCAGGACTCCTGAGAGAGCTTACCTGCAGCAAGGCAGGGGGCAAGCTGTAAATTGCATCATCAAGTCCCAACCACCCGAGTTGTTTTGTTTTGGACATAATGACATGAATTGTATCATTATACCTCCCCTACTCAGTTTGCTGAGATTGGTGGGTCTAGATCCAAATGCTCCACCCACCTGATGACGCAAATCTATATCTTAAGATGCAATGAAGTGAATAAACTAGCATTCCTTTTTATAATGCAGAGTATCTGTTACGGCAATCCGTGCAGCATAAACTTATAGAACTAGTAGCAGAGGTCTTCACCTATAGCAGCCGCCTTTCCCGTAGAGACTGGTATTGCTCACAGGTACTCAGATGCCCCAGGACTTAAACTCAAGGTAGTATAAGTTTATACTCACACGGCTGCGCACAGGTACAGGAGATAGCCATAGAGGGGAGGCAGGCCAGAGATCTGCGGACTGGACGGAGCACCGGAAGAGATGTTAGGTACCAGCAAGGTCACCGGCAACAGTTCAGAATCCGGGTACAGGGAATAGGTCGGGGTCACAGGCAAGGTTCAAAATCCAGGGATAGGCAATAAGTCGGGGTCACAGGCCAGGTTCAAAATCCAGGGATAGGCAATAAGTCGGGGTCACAGGCCAGGTTCAGAATCCAGGGACAGGCAATGGTCATACACAGGTAATCAATGTAAGGTTAAACACCACACAATAGCACAGGAGCAGGCAGCAGTACTGGGACAGAACGCTATACAGGCAGGGAGGCTAAGCCCTCCCTGCCTTTTACACTGGAGCCAACCAATCAGGCTATTGCCCTGCAACAACACACAGGGCACAGCTAATTACATTAAAGCCCTAATTAGCCCACAGGCTGTATTGCGCATGCCCGGCTGAACTGAGTGGCCGGGGCGGGATAGCAGTGGTTTTGGCGTCCGGCCGTTGCCCTGGCAATGGTCGGAACCGTGAAACCGGATGTGAAGTCCCGGTCGTCATAGCGACGGTCGAGAACCAGGGGCAGTGAGTCGCGGCAGTGCCTGCGGCCGCCGCTGCTCATGACAGTATCTATATAAGATCGATGTGTGTGTTTCTAATAGATAGCCTTTAGCTTACATTCCATCCTCTTGAGTGGGCCAGCCCAAATTTATCTGCTTGTTTCTTTTTTTGGCGATGTGTAGACCACATTATTTTGTATCAGGAATACAGTATAGCATACCTCCTAATTTACAAACATGTAAAATAAACCACACCCCAATCTACCCAAACCCTGTCTTGATCCATGAAAACCTGTACACTTTGGTACTAAAACCCACGCATTTTACCACAAGACCTACCCCTTTTGAGCTCCACGAATCTGGATTGTCCTGCTGAAATCACTACAGTTAGGAGAGATAGCATAGCTGTTTTTATTAAACATTTATGAAATTATGATCCTCATTTATGACATGTACTTGAAGTGTCCACCCTGTGTACATCAATCTGTACATTTACTCTCTGCTTGTAACAGATGCTTCCACAAACTAGAAGTAGTTCAGGTCCCAGTGAAACAACTTTTTGGCCCCCAAAGATTCACTTACCTGATGTTGTGAAGATTAATGGTTGTCTGAGGTTCTGGATGAGTCTGACAACTTGGCTTCTCCTGTCTGTCTTGTGATTTCATAAGATAGCAGCATGTGTGACTCATAAATGAGGGTCACATGACGTACATGTGGACCACAGCATATGTCAACCAACATATACCTAGCTACCTTCGACCCCCTTCTCATGAAATGGGGCAAACATCTGGTCCCACACAAATGCTGTCATCTCGCTCCACACATTTATGTGCCTTGTCAGATATCTAGATCCATACATGCAAAATACCAGCATACCAGGTCATCACATACCTGGTTAGTTCTATATATGAGCAATATTAGAATTAGAGATGCGCTGGCTCTGTTTTCCAAAAACTGAACCCCCCCCCGAACTGTGCACATCTGAGCACCACGCTGAGCCGGCTCGGTACTTTCCTGCTTCCTCAGATCTGAATCGAGGCAAAGCGGCAACTCTGCCTCATAGGATCTTGCAGGTTTTGGATTCCAGAAGTACTTCCCTCCCCAGCAGATCCAGAACAATTGCTCACACAGAAACAGGGATAGCAGTGTTCTTGTCACTCTCCAGTATCCAGTGCCATTGCTCAGTGCCATTGCTCACACAGAAACAGGAGGGGTAGCAGTGTTCTTGTCACTTAACAAAAATTGAGGTAGAGTGTTAGTTCAGCGCTCCCTATGATATAGTGTTGATGGTATGCAGCCTCTTGGGATCAGGGAAAGGGGGAAAAGGGGAAATGAAGGCTAGCTCAACCCTCAATGAAAGTGAAACAGTAGTAATCCCTGGGCGCATAGACAAAGGCGGCATAGGAAATAAAAATGTATTGTAGTTAACAATAGGTAAAAGAGTTGCAACTCTATAAAGTGACTATACAATTTAATTAAAATAATTGTATACAAGTGTCTTATAGTCAATTCCACATATAAAGCAGAAATAAAGAATGTTACATGCAAGCACTGTAATGGTGCTGAAATCGGTAGATTATATATGCAGAGATATGTAAATAGTGACAATGTTCAGGGCAGAAGTGGCCACAAATACAATAACCCTGTAATTGGATGTTAGGCAAGTAGAGCACTGCTTCTAGGGCTATCAAGTCATAGTCCACTGATTCAAGTGATTGGCAGTGTGGCCATTTCTCTAGGGTAATAAACAGTCTTGAAATAGGTCCTTATTTGAGAAGTAAGGCAGATATGTCCATTAGAAAAAAACAGTAATGGAGGCTGGTAGTGGGACTTACCCTTGGTTAAGCAGGCTAAAAAAAGCTGCAGTGGTCTTCCGTATACCGTGATGCCTCCCATCTGTGTGAGGCTGGTTACCGTGGGGATGCTCGAGCGTCCTGCTGCCGGGCGCAAGTCTCGGTCTTCCAGTGGATGGTTGTGCGCATGCGTCTGACCTTATGCTGCTACTCCGCCGGTGATTGAAAAAAATTCCTACTGTTTCTCTTAACAAAAATTGACTGGAAATGACTGGAAATTAATGTTATTGAGGTTAATAAATAATGTAGGAACCAAAAAAGAGCCAAGTTATGCGATTTTAGCAATTCCACAATATCTTAAAAACCCTGAACTTTTATGATTCGCACCAATAATTGTACCTGGACTGCGTAGAGGAGTGGGTCACCACAATATCTTAAAAACCCTGAACTTTTATGATTCGCACCAATAATTGTACCTGGACTGCGTAGAGGAGTGGGTCACCACAATATCTTAAAAACCCTGAACTTTTATGATTCGCACCAATAATTGTACCTGGACTGCGTAGAGGAGTGGGTCACCACAATATCTTAAAAACCCTGAACTTTTATGATTCGCACCAATAATTGTACCTGGACTGCGTAGAGGAGTGGGTCACCACAATATCTTAAAAAACCCTGAACTTTTATGATTCGCACCAATAATTGTACCTGGACTGCGTAGAGGAGTGGGTCACCACAATATCTTAAAAACCCTGAACTTTTATGATTCGCACCAATAATTGTACCTGGACTGCGTAGAGGAGTGGGTCACCACAATATCTTAAAAACCCTGAACTTTTATGATTCGCACCAATAATTGTACCTGGACTGCGTAGAGGAGTGGGTCACCACAATATCTTAAAAACCCTGAACTTTTATGATTCGCACCAATAATTGTACCTGGACTGCGTAGAGGAGTGGGTCACCACAATATCTTAAAAACCCTGAACTTTTATGATTCGCACCAATAATTGTACCTGGACTGCGTAGAGGAGTGGGTCACCACAATATATTAAAAACCCTGAACTTTTATGATTCGCACCAATAATTGTACCTGGACTGCGTAGAGGAGTGGGTCACCACAATATATTAAAAACCCTGAACTTTTATGATTCGCACCAATAATTGTACCTGGACTGCGTAGAGGAGTGGGTCACCACAATATCTTAAAAACCCTGAACTTTTATGATTCGCACCAATAATTGTACCTGGACTGCGTAGAGGAGTGGGTCACCACAATATATTAAAAACCCTGAACTTTTATGATTCGCACCAATAATTGTACCTGGACTGCGTAGAGGAGTGGGTCACCACAATATCTTAAAAACCCTGAACTTTTATGATTCGCACCAATAATTGTACCTGGACTGCGTAGAGGAGTGGGTCACCACAATATCTTAAAAACCCTGAACTTTTATGATTCGCACCAATAATTGTACCTGGACTGCGTAGAGGAGTGGGTCACCACAATATCTTAAAAACCCTGAACTTTTATGATTCGCACCAATAATTGTACCTGGACTGCGTAGAGGAGTGGGTCACCACAATATCTTAAAAACCCTGAACTTTTATGATTCGCACCAATAAATGTACCTGGACTGCGTAGAGGAGTGGGTCACCACAAGATATATTAAAAACCCTGAACTTTTATGATTCGCACCAATAAATGTACCTGGACTGCGTAGAGGAGTGGGTCACCACAATATCTATTAAAAACCCTGAACTTTTATGAATCGCACCAATAAATGTACCTGGACTGCGTATAGGAGTGGGTCACCACAAGATATCTCAAAAACCCTGAACTTTTATGAATCGCAAGAATAAATGTACCTGGACTGCGTAGAGGAGTGGGTCACCACAATATATATTAAAAACCCTGAACTTTTATGATTCGCACCAATAAATGTATCTGGACTGCCTAGAGGAGTGGGCACTGGGCACCACAATAAAATATATAAAAAACCTTCAACAGATCTGCATTACACTACACATACGGCTGCTCCTCCATCCTCTCCATCATATACATGTTGGAGTTTTAGCGTGTGACAACCTCTTGTTTTTGATAATGTCAGTGCATTTGGAATATTTTTCAATTTGCCCCACACCACTGAATGTACTTTATCTATGATACGCAATACGCATCTATCTATCTTGACTGCGTAGTGTGGTGGCCCCGGTACACAATTTGGTACCGAGGCCACAATATAATTAAAAAACCCTCCACGTGTCGGAATTCCACCAAACAAGTATCTGGACTGCATAGTGGGGTGGCCCCGGTACCCAATTTGATACCGGGGCCACAATACCTCCTCCAAACATGCTACAGACAATTCGTCATTGAGAGACCCCAGACAGACAGGGTCGAAGTGTTATTGTTTGACTTTGTAAACCCAAAAAAATGTCCCTGTTGCACATAGTCGTGCAATGAAGACTGACTTTTTCATTTAAAGGCACGATCTTTAAAGTGTAGTGTTTGTAAGTCTAAGTCATATTATACTTTTGGTAAAATTGTTTTTTTTTGTTCCTCTTTATGGTAATTAATTAGTAATAGAATTAAAGTAGGAAATAGAATTAAATAGAATTAAAGTAGGAAATAGAGTGGTATAGAGTTGTAGTGTGGTATAGATAGAGTGGTCCACACAATATAATAATAAAACCCTCAACTGGTCTGAATTCCACCAAACAAGTATCTTGACTGCGTAGTGTGGTGGCCCCGGTACACAATTTGGTACCGGGGCCACAATACCTCCTCCAAACATGCTACAGACAATTCGTCATTGAGAGACCCCAGACAGACAGGGTCGAAGTGTTATTGTTTGACTTTGTAAACCCAAAAAAATGTCCCTGTTGCACTTGCACATAGTCGTGCAATGAAGACTGACTTTTTCATTTAAAGGCACGATCTTTAAAGTGTCAGAAAGAGAGAGAAGACACAGGAGAGGAGAGTTGTAGCTGGGGACCTGGGGTGGAAGCTCCCAGGCTCCCCCAGCATTGCCTGGAAGTCTGAGCGTGGTGACTGAGCCAGGGCAAGGAATGTGTGCCCTGGATGAGGGGGAGAACTCCATGCCACTATAGTGAACCCAAGAGAGAGGGGGACACTGCACATGGAAGAGGCCCTGGAGTGAGGGCTGCTACAAGAGGCATGGTAGCTGTAGTGTCAGATCCTGAGGCTGAGAGTACACAGAGTGACGTGTCAGAGCACAGGAGACATTATCCCCGCAGAGGAGGGATGAGCTGCAGTTGAGAGGTATGTTGTTGAAATAGGACATGCACACTTTAACAAACCAATCATTTCAGCGACAGGGCCTACCAAACAACTTTGACTGAAATGATTGGTTTGTTTGGGCCCCCACACCAAAAAAGCTATTCATCTCTCCCTGTACAGACTAAACAGGCTCTACTGAGGCAAGATGTCGTCCTCATCCTCAACCTCTGATTCCTCTCCCCCTACAGTGTGTACTTCCTCCTCATCACACATTATCAATTCGTCCCCGCTGGACTCCACAACCACAGGTCCCTCTGTAGTATCTGGAGGGCAGTGCTGTACTTCATTGAGGAATTGATTATTCATTTTTATAAACATCATTTTTTCAACGTTGTGAGGAAGCAACCTCCTTCGCCGCTCACTGACCAGGTTCCCCGCTGCACTAAAAACTCTTTCCGAGTACACACTGGAGGGGGGACAACTCAGGTAAAATAGAGCCAGTTTGTACAGGGGCTTCCAAACTGCCTTTTTTTCCTGCCAGTAACAATATGGACTGTCTGACATGTCTACTTGGATGGTGTCAGCAAAGTAATCATCCACAATTTTTTCTATTGTCACAGCATCCAATGCAGCGAGAGTAGACATGTCTGCAATGGTTGGCAGGTCCTTCAGTCCGGACCAGATGTTATCAGCATCCCCGCCAGTGCCTCTTTTGGGAAAACTGAGCTTTTTCCTCGCAGCCATAGATGTGGAAGAAAATGAGGGTGGAGCTGTTGGCATGTCACGGTCCTCTTCAGAGGACAATCTCCTGACCAGCAGGTCTTTGCACCGCTGTAGACTTGTGTCCGCCGGAAACAGAGACACAACATACGCTTTAAACCGAGGATCGAGCACGGTGGCCAGAATGTATTCCTCTGACTTTAAAAGAGTGACCACCCTCGGATCCTGGCAAAGCGTACGAAGGGCTACATCCACAAGAGCTACATGCTTGGTGTAATCGCAATGGCTTACCAGCTCCTCCCTCACTTTCTCCAGCTGCTTCTGCAACAGCCTGATCAGGGGAATGACCTGACTCAAGCTGGCAGTGTCGGAACTGACTTCTCGTGTGGCAAGTTCAAATGGCTGCAGAACCTTGCACAACACGGTAATCAGTCTCCACTGCGCTTGACTCAGGCGCATCCCCACTCCTTTGCCTATGTCGTAGGTGGCTGTGTAGGCCTGAATGGCCTTTTGCTGCTCCTCCATCCTCTGCAGCATATAGAGGGTGGAGTTCCAGCGCGTCACAACCTCTTGTTTGAGGTGATGGCAGGGCAGGTTCAAGCTTTTTTGATGTGCCTCTAGTCTGCGGTAGGCACTGGCTGAATGCCGAAAGTGTCCAGCAATTTTGCGGGCCACCGCAAGCATCTCCTGCACACCCCTGTCACTCTTGAGGTAATGCTGCACCACCAAATTAATGGTGTGGGCAAAACATGGGACGTGCTGGAAATTGCCCATATTTAATGCCCGCACAATGTTACTGGCATTGTCTGACACCACAAATCCCCATGAGAGTCTAAGTGGGGTAAGCCACTGGGAGATAATTTCCCTCATTTTCTCTAATATGTTGTCAGCGTTGTGCCTCTTATTAAAGCCTGTAATGCACAATGTTGCCTGCCTTTGCATGAGCAGCCATTTTGTAGATGCTGCTACTGATGCAGCTGTTGCTGTTGCTGCGGAAGGGGATGCATCTACCCAGTGGGCTGTCACAGTCATATAGTCCTTCGTTTGCCCAGAACCACTTGTCCACATGTCCGTGGTTAAGTGGACAGTGGGTACAACCGCATTTTTAAGAGCACTGAGGACACTTGATCGTACTTCTCTGTACATTTTTGGTATCGCCTGCCTAGTGAAGTGGAATCTCGAGGGGATTTGGTACCGGGGACACAATACCTCCATCAACCCTCTAAATCCCACTCCACTGATGGCGGACACCGGGCGCACGTCTAACACCAACATTGCAGTTACAGCCGCAGTTATACGCTTTGCAATAGGGTGACTACTATCGTATTTGGTGGTCATGGCAAACGACTGTTGGACGGTCAATTGTTTGGTGAAAGACTTAGCGGTCTTACGACTTCCCCTCTGGGAAGATGACCGACTAACAGCAGCAACAGCAGCAGTGGCAGTAGTAGGCGTACCGCTGCAGGATTCCTCGGATGAATCCCGTATTGAGGAGGACTCAGTCTGGCTGCTGACTTGGGCTGCAGGACTGAATCTGATGGAGATTGTGGAGGAAGTTGACGAGGAGGGTGTTGCTGGTGTGTATCCAACTGGACCACGGGATTTAGGTGTCCCTGTACCGATGAGGGTCCTAGCCCCAGTTCCTGAACTAACCACTGAACTATGAAGGTTATTCAGGTGACGTATAAGGGAGGATGTTCCTAGGTGGGCAAGATCCTTACCCCTGCTTATTTGAGCTTTACATAAGCTACATATTGCCATACATTGGTTGTCTGGATTTGGATAAAAATAACTCCAGACCGAAGAGGTGCATTTTTTGGTCTTCTGACCAGGCATGACGATGGGCTTTTTCATCCCATGGACATCAGCTGTTTCCCCCCCTGGTGCCTCATTTACAATAACCACATCACCATCCTCATCATCAAGTTCCTCCACAGCGCCAGCTACATCATCAATAGCCTCCTCCCGAGCCACCTCTTCCCGTACAGTGATGGGAAGGTCAGGCTTGACAACCACCAACACCCTTGGACTCGCCTTTGGGATTTGTGATAATTTCTCTTTAGAAGGCAGAGTTGTTTGCTGTTTTGTTGCTGACAGCATAACTCTCTTCAATTTTTTGTAGGGGGGGGGAGGAGGAGGAGGGCTAAGATCCGTGGGTGAAGCTGAACCACTAGTCATGAACACGGGCCAGGGCCTAAGCCGTTCCTTGCCACTCCGTGTCGTAAATGGCATATTGGCAACTTTACGTTTCTCCTCAGATGATTTTAAGTTTCTCTTTTTGCTACTTTTTCTTAACTTGGGCTTTTTGGATTTTACATGCCCGGTACTACGAGATTGGGCATCGGGCTTGGAAGACGACGTTGATGGCATTTCATCGTCTATGTCATGACTAGTGGCAGCAGCTTCAGCATTAGGAGGAAGTGGGTCTTGATCTTTCCCTACTTTATCCTCCAAATTTTTGGTCTCCATTATATGTAGCACAAGATACTGCAGAATGTGTGAACTTGGTAATATTGCAGTACCAATGGACTTATACTGCTGGATTGGTTTTGCAAATTTGGTTATAATTATTATTTTTTATTTTTTTTTTAAATTTTTTATTTTTTTTTACTTTTTTCTTATTTTTAAAAAACTTGGGAATAGTGGGGAAATAACTATGCCCTTAGAAGCACAGAGCACAGGACACAGCACCACTGGACTGAACAGGACACGGCACAGGACCCAGCAGCACTACGGAACTCAGCAGGACAGAGCACAGGACACAGCACCACTGGACTGATACTGCAGAATGTGTGAACTTGGTAATATTGCAGTACCAATGGACTTATAATGCTGGATTGGTTTTGCAAATTTGGTTATAATTATTATATATATTTTTTTTTTTTAAATTTTTTATTTTTTTTTACTTTTTTTTTATTTTTTAAAAACTTGGGAATAATGGGGAAATAACTATGCCCTTAGAAGCACAGAGCACAGGACACAGCACCACTGGACTGAACAGGACACGGCACAGGACCCAGCAGCACTACGGAACTCAGCAGGACAGAGCACAGGACACAGCACCACTGGACTGATACTGCAGAATGTGTAAACTTTGTAATATTGCAGTACCAATGGACTTTTACTGCTGAATGTGTGAACTTGGTAATATTGCAGTACCAATGGGCTTATACTGCAGGATTGGTTGTGAAAATTTTGTGGTAATTAAAAAATATTAAAGTAGTTTTTGGTATTTTTTAAAAAAACTTTTTTTTATTTTTTTAAACACAGGGGAATATTGGGGAAATAACTATGCCCTTAGAAGCACAGAGCACAGGACACAGCACCACTGGACTGAACAGGACACAGCACAGGACCCAGCAGCACCACTGACCTCAGAAGGACAGAGCACAGCACACAGCACCACTGGACTGATACTGCAGAACACAGCACAGCACAGCACAGCACAGCACAGCACTAAACAGCACAGCACAGCACAGCACTAAACAGCACAGAACTAAACAGCACAGAACTAAACAGCACAGAACTAAACAGCACAGAACTAAACAGCACAGAACTAAACAGCACAGAGGACCACCTAACACACCCTCCCTCTACCCTGATCAATGCCCGAGTGAAGATGGCGGCGACTAGCGGGGAATTTATAGGATCCGAGTATCGCGAGATCCGACAACGGGATTATGAGTCAGAGCCTCAGTTTCACTTTTGAATTTGGCGCCAATACCCGGATCTGTCTCGGATCCGACTCGGATCCGCAACGTTCGGGTGGGCTCGGATTTCAGAAATCCGAGTGCGCTCATCCCTAATACAAACAACTGTTGTTTTCCTCTTTAAAAATCAAGTGGGGATCTTCTATCATGGCACAATCCAAATGGAGATATATATTAAGTAATGTAAATAGACTACAGGGCTTCATATACTATATCAGTCATACTAAATACTATCAGTAGGAGGGGTTAAGTTAAGTGGTTTGAGTCTGTGTCAAGGTACTTCAGTTGCATATATCAATATATCCCATTTAAAAGCTTTGGGTTGCTCTCTATGTGCACAAACTGTTCAATTAAATATTATTTGTGAAGAGATAATTTGATTAAAATTTATGTAATCATTGCGTGTGTTGTCATCTTAAGTTACTAATCACAACTATGTGTACATGGCTCTTTGCTATATCATACATCTTACACACAAACCCCTGTTTTCTCTCTACTTACATTTCTCAGGTAAACTCCCATAGCACAATACACTTTAGCTGTTGTTACTAGAAAGTCATAAAGTCAATAATAGATATACAAAAATCAAATGTGAGCGCAACTTTGAACTATAGAAATTGGAACATGCCTCACGCACGATCTCTGCATCTCACATGAATCTCTTTAAAACGAAGAGTGATTTTTAATGGAGTTTGCTCAGTTCCCCAGAGGTTGATTAGAAGAAATGTGCAAAAACAATGGACATTTGAGACTTTCTTAATTATTGCACTATTATGAATACAACAAAAACAAAATAACTATACCTTCTGGGAGTGTGTGTTTTATAACTTTTAATTCCCATAACAAAATTTCAGACAACACTCAGATTCGGCCCATATATTTCAATGACAGCAAACACACAAAGCTTATTAATAGTTTAGTATCTTCTTGAGGCAAACTTTGTTGCTGGTTATTTCTAGTGGGGTCAACGCTGATACACAAAGCTGCCCACTGACCAGCAGCATGACATAACTACTTGAAATGATAGCATTTATATTTCTACTTTAACTCCTTATCTAAGTTACCCTTATATGATCCCACCCCAAACTTGGCGCTGCCCACTTCAACTTAATATTCTTAGCATTTGGCTGTGAAAGAGTTGAAACTTTTGTTATTTGTTCAAAAGAATGTCGAAATAAAAAGCTTTAACCATAATAGTTATATCCTATTTAAACCAGTTTAGCCGACAGCTGTATTTTGTCACCTAGTAAGACAAGGTCTTATAATTTGTATGGACGATACGCTTGCGCAGTATCAATATGCCTATATTACTTGAACACTTTATATATATATATATATATATATATATATATATATATAACATCCACCTGTGTGTTCACTGATTCTCCAACCGTATGAACCTCAATTTCACTGGTCACTTGACAATTTAACTTTGACACTACTTGAGGTTCCACCGAGATGTCCAGATCTTCATCACGCACGGACAGCAGATGTTTTGGACACCGGATGACAGACTAACCAAAATCGCAATCGCAGTGAGTAGAATCTTTGCTCAAAACAAACGCTTTTCTGTCCTCCTGAGTCAGTCCGTGTTTGAGCAAAACTTGGATATCGTAAGTCTCAGTGATCAGATTTTTTTTTCTATGTACTTTAATTGTTATTAGGCATATGATTGAGTGACTCTGTGAATATATGAAAAGAGGTTGAATATTGGATTTTTAGACTGTAATATTGAACCTCAGAGTGAAGACTTCCCTGGCTTTATTCGGCAGTCTGTCCTACACGCCCCTGACTCTGTGGGCATATATTTGATTGTCACTGCCAAAATCAACAGAAAGAAGTGCCGGTATATAAAGCTGCCCCTTGAGTTTGGTCATTGACCCCTGCAGTTCTCCGTTTTACCCAAGTGAGGCGTCTGGAGTCAGGGGATTGTCTTGCCTGTCCTTATGAATTCTAGTCATAGCTGTCCGACTGATTTTAAGGGGGTAGAAATTCATTGTACTTAGGGATCTTTGTAATTAGTAGTACTTATAGTACTAATTTTCAAAATCATAGTATATTGGAGAGGAATAAGGACAAGAAAGGGATGCACAACAACTAGATTATTCCTGTAGACAATCAGACTGCATATTGTAGAGACTGAGGCCTATATATGCACAGTCTTATTGGATAAAAGTTCAAACTTTTGGTGTCAGATATTCCTGGTGCCCCATATCAAATAGGGTCTGTTGTTTTCATACCACTTAGCTGTCATTTCATGCCACTGACAAAAGATATAGGGAGTATTTGGGAAGGAATATTGACAGAGGTTAAATTATCGGCTCATAGTATAATTTCAGGTGACTTTCTAGATCCCAGATTTTGAGCATAGTCAAAGGTTTTTGACTATGGGGAATACAGATAGTCATCAGCTAAAGACCTGTAAAAACCGGTTGATCAGCGGCATGAAACTGCAGAAAGATTGGTATATGAAATGGAATTAATTGAAAAGGAAGAACAGATGTGCTGTATGGACCTTACAGTCAAGGAACAGTCACAACCAGATGATCCCAAACCAATCTTAAGAAACAGAACATAGAAAATATAGTAATTGGGGATGTTTAAGTTGTGGATAGTGCAATGACCCAGGAGACACAATATGTCTTAGTGTCAGGCAAAATGGGTCCTATCCTGGCCACCATGTTCAAAAGCTAATCAATCAGGAAGAAATAATCTCACGTACTTGGACAGACTTTAAAGTACCCAGCCCAAGAAATTAGCTTGGCCATGTGGATGTCCGAATACCCACAATTGGAACAACAAAAACTGTTACAAATGCCGGTATAAAAGGCCAGGTAAAATACAAGACCCCGAAATAGAGTCCTCAACGCCAACCCCTTCATATAAGGAAGTATTGCCCACTGGCATGTTTCCCATAATGACACAAACAAGAAGAGAGGGAAGAGCAGAAATTAATACCACCTGGAATAAGCCTTTGAGTACAACTGAATTAGTGGCCATAGTTAAAGATATCCCTGACATAAGAAACGAACCAATGGCAGTTCATAAAAAATTACATACTGTCTATAGTGCCACTTGAATAGATTTAGATGAGGTTATTTGAGCCTCAGCAGGAGACTCTACAGCGCAAGGTGTAGCCAGGGTTGCAATAACAGGCCAAGAGGTTCCTGCTAATGTAAATGTTTAGAAAACATTGACATCTAGTGAACAATGGCTACAAAAAAAATGCCAAATAAAGTGTGAGGGGTTAATAGAACATGACCCAGCTAACAAAGAAAAACAAACTTATTATGATTGAGTACTCTGCAGACATGCAGATCAGGGATACACTCTAGATATGGTCCGGGACACATCTTTAAAAGTTCCTTGCTTAATGAGCTAGACCGTAAAATTAAGTAATAATTATACCAAAGTCGGCCTGAGCCACGATCCTATGAGCCCACTACATTCCTCACAATTTTGAGAGCAATCAAGCAGAATCAAAAGGACTTGGCAGAAAAATGCAACAAGCCTATTCCCTAACCTGTCTGCTTCATAAACACAGACAAACATGGCAACTGGGACTTCACCAATTGGATCAGGAGTAGACAGAAACAATGGAAACCTACCTCAGAGGTGGCAAAAAGAAAAGCCCTCTGCTTCATTGCCACCATCATTGTCACATGAAGAGAAACTGTCCTTCACTGGCACTTGTGGAGCCCACAGGTCCTAGTGCAGGACCCAATACACAATAGGAAAAGGGCCCCCAGGTACCTACTCTACCTGTGGTTTTACCTAATAATTAAGTGCCCCAGTGTACCATACCTATTAAAATAGAACAAAAAGTGACTGTGCTCTGACTAGTGAATATTGGGGCAGCCAAGACAGTAATTAGGGCAGGACAAATTCCTGAAAAATTGATAATGAAGCACCACATAAATGCAGAAGGCTTTATTGACACCACTACTTTTTTAAGAAAGGCCAAACCCTTATCAAAACAACTACTTTCTGGTAGAGCTGTGGTAGCACAGGTACAGGTATTAGAAAGTTGCCAGGTTAATTTACTTGGGTCTGATCTGCTATCTGCACTGGAAACAGCTATAGTTTACAAAGAAGGGAAAATAACCATCTCTACAGGGGCAGGGGTACATCAACAACTTGCCTATGACGCGTTCATGTAACTCTATACATTACATACATGCACATGGCTTACAGCCACGGAAATTAACTATGTCCTAGCACAGGTCCCTGATGAGTTGTGGACCACCAGTATGGTAGATATGGGCATCCTACCTGTCACCCCACTCTCTATCCAACTTAAGCCAAATGTTCAGACCCTACGTATGAAACAATACCCTCTTAACAAAGACCAGAATGAGGCAATAGGTAGACAAATACAAGACTGGGTGCAGGTTGGGGTTTTGAGACCCTGTTGCTTTCCCTGGAACATACCTCTGTTCCCAATCCAAAAGAAGTCCAAATCAGGTGAGTTAGTCTCTTACAGTATGGTCCATGAGCATCGGAAGTTAGCAAAAGGATGGTAATAGACAGCGCTATTGTGCCCAATCCTCACATATTAGGGTTAGGGTTTTTCCACTGTCTTTCCAGGTTGTCTCTGTGTCCTCAGGCTCTGCTGGTTTCAGTCCTCTCTGCAAAATGCTGCTCAGTCTGTCTCCACTCCAGAGATCCCTCCAAAATCAGGGTTAGGGTGCTGCCATCTTTGATTTGGTCATATGATTCCTCTCAGCCAATCAGTAGATACCAGCCTCCACTCCAGGTTACCCTCCAGTTCCCAGGAGCTGTCATTTTGGATATAGTCACCTGATCAATCTCAGCAACTCAGAGTACTGCTTGAGCCCAGCTGGCCGCAGTCTCCAATTAGGGAACAACAACTACTATAAAAGGGGTAGCTGGAGCCGTTATCTGTTGAAAGTGCAAGGTTGTATTTCCAAAGGCCAACCTGGTTCCCAGCAGTCTGCAGTCTTTCTATCGTTCCAACTCAGACAGTGCAGTTTGCATTCCAGCACCAGTGCGGTTAGGTTCCGGTTCCAGCATTCCTAATCAAACATTCTGGTTACGTTCCAGCTCTAGCATTCCAGTCCAAACATTTCAATTCCATTCCAGTCCCCGCATTCCAGACTTGTTCCGGTTCCAACATTCCAGTTACAGTCTGGTTCAGCAATCCAGTTCCTGCCTGGTTTCCTCTGTTAATATATCACCACCTGTACCAGTCCTTACATTTTCATGCATAGGAGCAAAATCAGGCCACCCAGCTTTGTGTATCTAGTCACCAGCCTAACTCTAGAGACACCACCCAATCTGGGTACAGACTGATCATCAGGCATGACAATAAAATCCCAACTGTCTCAGAATGGTTCACTGAGGGGAATAAGAAAGGAGAATGGGATGTTGTGCAAGAAGAAAATGAGAGAGAGGATATAAATGATTCTTTACCAGCTATTGTCGCTTTAAATTTCCCCTGCAAAGTCGCCGATTTCCAACGACTTGCAGAAATCGGCATTTAATACATTTACCCCCCAGTTAGTATTTGGGGTAACTGAAGACTATGGCCCCATCTGGAAAAGTAGAGTCTTTATGGGATCCTCAGGGAAACCAATTAAACATGCTGATTGCATTTTATCTTTATTTGCTGCTCTGCAGTTACCTAGGCAGGTGGCTATGGTGAAGGTGAGAGCACACACTTGAGACAATACTCTAGAAGTTAAAGGAAATGCACTTGCAGATCAAGCAGTCAAGGAAGCTGCTTTAAAACCCGGTGTCGATAATATATTAAATGTGACAATTAAGACATTTGATCTTGACATACTAAAGCAAATGCAGAAACAGGCTTCTGTAAAAGAGAAGACAGAATGGGGAAAACTGGGGTCAGAGGAAACGGAGGGGGAATGGGCGGTTGCTCATTGCTATTGCCTTCCCTCTTCACTATACCCTATAATGGCATGGCAAGGTACACATTTCAAGGGCCATGATGGGAAATGCCCTAGACAAGTACTGGATAGCACCAGGCTTCAGCCAGGCAGCATAAGCTTATTCTGCAAGCTGTACCATATGTGCTTTACATAACTTGTAAAACCGTCCCGGTGCCTGCTAAAACCATTATCAAAGATCATTATCCCTTTCAAAGACTACAGATTGATTTCATACAGTTACCCAAAATTGCAGGATATGAGTATGTACAAGTGTATGTGGACGTCTTTTCGGGTAGCTTGAAGCTTGGGCCTGTAGGACAGAAAATACTAGAACTGTAGAAAAAAATTTAATCTGAACAAAAGGAGAAAAAAGCAAAGTTTTTGGTATTACGTAAAAAAATTAATGTCAGAAGCAGTTTGCAGATATGCATCCCAGAGAGTGACAGGGGAAGTCACTTATCTGGAGAAATACTAGAATACATATTAGCAAATCTAAGCATCTCTCAGACTGTGCACACCCCCTATAACCCATAATGCAGTGGCAAGGTAAAAAGACTAAATTATACTATTATATTAAAGTTACAGAAATTAATGGCTGAGACCCAGAAAAAGTGACTGGAACGTCTCCCACTGGCTCTGTTCTCGATAAGAAATAGTTCCACTGAGAAGCACGTTTTAACTACTTACGAAATCCTTTTTGGAACTCCTGCTAGGACAAGATGTTACTTTCCTCAGCAATTGTAGCATAAACATGCAGATTTAACTGAGTAAGTAATACAATTGCAACAAGAACTAACACGAATACACCACAGGATATATGTTTCTATTCTAGACTCTAATCTGTCCAATGAGACTCAAAGCCTGAAATCAGGTGACTGGGTGTGCATAAAGAAGCACGTGCGAAAAGGATTGGTTCCCCAGTTCGAAGGGCCATATCAGGTTCTACTCACCACACCAACATCTGTCAAGGTGACTTTACGAGATTCCTGGATCCAAGCATCTCATTGCAAGAAAATACATAAGAGTAGTATGGTGGAACTATAAAGTCTTAGTTCACATTTTTTACATTTTATTAAATAACATAAGAAATGGGTGATCACAATTCACAGGGGCCTAGGTCTGGTCAAATATTATGGATATATATTCTAGGTAGCATTATTCTTTGTGCAGGAATCACACTTCTTATCTGCTAATTGACCCCTATACATTTGAGAGGAGCACTAATGACACTCATGTAGTCCCTAATCGCACCAAAAAAGAACTGCATAAATTATTGAATTCCGAATGGGTAAACAATTTTTTAATGGTGCATTATAAATACATGCAAATGTTGAATTTATCTGATTGTTGGATCTGTACTCATTCCCCCATAACATCAAAGACTATGCCATTGTCAGGCCGCAGGCTTTCTGAGGAGTATAATAGAGCAAACACTAACCGGTATTAGCGCTACTGAACTAGCAGGTGCGGAGTCTAATGTACCCCTGGTGTTCGCCAGGGACCCCCGCAAGGAGGTTTGGAATTCGCTGCACAGGGTACGCAGGTCGCGGTCCTACTAGCCAGTTGCCGGTGTAGCGTAGAAGGGTCAGACGGTCCGGGTCGAGCCAATCAGGAATATACGGTACCAAGGGGAATCCGAAGGAGTAGTCAATCAAGCCGAGGTCGCAATACAATATGGGTCACACAGAAAACGGGATAGTCGCCAAGCCGGGTCACAGCGAAGAGCAGGAGAAGAAGCACACTAGGAGAACCAGAGCAGGAGAACCAGGAACACTGAACAGGAAACCTGTTACTCTTGGACCCTAATGGCGCCAGAGCCAGGTTTAAATAGAGGCAAGGTACCGCTGATTGGTAGGCTCAGGGGGCGGCACGATGGAGAGAATTAGCATCCCGTTGCCTAGCAACGGGACAGAAGAAGGGCGCATGCGCCCGACAACACCGTCAGCCGGAAGCCGCAGCGGAAGTCAGACGTCTGTCCCCGTCTGACAGGGGATCAGCGGGGACGGCGTCTGACAGCCATATCTGGTTCTACCAGTAATTTGGGATGAATTAGCACTACCAATCAATAGAAACTGGACAAGATGTAGTACTGCACTACTGTGGCATGCCTCTGATATTATAAGTGGAGGACAACAACAGTTACCAGAAAGATATTATTATGTTTGTGGTCATCGAGCATATGGGTTTTTTACCAGTTGGAGGTCAGGGATCCTGTAGTCTACCAAGACTAGTCACTGCGACATGGATTAAAAAGAACATAGATTTAAAACATAGCCCATTCCATATGATTCATAAGAGAGCACTTCAGAAGGAACATGCACATGATTTGATATATCAACCATGGTGTATAAAAATGGGACTACCTTATCCATGTTTAGAGGATCAGTACAAAACGCCCATAATATGCAAAGTTTAGCCAAATTTTTTGAAAGTGTAACTGATGGAATTTTAGAGGTCTTAAACATTCAGACCATTACTTTGCAATATCATATTAAAATATAGCGACACCATCAACTGGCATTGGATTATTTAACAGCACCCTAGGGTAGAATGTGCCAAATAGTAGGTCCTGTATGCTGTTCCTATGTAGCAGATAATTTTTTTGAACCTATATATGAACATGTTAAAAAGGTAAAGGAACTTAAAGAAAAGATTAGGAAAAAAAATAAGTCTTGAGCATATCTTGGATGGAGGATGGTTCTCGTGGTTAATTCCAGCAAACTGGTTTAAAGGGATTGGTGGGTGGTATCCAGCCATCTTTTCAGATATCTTACAATCATTGACTCATATATTAGTGATAATACTTGTTTGTTTCATTACAGTAAAATTAGGAACTTAATTGATAAAAAAAAACTAAAGACAACAAAGTGCTGTTCTCAAAAGAAAAAAACAACCAGAACTCCAACTGACGCCCTAGTAGGACTCATGTCAGGAACTTCATCCTGGACCAGCAGTACACATTGTTCTGATTGTCATCAATTGCAACCTGCAGGACTGTATACCTGTCTGCACTGTGACGGTCATCTACAAGAATAATATGTGTTTTAAAAAACTTTACAAATTAACTTTTTTGTTTTTACATTTGCAATTAGCTATGTTAAAGCTAATGAATGCTATACATGACCTGTAGGTAGGTCTGCTAATGTCCGGTATGTTGAGTATTGGCAATTTATCCTAATTATAATTGCATCTACCTTTTACCTTTGTTGTCTGTCTCCTCATCCCTCCACATCTTAACTGTATTTAACAGCAGAAAATAAGCAAAACTTGTAATCAACTAGATTGTCTCTAGATTTAAGATAGTTAGGAGTTAATTACTGCATGCAGCTATTAATCAGTAACTGCTTAAAATGTCAAACAGGATATTGCAAGTAAGCTGAATATGGGTGTACAAATTAGATATGAGGGTCAGAAGGAAAGTTGATTAGAGGGGGAGGGGCATGTATATATGATTGGTAACCGATATAGTAGTCCTAATGGATCATGGAACCCACGATTTGGAATTCACTAGGGTTCTGAAATTGTGATATATATATATATATATATATATATATATATATATATGGACCAATTATTTGTGATGAGGCAGATAGGTTCAGGTTTTGAGCAAGAAGAGGGGAATTGAAAGAATTAAAACTTTTGTCATTCGCTCAAAGGAATGTAATGATGAAAACTGACACCCATAACAGTTATATCCTGTTTAAACCAGTTTAGCCTGCAGCTATATTTTGTTACTTGTTAATACATGTCTTATGATTTGCATGGATGATAACGATACGCTGATGCAGTAGCATGTATATATATATATATACACACATATATATAGACTTGTTTTTAATAAGCTAAGAGTATTTTGCATCACCCACCTGTGTGTTCACTGACTCTCCAGCCGTATGAACCTGGATCTCACTGGCCACTTGACAACTCACATTGTTGTTTATTTGGATTTTATTATTTTGGGAAGTTTATGCTTCCAGTATCACGCTATGTTTTTTTGTGATTTGTTTTATTTTACATGATCATCCATATGGGGAGTGACTTCCTGCAAAGAAGAATCTGAACTCTATTGAATATAAGTATTATTTATTTTTATTTTTATCACTCACCTACTATGTAAGAAGACCATAAGAGCTTGAGGTTTCACCATTCTTTTATTGTTATCACTTGACAACTTAACTTTGACAGCTATAATGACAAACTGCTCATTTTTGAGTCCCATCGATATGTGTCTCAAGGTATTCCCTGCAGGGTAAGTGTGTATTGAAAGCAGTGACAATTGTAGAGTAGAATCCCATCATATGTCTATGTAATGGACCAACGTCGGCCTTACCTATTCTATGGTATGGTACTGTACAGGGGTGTAATTAAAATGACAGGTTTCTTAAGCATATTTTTAACTTGAATTGACTTCTAGAGGCACAAGCTTTTGTCTTTTTACCTTGATGATACAATGGTCTACCTGTGAGTGCAGCTTTGTTGTTGGCTCCATTGCTGTAACTCTCCCTGCTGAATGCTTGTGCGACTGTGAAGGAGAACAGAGTGTCCTGATACTATGGTTGATATTTTATTATCTTCAGCCATAACATAGCAGAACCAAATTAGCTCACTGGACATTTTTTTACTTTCTTTTTTTGCTATTATTATAAGGGCACAGTTGTACACTTATATTAAAGCTGACTCTAATATATCAGACTCTTCCATGTTAATTTTGAGAGAGGGGGGCAGGGGGTTTGAGGGGTTACATCTTTAAAAGTTTTAGAACTCTTGAGCTGCAATTTGACATGCAAATGGAGAACCGCCACTGAGTATTGCATGAAAGCATAAGAATAAACAATGACAAATTTGGAATAGTCTAACATTGAAAATCTTGACTTTTGCTCTACTTCCTGTATTGCAAAAAAAGTCACCGTTTTTTGTTTTTTGTGAGAGCTCAGTGTACTGGATGTTTTATGATAAACCATATTTTTTTTTGTCTGTTGATTTTACATTATATTGCTAGATCCTTTTCTTAAATTTGGTGTTTTTGTGATTTTTTAGTTCTCACCCACTTTTTCAAATTCATTAAATCTAAGAGATTCAGTGATGTCTTCCTTTTTTGTTGTAGATTAGTTGAACATTCGGACAATCTCACAGAGTATAATGCAATCATAGTCCCATAGTGGGTACCTTAGGCCGGGTCATTGGGCCACCTGCAATTTTTTTTTATTTTAAAATGTTTCTAATAGACTGATGAGTCCATGTCTTGCCCCCCGGGCTAAAATTTGCCAGCCCTCCCCTGTTCCCTTATCTTGTCCTCTCTCCCCTTCACCCTGGCTCTCTCTGTGACTACTGCCCTATCTCTCTTCCCCTACACCTATAAGCTTCTAAAGAATCTTTATCTACAAACACCTTACCATTTCTTCTCTTCCCACTCCCTCCTCAACCCACTCAACCTGGTTTTCGTTGCATGCATTCCTGTCAGGTCTGTCTGATCGTGGCATCGCTCCAGAGCTGTACTTCCGGGTAGCGCTGCGGCGATCACGTGACCTGAGGAGGAGGCGGGGAATTCTAACTTCCCCACTATTTAGTCTTCACTATGACACTCTCCTGTGTCAGAGCAACAAGTGTACTTAGAGCGTTTTGTTTATTGAAGTTAGGTTAAGATCCACATTGTTCTCCATATGGGTGAGGGTTGTAGAAATTTCAGTGGTGTTTATCTGAATTGATTCATTGATTTTCCTAATACTGTGATAGCAGCCATTCAGTGATTCCCGTCCACTGACTTCTGGTTCCTTAGCCACCTGATGCTCTTCCACATCACGTGGCTCCTCCACCAGCTCATCTTTGAAATCACCTGTAGCTGTATTGACACCTAGAATGAAAGGGAAACCCCCTAAAAAAGGTATCACCATGTTAAATCATATGCCACTGTGTAAAGATAGATTACCAATACAAATATGTGTGTGTATGTTTGTGAGTGTGGGGTAAAAATGTTGTTTCATTAATTCTGACTGTATTGACCCACATAAATGTATGATTTTAGCTTCTGCTAGTTAAGGGAAAAAAACAAACAATCCGAAAACAATAATGTAATATATAAATTTAATGTACCTGGTGGTATGATAGGCTCTGTGAAGGGTGGGCTATATCCGGTGTCAATTAGGCCCACCCCTTGCACCATCTCCTCATCAAAACAGGCCATTGCCCTGGTCTCAAGTGAAGTGAGTTCTAGTGGGCCAGTGGACCACCGCCTGTCCTTTAAGCATGCCTGCGGCTGTCACTCAACTTGTCCTTAAGTCTATGTTTAAAGTCTTGCCACCTGTGTGCAATTGTCAAAATAAGGATGAAGAAAGATTAAATTATCCTAAAAACCTTGACACCTTGACACTATCAAGCGCAGCCCCCACACTTCTCCTAGGTGCTGTGGATGGACGCCTGTCTGCTCTCACTCTACCTGATTCCGGGTGGCCAATAGATGTGCAGGATGTTTAAATAACTCATATTCACTTGCAAATATGCAACCTGAATCGTTCTCTAGTATCAAGCTGCGGGTGCTGAAAGCAACACCTGACTGTTGCTTTCAACTACCGGCTCGGTATGTCACGAATGAAGACAAAGTTAATGCATGAGGGGCCGTCCGCAGGTGTGTGCGGCTCCAATTGGGCAGTTCTTGCACTATTGTGCGATTGCAGCACCGATAGAGCATTTTGCGGAGAAGGCAGCCTAACCTTCTCGAAGAATTGAGGGCAGAGATAGCTGTACGTAGGTTCACTCAAAATGACAGTATTATATGCAAGTGGCCTAACACACTCAAAACATGTTTGCAAAAAGGCCTCTTTTGTGTCCATTCCTACTGTCTACAGTATTTATTCCTTTCTTGTACTTATTTTGCTTGATTTAGTATAGTTTATTAGGTGCCAGTTAACATTTATAACGACCTTTGCTATGACTTGATTTACTATCCATTCATTTGATTTGCATGTAGTGTTACATTAATAGGAATATACTAATTAATAGTATATTAACAATTAGAAACTGTAACTGCCATGCCCCATAAATGGCAAATGTCTGCTCTGTGAGTAACTGCACAGCAAAATACACAAAGGGACAGACCATTCTTGATGTCAGTAACTAAAAAACTATTAATGCTCATAACTGTGGTCCCAAGAACAGTATTTCCGATTTCTACAACATTCAGCATTTTATTTATGGAACATCTATGGTGTTAGATATTTCACATTGCAAGCTACCATTATCTGCATTTCTGTGTATGTTGGACACCAAAAAAAATATAAACTAATATAACAAATCCTATTTTCAACAGAACGCCAAACGCCACCACAAATGCAATGAGCAAATGGCCCAGAAGGAAGAGGAGGTTGTCCAGGGGCCGGTGGCTCAGGAAGAGAAGCTGGCCTAGGAGGAGGAGGACGCAGCTCAGGAAGAGGAGCTGGCCCAGGTGGAAGAAGCAGCGGGAGCCAACTCTTACACAATGTCACCACTCCTATTCAGGACACCAACCAAACCAGCAGACCAGCAACAGGTGCTGATGGAAGAAAGTAAGTACTGGGAGTTTTGCCAATGTTTTATTAAAGCATAAACAAGTTGACATGAAAAACTGTTTACCCTTCCCATGGTCACACTGTACAAAACCAGAGGTCATCCTAAGTACCCTCAATGGGGAACCAGTTCCCTCCACTTCTTGTCTTGTGTGCAGGCTGGTAAAGAAGAGGTTGGATTTCAATTGTATCCAGGGAGTTGAACGTCTGCTTAGCAGCCTATTGGCAAAATTTACAATGAAAAAACGTCAAAAAATTTACTGCCAAAGTAAATAAACAAACAGTATTATACTTCTGATTATTACTGTATTCCGGCGGTTCCCAAAGTGTGCGCCGCGGCTCCCAGGGGTGGCGCGGCACTGTCACTGGGGTACCGCGAGCCAGACATAAAAAAAAGAGAAGACAGAAACTTACCAATCAGCGCGGCGCCGGGACCCAGCAGCCTCCTCTCCCCCGCAGCAGCTTGTCACTGACGTCTATATTCAGTGACAGCTGTGGGAGAGAGGAGGCTGCTGGGTCCCGGCGCCGCGCTGATTGGTAAGTTTCTGTCTTCTCTTTTTTTTATGTCTGGCGTGGGGCAGAGTGAAAAGGATGGTGGCACTGGAGGGGGACAGTGTGGCAGCGGAGGGGGACAGTGTGGCAGCGGAGGGGGACAGTGTGGAAGCGCAGAGGGACAGTGGACAGCGGAGGGGGACAGGGTGACAGCAGAGGGGGACAGGGTGACAGGTGGCAGCAGAGGGTGACAGTGTGGCAGCGGAGGGGGACAGTGTGGAAGCGGAGGGGGACAGTGTGGCAGCGGAGGGGGACAGGGTGACAGCGGAGGGGGACAGGTGGCACCGGAGGGGGTCAGTGTGGCAGCAGAGGGGGACAGTGTGGAAGCGGAGGGGGGCAGGGTGACAGTGGAGGGGGACAGGGTGACAGTGGAGGGGGACAGGTGGCAGCAGAGGGGGACAGTGTGGCAGCGGAGGGGGACAGTGTGACAGCGGGGGGGACAGCAGGCAGCAGAGGGGGACAGTGTGACAGCGGAGGGGGACAGTGTGACAGCGAAGGGGGACAGCGGGCAGCAGAGGGGGGCAGCGTGACAGAGGGCTGCAGATGGGGCAGCGTGACAACACATGTGCACATAACATAACAACTGTTACTCTTGATGCCTTTAAGCAGCGTATGTGACGATTCGCATCTTGCGGACATCGGGCATTCGCAGCGGACAGGTACGTATGTTTTAGTACGTATGTTTTAGTACGTATGTACGCTGCGCACTGTAAGCGTGCTGTAATGACTCAGGCCCATTGAGTTTAAGTGCGTTCAGTTTTAGGTGCGTTCAGGTTTAGGGCCTCTCTTGTCAAAGTATATTGTTTCAAAGGTTTCTATAAATATGTTCATTAGTCCATACAACATATTTTGCATTTTAATTGTATAATTGTCTTAATGTGCTTTGCAGTGTTTACTGTAACATAGTAATGTCATACTAACATTGACGCTAAATGTTAATCAAACTTACCTTGAAACTATTGACACCCATGGCAAAAATAATTAAATGCAATGATAATTATTTAATCATCTTTTTAACTAAGTTGACTGGGTGTTTAATACTTTATATAGCTTTTGTATTGCTATATATTTTGCTTACATGCACCTATGTTGTATAAACTGATATAAACTGTTTCAAGTTTCTCTTGATCTATTAAGAAAGGATGATTACAATGCTATTTACGCCCCTCAACATAACATAAATAGGGGACTTTAATGGTTGTTATATTTCTCTCAGGTGTGATCAATCTGTGTGTTAATACCTTGTTTTTATCTGAGCCCTCTTTAATGGCTCTGTTGGAGTTTATGGTAATAAAAATAACACATCCTTGTGTCTTTCACTATAGGGACTAATAAAGGAATAGATACTTAGCTTAACATAAACAGAAGTGACCAAAATGGTCCCAGTTGGTTTATATTATGGAGATTCACACTGACTTTGTAGAAATGGAAAAATATGTGATGCTTGGGCAGAGTGGAGACATCTGAATGGAGCGCAGGAACAGTAGGAAAAGTTAAACTGTATAGTTTTAGAAGGAACAAATCTTTGTGTACCGCTGGTTGGAATAAACATAAGGAAAAGAAAGTCAAATTGGTTTTCAAATGGGGAGAAGTTTTTTAAAAGCAAAACAGATAATTTTTAAGAACTATAAGCTGACTCAGAAGAATAAAGATAACATAGTGTATCTAGGTAGGCAGATGGAGGCCACAAAACAAATCACATTTGCCAAGGCTCAGACTATAGAGAAATGACACAGCGAGCAAACAAGAGGATAAATGTTTTTAGACATATGAAAGGAGAACAAAGGGAGGGAAGTAATATTATAAGATAGATGGCAGCAAACAAGACTATAGCTGATCATCTAAATAAGTATTTCTGTTCAATATTTACAGTGAGAGGAGAAGAAAAGGGGTCACAGATGCCAATAATGACATTCATCCAAGTAAATCAGCTGAAAGTCACACACACAGAAACAAAGCAGCAGAACAAGTAATATTGGACATAAAACACATCTGCTGGAACATTGATTACACGACTTACAGGTGTTCACAAGACTAAACACCTTATTACCTAATTACTTAATTACTGGTAACTGGCTTATATTGCTCCTTATGTTGTTCTATCATAATACTATCAGATTACATTTCACTTGATGTTCTATATCTACATTTAGAAACACATTTATGTGCCCTGTGTTCTTATAATAATTGATGTTTGAATAAGAACTGGTAATTGTTTTCTAGGCATATTATTTACATATATTAACTCTCATAACAACTTCTGTTAGTGATGATTAGACACATGATATGTTAGTAATATAATCCTAAAGACATCTGTTCCCTCTGAGCTTCAGTGGTAAAGTAATGGGATATATGTGGGATATTAAGACTTAAAGCAAGAACTTGGACATAATATATATATATATATATATATATATATATATATATATATATATATATATATATAATTATCTTTAGATGTGTAGATGATATAAGTCTTTAATACATTTTTAAAAACTCTATTAAGAGTCCGTTGCACATAAATCACTTTCCCAACTTTTCTACACTAGTAATTTACATCATTAGTGCTCCTGCATGTGTGTTATCTACCCTAAGTAAATATCTAACTTGTTATTGTAGTTAGTGTTTTCATTAGTGACTTTGTATGGTAAGTATATCTTCTAATTTATTTTTAAAAAATGTTCTTTACTATTAATTGCCATCTTATAGAGCCTGAGTCATTAAGGGGAGCAAAGAAAAGGAGTAAGTTTGATCTTGGACAAACCATGTTACAATGCAAGGGGTGCAAATGAGTTTATTATTTTGCACATAAGATAAATACTGACTATTTTTTCATGTAGCTTACAAATAGCTGATTTATTTTTACACTGAAATGTAAAGTTGATCTAAGACTGTTTCCCAGCCCTAATCCTCAAGTACCCCTAACAGTGCAGGTTTTCCAGGTGACCAGTGATATAATTAGGACCACCTGTGTATCTTTCAAAATGTGTCAGTCAGTAATGATTACACCTGTTCTCCAGCAAGGAGAGATGGAAAACATGCACTGTTAGGGGTACTTGAGGACTAGGGTTGGGCAACAATGATCTAGGACATGCCCTACCCCAACTATAAATCTGCCATCACACCTTAAATTTACCTCCCCCCTCCAATGCAAGATGATTTTGCCCTGGTGCAAAATTACTATTTTTTTATGCTTTACTTTCCTTAATGATTCAGGCCCATGGTCTTTACATTTAATCTTCAGCTCTATGTAGTCTGTGTATTAGATAATAATACCACCACCATCATGTTGGCAGCGGCAGTAAATGATTGTGCAGAGCTTGTGGGCGGCAGTTACATTGTCACTCTTGGGATTGTGTTAGTTAGGATAGGGTTATATGTGACACAGACAGTGTTTGTGTTGGTACAAGCCTCAATACACACAATGTCTATTTTGTGTGCAAACTTGCATATACACACTGCAAACAAAAAGATCAGTTTTATTTAATATAAACAGCAGTGTCCTCATAGAGATGAATATAAATATATTTGTTGCATTGCTCCCTCCCCCAAATACTGCTGTATTTAGAATAATATGTAAAATGAATTTGTGGCCTCCTGGTCCTACATAGGTGGATAAGGGGAGTGCACGTGTAAGTTCAATACAGTAATATTATTATTACTATTATTGTCGTAGATTTGTAAGGCGCCACAGTGCTCCGCATCGCCGTACAGTAGGGGAAACAGTACATACATAAAACAGGGACATACAAGGTAGACAAAATAAATGCAGACATGAAAACAAAGGGTATATATGACCCTGCTCATTAGAGAGCTTACATTCTAAATGGAAGAGGGCACAGCTGAAACAAGAGGAGGAAATGTGTTTCAGAGTGGAGATTGGGATAGTTGTGAGGGTGCATTACTGTGAATAGTGTTATTGAGGATAAGGTCACCTCTAAAAAAGAGATGGGTTTTCAAAAGGCATCTAAAGATTTGAAGGTTGTGGGAAAGTCTGATTGAGCATGGTGGGGAATTCCATAAGTGGGCAGCAGCACGGGATAAGTCTTGTAGGTGGGAGTGAGAGGTGGTTACCAGAGATGACACAAGGCGAAGGTCAGATGTAGATCTAAGAGGGTGAGAGGGAGAGTATTTTGATATGAGACTTGAGATGTATGCCGGGGTAGTGTTGCTGAGGGCTTTGTAGGTAAGGGTGAGTAATTTGAATTTGATTCTGGTGGACAGAGGGAGCCGGTGCAGGGATTTGCAAAGTGGTGCAGCAGATGTGGAGCGGTGATAGAGGAAAATCAGTCTTGCAGCAGCATTTAGGATGGATTGAAGTGTGGATATATGGGTGTCCGGAATGCCAGATAGCAGGAGGTTGCAATAGTCAAGATGGGAGATAAGATTGGATAAGAGTTTTGGTAGCAGGTTGAGTAAGAAAAGGGCATATATTGGCAATGTTTTTAAGTTTGAGTCGACAGGACTTGGAGAGAGTCTGGATGTGAGGAATAAAGCAGAGGGCAGAGTCAAGTATGACACCAAGGCAACGGGCTTGGGAGACTGAGAAAATTGTGGTGTTATTGACAGTGAGGGAGATTTTTGTACAGATGGTGACACTTGCAGGAGGGAAGATAAAAAGCTCTGTTTTGACATGTTGAGCTTTAGGTAGCGTTGGGATATTCATGTGGAGATAGCAGAAAAATAGTTAGTTACACGTGATAGTACAGAAGGAGAGAGATCAGGGAAAGAAATATATAATTGGGTGTCATAAGCGCAGTGGTGGTATTGGAGGCTGAATGAGCGAATTAGTGCCCCAAGAGAAGAGGTGTACATTGAAAAAAAGTAAAGGGCCAAGAACAAAGCCTTGTGGGACCCCAACAGATAGTGGAAGTGGAGGGAAGGATGTGCCAGAGGTAGAAACACAAAAGAAGCAGTTCAATAGGTAGGAAGTGAACCAGGAAAGAACTGTGTCATGAAGGCCAATCAAGTGAAGGGTGTGTAGGAGAAGAGGGTGATCAACAGTATCAAAAGCAGCAGAGAGATCCAGGATAATGAGTATGCATAAATTATCCTTAGATCTTTGAGTATGTAAATCATTGGTCACTTTAGTGAGAGCAGTTTTAGTGGAATGTTGGGGGCGGAAGCCTGATTGCAGAGAGCCGAGAATGAAATGAGTGGAAGTGAGAAAGGTGCTTGTACATTAATTGCTCAAGTAGTTTAGAGGCAAAGGGCAGGAGAGAAATAGGACGGAAGTTGGAGAGAGAGGCTGGATTGAGAGATGATTTTTTAGAATAGGTGAGATGAGTGTATGTTTAAAGGAGGATGGAAATGTGCCAGTGGAGAGAGACAGATTGAAGAGGTGAGGTAGGCATGCAGTGTAGGAGAGGGAGCGGAGAAGTTTGTAGGAATTAGGGTCAAGTGGACAGGTTGTAGGGTGAGAAGATAAAATGAATGCAGAGACTTCGTTTCAGTTACTGGAGAGAATGAATTAAGGGTGGATTGGGGAGTTTAGGTAAACCTTGGTAGAGTGAGTGGAGTGAGTGGAATTTGACAAGAGAAAATATCTTTTCGAATGGTGTCAAATTTGTCTTTGAAATAGGTGGCAAAATCATGGGCAGTGAGGGAGGAAGGAGGAGGAAGTGCAGGGGGGCAGAGAAGTGAGTTAAAGATGGCAAAGAGGTAACGTGGGTTAGAAGACTCAGTGGATACTGAAGATTTGAAGAATGTTTGTTTGGCAATTGAAAGGGCAGTGCTGTAAGATGAAAGGATGAATTTATAGTGGATGAAATCGGGATAGGAACAAGATTTCCTCCAGTGGCGCTCTGCAGTGCAAGTAGCGGGTCTGTTTGTTGTGCCTTGGCTGGGGTTTCGATAGTCGGAGATTATATGTAGTAGCTGGAGCTGCATTGTCTAGGGCTGAAGTGAGTGTTTTGTTATAGAAAGAGGCAGCTTGATTAGGACAGGGCAATGCAGTCATTGGAGAAGCTAGTTGTTTTACTGAAAATGAGAAGTAGATTGGGTTAAGAGTACTTAGGTTTTGTTGCATACGTATGTATTTGGGTGCAGGGGGAAGGGCATGTGGTAAGGGGAGGCTGAAGGAAAGGAGGTTGTGGTCGAAGAGTGGGAAGGCTATATTGGAGAAACTAGAGATGGTGCAGTAGCAGGAGAAGACAAGGTCAAGGGAGTGCCCATCACAATGGGTGGGAGATGAGGTCCATTGGGAGAGACCAAAGGAGGAAGTAAGTGAAAGAAGTTTATTGGCAGAAGATACAGAGGGATTATCAATGAGAATGTTGAAATCACCTAATATAAGTGCAGACAGATCAAAGGATAGGAAATATGTGAGCTAGGCCGCAAAGTTGTCAAGGAATTGGGAAACTGGACCTGGGGGGCGATAAATGACAGCAACACGAAGATGGAGAGGATAAAATAGACAGATAGTGTGGACTTCAAAGGAAGAGAATGAGAGGGAGGGTTCAGAGAGTATGACTTGGAAGGTGCAGCTTGGAGAGAGTTGAATGCCTACTCTACCACCTTGTCTGTTTCCGGGTCTGGGAGTGTGGTTGAGGGAGAGTCCCCCATAGAAGAGAGCTGCAGGGGATGTAGCATCAGAGGAGGTGAGTTTGTTTATATCAATAAAATTCATATTTTGCTCTCTGTATTAGGTGGCAGTCTCATGGCTGCCCTATGTATTGTTTGGCAGTCTCAAGGTTGCCCTCTGTATTGTGTGGCTGTGACAAGGGTGCTATGTGTTGCATGGTTGTCACAAGGGTGCTGTGTATTGTGTGGTGGTCACAAGGGTGCTATGTGGTCTTCTGCTGCTGTAGCACATCCACTTCAAGGTTGGATGTGCTATGAATTCAGAGATGCTCTTCTGCATACAACCCATCGTTAATTGAGTTACTGACGCCTCCTGTCAGCTGAAACCAGGCTGGCCATTCTCTTCTGACGTCTTCCATTAGCAAGGTGTTTCCACCCACAGAACTGCAGCTCATTGGATGGTAATGGTTTTGGTTTTGAGCATCATTCTCTGTAAACTCTAGACACTGTTGTGTAAAAATCCCAAGACATCAGCAGTTTCTGAGATACTGAAACAACCCATATGGCACCAACACTCATTCCACAGTAAAAGTCACTTAGATTAAATTTTTTCTCTATTCTGGTATTTGGGCTGCAGTTTTTTGCAATTTTTAACCATGTCTGCATACTTTTATGCAATGAGTTTCTTCCACGTGAATGGCTGATTAGATATTTGCATTAACTAGCAGGTTTACAGGTAAACCTAAGTGAACAGTGAATGTGTGTGTATATGTGTGTATACATATATCATCATCATCATCAACCTAAAATAGCGCCACCATATCCCATAGTGCTTTAAAATTGGGAACAAACAGTGATAAGACAATACTGGGCAATACATACAGAGAGGTAAGAGGGCCCTGCTCACAAGTTTACAATCTATGGGACAATGTGAGTTTGATACACGCTATAAGCTATATCATATTGCATATTGTTCCAACTTGAATGCAGAGGTAAAAATTATTTAGTGGGCTCTATGATCAGTCACACAACAATGTTGGTCAGATGGTAACCTAGGGGAATAATGGGTAGTTGAGGAATATTATAAGCTTGTCTGCAGAGGTGGGTTTTCAGAGAACGCTTGAAGGTTTGAAGACTAGAGGAAAGTCTTAATGTGCAAGGGAGGAAATTCCACAAAGTGGGTGCAACACGAAAAAGTCCTGTAACAGGGATGTGATGAGAGTGGAAGAGAGACGCAGATCTTGTGCAGAATGGAGGTGTCTAGTTGGGATACAAGTGAGGAGATGTATTTTGGTGCAATTTTGTTGATGGCCTTGTGTGTTAGTAGAAAAATGTTTTGTTGAAATTGTTAAAATACAGACAACCAATGTAGAGACTGACAGAGCGGTTCAGCAGAGGAAGGATTGAGGATTTTGGGATGACCAGTAAGGAGGGAATTGCAATAGTAAATATGGGAGATGATTAGTGCATGAATTAAAGATTTTGCATTGTCCTGTGTGAGATATGTACATTTTTTGGTAATGTGTTTTAGATGTATGCTGCATGATGTAAATATAGAGTTGATGTGGGGAAGAAAGAATAGTTGTGATTCAAGGATTACACCTAGGCAGTGAGCTTGCAGGGTGGAATTTATGGTCATTTTAGCAACAGAAATAGAAATGTCAGGCAAGACGCTTTTGTTGGTGGGTGGGAAAATTATTAATTCTGTTTTGAGTTGGCGAGAGGACATCCAAGATGAAATGAGAGAAGGACAGTCAGTAGCATGAGACACAGGTGGTGAGATATCAGGACAGGATAGATACATTTGTGTATCATCTGCATAGAGATGATACTGAAATCCAAAGGAGCGTATTAGTTTTCCATTAGAAGCTGTGTAGATAGAGAAAAGCAGAGGACATAGGACTGAGCCTTGTGGTAGTCCAACTGATAAAGGAAGCGGAGCGGTGATGGATCCAGAGAAAATAACAGTGAAAGAGCGATTAGATAGGTAGGATGAGAACCAGGATAGGACAGTGTCTTGAAGACCTAGGGATTGTAGCGTTTGTATCAGGAGAGAGTGGTCAACAGTGTCAAATGCAGCAGATAAATCCAGGAGAATTAGAAGAGAGTAATGGGCTTTAGTTTTAGCTGTGATCAAATGATTGACAACTTTGGTCAGGACAGTCTTTGTGGAGTGTTGATAGCGAAAGCCTAACTGAAGAGCATCTAATAGGTTGCTTGCAGAAAGAAAGAGTGTGATCAATATAGTTACATACAATAGTGATTTATATATATTTATACTTTGTATGTTTGTGTTAAAGCACTTTATAAATCCCCTACACTGGCTAGAATTATTTCTAAAATGCAGTACAGCTTTGAAATGGAGACGATAGACTCTGCCATACTCCACTTCTGCTTCGGCCCTTATCATGATGTGGTTCAAGTGGCATGTATACATTGCAGAGGGAGCGGGTGCAAATAGAGGGTCATCTTCCTTCTCTCCCACTCACTCGCTAGTGGCTTTACCTGATTATCCCCAGGAGGATTAGTGGTTACCCCCACAGCATCTTTTGGAAGTTCTATGTTTCTATGATGTGTATTGCAATGTTTTTTTGTTTTGTTGTGTTGTTTCTATTTTCAGAATTTGTGGATTTATATTTGTTGTAATACTCATTGAGCAACCTCTCCCCCTCTGTGAGGGTCTTCCCCCCCGTATCCCCCCTTGTTGATTCCCCTTCTTTTTTTTCTGTTGCCCAAATTATTTGCAAAAACTTTATAAATAAAAATAATCAAAAATTGCATTTTTGTCTTCAATGGTCAATAAAATAACATATTTTTACATCTCAACTGTCCCGATTCCATCAAGATAGTCCTAATTCTAGGGGACTATCTTCATTAGCCAAGAGCTTGTCCCAGCATGAGGAACAGCAGTGATGTATTTCTACTCTTCACTTTACATACATGCTGTGTGCCAGTTAGTGGTGCACTCTTTATGTAAGGGAGGATTGGAGGGAGATATAGGTAGCTGGAGGGAAGTGCAAGCTATGCCCTTCATGGTGCTGACCACACCCACACACATCTGACCAAACCCACACATAACTGGCCACACCTCTGATGGGACAGCACTTTTCACAACAGGCCCTTTATATTTTTCAGCCCCAGGCCCATGTGGCTCTTAATCTCACCCTGGCAGCAGTCAGCACCTGCTGTACCTGGAATGATGGGCGCTTTGGGCACGTCTATAATGTATAAAGTCCCCAGGGCGGCCAAAATTGTTTTAGAGATTACATTTACTGTGTAAGATCACTGTCAGGGTAACATACACAAGTTTAGCATGGCAACACTGAAGAACATATCTGTAATACTGGCCTATATATAGGGGCTGTGGGATCAATAGGATGCTCAGCCCAGGCAAACAAACTCCATATATTGTTTATTTGTTCCATGTTCTGAAATAAAAAAATTACTTTGTACAATACTATATTATATTGGGGAAATGATAGCATAATACACAGAACATAACACATAACACATAGTACATAATACACAGCACATCACATAGCAAATAGCACATAGTTCATAGTACATATCACATAGTACATAATACAGAGTACATAATACACAGCACATATCACATAGTACATAATACACAGCACATATCACATAGTACATAATACACAGCACATATCACATAGTACATAATACACAGCACATATCACATAGTACATAATACACAGCACATATCACATAGTACATAATACACAGCACATAGTACATAATACACAGCACATTGCACATAGTACATAATACACAGCACATATCACATAGTACATAATACACAGCACATATCACATAGTACATAATACACAGCACATAGCACAAGGTAAATAATACACAATACATAATACATAATAATATTGTTCTCTGCTTCAGCATGCACATTTATAGTGTTGCTTCTCTGCTATCTGATAGCCCAGGTATGTCAATCAATATCGGTTTCCTTATTATGGTCTGTGATGCACATTTAAGGATTGTGAGTGACATGATTCTGAAATATATTGAGGAAAATCATTTTTCTAACAATTATAATTAGAGATGGGCGGGCTCGGTTTTATTAAAGTAATTTTATCGTTTTAAAATAAGCATTGCCCAATCAATTGTATGTGTGTCCAAAGCACAAAGTAATTTATTTTAGCAGATGTAAATAGTCAACAATTCAATACATTATTATATTATGATAAAGTACAGTACAGCCCAGCCAATACCAAAAGATAATACATACATACCGCTACAATCGCATGCGCTCGCTGCGCACCCACGGGACCCGATGGACAATATTCTGTATAGAATACTGTGTCAGAGTTGACTGAGGCCCCAGTGAGATGCAGCTAATATATATACAGTCAGTGTTTCATTGTGAACAATAGAGATGACGTAGATTGTTTCTATAGGTCCAGACGTTGGGTGGGTCCAGGCCAGACAGGTAATAGGTTGATTCAATCTAAGGAATCCAAAGGTGGGGGTCTTCTCTCCAGGGGGTCTGCTCCTTTTCATAGCTAGTATCATACAAAGGTTTTACTCTCTAATATCAATAACTAAAGTATGCAATGTCAATCTCTTCGCCGACTGCACCGGACAGCTGCTGATGATTAGGGCTTCAATATGATACCAGGCATGACACCTTTCCTATTATCTAAACCTTTAATAACACTGAAGTGTACATATAATCATCTTATATAAACTAATAATAAACCAAATGCTATCTGCTCACAAATTACAGTGTAACGGAACCAATATGAATTGTATAAATAACTAAATGTTGTAATGTGAGTGTGTGCGTGCGTATTTTACCGTGCGATCGCATCACGCCACATGTTACGTGGCGTATGCTTCGCAATACGCACGGCAAACCAATATTAAACCAATATACTTTCGTTCATCCAATTATACGACTTCAACAGTCCACCCTTTGATAGTATAATAAACTATCACCTTAAAGATGTTATATGCAGGATCTCAGTACCACGTTTCATTGTTATGTAATACAAATTCCCCTTGGTGCATGACCACGCTGTTTGTAGATCTGAACAAGTTATCATAAGAGAGAGAGTCTTAATCCTCTAAACGACTTCTTCTACTATAAACCGTACACTTCTGGAGCTTGGAGATAACCTTTTGTATGCCCTTCAAGGGTGCAATAAAACACTTAATACATTATTTGGAAAGGTACAAGGTACAGTAGAACGTGTATCAGCTATACAGAATTCTCTACTACAGTTCTTCAAGTTTAACAGGTTCTTCTGTCCAACGCATGTCTTCAAGCTCAGAATACATTTAAACACTTCATGTTCATCAATAGCATCATCCTATGTCTATCAATAATGTCATATACAATCTCCTTCAGCATGCGTTAATATACACACATCCAATAATGTCACCAGTTCTTTTCATCAACACTTGTGGGCGGGCTATTGTCTGTTCATTCTTCCCAGTCTCTCAATACTCAGATTTAACAGTGATCGGCTTGCAAAGCATTGGGAGACTTCAGACTAAGGGACCTAGGTGTCCTACTTTTTCCCTTAGTGACCTCCCGCCTATAGTTCGGGTACCTCAAGAATATTTAGTGGAAAGAGAACTAATCCTACTTGATATAATCACTGAGGCACGTGTGAGCACGCCCAGCACTTTGTTTGGTCTAAAACCTTACCCTCCCAAGAATGATAATCATTCTCAAGGATGCCTGCTCAAGTCCGAATATTACTGGACTGACATCGCTGGGTGTGTCTCTTTTTAACTAAGGGGTCGCCGTACTTACGGACGTAATGCTACTCAGACAATAGCCCCTCGCACTTTCTCCAAGCTTTCAAAATTTTCCTTTACCCCTGAATTGAATAGAGTAATTGGCTGGACTGATTATGCTACTAACTTCTTCCTCCCCAATACCTCCTTATCATTACCTGAACCAGTCTCCGTCACATGCTAATAATCAAAAGAATTAACCGTCCTGAGAAGAGAGTGAAATGAGAGAACACAAAAGAGGAAAAACTACAACTTCATGCTGGACAACAGTCTTAGCCTTTGGCTCAGGTGCTACTAACTGCATTCGAGGCCTTCCAGTACAGACTCATGAGTGCCCTTGGACCCTTCTCTGAGTGTTGGCCCCTTTGCAGTGGGTGGTATGGGCACCAGTGTGTCTCTGCTACCCTTAAAGCCGTGAGGCTGGTAGCCTACACCTGGTACCTGTCTGGCAAATAACCTAAGCTTAAGAGATTTCTGCTCCACAACTTACTCTCCCAATCCAAAATCCTGACAGTTAGTGTGACTTTTCAGGAAACAGTGTTTTGGACGTTCTTGGTTGCTGTCTCACTATTTACCTTCTCTCAAGGTCTAACCTAGCCTCCCAGTTACAATCTCATCTCACGAGGGGTCAAGAACATTTCAAAAACTGACAGGTTAGGAGTCTGCCCAGGGGTGATCTCTTGGTAGCGGGAAAGGATTAGTGGCACTTCAATCAAGTTCCAACTCTTATTCTATTCAATTCATTCTACCGAGTACCATTACTTTATGTTCACACTGGTTTATGGCTAATTGAAGGTATGTGATTTGTTACCACTACTCATACATTATACATCTATTATCAATAACATGAATACCCCTATCATCTATTATAACTCTAGGACTATCACATTAAATAACAAAAGCTTTGAGTATGATACAGTAATACATTTAGACATATTTCAATACACCTCTACCCAGACATATTTCATTGGTACACCTGTGTATACTTGAGGATCCTGCATGGTGGTAATTGGATGACGTGTATTTGTTTTACCTGGAGGAAAACCCATCAGCAGGAGGGATATGGGATGGCTCTATTGGTCTACCTTGTCCATCTCTCCAGAGTCCACCAGACTCCTCACCACATCTCTTCACCTTCCAGACAGTTTATCCCTCAGGTAACACAAATCTTCCTATATTAACCAATATGTGTATGCGTGCATGTGTGTGTGTGTTCATCTTTTTAAAACTAAAACAATACAACGAAAAAACAAAACAAAACATAGATTTGTTAGCTGTCACATAAAACCCTGCTGTCTATTTGACAGCTATGTTCTCCCTGGTGTGACAGCCATGTATGGTTGTGCGTGTAAGTGTGGACCTTACTAGCAGCTACTTCAGTTGGTAACTGTGTCACTGTATGAAGTCCTCTATGTAGTGTCCTAATCATGTGCTGGTATTGCTATAAAATGATTTCTCAGTCACCTCAACATCACTCTCTAGACTAGAAAAATGCTAAAGACCAATGTATATCAATCAATTTTCCCTCTGCCAACTCACATGTCATTCTCAGTACCTCATATTCAGCTACTTGACTAAGTGGGAAAGGCAAAGGGGTCTCTTTCTATAACACTTTCTTCAAATACAACAGTATCCAGTACATGCCTGTCTAACAGTGAAAAATATAAAACATGAAAATTCTACATTTTCTAGGGTTTCACATTATGTCGTATCTTGTGGTAAAAATCCTACTCCAATGTTCTATACAGAGATGCATATCTGTATGCTTAACCTCTAGCATTCTTCTGTCCTCCTGTCCTCCCCACCCTTTGTGCATCCATATAAAGGCACATTTTTGTACAGGAGGCACGAACCAAAACACAAAAAAAACAAAACAGATATGCAATCTATAAAACATGAATCGTATTTCCACAACAGAACCTTTCTGCTTAAAAATCAGCAGTTTCTATACACATGAAAACAAAACCCCTGACTGTTTCTGTAACTCATGTCAATCTAGTGTGTGCATCTCTGAATTTGTCTTATGTAAAAACATAAAAAATATGTTTTAGCCCCATTGTTGAGACTGTGCCTGATTTTATCTCTATCAGAGCAGAGAGAGAGAGAGAGAGGGAGAGGGAGAGGGAGAGGGGAGAGAGGAGAGAGAGAGAGACTAGCGTTTGTGTAAAGAATGGGAAATAGGAAAGCAATGAATGATGGGAATACAAAGGTTTGAATACAAACATACATGTAGAAAGGGAGATTTTTACAACAAAATGACAGCTGGATTGGACTCTGACTCTATGGGGAAATGGCTGTATTCATTCCACTGCTCCCCTTAGCTATTTGCAAACTATGACCCCTCCCCATACCTGACTAGGGGGTCTTAACAGTGCAATCCAGTGTCGCCCGTCATTTGTTCATTAAGAACTCGGTATCTCATTGACTACATACCTTTTCAACAGACTTTCCTAACTTATGATAGAGAAATGAAAAATTTACTCTTTGTGACTCATTTTTTTCCTCTGAAATACATAAAACGATATTTTGGAGCAAAGTATGTACATACTTCATTGTTGGATAATGATTCTCAGCCAAACAAATTATCATGAGTCACTGCAGCCTAAAACAAAAGAGTGTTCCAATTGTCAATTGTTAATTTGTCTTTTAAGAGTGATTCTTCTATTTCTCTATCTCCCCTTTTGATCACTAAGTCTATACTCCTTTTGTGTCCCCTTTATCTGTGAGAAGAAAAACAAGATAGTTGTCTTAAAACAGCAAACAAAACAAACATTTCTATTCTTTGCCATCGGCCAGCGATTTAGGAGAACAAACATTTTACAACATAAATGAACAAACAAAATCAACAAAGATTACCTTTTAAATAAGTTTCTTCCTACATTTTGCACATTAATACTTACCACAGATTTAACCTTTACTTTGTCTAGTTGTAGGATTACAGGTCTGACCTGAACTCTAGAGTTGATTATTGCTTTCACGCACAGCATTTGCTGCTATAACATGCGTGGGCAGGTGTGAGTTTTCTGGTCTATGTGAATTCCTTCTTGGATGATATCTACGTGACCCACCCCTATGTCTATTGTTTCTTTCCTTTGTACAATCTCTCCTAATGTGTCCTTCTTCTCTGCAATTGTAACATCTCACTATTCTGGGTTTCCTGTTATGTGGGTTGTATGCTGGTGGTCGTGTGTGCAGTCCCTCTAGTGCTGGGATACTTACCATCATTACCCTATCACTTAGTGTCTTTTTCTGTTCATTTATACTTTTATCATGTCCTATAACTGACTCCCTGAGAGCACTTACAGTGATTCCTCTCCAGTTTGGTAATGAAGTTTGTACCCTTCTTTTCAAGTTTTCCTTGAGGCCATCCATTAGAACTTTAACAGCAACCTCTCTGTAATATACATTATCTTTTATGTCTGGTACCCCAGTATATTTGCCCATTGCTATCAGAGCTCTGCAAAAATACTCTGTTGCATTTTCACTATCTTTTTGCTGGATACTAAAAATTTTACTCCAGTCCACTACCACTGGGAAATATATGGCCAACCGTGTGATTATTTGTTTAATATTGTCCTGATTATCATCCTCGGTTAAGGATTCATCCTCCTCCAACATACAATCCTTAATGAACTTTTGTATATCAGTATTGAGAGGAAGACAGGTCTTCAATAATACTCGCCAATCGTTATTAGTTGGCTCATACACATTACCATAATATCTAATAAACTGCTGACATTTGGTCAAATCTTTCCTAGGATCAGGGAAATCAGACAAAATTGAAAATGTTTCAGACCTAGTGCATGGATCATGTTTTGCTACATGTTTTAAGGGAACATCACTATTCCTGTCTGCTTTCCCATTGGGAACTGCTGTTGTGCAGACAGGATGTAAGTCTACCAAATCATTAAAACTAGTTGCTGAAATTGCTGCTGCAGTTCAATGGATGTCTCCCCCTGTGTTAACCTTTTCATTATTCTCACCACTTTCAGCCGCTGCCCTTGCTGGTGGGACCGTTCCTCTTCTTTGTCCTGAAACATTACTTTTAAAATTACTTAAAACAACATACAACTTACTAGTTACCATTTTTACATTTTTGGTATTGGCTGTACTTCCCGCCGCGACCGAATTTATCGGGGGCGTGTTTGGGCTCAGTTCGCCATGCTTGGCAACGCACACTTCCGGAATGCTTGTTTCCGGTACGCTTACTTCCGCTGAACACGCGTTTTTCCTTACACTCACTTCCGCTGTGCGTTCGCTGCTCTGCCACGTGTTACCTTCCATTTGCCACAATTTTAAACAGTCATCATGTTCAATTCTCGTTTTTGTTGATTTAATCAACCGCACTTTATCTCTAACATTATTTAACACCTCTGAGTCAAGAGTACCTATGTTTGGGAAAGGTTTCACACACTCCCGGGTCATGTTGACCCATTTGTCGCAATATGCCGTAGCATACGCACCGTATTTATTATACATAACATATTTTGCCGAACCAACCGGCCATTCATTAGGCAGCACAACATGAACTATCTCTAGCGTTTGCTTCGTATCCATTGTAAAAACAACCTATTTCTCAACGCTACGCAAAACAGAACCTTCTAGAGATTTTTATTCGTGGACGTTTTCAACAGGCACATCCCCTTAAAGATATCAATGCCCTTCCTAGTTTGAGTACTTTACAACTGTCAGCACCCGATATCATTTAAGAATATCAGTGGTTGCAGCGTATTTCCTCCCACATCTCCCAAGTCGCAATCACGGCTGTACTAAATCAACCATGCAGTCCGATCGCACGGCTTAAGGATACTAACTATCGGTAAGCTTTGCGATTAATATTTGGGAATGCCGCGAAAACCTGTTATTTTCGCTTCGAGTATACCTGCCAAGTATACTCTATGGTGTCTCTTTACCACCTGCTCTTTGTTAGAACAGAACACCACTCACACAAAGGTTTCTTTATATCCTGCTCTTTGTTTCCAGAACAGAACCTTTGTTGTCAGGTCACCTTTTTTAACGTGCCCCGTCAGACACACCTGAAATACAGCGCTATGAATTTTAACTAGTACCACACCGCCCTCCCAATACTTAATCACGGCCTTGCCATGCGGTCGATTTGCACAGCTCAATGATTCATTATGCGGACCACAGACAACATCGCAATGCTCTGTCCCTTCCAGCAAACAATACCTTTTATCAGTGAATGTCGTGATTAGTATTGAGTGCACGTGTAAAAACCTATAGTTGCCTATAGTTACCAGTATATTTTTGCCTTTATGTATACATTCACATACACACACATAACCTTTGTTTTCTGTACAGAAAATAACTTTCCCAAACAATGGCACTATCTTTTCAGAGACTTTACCAACTGCTTACAGTATGCATATAATAACTATCAAAACGATTGTTCAACCACGTGGAAAATCTACCGGAAGTTCGCGTACGCACAGCGGGAAATACACATACGCTCAGCAATGCAATATACTTTAAAACATAAAACGACAATAAAAAGAAACATTTTTCTTTCTTGTCCCTAGATTCTAATTAGCGTTCCTTCAGTCTATGCAACAACGGACATTCGGTTTCGCAACACACAGTGAACCACAGGTATTAGATGCATTACGTTCTTTCCTGCTTTATGCGACGCGTCCGTCAATACACCCTTTGTTGAGGAACCGAATATCGTAAGCGTTGCATACCTGCCGGTAACGTAACTCCTAACTCATGAGCCCCCAAATTATTAAAGTAATTTTATCGTTTTAAAATAAGCATTGCCCAATCAATTGTATGTGTGTCCAAAGCACAAAGTAATTTATTTTAGCAGATGTAAATAGTCAACAATTCAATACATTATTATATTATGATAAAGTACAGTACAGCCCAGCCAATACCAAAAGATAATGCATACATACCGCTACAATCGCATGCGCTCGCTGCGCACCCATGGGACCCGATGGACAATATTCTGTATAGAATACTGTGTCAGAGTTGACTGAGGCCCCAGTGAGATGCAGCTAATATATATACAGTCAGTGTTTAATTGTGAACAATAGAGATGACGTAGATTGTTTATGTAGGTCCAGACGTTGGGTGGGTCCAGGCCAGACAGGTAATAGGTTGATTCAATCTAAGGAATCCAAAGGTGGGGGTCTTCTCTCCAGGGGGTCTGCTCCTTTTCATAGCTAGTATCATACAAAGGTTTTACTCTCTAATATCAATAACTAAAGTATGCAATGTGCGATCTCTTCGCCGACTGCACCGGACAGCTGCTGATGATTAGGGCTTCAATATGATATCAGGCATGACACCTTTCCTATTATCTAAACCTTTAATAACACTGAAGTGTACATATAATCATCTTATATAAACTAATAATAAACAAAATGCTATCTGCTCACAAATTACAGTGTAACGGAACCAATATGAATTGTATAAATAACTAAATGTTGTAATGTGAGTGTGTGCGTGCGTATTTTACCATGCGATCGCATCACGCCACGTGTTACGTGGCGTACGCTTCGCAATACGCACGGCAAACCAATATTAAACCAATATACTTTCGTTCATCCAATTATACGACTTCAACAGTTTCCTTGAAACCAAACCCACCCGAACTTAGGGGTTCTGAATACTGAACCGAGTCGGCTCGGTACTCTGGCGCCTATTCAGATTCCAAAACGAGGCAAAACATCAGTGAGACGTCGTCGGATCTCGCGAGTTTTGGAATCAATAAATACCGGCCTCCACGGCGATCTAGCGCCATTTGACAAAGGGACAGAGAAGGGTTAGGTCACAGTGTGGAGCAAGGAAAGTGATAGAGTAGAAATAGGAGAGTCGTAATTGTTCTGAATTTGCACTAACAAGTGTTTGGGGTCTCATATACACCCTTATATAAGAGCTGAATTTGCTGAGTGCTGAAATCCTAATATAGCACTGTATTTTTCTAAATTTTCACTACCGAGTGTTTGGGGTCTCATATACACCCTTATAAAAGAGCTGAATACTCTGAGTGCTGAAATCCTAATATAGCAATGTATTTTTCGGACTTTGCACTACCAAGTGTTTGGGTTCTCATATACACTCTTATATAAGAGCTGAATTTGTAGAGTGCTAAAATCCTAATACTGCACTGTATTTTTCATAATTTGCACTACAAAGTGTTTGGGGTTATTGAAAAGGATTCACAGCAATACACAGAAGAGCAGGAGCAGCAAGCAGCTGCTACCACCAGTACTGATAATAGTATTCCCTGTACATCATCTGGTAAAGCATAGCTGCTCGCTTTATCAAGGCAATAAACCGGATGACATCTACTGATGTTCCTTTTATAGTGTGGGGACTCTCCCTTTTGCTAACATATTCCTTTTATCAACCAATTACACATCACCAACTGGGAGGCACCATATATTATGATTGATACTGATGCAACCAATGGATAGCTGCAAATTCCTATTACCTCCTCCCACCTTTCCCCTGATTGGCCTAAACTCGGAGATGGTGAATTCATGTAAACAGACAATCGGGGATAGTAAGTTATATCAATTCCATTAACCAACGATTAATGTTAATCCAAAATAAGGGATACAAGAGTAAAATGTATACGATTTATACCTTTTTAGCTGGTTAGATGTAATGATAAATGCCCAGCTTATAAAGTTTAATTGTTATTGATAATTTTAGACTTCAAAAGTCAGGCAATATAAAAAAAGCGAGATTGTCTAATATATCTCTTTGATCTATTAATTCCTAATCATATGCATATAATGATAAACTTTAAGCATTCCACAGATTGGCCTGTCGATCCTTTGTGTTTCCTTATCATTATCAAACCCCTAAATGTGTAAGTTTGTGGTCCCTAAATTAGATAATTAATCTATTAATTTTTCACATCATTAAACCCTATTTATAATGTGCATAAAAATAAGGTGAAGGGGTCACTACAAGGCTCTCTGTACTGTGCAGGGGTCACTACAAGGCTCTCTGTACTGTTCATGGGTCACTACAAGGCTCTCTTTACTGTTCATGGGTCACTACAAGGCTCTCTGTACTGTACATGGGTCACTACAAGGCTCTCTGTACTGTTCATGGATCACTACAAGGCTCTCTGTACTGTTCATGGGTCACTACATGGCTCTCTGTACTGTTCATGGGTCACTACATGGCTCTTTCTACTGTTCATGGGTCACTACATGGCTCTTTCTACTGTTCATGGGTCACTACACAGCTCTCTGTACTGTGCATGGGTCACTACACGGCTCTCTGTATTGTTCATGGGTCACTACAAGGCTCTCTATACTGCTCATGGGTCACTACAAAGCATTTTGAACTGTTCATGGGTCACTACAAGGCTCTCTGTACTGCTTATGGGTGACTACAAGGCTCTCTGTACTGCTCATGGGTCACTACAAGGCTCTCTCTACTGTTCATGGGTTACAGGAATGTTGTTTGTGTTCTGCAGTGATCAACGGAAGGTTTTGTATTTGCATGGGTCTCTGTATTGTGCAAGGTTCAAAGAAAAGCTCTCTGTATTGCGCAGGGCTCACAGAAAAGCTTGTTCTATTGAACAGGTCTTATAGTAAAGCTTGCTCTATTTAACAGGGCTCATAGTGAAGCTTGCTATATTCTGCAAGGCTCATAGAAAAGCTGCCTGTATTGTGCAGTGCAAGGATCACATAAAAACGTAATTGTATTGTGCATGGGTCACAGAAAAATGTATTTGCATTGTCCATGGGTCACTGCAAGACTCTATGTATTAGAAGGTTAATTCTAGCCTTCTATTACATAAATGGTCATTAGAAGGCTATCTGAATTGTGCGCTGGTCACTAGAAGGCTTTCTGCAAACTGCATAGGTCACTGGCAGGGCAGGTGATGGCATGCAAGAGAATAGCTGTGAAAGCAAAACTGATGGACATGGGATGGCATGTGAGCAAAATGCTGTTGGGTATTGGGTGGTCTGTGATAGAATAGCTTGTGTGCAGGACAGTTGTGAGAGGCTTGTGGGAAGGGAGTGCCAAGTAAGAGAAAAGCTAGTGGGTAGGTGGTGGCAAATTAAAAAGAAACTGCTCAGATTGGGGCATGTGTGACAAAAGCTAATGGGCCAAGGGTGGCACAAGAAAAAGGCTGTTGAGCAGTGGATGGCATGTAATCAAACCTGAAGGAACAGCGTGGACATCTAATGAGCTTGTGGGTTGGTTATCATGTGAAAGAAAAGCTGTTGAACTGGGGATGACATGTATAAAAAGCTGTTTGTTAGTGGGTGTTATGTGAGAACCTGGTGGCCAGCGGAAAGGGCATGTAATAATCCAGGAGCAGGGTGGCATGTGATAGAAAAGCTGTTGTGCTGGGGTATTTGACAGAGGCTTGTGTGCACTGGGTGGCAAGTGAGAGAAATGTTAGTGGGCAGAGGGTGGCATTTGATAAAAAGCTGGTGGGTAGCTAGGTGATTGTCAAGTTCTATATTTCTAAATTTTAAATTATAAGTATGTTCACATTATTAAAAGTTATGAAATTCCATGCACAAATAAAGTATAGTTTTACATGTTCGTTGTACTTACACACAATCTAAAATTTAATAAAACTATTCAAGCTCTGCCACTTAAACTCCAGAAAGCAATGAATTAAGACAATTAAGCCTTAATGGATGTGTTCCTTGTTCAATACAGACTTGGTATGACATCACATCCTGTGGTTAGCTGCAGATTCAGCACTATCATGGAGTCAGATTGCTGTCACTCACACAATACAGACATGGTATCGCCATCACATTCTGTGGTTAGCTGCAGATTCAGCACTATCATGGAGAGAGATTGTTGTCACTCACACAATACAGACATGGTATCGCCATCACATTCTGTGGTTAGCTGCAGATTCAACACTATCATGGAGAGAGAATGTTGTCACTCACATGATTGTAGAGCTGCTAATTTACAGAATACACAAATGCAATGAGCAGCTTTATAGCACATCAGTCTTGACTTATAGATTGCAATTTTATGCTTATTTGAGCACTCATTGCATTAGTTTAACATACTTTGTATTACTGATGACAATCCATTTGCATGAAGTTTTTATGTTATTAATAAATAAATCTGATATGCTTTATTATTATATTAGGGGTGTAGTGCAGTGGTGTTTTTATTTCAAAGAAAAGTGTTTTTAAACTCGTGCCTGTATTTTATTTACATTTTTCCCTGGTGTACTACAGGTTCCAATAGGCAATGGGTGCCAGGGTATGCAGGCACTTGTGGTTCTCCAAGTGCCAGCAGTAGTGCCTGGGAGTGACTGAGGCGTGAAGACATCATCATATCCAAGCACAATTACCTCGTACAGCTCTGCCCCCTGTTCCCATCGGCAGTAACTATCAGTGGGGGTCTTTCAGGTACATTTTTACCCCATTTAAACTTCTGCAGTGACCAGATTGAGTGGGACTTGTCCATAATACTTTTGAGATATATGCAGAGGAAGAGTCCCACTATCCTTATCACTGAAGAGGTTAAACAAGCCAGTTGTGTGATTATTTACATTCTGCCATATAGTCCATTTCAATGTGTTTCTATCAATATATACTGTAGCAGATATCATATAGCACTGTCTTCTAGTATTTTCTCTTTTGCTTTATCATTGCTGGGGGGAGATGGCAATATCACTAATTTGACAGCTGTTTGTTTATATTTAGCTTGTGCAATCTTTACCCCATGGAGTGAGACCTTACACTGTTATAGAAGCAATTATTTCAGTATCTGAATCTTACCACTTTCCCCTTTTGTAGATTCACTGTAAAATACTTAATCAGTGGATCATTTCCTGCAAGACCACAGAAAATATGGAATCCGGAATAACCCCTATTCAATTCTGGGGACACTTTGTTTCATTTTACACTTCATTAATTATAATAACATGTATATAGAAAACACTAGGTTAGGGTGCATGTTAATTTATATTGGATATTGCTTCACACAGTTATTCATTTTCAAAACATTGAATTATTTAAACATCAATTAACTACAGGAATAAGTTTTATCCAGAAAGTGTCTTTTACTGTTCATTTCAGGTCTCAGTAGAATGTTGTAGCATTTAGGAAAAAATATACAGCTCAATATTCCAACACCTGAAGCCAATATAGCAAATATTTCCACAGTGACCATGTGTTTCCCCTTACTGCTCAGATAGGCAGGTATGGCACAGACCCAAACACTGCAGAACACCAACATGCTGAACGTGATGTATTTGGCTTCATTAAAGATGTCAGGTAATGTCCTTACCATGAAAGCTAGACCAAAACTCAAACCTGCCAGGAACCCCATGTAACCCAACATGAAATAAAAGGCAAGGACAGAACCCTCATTACATTGGACGATGGCCATCCCAGGATAAGAATCCCTGTCATAGTCTTGAAAAGGAGGAGACACTGACATCCAAATAGCACTGGTGAGAACTTGAACAGATGAGCAGGTCAACACAACAGAATTTGGCAATTTAACACCAAGCCATTTTCTCCAGGAACTTCCAGGTCTGGTGGCATTGAAAGCGATGCAAACCATGATAGTCTTGGCCAGGATAGAAGATATAGCCACAGTGAATATTATTCCAAAGGAAATTTGCTGTAGGATGCAGGTGATATCCACTGGGTGTCCGATGAACAGAAAGACACAGAGTAAACTCAGCTTCAGGGAGATGAGAAGAATGAAACTAAGGTTTCTGTTATTGGCTTTTACTATGGGAGTGTCCCGGAATGAAACAAATATTTTGATTATATAGACAGTTAAGAGAAAAAATAGCACAGATACTGCAGAAAACACTGTAGCAATTGTGTCCTTCTTGTATGATAGAAATTCTACTATTCTGGGAATACATGTATCTTTCTCCTCATTGGGCCATTCATCATCAGGACATTTGTTGCAGTTTTCGCTGTCTAAAAAACATATTGAGCAAAATAATGTTATGTTAACACATAATACTGTTCCATTGCCCTATTTACTTCTATTATCAAGTACATTACATTGATTGGCCTTTGCAACTGCTTCCAACCACTGAAGTAGTAGAGACAATGATAAGGCACCACAAGCATGCAGGAACACAGACCCAGAGACATTACAATACAAGAGGAGAAAAGAGATATATATTTATTTGCCTCTATGGAAAACTGCTAACAGCAAGACAAATTTCTTCTGCACATCTCCTAATTCTATTCTCCATGGGATTGAGTTCTATACAGTTATATTAATCCTATAAAGGAAACATCAAACTAAAGGACACCTTTTGACTTACTGTATGCACATGCTGACCATATTGATGTGCAGATAAATACAAAGCTGAAATTATTATTATTTGTAAGACTCCACAAATGGACCCCCTAAAATTGAGTAGAGTGACATCTTCAAATTACCAAATAACAAAGCTACAAGTTACATAATTAGGCAGAACAAACATCAAAAAGTTCCATAGTAGGGCATAACAACTAACAAATACATGATAAGCCAACAAAAAATAGTTTGATAATACATGGAGGGTACAAAGGAGTGTAGGGAATAGAGTAGGGAGCACACAAGCATGAAGCAAGCATGGGTACAACAAACAGGGCCAGAAATAATGAAGGATACCTGGCAGCTCGTGCTTAACATGGGTGCACAGATGGCTTTGATACTGAAGGGAGAAAAACAGAATGAAAGAGAGGTTCATGAAAGTTTACAATTTAGATGGAAGGAGCAGATATAAAGAGGGTGACATGGAGTGGGTAAGTGTGAGGGGGCAGTAAGGGGATGAGTTAGGAGGACACTTTAATGAAAAGATTAATTTTTAGAGTGTGTTTGAAGCCTTGGAGACTAGTGTATAGTCTGATTGATTGTGAGTGATTTGGTGGGAAGCAACATGGGAGAACTCTTGGAGATAGGAATAAGAAGAGTGAATCAATGTGGAGGAGAGGTCGCATAATGTAGCTGGGCGGAGAGGGTGGGAAGGAGTGTAAATGTAAATGAGGTTGGAGATATAGAAGAAGAGGAGTGGCAAGGGCTTTGTAGATGAGGGTGAAGAGTTTGAACTGGATTCTGTAGAGGATAAGGAGCCAATGGAGTGATTTGAAGGGAGGGGAGCCTGATGCAGAGTGATAAGAGTAATATAGGATGAAAAGCAGTACTGAGAAAGGACAGAAATGGGGAGAAGTGGGTTAGAGGGAGGACAGAGAGAAGGAGGTTGCAGAAGTCAAGTCAAGATATAGCAAAAGAGTGGGTGAGAAACGGTCTGATCCTGGAGATGTTTCAAATATGGTATCAGCATAATTGGTAAAGAAAATGAATGTAAGGATTGAAGGCAAGGAAGATTGAGGATGACGACCAGACAACAGAAGTGATACAAAGGAGAGGGTAGTTCTGTCAACAGACAAAGAGAGGGGGATGTATGAGGTCTCTGGAGGGCTGGAAGACAATGAGATCAGTTTGGACATGATTAGTTTGAGACATGCTAAGTTTAAAAAACACTGGAACATCCAAGAGACAATAGAAGAAAGACAACTGGATACATGAGAGAGGAGGGAGGGAGAGAGGCCATTGGAGCAACGACAGTGGTCGAAGTGGGCTGGATTACAGTGATATGCCATACTGCCAATTCTCCTACTGTCTTCATTGTAAAACTATCAAATTCCATTCACTTACATCTGTCACAACATCACTTCTAAATTTCCATACCACCAATTTTAGGATTCCACTATGGCCACTGAGGAGAGGTAAATTTGGATTTTGTCAGTGCAGAGGTAGTACTAGAGGCCAAAGGACCTGATAAGATCAATGAAGGGTGGAAATGTGCAGGAAGAAGAGAAGGGGGCCAGAATCTACCCTTGGGGGATGCTGACAGGTCAGAGGAAGTGGAGGGGAAGTGGAGTCAGGTGTAGAGACAGAGAACAAGAAATTGGAAATGTAGGTGGTCTACCAGGAGAGTATAATGTCTTGGAGGCCAATGGAGTGGAGCATTTGCAGGAGAAGAGGAAAGTCCATTGTGATGAAGGTCATAGAGAGGTCCAGAATGATGAATAAGAAAAGGGAGTGGAGGGGGTGAGATCGAATAGGTTCGAAAGGACAAGTGGTGGAGTGAGAAGGACACAGTCTTCATACCCAGAAAAAGGGGGATGGAGGACTAGATCAGTAGGCTATAGGAGGAGGGGGTGAAGTGAGAGGAGCCTTGTTGGTTGAGATGTCATGTTAAATGCACTAGATTTGCAGATAAAGTTGGAGGCAAAGTCAAGGATGGAGAGGGAAGAAGGGAGGCAGTTAAGGTCAAAGGTGGAAAAGAGGCAATGTGAGTTGGAAGACAACTAGGATATGAGGCATCCAGTAGATCTATTCAGAGAGATCAGGTAGGACTGGATGAGGTAATTAATTTGAAGTGGAGAAAGACAGCGTGAGAGTGTGATTTCCACCAGTCATTCTTGGCAGTGCAAGAACATTTTTGAAGGAAGCGGGTCAGTTTTGAATGCCACGTTGTGGTGTGGACTGTTGTAGGCTAAGAGTGACAGTCCAGAGGAGACAGCCAGGCCAGTGAATGAAATAGTGGAGGTGAGGGAGAGAGATAAATATAGTGAGGAGGAGAAAATGGCAGGGTCAAGAGCATCAAGGTTGCACTTCATAAAATTAAACTTGTCAAAAAAGGAGATGGTGATGGGGGTAGGGAGATTCTAAAGGAGAGGAGATGGTGGCCAGAGAGAGAGAGAGACTGGGGAGATAGAAAAATTAGAGATTAGAGGTGTGCAAATACAAGATCAAGAAAGTGGCAACTGCAGTGGGAGGGAGAGGATTTTCATTGGGACAGACCAAATGAGGAAGAGGAAGAGGGAGAGAAATTTGGTAGCATCAAATCCAGTGGAATTGTCAATTGGGGTGTTAAAGTTGCCCGGGATCAGGGAGGGAAGGTCAGTGAAGAAGAAGTGAGGGAGCATGGCATTGAAATTAATAAGGAATTGGGAGACAGGACAAGGGGGATGGCAAATGACAGCAGCATAAAGGTAAACTGGGTGGATGAGGTGAATGTTTGGACCTCAAAGCAGAATAAGGAGAGAGGCCTTAATGAAATGGCAAAAGCATGTTAGCAAATGCATAATATGAAACATAACCATATTAAAGAATATACAAAACCCAATATTAACACTATACTGTTTATAAAATTATTTACAAATGTCATGTATTTAGACATGTTGTGCCTGTGCAAAACGTCACACTTGTATTGTCTTTGCACTTTTTACTTTGTGGTGACTGCACCACAATAATTATTTTGGCTAAGTGAGCTTTCAATAGGGCTATATTTGTTTTGGACTGTACTGCATGGTAATATCTTTTGGGATTTTTTGTGTTGCTACCACAAACTATTATCTTGGGATTTGTAAGTTTCAGCTTTGCGATTAATTATTTGCAGTCATTTAGGTTATAAGAATGAATAGCTAACTTAGGGCTTTTATTGACCTGAAGCTGTATAAGCCCCTATATGTCACATATTGAGTATCCCTGTGTGCCCCCCCCCCCCCACACACTGGCTCATTGAGACTTTCTCTGCTTCCTCTCCTTTCAAAGACACCACTACCATTGCAGCTGCGGCGTTTTTTGTTTATGGCGGTCTTGAAGCCTATGCCTGCCAGCCTCCATCTAGCTGTGTCAGGCCAGTGGATGCCATATCAGGAGTCATTCCCAACACCCTTGCCCTTGGTTCCCATGATATACACTAATTCCCTGCTCCTGCCCCCTTGACTTCAACCCAGGTCCTTTAATGTTTTTCAGCCCCTGTTTTGACCACCCCACAACTCCTGGTGCCCTGATACTGCAGCCACTTATGTCTCTAGAAGTTGCCTCAATTGCCCTGTTCCGTGGGGGTTCCTCTTCCTACAGTTCTCCACCTTGCTGTGACTGGTTCACCCACCCCCTGCCATCTGCTCACAGCCGGCTTGTTTCAGGTGTACCCACATTTTGCCCCATCAGTTCCTCCATCCCTAACCCCCCATTGCTTCCCAGCACTGGACATGGGGCCAAATTTACTCAGCACACAACCCTCACCTCACATCTACTAGTGGCCTGAGTGCTCCTCTAATCTGTAAAGAAACTACTGTTTTATAACTTCGAACTGTCACAATCCACACTGCGCACTTGTGATTTGGAAACTGCTGGAAGAGGCAGCATGGAATTCCAGCATTTAGTCTTATATTCTCCTATCCCCAGCCTACAGATCTTACTGGATCTTTCCCCATGCAGGCACTCACTTTCGCACACACACCTATAGGTATTACCATCTACTGATTAAGGACAATAGAAGCCTGTAGCTTAACCAATTGTGCACATGATGCACTCTGAAAAGAGTTAAGACGTTCACAATTGCATTAAAAGGGTTACACAGCCAGGCAATATATCTCTTTTAAACAGACTATAGATTTGTTTAGAGCTATAAGGTGTAAAAACTCTTACCTGTCCTCATTCCAGCGCTGTCAGCCGCCTTTCCGGGTTTGCAGCGAGGAGGTCACGTGACTAACTGTCATGAGACATCATGTGAACTCATGGTGGGGAATCTGAAATAAAAGGAGGACCTGACATCATACCTGTGTCAGATCAACAGGTCAGTCCTCCTGACTCAGTCCTTGTGTTTCCAGAGCTCTGTGTGGCTGTTTATTCTGGTGTTCCTGTCTTGGCTCCCTGGTTAGCTGCATCTGTGGATCCTCCTGCGTGCCATCTGACCTGTGTACCGAACCGGCTTGTATACCAGACCACTCTCCTGTCTAATCCTAAGTACTGCTGCCATCAGACCTGTTCACCGAACCGGCTTGTATACCAGACCACTCTCCTTTCTAATCCTGAGTACCGGATGCATCTGACCTGTGTATCGAACTGGCTTGTATTCCAGACCTCTCTCCCATCTAATCCTGAGTATCGTTGCCATCTGGTCTGTGTATTGAACCGGCTATTATCCAGACCCTCCGCCTGTTCAGCACAGATTGTCGTCTACTACCTTCCAGTGAATACCACAGCACCCTCAAGGTACCTAATTACTACTTCTATTGCATTGTCAGTTTCATCTATTCCGCTCAAGTCTAGGGGCAAAACCAAAGGCCCCGACCTGCAGTTCCCTAGCAGCCAAGTCCATACCACTTTGCGGTGGTTCTTGGTGAAAACTAGTGGACTGTTAGACTCCGCGCCTTGTTAGGCCTGCACAAATCTGGACTGAGTGTATCCTGAATGTAACATAAGGACATCAACTTATTACATTAAAATTTAATATAGGAAAAAATGGTACAATGCTTGAAGATTATAAAGATAATTAATAAAGATGATGTACAAGATGTAGCAAAAACGATTATAAAATAAAAGGAGAAAAATCAGAATATAAACTTACATATGAGTTATATAACTGGCACCTGGAACTGGCAAGAAAGATGGACAACTAACAATTTGATTGTGTTGCCAAAGACTGACGCTAATTATTATTATAAGTGAGGATGGGTGTGAAATGTCGACATTCATATGTCAACTTTCAAAATATCTACACCATAATGTCGACAGAGACAATCTCTAGACGGTTATAATGGCGACCAACAAAATGTCTACATGTAGATAATGTTTACACATTTAAAATGTCGACATACATAATGTCTATACGTGCAAAGTCTTGACATCTAAAATGTTGACACATGAGAATGTCAACACTGTCATAATGTCTACACTTTTGTAATCTTGACATACAAAATGTTGCAATAAATAAATGTAAAAAAAACAGTGTGCCCCCCCCCAAACAGTGTAACCAATCCTAGAGCAACCAGTCTAGGCTGGTACTAACAAAATTGAGGGGGATAATGCGTGTTACACAACCAGCTTCTAAGATATTTTGAACATCAGGTGTATCATTTTTTTGGTGTAATAGTCTCGGGATTGTGCAGATGTTCAATAAGCATCTTGTTTTAAAATGTTTTAAAATGCTTGTGCTTAACCCTATGTTTAAAGCATGGCATGTTCCTGGGGAGAACAATACCATAGCCAATGCTTTATTTCAGTTTAACTGGGTCAGGTTTATGGATTTAGCACAAGCAGCTAAAAGCATTGAAACATCATGCACTTATGTTTGAAAATTTTCAAGCCAGGATAGAAGGAATAGCTTGAAAGGCACTGGTCCATGCAGCCCTGAAAAGGTATAGGGAGGTCTGGAAGGAATGAGAAGCGTTCAGGATTGTGGGTTACATTCAAGGTAAGACGTAGGAACAGGCTATATTGACCTTTCTCTGGCACAATTTTCCTATTGGGAGATCCAGATCTTCTATGGGTCAGTATTGATAGGTATTCCTTCTTTAAGAAAAAATTACACGGAAGAGTTGCTATTACTAAAAGTATCCTGGGCATCATGGCTTTAAAAGCATGGGCTAGAGTTAGGAGGACAATTGGAGGCCTTTGGATGAGAATGAGTTTTGTAATCTGATAGCAGTGGTGGAGGAGGTAGCATCGGTAGTATAACGGTTGTGTTATGAGCCATGCTATTTGCGACGGTTCACACTTTCGTCCATGCCTGTCTGTTGCATAGCAGCCAAGATGCTCCCCTTGTGTCTCTGAACTACTGCGCTGTTCGCAATGCCTCACACTGTCTTTTCTGTCCTGGCTGTTGCCTAGCAGCCAGGACATTGCCCTGTCTCTTCAATCCCAGCTGCTTGTTAGACAGCTGGGACGCTCTTTTTTGTGATTGCAGTCATGTGACTGCTATCACCTATTACTGTGTACGGCTTGCCTCCTGATCGGATCTCATTACTTTAAATGGCAGGGAGGGCATAACCTCCCTGCCGGTTTTAGAATTCTTGCCCTGAATTTTTGTGCAGCCTGCTGTGTTGCTGCATACTGTACCTGCTGATTAAATACCTGTTGCCTGAATGCTTGTTCCTGGATTATCATAGTCTGCTGTCCGTCTCAGCCCATTGACTTTGCTATCAGACCTTCATTGCTCACTGTCCTCCCTGACCTTCTTGCTTGACCTTGATATTACATTTTGCTGCCTGCCTTCAACCATTTGCATCGGTACTTGTTACCCTGTGTATACCGCCTGGTAAACTATTACTCCCAGTCACCCTAATCCTTTGCTACCTGGTTACTAAGATAAGCTTTTACTACTCTGATGCCCCCAGGTCTTGTACTCTGAGTACCTTAATGAGTTTGGTCCCCAGGGCACAATATGTGTATGCTATTACTACAGATGGGTTACCTCTTGGAAGGGGGGGGGGCTGTTGTTTGAGGGCACAGGTTCCTTTTTGTGAAATGCAACTAGCAAGTGCAAACCTTTTTTTTTATCATCTACTGCTTCTTTGTTATTTACCCATCTTGTATAGAAAAATACTGCAGGCAGCACCAGGTCAGCATGGTGGCTTAGTGTCTAGCACCTCTACCTCCCAGTGCTGGTGTCATGAGTTTTTTTCCTGACCATTGCCTTATCTTTGTGGAGTTAGTATGTTCTCCCCATGTTAGTGTGGATTTCCTCACGAAATATAAAGACATAATAGGATCTTCATTTGCTGCTAACAAATTGACCTGAGTCCCAAGAGAGCTTGTATTGTGTAAGCTCTCTTGGGACAGATTGCCTTCTCTGTACACTGAGGCAGAATTAGTGGTGCTATATAAATGTTGCGATCTAGTTTAAATGTTATTTTTGTTTTATTGAAGCTCAATTCTTTATTGTCCTTATACCCACATGTTGTGCAATTGTAATATATTAATAAAGGCACACACACCAATGATTGTGTTTAATTATATTATATTATTTAACAAAATTAGAAAAATTAAAGCATATAACAATTAATAACAACACACAACAATTAATCATTAAGGTCGTCCAATAATTTGATTTGTTGTTTTATTTTGTTCGGGAATTTTGCTTGTTTTTTTATATCTCTGGATGTTTCCAGAGATTTCGGCCACCGAAGGGGAGTTTCTTGGCCTTATTGAGGTGTATTCAGGAGCTGTAAAATAAAATAGAAATAAATAAAAAATCCATTGCCACCGAATTTGGAAAATAGACAGGAATTAGCAGAGACGTGTACTGTTACATAACTTTAAACTGACAGCAATGTCTAATGGGATGCAAAATACAGTTGGAGCATGAGGCCTATGGCTTTTGTGTTGCTGTTTTATATATATATACACAATTCTGGTGTGGCCAAGGGAGGGGGGGGTGTAAAGTGTATTTTCCAAAAATATTTTGTAGGCCCATCATGATGGAAACCTGTGACATTTATGTCAACTTTAATTGAACATATGTGACATCAGGGATTTATTACCAGTACAATAGACATCTAAATGTTATAAAATTATGTAAAGGCCTTATTGTAAGTACTTACCATCTACCAATTCCTCTGCCTCTTGGCTGGCCACCGCCACCTCCACTTCCTCCACTTCCTCTGCGACCTCCACCACCATTTTCACTGCCTCCGTGTACACTTTCTCATCCTCCTCCTCGCCCTCTGCCTCCACCACTGCCTCAACCTCCACCTTTTCCGCCCAGGGCGGGATTAAGGGAATGGAGGCCCCTGGGCTAAGAGGGCCTCCATTCCCCGTTAGGACCCCCTGTGAGCCGAGCCGCCCTCCCTATGAGTCACCCGCCACCCCCTCAGGCACTTACCTCCTTCTCCTGTCACTGTAGTTCTTCCATGGCGCGCTGTAAGCTCTTTACTGAGGAGATCTCGTGAGAGTAAGACTTTCACTCTCACGAGATCTCCTCAGTAAGGAGATTACTGAGCACCGGGGAAGGACTACAGTGACATGCTCAGCAGCATTGATTGGGCCGGGGGCGCCCCCACACCGATCAATAATGTTGCTGAGCACTTTCAAGGTCCTCCTAGATGCCTGATGCCCCCGGTCTGTAGCCCAGTTAGACCTCGGGTTAATTGAACCCTGCCTCCGCCTGAGGCTCCCCAACCGCCTCCTCCTCCTCCTCTGCCTGGCGTCGTTCACAACGTCTACGGTCAAGTGCAGCAAATGGTGTTTTAAAGAGAAGTATAATTAAAGAAGTATCTGCAGGTGCATATGCTGACGCTGCTCAGATGACGGCAGACGCAGGTGCTTTTAGAGAGCACGGGTGTCTGTTTTAGCATAAAAATGCCCCATGCATATTTTTGCATTGGATTACAAAAAATGATGTAAGTGTATGTGGTTTCTGTGATTACATCTTTTGCAAATATACTTAGGTGTTCCTTCTGTGGAATGAATCAGGTTTCTCAATTGCAGATATGTTGCATGATCTGTTGTTTCAGTGTAGCCTAAATAACATATGTATTCTTTAGTCTGGACGTTAGTGTTGTGGTTAGCCATTCCATCTGACACCAGTAGGGTACTAGGTTCGAATCGTAAATGAAGAACGTACCTGTGCAGACTGTGCGTTTCGCGACTATTAGTGAGGCAAAACGTTAATTATATTGGACATATTCCAGATTGTGTATTATTAGCCTTTACATACGCATCCATGTTTATTTATATTTTGAAGTTTCCTATTACACAATTTTCGTGATGGAGAACAAGAGAATGTGTGTGTAATTCTTTATTGTTTATCCTTCAACTTTCATGTTGACAGTAATGTATGTGTTGGGTTTGGAATTTCCATATCCCAAAGTTTAAATTGTACATGTACCAAGGATTTAGGTCTCCAATATTTCTTTGTAGAATTGATAATAATAATATAATTGATTGATTGTTGCATTAATTGACATTATTAAAGTAAAACTGTTTGTTATGAGGCAAGTCTCTGCTATTTATTCTACTCCTGCACATACTGTTTCCAACTTGCACGTGTTGGTCAGACAATCCCTTTTTCATCAGTGGGTTTAGGAGTTTGATTTTTGCCACATTTTGTGGAATATCGCTACATAGCATGTTGAAATTTGTGTGCCCCCCAAAAAAAATAAAAATAAAAAAACAAAAAAAGTCCAATTATTATTAGTATTATTAGTATTATTATTGTAAGTATTATTATATGTGACTGAATTTCAATATCTAAATATTTAAAGTGTGCATGTACCAAGATATTTAGGGCTATAAAATGTCAAAGTATAATCATTGACATTAGTAAAAATTAAAAAAAGGAAAAAGGCTTGTTTTGAGAGAGACGTTGATGCTCAGTTTCTCCTTCTAGTCTATCTCATGCACACATTGTTTCCACTTGCACGTTGGCGTAGTGGTTAGACAATCCACCTTTCTACAGTGGAAATCTGAGTTTGAATCCTTACAAACGCTCTTATCTCTCTGGAGTTTATATATCCTTCCCATCTTTGTGAGGTTTTCCTATGTGTCCCTTATGTATGCATACGCTTGGTTTAAGTCCACACACATTAACCATACAATTTTCTTATAGTAAGCTGTAATGCTTTTATATTATTACTAGCGTATTGTTAGCTGTTTTTAACAAATATTAGCAACTAACTGTTGACACATCAGCCACTTTACAGTGTTATGTATTACAATGGGGGTTGCAATAAAAAAGCGGTTGCTTTTAAAAAATGTGCACAATGTTTAATGTTTGATATAAATATAAAATAATTTTGTAAAACAATAAAATAAAATTTAGGTGAAGTGTGTTAATCAAACGATGCTTTTAGAACAGTTTATTGTTGTTGCTGCTGCTGTAGCTGCTTTGGATTTAAACCTGACCCTGAGCTTTCTTAAGTTTAAGCAAGGAGTTAAGATAAAACTCACAGCTTTTCTTCTTAACTATCCGACGGATCCGGAGGGAACGCCTACTCGTCTTAAGTCAGTACAAGTAACGCCTACTCTTCTTAACTTATTTTGGTTCTCCGCCCATTCGTCTCCCATTCCCAACCCTTTTTTCTTAAGTGGTCTGGAAACGTCTTAAGTGCAGTTGAGAGATTTTCATCTTAACTTAAGAAAATCTTAGCTTATACAATGGATTATCCTTCTTATCCCCTTCTTCTGGGCATGCGCAAAGAAGAATGTCATAAGAAAAAACGGCAGATACGATTGCTAATGATAAGGCCCTCTATCTCCTTCTCCTCCTTTGAAGTCACTCCATTCGCCTCTTCTCTCCTCTTTACATTCCTTTTGTCATCTATCATTCCTCTGGCCCTTTCTCCCAATTTCTTGAGAACTTTGCCACCTGGCTTTCCCATGTCCTCTCTTCTGAGCTTACTACTATTATCATTGGGGAATTTAACATCCCTACTGACTCTCCTAGTACTATCGCTGCCTCTGAACTCCTAACTCTAACTTAATCCTATGGCCTCCCCCAATGGACAATTTCTGCCACCCACCATGATGATTACTCCCTGAACCTAGTGTTCTTCCGTTGCTATCTTCCCTCTCTCTGACCACAATCTCCTTTCCTTTACCCTCTATTTACCCCTTGCCCCCATCTCCCACCCTAAGTCACTCTCACTCTGCGTCCCATCAACAGCATTGACCCCATCATCTTTGCATCCTCCCTTGAACCCTTATTCGCTCCCATTTCTTCCCTATCATGTCCCAACATTGCTGTCTCTCTTTATACCTTACATCACCACACTCTCTGTTGCATTTGAAATTGCAGCCCTAGTCACCCCCTTTCCTCCCCTCAAATCTAAACCCCAATTTTGGCACTCTAGTCTTACTTTTTTCCTTCAAAAGTGCTCCTGCTTCTCCTAATGCCACTGGAGGAAATCCAGCTCCATTACTGGCTTCATCCACTTTAAATTCATCCTTTCCTCCTACTATTTTGCACTCTCTCTTGCCAAACATACCTATTTTAACCTCCCTCTCTCCACTAGTATCTTTCCCTCGGCCTTCAAGCATGCTTTCATTTTCCCTATTCTCAAGAACCCCTCCCTTGACCCATCCTCTCTTTCGGCAAATATCTCTGCTTCACTTTTCTTCTAAAATCCTCGAACGACTTGTCTTCAATCGCATGACCCACTTTCTCTCTTCCCACTCAGTTTTTGATCCTCAGTAGTCTGACTTCCATCCCCTTCACTCAACTGTGCACTCCGCACTAAAGTGACAAATGACACACTGTCAGCTAAGTCCAAAGGTCAGTTCTCCCTTCTCGTACGCCTCGACCACTCTGCTGCTTTTGACACCGCCGATCATTCTCTTCTCCTCAGCACCCTTCACTCCCTAGGTCTTCGCGAAACAGCTCTCTCCTGGTTTGCCTCCTACCTCTCTTTTTGCTCTTTTAGCATGTCTGCTTCCGACTCTTTCCCTTTCTATTGGAGTCCCATAAGGCTCTGTTCTGGGCCCTCTTCTCTCTGTGCACCACCTCTCTCGGTGAACTAATTCAATCATTTGGCCTCCAATATCACCTATGCTGACAACATGGAAATCTATCACTCCTCCCCTGACATCCCTCCCGCCTTTCTAACCCAGGTATCTTGCTGTCTCTCCGCTGTAACTACCTGGATGTCACAGTGCTTCCTGAAACTCAACATCTCCAAATCTGTGCTTATCATCTTTCCTCCTGCCAATGTTGTTATCCCTTCCAATAACTCCATCTTGGTTGACAACATCACTCTCTCTCTTGTCACCCAAGCTCACTGCCTTGAAGTGAAAATGATCAAAGCTAAAAATGCTGAACTATGGCAATAGGCAGAAAGTAACTACTTTTTCAAATAAGCGGTGAGATGTGACAATACACACAGACTATGTATTATTATCTTCATCCCAATATTTATTCAGCAACTATGCAACTCACAAACCAGAGATCCTGTACATCAACAAAAAAAACGATACAGTATAGAATGCAAATATTCTTCTTTGATGTGTCTTCCGCCCTTTGCTCATGCACCAAAATTTGTAGGTCCGTGAGTAGAAAGCCGTGAGCCCACAAATAATTAATTGTGAATGAATAGATTGTCTGATCCAAACAATGTGGTTCCAAAGCACTAAAGAAATTGTTTGCAATTGCGTAACTCAAACGTACTGCCAATGCAGATGCAGGTGCAACTAGTACTAGTATGAAGATTCAATCCAAAATGCTTACAGTACATTGTACACAGCCTTGTTTTATAGAGTGTACAAAAAGAAAAGAATAAGGGCATAGGTGATTGGTCAAGGTGTCAGGACCTCAGAAGAGCTTGACATCCCATAAGTAGCAAAGTCTCCCTTTATGTACTTAAGCTGCAGTTGGCACTCCTTGAATTCCTGTTTCCCAAACCACCATCCATAGTATTACAAAGTAGAGTTCTTATTTTTACATGTGGTCGTTTCTCTCTCCAGAACAATTTCCTATTATCCTATTTACCTAAAAAAGTCTGCGATTTTATCAATTGCTTATCATTGTGCGCCTTTGATGTGCTGCTGAAATTTGTTAATGGGAATGATTTTAGCATTAGCAAAATTTGACCAAAATTTTCCTGTTAGAGAAATAACCTATATGTGGCAGGAGAATGAGGGTTATGGGAGTGACTAAATTATGCACCCATATTGCAAACAATGCATTAACATTCAAAATGACTGCAATGTTGTCACTATAGGAATATAATCAACCACACCAACATTGTATATATTCACTTGTTTTTCAACCCTGCACGTGCCTTTTTAAAAATTAAATTGCCAATTTCTCATCAAAAACCCACCAAAGCCTAGTGCCCTAGACTGTAACCTAGTCCGCCTATTGGATAATTTGGGGTCTCATGCTCAATAGCTCTGATCTGTTGACCTAATAATAAATTTGTGCTGTACCATAATCCTATTGTCAGTTGAGATATCCAAGTACTTACAAACAAAGTTCTAGCCAAGATTACTATGTATTTTCTGTGAGGATCCCTTGGAGCATTACAAAGTTATACATGGATGCATAGGCAAAACTGTCAAATGTATGCAGTTTGCACTTCATCAATATTGTCCAATTAATGGGAGTAATATTTTCTGTACATGACCCCACATATACACATATGATACAAAAAAACACATGAGAACAGACTAATGTATTTAATGAAAGTTAATGATATGATGCCCAACCTTGGATCTTATGGACACAAACATACATGCTTATGATGTTATTTTTTTCTTCCACTATGCTAGCTGGAGATGCTGAAGCAGAGTGTTAAAGTGATAATTTAATTTCTTCAGCAAAAGAAAATTTAAGAATACAATTATGTCATTGTTTATTTACAAAAGAAAAGCTTGCGCTGTGATAATATCACTCTCATTTTCAGTCTCTGAAAACTCTGTCAACACATTCCAGACAATTACTTTTAGTATCAATAAAAGTAGGTTGTACTACAATGTACAAATGTCATATTACAATTGGCTGAGAAGGTATATAGGCGTATCTTGATGCTCTTAGCTCCCCGGGATGCAATGGAGACTTTGAAGAAATTCTTGCAACTCTTTGTCCAACATCTCTGATTAGAAACATCTGTTCTTTGAATAACTCCTTCATTCCTGTTCATATCCCTCTGATCAGCTCACATGCAAGGATCCATTTGACATAATAATACCACATCAAATATTAATGATATACTAAAATAAGATAAAACAATGTAAATATTTTCATATTAATAAATTGTCTTCATACAAACTCAAACATATTTGACAGTCCCTCATTTGATAGTTCTCTAAACTATAACACAATATTATGATTACAAGGTTTAATTTGTTCATAGAGTTCTATAATTTATTCCCCTATATTATTCACTCTCTTAATTTCTCTACTCAATGTTTTCTTACAAAATTTCAACAGTACTGGTATACATTTTAATACAAAATAGATAACTAACAATATTTATAATATAAAAACAAGAAATCTTCCTAATGAATGCATCAACGATTGAAACCATGTACCAAAACCTGAAAAATTATTATTATTATATATTGTTTTTAATCTAACAACGAAAACCTTGTATCTACTGCAGATAATGTCATGTTATATATAAAATCTCTCTTTGCTTTTATTACTTCATCCATATAATTATCTTCTCTAGATTATGTTTCATTTGTCAAAAAAAAATACAACTTTATGTTTCATACTTCATCTGTAATGTTACACAATAACCTCTTGTTTGTGCAGTAAAATAATTTAAGATCAATCTATGTTCTATTAACAATATATTAAAAAACTTGAAGTTATTTTTCAACATAACAAAAGGTTTCATCATACACATTTGATATTTTATCAATCAATGTAGCTAAACCTTGGATATAAAACCAATTCATATTTCTATGTACAGTGCCTATAACTTCTAATATAATCCATACTTGTACACCAGTTGATTCACTAATAAGTTGTGATACTGGTTATTGTGCACTCTTTTCATCACTTCTTTCCTTTCTTTTTATAGTCAAATATCTATTAAATACTTTTTTCGATACAATTTCCTTTAAATCATTTAGTGTAAATACATTAACAACTGGAATCACCTAACCTAGATAACATATTCTACCTTAATTCAATAATATACACTTATATGCCTTACTTCCACATTTGTAATATATTATCTAATAAAATACATGGTATTGCTACATGTAATATTTCTATGTATACAATATCTATAAACTTTCCGTACTTGCTTTTCTCTAACTGCTCTTTACAAACACCATCTTGTAACATTATATTGTATTTTCCTGCTACGGTTCCCAAAGATATCTTTGATCCAACATATCTAAATTTTAGATTTATTTTTAAATGCAGGAATATTCCCAATTTTACCTAGATGTTCATTTCTCTCATCTATAGGTCTATTAGTAAAATTTATACATGTAACACTTTCAGTCAATACATGTGGCAACAATTTTAAATAAAGAGGTCATGTTTCATTATATTTCCCAGCAACTGGTCTTTCCTCTGGCAAATTAAGCAACTCTGTAAGATTTAAAGGTATTGGCAACAATTCAACATATTGGTGTCCATGTAGTGTATGTGTACATATCCAACAATTAGTTTAATTGCTCGTCCTATCATACCATTGTACACATTTTCAGGAGGTTATTACAATATTGACATATTCATATTTCAGTTGACAGTCTCTCATTACAAGTCTCAGGTTTATCTCCAATTACTTATCTTTTAATTCTAACTTATATGTGTCATTATTGTATGTGTTATTAGTTATGAGTAGAATGAATGATGAAGACAGTTCTGATTCTCTATTTTTACGACTATATGCCCCCATTTCCTCAAAACCACTACCGGATCTTACCATCAGGTCCTCATAACCAAATGTCCATAAAAAAAAATGATATAAGGTATAACAATAAAACTAAATCATGCCTATAGCGGTGACAAGAATAATAATAAGGATATTTTCCTTTGACTTCTGGTCAGATTCTTCTTCCTGAACCACATCTTTATCCAAGTCCTGAAACAAAATTGTTATATATGGTTCCAAAACTTTATTAGTCTTTAGATTAGGTCACTGTCAGATCGACTACCTTCTTGCAGTGGGATATGTAAATCCAAGTATCTTGTTTCAGAAACTTTCAATGCTGTGGGTATTCCCATCGATCTGTCAAATAACTAGAACATTAAAAATTTCTGACCATATCATTTTCCTTGTTGTATATACTGACAGTTATCAATAGGCTTTTGTAGTACAATCAGTTTCAAAGTCTCTTGTTGCTTTTGCAACTGCTTACTCATCTTATTCAGGTACTTAACAGTTACATCTTGAATGCATTTTAAAAGTCTCTTGCGGGCTGATAATAATATTGGGTTATCTTCTGAACAAAATCTCATATGGTGAAAAAATTGAATGGAAGTCTGTAAGTGGTTCTGATACTATAGAATATTAGAGATAAACCTCTAATCAAATCATCCCTGTATTCTTCATCACTTTACTCAGTGTATTTTATATACCGTTAAATCGTTTCAGAAACTTATTTTTTTTATTCTTTAGTAAAAATACATTTAAAAAAAAAAAATTCCACATTGAAATGTGTACCTCTGTCATTCTCAATCACTGGTGATATACCATATCTATACACAAATTCATATACCAATTTCTTTGCTGTAAATACTGCAGTGCAACTTGCAGTGAAATTACACTTCTATCCCACTTAGAAAACATATCTACAATCATTAGTACATACTGTAGATTACGACATTTTTATTTGGATGAAGTCAATTTTATATTACCTGGAATAAGTCTCTGCAGGAGGGATATGTGATGGTTCTACAGATATTGCTTTACCTGGATTCTTCCCTCAGGCAAATAAAGCATGAACCAGCCTTTTTACCTGCATGAGAAGAGGAGCCAGGTGCACACCAGTAGGCCTCAAGTCCACACATACCATCCTTATGTAAATGAGTCAGACCATAGGCTGCTTCTGCCAGTGCTGGTAGGTAAGCCTTTGGGGCCACTGATCTATCTTTACCATCTTTCCATGTACCATTGGTATCTTGTACACATCCCTTCAACTTCCAGAGGGCCAATTCCTGTGAATAACAAAACTTTTACATTCTGATTAATTTCTGATCAGTAATTAATTGAAACAACAACAAATTCAAGTCCTGTGTAGAAATGTTAATTAGTAATGGACTTCTTACTACACCTATTGTAACTTCATCTGTCCTTTTATTACCTAATACAATTGATCAGTATTACTTGTGTGATTTTAACACTTAATCACTACCTGCAATGACATCTGAATAGCATCTAACATCTTCTTCACATATTGAAAATATGCTATCGAAGTACCAACTACAGTTAGACAATCTCTAAACCACCACAATGCACAAAATACATATCTACTATCTGTGTAGATGTTTAATACTTTTGATTTGCACCAACTCACACACTGTTGTGAGTGCTACTTGCTTATCTTATACATAACTTTCCAGTCTCATTTTATCTATGATAACTACCATCTGTATAAAAAAATTATACCTAGTCCTAGTAAGTGTGTATCCGCAATGTCAGATCTAGCAGTAAAGGTTCTAGTCCAAAAGTTCCATACAGTCATAAATTAATTCATAAAAATTTTTATATACTCATCAGTACTCTCATCCACCCTCTGTACATTCCTATGTACACTAATTAAGAACATAACAGTATTAAATATATTACACCAACAAATGGTTAGATAAAGAAAAGCCAAAAGATCTCATTTACAATTTACGAATCTGGCAGCGAAGACTTGTCATGTTTGTGCAAAATTCATCAAGAGCAAAACAGGATACGGAATGAAAAGAGATAATTTCTGACTAAGTACTAGATATTATACTTTATCTATGAATAATGCTACAGTTGCAAATACTTTTAAACAGATTGACAATGAATGAGCATCTATGTTTAAATTCGTCACTATAATAAACAATAGGTCTTTGATAGTTTCCATGTAAACTCCAGCTACACACCCCTAGAAAGATGTGCACTTGTGATTTATTTAGCATCTACTGCATATGCAGAATAACTCGCACTCTTTCTGAGGAAAGATGTATCAGTCCTTGGGTCAAGCAATAACCCAAATACTTAACCTGAACTGGCAAAAGTGCAGTTTATATCTGGAAACCATGTAGCCATGTTGATATAGGAATATTAACAGCTAACAATAGTGTCTACAAAGACTGTAAAAAACAAAAAGCAAAAGTAAGTTATTAACATATAAGATAAATACAAAATCACAGTGATATAAAAGTCTCAGGAGAATCAGACAATAAAATTAATAGTTCACATAGATTGTAAGCTTGCGAGCAGGGCCTTCTCACCTCTTTGTCTGTTTTACCCAGTTTCTTTGTTAGTTTACTATGTTTATCTCCAATTGTAAAGCGCTACGGAATATGTTGGCACTATATAAATAAATGATGATGATAATAGTTCAATATCTAAAGTTCCCTGCTTTTGATCAGAAATCTACACATGTATTTCATTCTCTTCAAAGCCCATGGCCCACCTTCTCTTGTGCTGGACACATAGAACAATTTCCACTAGAAGGGAAAGGTGTGGGGGATGGTTTTGTTTCTCTGTCCTAACAAAAAACAATGATAGAAATAATTCTTGTCAACATGTAAAATAGTTACCAGACATTTTTGGGTTTGGTTCACAATCACATTGAATATTTTTAAATTATTGGGCTATTAATTCTCTTTGTCTAAAAGATTTTAATTGAACAGTCAATAATGTATATTTCAAATCTTTCTTTTTCTTACTAATAATATATCACAATTAATGATCAACTCTTACTCCTACACTATAGGGTTGCAATTTGAATAATGCTTCTCAAAGTTTCTGCTAACACTTCAGCTCCAAATTTTAACAGTCATTTATCTATGCTCTACTATGTTGTATACATATATACACATACATATACCCATCTAATGTGACATTTTAGCCACATCTTATGCATAATAATCCTTAAAAGATTTACTATTCTTTAGCTTAATCATAAAAAGTTTATATTAATCAACTCACAGGAGAAAATACATAATTAGCAACACAATTATATTAAATATTAGTAATTTTAGTATGATAAAATATGTCATTCATGCACAGCATTTAGAATTATCACACAATTGAACAATGTCCCACAGGCAATGAAATTTCCAAAACCCATAATGCATTTCTAACATTTTTAAAAAATAAATAAATTTACAGTTAACTATTTCTAATATACTAAAGCAGCCCCAATGCCATCTATTGGTTACTTCTGGTATTGCAGCCACTCCCTATTACATTATTTCATTGGAATATTTCTCCACTATTTTATTGTTATCCTGTGTCTTTTCAGACATAACTGTTTCAGAATCACCTAGATCAAATTCAGGTGACTGTAAAACACTTTTGTTTATCAGTTCTTAGCCCTTTCACTCTGTCAAACAATACTTCAATATGTCAATAACTTTGTTTGCTGATTTTTTCAATTTCTCAATTTCTGTTTGCACATTATCCAAAATATTTTTTATCAAAGGACTCTGTACTTGGAAACTGTTATCACAATGATTAGTCATATTCATACAGCCTTACGCAAAACACTCAAAAAAACACATTTTTTTTGTTGTGTAGTACCGCAGTTCTACAAACATATAACTTCTTTTTCTATCTAAACCTATGGACAATCTATTTCTTATACTTCATTGAGGATTTATCCCCCGCAGTACATAAATCGCTCATTATATTTAATATTCATCTTTATTTTATTTTATTTATTGTAAGAACTGGTCTCTGCAGTACGCAAGTCCAAATTTCTCAAGTTGAAATGCGTCCCGCAGTGCGCAATCAATCGATAGTGGCCCCGCAGTTCCACTATCCAGAAAGTCCATTAGGCCTCACGTCTGAGAGATAGCCTCAATCTCAACACTGTATTCAGTGACTATGTAGATTTATTAACTCTTTATTTTATCTCTTAACTTCTCAACACTCATTAACACACACTCATACTCAGATAAGCAGTTCACAAAGCAGCTTCCCCTGAACTCAGGTAAATATTTTATATTGCCTACATTCCAAAAACAGAAATACATATGATGTACTGTTTAGCAAAGTAGCAGACAGAAAAATGTAACACTTTAAACTCATACTTTTAAATTCTAAAACAGTTACCATAATCAAAAATAATAAGCTAAAAGTTCTCATTTCTGCAACACAAATTTCATGGGAAAAAAAAACACAAGATAACCAGTTTGCAATCTATGGTGTACACTTTTTTCTATTTCAAAAGGATCGGCAATAACTTACCTTCCTTTATAAAAGAGAAAATCGTCAACCATACATTTCAAAATTAGAAATCCAAATGTCCCTTTTCCAAATCGAACATGTTGAGAAATCTCAGCGATTGCCTCTAATTTTGTTAAAGTAATAATTTAATTTCTTCAGCAAAAGAAACTTTAAGAATAAAATTATATCATTGTTTATTTACAAAAGAAAAGCTTGCGCTGTGATAATATCACTCTCATTTTCAGTCTCTGTAAACTCTGTATGTTCACATTCCAGACAATCACTTTTAGTACCAATAAAAGTAGGTTGTACTACAATTTACAAATGTCATATTACAATTGGCTGAGAAGGTATATAGGCGTATCTTGATCCTTTTAGCTCCCCGGGATGCAATGGAGACTTTGAAGAAATTCTTGCAACTCTTTGTCCAACATCTCTGATTAGAAACATCTGTTCTTTGAATAACTCCTTCATTCCTGTTCATATCTCTCTCATCAGCTCACACGAAAGGATCCATTTGACATAATAATACCACATCAAATATTAATGATATACTAAAATAAGATAAAACAATGTAAATATTTCCATATTATTAAATTGTCTTCATCCAAAAAAAAATATCTTTGACAAGAGCGCGACCTGGAAGAGGAGGCACAGGGGAGGATAAGCGTGACGGGGCATTATGAGTGTAGATATGAAACACATTTTTGGGCTATCTATTTTTGCATAAAAGAGTGAATTAATGAATTAATTACATATATTTACTGTATATTTACATATATTATATTCCCCATATTATTTCTTGTTTATATAGCACCACCATATGATGCAATGTTGTACAGAAAATATTTGTGGCACAGTGGTTAGCATTTCTGCCTCACAGCACTGGGGTTATGAGTTTGATTCATGACCAGTGGCCTATTTGTGTGCAGTTTGTATGTTCTCCTTGTGTTTGCGTAGGTTTCCTCTTTGATCCAACTAGTGACTTATATACTGTTAATAGTATGTTTGCATTTATCCCCCTTTTTTGTATCCAGTGATTGTGTTTACATTTGCAGCTGCTCTCTTCCCTCTATGTGCTGCTACTCATCTTCCTGTCATCTTGTGTTCCTAAGTCCTTTTCCATTTCAGCTTTCCCCAATTGTATTCCATGTAATGTGTGAGTAGTATAGTTATGACCATAACCCTACACTTACCTACAGGAAACTTCTTCTGGCATTCTATGGCAAATTTTGTGGGCTTCTGTGTAAAAATATATGAAAGCAATAAAGTTTTGAAGGGACACAAGAAGGAAATAAATAACACCCTGAAAAGCATGCAGTTAACATGGGAACACTATTGTTTCTTATCTCCTTAATCCACCTCCTGACCCATTGCCACCTTTTTCCCCTCCTGCTACCACGTTTTCTCCTCCTTCCCTCTTGCCACCGTATGCATACACTTTCCCCATCCTTTCCCAATGCCATCTTATGCACATCCTGCCCATATGTAACCTTATGCCCCTACTTCCCCCTATGCCATGTTTTTCCATCTTGCCCCTGTGTCACCTTTTTCCCCTTCTGCATATATGCAACGACTTTACCTACATTACCATCCCCAACCTATTTACCTTCATTACGATTACCATTTTGTTTATCCTTATTGCCATCCAACTTCTTTATCCTTAATATTACCAGCCACCAGTTTGCTCTACTGCCCCACTGCCATCTTTTGCCCTTCCTGCCTCTGTTGCCCCCCTGCCCCTAAATCCACTATTCTACCTGTAGGAAAGCTGACAATAATGCAAAAAATGTGTGTGCTTATGCCGTGCTTAATCATCGCTGTCATCTGTCACTTATACTATACCTGTAGTGGGTGCAAACTTTACATCTGGGAAAGAGCGTACTTCTGCGTGTGCCTGAACTTGAAACACCTGTATCAATGGAGGAAACTCCTTTACTGTACCCCGGCTACGTTCAACTGCCCCTTCCCTTCCCCATTCCGTCCCTGAAATTGTAGGCTGTAGAAAATGTCCTTTGTGCTCAAAGATGAATTGAACATTGTTGTATTCACAGGCGTATGGTCCATTTCTGGGCTTGCGCAGAACGATTTTACACCAGTAATACGGTATCGCAATTTTTTCTAGACTGGGATCGCTGTTTCAGTTATCTGATATTGGACGCATTTTATATTTACATTGGCATCATTTCTTTCCCTCCAGGATTGATGTGCCCTAATTGATCTAATTGGAACTTGCAACCAATGCTGAAATCAATCTTCACTTTTTTGCATGTTAAGACCTACTCACCTTTGCTAATACTAACTTCACTGATGGTGAGGAAACATACTGCTGTGCTTATGGGCAATGTTCTCCAATGGTTGTGTACAGTGCACCCGGATATAGTCATAAGCAGGGAGCTGCAGCATTGGAAACCACTGAGACAATTAAGTGAGTTATATAATTTATTTCCTATGCAAGTCCACTGACAGTGACATTTCATCAGGATCTGGACATGGAATACCATTATTATACCAGCATTACTTTGATTGCTATATATCTTTCAACTTATGGGCTGATTTGCTGGATATCTTGGAAGGATGTTATTGTGATTATATCTTTATATGAACTACAATATATTTACTAGTGTTACATGGACATACTTATCAATGTAGTCCGTTTATAGACATCATTTGTGATTCCATTTATACAACTTTTAGTCCCAGTGTTTTTTAAATGTTTGGTCTCAGTTTCCAATTTACCAATTTATGAGGCCTATGCATTATATTTATTGAGACAATCAAAATATATTTTTTTATATACTGTTATCTCTGGTTTTATGTATCCTGCCATGGTTTCTTTTGGTTTTCCAAGTTAAGACCACACATATATACCATAATTCAGCGCTGATTTGTCTTTTTGTCTTCGCTTGACTCAATTTCACAAGCACTTTTTAAAAATTGGTTGGCTAATGTCATTTTATTTTGCAAGGTGTTATCTGCAATATCTGCAAATAGATATTGTTGTATTGTGTACATGGTTGGATTTAGAGTTATTGTAAACAGACATAGTATGGGCTTTTTTGCAGCTGTGCCTTTGTTGTGCTTATGAAATATTTTTCCTATACTCTTGCTTGACAATGTGCCACAGTAATATGGTAAATGTTTTGAAAAATGTAACAGCAAATAATACACAGGTATATTATTTGATAGATAACGCTTTGCATAGTAGATATGGAAAATGTGTCATACACATAACATGGCTCTGCACTTAGATAAAAAACATAATATAATATTATATTACATTGGTTTGTAGATGCTAATGTACGGATGTAACTGGTTCAAGGATGAATCATTGGCAGAACATAACACTATACTTAGATAGGTGATATAAGGTTTGTCTGGCTCCATTCCATTCAATGTAATTTAGATGTGAGATTAAATAGATTTGGAAAATGGATCATATATAATAATATAAAACTACACCCAGGTGGAAAACATACCGTTAAAATGTCATATACTGTATTGTAGATGTTCTGTATGCATGTATCATGTGCAAAGAAGCATCACACACAGAACATAACACTACACTTATGTAGATGACATAAGGTTAATCCGGCTCAGATCAGTCCTATCTTAATTAGTAGTGATGTAAGTTCTAAAATGTGTTTCTGATAATGCAGATATTGAGTGCTGAATTCCAATAGCAGGAAGGTAAATAGCAATAGTCTCTTTAAAGTACATGATTGTATTCCAGAATGAACAGTTGAAATTCAGCTAATAGAAAGGTCCAGAAAATAATCAGAGATCAAGAGCCAGAGAGGTAGACGTCTACAGCTAAAAGGTCAAACTCAGGTAACAATCAGAATGGAACATGAGCACTGGTCTAGAGATTCAGGTTTCAACAGAGACAAGTTAAATAAACTGACAATGTCTTTCTCACAGGAAGCTGCTTTTATAGGCCTGAATCTGTGTTAAAACAAACTTCAGGTGCTGGCAACTCATTACTAGCAGTAGAACTTTAGGCCCTTTCCAGATGCAGTTCTGCACAGATGAAATAAAAATTAGTGAAGCATGTTGTTAGCTGAGCCTGTGGCTCCCTGCATAGATGCTATATTGTTATAACAAAGAATTTGCAGTTCAGGTCAAGCAGTGCCTGATTCTTCCTAGGCATTGGCATCTGCAACAACATAGCTAATCAGGTCACAATGGTGTCACATTAAAACAAGGTGGTCATTCACTGCGGATCTCTCTTTTATAGATTAACCAGCTCAGCCTGGCCGAATCACTTTTGCAGGGGGACCATGCACTCTATACTACTGGTATATGATATATGTTATTCATTACTGGGGAAGACTGTCCATTTTATTTAATTGTTTTTCACAGGGAATTGGATTTTAGAATGATTGATTTTTGAAATGTGCTGTAAAAGTCCCCAAAGGGGGCAGTACTGATACTACATGTAAAACAGTAATCAGTCATTTTGATTTAGACACATTATAATATTACAATACAAAATTATAACTTGGGAATTGAGCAAATAATTAAAACTGTGATGGACCATGTGTCCAGTTCATGCTTGTTATATCTTTATCTACTATAGCATAGAAATATGAAATTTTTTAGAAGCTATTTATAGAAAGGCAATGCATCCAAACTAATAGTTTGATTTTAATCAATTTTAGCACTGTGAATTGCCTAATTGAATAAATAGATAACATCTACATCTCTCTACAATGGACAAAGGGATGTGGGCAGGTAAAGTATTTTTTTTCAATAAAATATAAGATATTTACCGGATGTATTAGATATTTCTCCTTCTGAACATGGAATACAGTCATAGCAGCATATGGGAGATCCTTTCCTTCTTGCTCGTCTGTTTCCCGGAAGACAGATCGCAGAACACAAACCTTGTGGGACCTAGGGAATAAAAATATTAACCTGGCATTGCAATACTGCTGTCCAAGTATGATATTGTTTTTCTTGTATTTTAAATGTGTATATTGCTCTACTCAGATAATGTTTGAGATTAACAAATACATTATTTAAACATTATACTTGAATATAATCAAAGTTACTTATTATTGCAGCTGGGATATACTGTGCTTTCACAACATATACATGAATATAGAGTAAAGAACATGACTGGCATGAATTTGGTGCACTGTAGTCTTAAATAATTTTCATTGACTTGGTTTCATAAGTACCCTTGCCAAAAAATAAAACTTAACTTTTATTATACCATATTAAGAGTGTCTTGTTTATTATTAAAAACAGAATAATATTAAAAGAATTATGAATTGTGATGTGTGATTTTAAAATCGCTGTCCATATCTCCCTTTATCTATTTCCACAACAGTTCCTCTACATTATCAATCTAAATATAAACTGGTTGTAAAATCAGTTCTAATTTTCTCCTATAGCAGTCTACAATCCTCTCTTGGAGTCATAGTAATCTCATTATAATGGGCATCAGACTTGGTTCACAGTGCCTAAGCAAACATTTATCCTGTATCATCCTAGGTAGGTAGCAGGGATTAACCCATTACTACTCATGTGGTTCCCTGTAAAGAGTTTAGGAAGGGGAGTGTATTGCTATTTCCCTATTCTGTTCTAATATATCTTGGGGTTGGACAGACTGCTAAACCTATAACAGTCTAAGTAGATCGCTAATGGAATCAAGTCAAATGTTAAATTTTGTGCAGAGGTGCACAGCAAGACGCCAACACGCCTTTCGCTGCACTGGGCTTTCTCTAGACAAATTCGTAGGATTTTTAAACTCTCAGCAACCAATGAAGAATTAGGTGTGGGCTGCATTGTTGGAGGAAGTTAGTATTGTGTTTAACCCCTTTTAACCCCTTTTGATCCATGTAAAATAATTTAATTGTGTTTTAATCCGATACAGTAGCCATCTAGAATTTGTAACATTTCTATCACCTCTATACAGCCAAAATGTATAATCAAAGCTCTATATAGGACAAGTTTTCATAATCACAGTATCTTTTAGTGACTGCCATTCCTTTTACTTGATAGTGCGGCATTAACAATTGCTGCAAATATATTCTATATTGAAAATATTTAACCTCATTAGATCGAGGATATTAGAATCAATAGGTATAGCTATCTTTGTTCAAAATATTTAAGGTATATTTATCCCATTAAATCGAAGGTATTACATTTAATAAATATAGCTTTCCATTCTTGTAAAAGTCCTTCCTTTTTAATATGATTATATCATCCTGCTGCTAGATTCAATTTTGGAGTTCGACAGTTGCTGTCATCTACATATCTCTGTTAAATCAGAGGGTTCTAAATGTCCAATCTTATTACTCTGACAATGATATTCTTCATAAGTCATCTAGTAAAATCTGATGCGCTTTTAATTCTAAATGTTAATTCAAAAGAGCATCAATGTCTAATGTTGTATTATTTTATATTAAGTATACATCACTTAACATGAGAGTATGAAGAGCAATTGGTCAATCAATCAATAATTCCTCTGTTTTACACATACATCGGAGATAGTCATGGGGAGCAGAACATAAGCATCCGAGACCATATCTAATGTACCAAAACAGATCAGACAAAATAGAATGAGTTTCTTTTGCAGTATTAGAGTAATGTCACTCCGGAATTCCAAATAATTGTTGGTTTCCATTTAGAAAATCGCTAGCATGCTGACATGTTAAATTAGGAACTCTTATCGCCTGTCATACTGGAGTCCAAAAGTTTTCTAAATGTAATCGTCGTAGTTTCAGAGCTCGCTGCAAAATCTCCCACCCAGTAACATAAAATTGAAACTAAACTAAGCACTTCTAATAAACTTCTTTCAGGAATCTAGTCTGAATTTTCTTTACTTTATAATTGGTAGTTGAAAAATCTGTTGATATTGTACCCTTTCTTAGGATTGGATCCTTTTCCAGAATTTGAACAGAGACTTTAAGTTCATCTACAGTGGATAGGGGATAGGGGATAGCAAGATCCTGCAGTAAACAGATAAGCCTTTATATATCTATCTATTGGTATGCACATAAGCCTTTGGTGTTCATTCCCTGCCTTACCTTGTATTTCACTATCCTTGATATCTATTTTTTTTCCATATGTTACTTCATCTGAGTACCGGTTATCTGAGGATTTCAAGAACTGACATGGTCTATTGAGGTGGTGACAAGCAGCGGTTCACTTACTGATGTGCTTGTTTTACACTTACTTTGGGTACACATAATATGTACCACGCTTTATTATTGGCCCATATTTCTACTGATACTGCACTATCAGGCGCCTCTTTCTACATCTTTCTTCTAAAGGTTTTTTGTTTACCGAATTTACCATCTGGTCTTTTGGAGTATTGGCACTCATCCTGTAAACAAGGAAGGGCTTTTGGACTATCTTACAGATTGATAAGAAGTGTTAGGTAGAGCACCTGAGCGATACATTATTATTGTTTGATTTGTATATATATATATATATATATATATATATTACTGTTGAATTTTTCATTTATCATTCTCCTCAGTGAGTTATGCTATTCTTATTGTCATATTTATTATAATTGTAATTGTATAATTATCGTTTTTATTAGAATTGACCTTTCCATGTCTCCATGTTATTCTCCAAGGTAAAATTATCAGCTGCTGATCTTCTGGACGTGATGGATCAAATGTACCCACATAAACCCGTAAGGGAGTCTTCATATTGCCATTTGTTGTCCATACCCAATTCACAATTTCTAGTGTTTCTGGCATTTCTCCTTTTTCATTAAAAAATAGTTCTTCATTATATGGGCCTCTGTAGTTAACTTTACTTACAAAGTTTCTTAGCTTTAAATAACAGACAGAATATGGTAAGAGGTTTTACACATACAAATTATGACCTCATCTGCAAGAATAATGTAGAATTAATGTAATCTGTAACATAGTGTAAATTATTATGTAGATCACAACAGGAACTAATACATATATAAAAATAAGAGAGCCTTATGTAAGGTAGGAACCCATACAAGGTAGGAACCCCTGCACTCTTTGCTGTCCCTACATATTTTAATGGGTCATTATAAGAAAACACAGATGTTATAAAGAGTTAACCAGTAAAATCCATGCGGTGGTAGACACCATTGTGGGTGCACAGAAAAGGTATTGAAAAAGTGTGTTTGTGGTAATGGTCTTAACATTGTGCACAAAATATGCTGAAATAAGACATTTATATATATATATATATATATATATATATATATATACACACACACACACACACACACACACACACACACACACACACACATTGGAATCATGAGTTGGCTATAAAATGTAAAAGAGATGACTACAGATAGAGAGGTATCAGATGCAGTGATTGTAAATTACATGTAGGGTGTGAAAAGATATATGGTCATAATGGCTTCTTATTGTTTCATATAGTGTCATGATCCTTGATACTACAGTATATTTACAACTTGCTTTGTTGTATTGAACATTATTATTAATTTAAATTCACAGTTTTTACTCCATTCTCATAATCCATTTTCTTACTATTTGTTATTTATTGTTTGCTTGTCTCAGTGAGTAAGTGGGGTTGGCATCATCTGCTCCTGTTGTTAGGAGTCTGTGATATCTTAGCCCAGCGCCAAACTCTCAGCCGATCACAGGAATCACTGACACTGGTAAGAAGATGTCAGTTGCTTGTTCTCCATGTCGGCTGTCTGCGCTCATTATGGAGGATAAGAAAAACAATGAATGAGTGACATAACGTCAGGGGTTTAGGCTACATTGGCACCCTTGGAGATAGCTTTGGGGTCCTAATGGTAGTGCTAGAGGAAAAATTGAGAATATGACTATGAGGAAGTTGTTAATATAGTGGAAGTAGGTCTAAGGGTTAGTAAAATTAGTAGTGAGGCGTTCTTCTTCCAGTCTGTGCAATGAAATGTTTGCATCCTGTTATGTCGTTCTGCTTTCCAGTATTTTCTTCAAAGTAATGATCTACCCACCTCTGCTCCACAACTTATTAGGTTCACACTCAAAGACAACTACTTTTTATTTGGTGATGACATATCCTATGGTAGGCAAGAAGTAAAATGGTGATAACCTATTTATGGCCAAACTGGAGAAAGACCTTGTAGCTATCTGGCACTAGACAAAAAAAGTTACATGTTAAGGTTAGTAATAAGCCCTCATGTTGTGCTGTTATAAATGTGCAGTAGTGTACCAGCTGTAGAAATACTGTCCTGTACTGAAGGATACATTATTATTACAGCCTCTTTGATAAAGATGATTATTGATATTTTTGGGAATTTTATGTGATGTCAATGATTTAATAGTATTTGGAAAGTTCTATGTGATGTCATAGATGAACGAGCAATGTCCGAAATGTAGACATTCAAAACTTATTCAGATTGGTGTCCAAATTCGTTGTGAACTGAATCTCATGAGAGCTGTTAAATTATTCTATATAGTACAACATGCGAAGCAATATGATTTTTGTTCTGGAATATTTTTGTGTATTTTTACTCACCTTGTGTTGAAATTCAGAGATAGTTAAACCATACTTTGCTCCATACATATACATATCATGTAAAGCCTGGGCCATGCTGAGGACTGCTATATACACTTGGTAGGTGGCGGAATCTCCAGAGTAATTTAAAAGCTGGCTAAAGCTCTCCCTCCCGGTGCAGTTATCAAGATTTATCCCAAAAATATGTGAAAAGATAACATTCTTTTGAACATTTCCAGACAAGCACCTAAAGTAATAAATCCAGATATCTTCTAATAATCTGTCAGTCGCACGGCTGGATGGATGAAAACTGTATAAACGTTCCTGTAATCCAGGGATATAACGCAATGGAGAAGCAAATAGCAAACTACGATCGGCCAGTTCACTCATATCGGAATGTAATAATTCTCTTGCATTGGACCATGATGCTGGAAGGAGAACTGTCTTGTTAAAGAGATAATATTGTGCTTTATTCAAAACACTAATGAAGTTTATTGTTAAAGTTCCACAAATAACAACAATTTCAGTTGATGAATTTTGCAAAACAAGATGAATGTTATAAAATAGTGAAGGAGAAATTCTAATTTTGAATTCAGTACAAATTCCATAATTATACAATTGTTTGCTCAGATGTTCCAGCTCCCGTTCTCCAGCATCATCGTCTGATGTGATGATTCCGACCCAGTTCCACCCAAAACTTCTCAATAACTTTGCAATTGCCAAGTGTTGCATCTGATAGTTTTGAACTGTGCGAAAGAGGTTTGGATAAAGAATCCTATCACTTAGCAGCGGGTCTCTCGCTCCATAGCTGATCTAAAAACATCAATAATGTAAATTTTCAAATACAACAGTTACTTTTAATACTTAAGAAGAACTCGCAATGACAGATGTTGTAGGCTTGAATGACACAAATATTTGTTTACCACTTAGAACATATTAGCGAGACTGGACCTCATTTTCCATACTTGTGTGGAAGTGTTTGTAGTCAACTACAAGTTAAATCATACTCTCCTACTCTCCCGAATTTCGTGGAGTCCTCCCAGACTCCCGAAAGAGTAGGCAAAGCTCCCGCATTTACTGAAATTCACAGCATTCAATGGAGGGGGCGGGGTTTAATCGTGCCATTAAGCCCTAACCTCTCCATGCAATGCTGTAAATTTTGGCATTTTATAGTGGGGCGGGGCTACGGTGATGCAACAATGTCACCACGCCCCCTTCCTACCCCATGTCACGTGACTTCTCCCCCGGGGGAGAAATCTTAACAGTTGGCATGTATGAGTTAAATGCTAAATGCAATTACCACATTTTTACCCTAACACTGCAAGCACACACTATATACTGTCTCGCCGTTATGACAGGTCTGTGTAATCAACTATATTATCTACTTTTTCAACAGAGCTTTTTCTGTATACAAATGGATCATGCATTTCCTGGACTGCATCAGGTAATATATTTTTCAGCTGTTAATTATGCCAAAACTAATCTTGGCCTACCTCAGTTACTAAATTTAATTTTCGGTATAAAAAAAGGGTTTCTTATAAACAATAATTCAATATTTTAAATTGTGGTACATGTATCATGATGTTACAAGAGTTTTATATGTTTATACACTGTGTATGAAGTCTCTTATTTGGTAAATCCTACAGCAAATATATGTATATATGTGTATTCCATAGACAAAAAACCTTACGGTTTAACATGTTCGATTAAGGTTCCTTACACACCATCTAAAATGTAAGAAAACTATTGAAACTCCTCCACTCAAACTCCAAAAAGCAATGAAATTACATTGATTACGGCAGGAACCTTAATGGACGTGCTACTTGAGCAATACAGACATGGTATGACATCACATCCTGCGGTTAGCTGCAGATTCAGCACTATCATGGAGTGAGATTGCTGTCACTCACACAATACAGACATGGTATGTTCTCACATCCTGTGGTTAGCTGCAGATTCAGCACTATCATGGAGTCAGATTGCTGTCACTCACAAAATAAAGACATGGTATGTCATCACATCCTGTGGTTAGCTGCAGATTCAGCACTATCATGGAGTGAGATTGATGTCACTCACACAATGCTGGAGCTGCTAATTCACAGATTTGTGTGTTCACTGGAATACACACATGCAGTACTATTACATTTTCTTAGTTTAGCTTTATCGTAGTTTAGGGCCTGCGTGTCTTAGGAAGAGACATTAGAGCAACTTCATTAAAAAGTAGAACTACAAAATTACACTAGAGTTAAATTACATTAAAATGGTGTATAAGCCACTTGGCTCGTTCTCACGCCGGTGCTGATCTGCTCTCTACCAAGAAACGAGAATGGAATGCTCGGCACAAGGAGAAAAAAAGAGACAAGGGGAACCTCCTGTGTGATATTTATACAGGAGGGGGTGCTAGGCTTGTGAGTAATTTATGGAAAAACAAAACAGAGTTTGATAAACGGCTAAACAGCACTCCACCCTAAAACTTAACTTTTATTAATTATAAAATAAAAATAATGGGACATCATCTTGCCAAAGAAAATATAAAATATTAAAACCAAAAACATAAACACAAAAGACATATGTATTTAAAAAACACTCACTGGGGGGATTAGAGTTCTCGTATAAACTCAAAATCTTTTCTGATATAAGTGTGGCAGATAAATCGTAGTTGCCACAATAAAATCAAAGGGAGTAGGTTATCATATGCCCAGTGATCAGACTTTCCTGAATTATAATTACAGACTGTATTGTCTAGATCCTCGAGTGTAAAGGAAGGGACAGTGTGATTGTGAGTGCTATTGTCAGCAATTCTCGTAATTCAAGGATTGTATTAGAAACTATTCAAATTTTATAATTGGGTAAAATAATGAATGTTGTTAGCAGTGACGGGCTGGGCCAGGGGAACATATGCCCCCCAGGCCAGACTGAATCAGTCTATTTTGGGCAGTTCCATGACGCCCAAGCCTCTATTGCTTGGTGGCTGGCCCCTCCTCCGGGACCAGCGGCCTACTATCATTGGCCACGGATCTTCCGATCCGTCCTCCTACCTCCCCTCTCTCTCCCTCCCCTCTCTCTCTCTGAGCCACGGTGTCACATGGGACGCGCACCACATGACAGGTGCCGTCCTATGTGTGAGGAACAGCGCGCAGATGGGATGAATAAGGTAAATGATGGGCTGCATGTCAGTAAAATGTGTGTGTGTGTGTGTGATGGGCAGCATGTCAGTAAAGTGTGCGTGTGTGTGATGGGCAGCATGTCAGTAAAGTGTGTGTGTGTGGGCAACATGTCAGTAAAATGTGTGTGATGGACAGCATGTCAGTAAAATGTGTGTGATGGGCAGCATGTCAGTAAAATGTATGTGATGGGCAGCATGTCAGTAAAATGTGTGTGATGGGCAGCATGTCAGTAAAGTGTGTGAGATGTCAGTAAATTGTGTGTAAGATGTCAGTATAGTGTGTGTGTTATTGTAATGTGTGAGAGAAGGGGGGTCTTTATTTAGTGTGGGAGGTAGGCTATTTAATGGTGGAGTGCAGGAGGGGGCTAGTTATTTAATGGGTGCTTTTTTGTTTTTGGAGTGGTGGGGGGCAATTTAATTTATTTGTGGGGCTGTTTGGATGGAGGGAAATAGGTTTATATATTAAATGTGTTTGCTATCTAATGTCAGGTTTGGTTGGAAGGGAATAGATCTATTTAGCAAATGTGAATATTATTATTTTAATGTTGGGGCTGGAGGGAGGCCTAATTATAAAATGTGGGTGCTATTGATTTAACACTGGGACTGGTTGGAGTTTTCTATATTTTATGTACCCATTTTTTTCCAAATAGGGCCTCCAATATTCCAGGATCCAGACAACCAGCAAATGAGCTAAAGTAATAAGCAGCCACAAGTGGTGACAGTGACAAGAACAGGTAGGAGAGAGCAGGACAGTCTGCCAACTGTCCTGAAACTGGTGGTCCTGAATTTGGGTGACTGTTTCGCTTAGGACAGTTGGGAGGTATGTCCTGCTTCACCGTGTACTGCTCGTGAAGGCAGAACTGTGTGCACCTAACAGTAGTACACACAGTATTGCCTGTGTATTTGTCTAAAATGATAACCATGCTACATCATAGGGGGTTACCCTGTCTAAAGTGCCCAGGTCCCCCAGAGCCTTAATCCAGCTCTGGGCCTCGGCATAAATATATATATATATATATATATATATATATATATATATATTAAGCAACACTAAAATAGCCTCTTTTTATATAGATAAATATATATTGTACCAAAAACCACCCTTTAAGGATGGGCCGCTACTTATGGGCAAGTGCTGTGTGCTTGCCCCCCTGGCTAAAATCTGCCAACCCTCCCCTGGTTGTAAGACTCTCGTTACTGTCAATCTGCCAAATAAAGGAAGAAATATATGGATCTTGTAAGTGCTAAGAAGCACCTCTCTGATCTTGCCGTTGCCCTGTTCAAACTGGAAAGATATTATGAGTAAAAACTACATTTAATGATTATCTGGCTAATTATGTCAGCAATATACTCCCTCTGTATAGAAACTTAGATATGTCTCATATCAAGAAATTGTAAGTTCAGCTTAAAAATGATGTACGGCATAAACAGCGCTGCCCTTGCTGTAATGATAAATCCCGTGTCCAGAAGAACACTAGGGGGTAAATCTATCAAGGTCTAATTTTTTCAGCGCGTTAAAATCGTGGCAAATCGCGGGTGATAACCCGCGATTTTAGTCCAAAATTTCTCTAATGTATCAAGCTGTGATTTTTACCCTGATCTTCAAAATCGCTGGTCATCTCTAGCGATTTGCTGCGATGTAAAACACTCCCGTGTTAGCTAACTCTCCTGTGTTGTAGCAGCGTGTTCTGTACACACATCACTGTTACACTGTCCTGTCATACAGCTGGAGGTCCCTGCAGCTTTCAAAACTGTTAAAAATAGATAACAGTTTTTTTTAAAAAAAGCATTCAGTATTAACCCTAGTGCAACCAGACTACTGCTGCTTCGGTGAAAATTGGGGAAAAATTTTGCGTGGGGTCCCCCCCTATTTTCATGAAACCATCACTAGGCAAACAGGTCAGGGTTGGAGGCACTATAGCCGGGGTACATGTGGCAGGGTTCCCCCTGCCATAATGACTAACCAACCCCAGGCTGTTCAGCGCTGGGCTGGATTCCCTAGGGAGTGGGGTCCGCTTAAAAAAACAAGTAGGGCCCCCCTAGGGACACCCAACCCAGTGCTGATAGCACTAGGGCTCTTTCTACAGCCCTGGGTGGTGGGTGTAGGGTAATAACGGCGATATAAGTCATAAAAAACAAACGGATGCCATTTTGTTTTGTGGAACTACAAGTCCCAGCCAGCCAGGTTCCCCCTAAATAGTGTGGGCATGCTGTTACTTGTATAACTACAAGCACCAGCATACCCACGGCAGCCAGGGCATCCAGCCCAGAGCTGAACAGCCTGGGGTTGGTTAGTCATTATGACAGGGGGACCCCTGCCGTATGTCCCCCTGCTATAGTGCCTCCAACCCCGGCTGGTTTGCCTAGTGCTGGTTCCGTGAAAATAGGGGGGACCTCACGCAAATTTTTTCCCCGATTTTCACGGAACTAGCAATAGACTGGCAGCACTAGGGTTAAGACTAAATAGAGGAGGGACCCCACACTTTTTTTTTTTTTTAAATCACAGCAGGAACCTCAGAGCACTTTTGAATTTCCCAGGTCCCAGCTTAGTGCAGTGAATAAATTAACTGACGTCACTGAGGGGCGGGAAGTTTAAACAGGCTCTGTAACACAGCTCTGGCACCGCTCGGAGAGATTATTAAACTGTGAAATGAGAGCGGTGCCAGGGCTAATACTAGTATAGCGTGCCCCCCATCAGCACCAAAACACCAACCACCCCCCCTGTACCCAATAAATATGGCTAAATTCTCCTGCTTACAGAAGAAAAGTGAAGCCACTTTCAGTACACCCAGCACACACCTCTATCTGACATGCGCAATGTTATGAAATCCCCTATCTTTAAAATGGGGCATATTTTACCAAATCGTAAAAAAACTGTAACTTTGTCAAACTTGTGAACCCTCAAAGGCACTCTTCAGCCCTAATAGCTTTCTAACAAAACTTACCGCGTGTCTGTAAACGCCCTGTACACCGAGTTACGCTCCCCCCCAAAAAAGACAGAAAAACGGCGACTTTTGCAAAACAGCAAGTGGAAAAAAACGGACAGATTTTGAAATTTAGATTGTTCCTAAATTGTCATTTTTTATTCTTTTTTCCTGAAATTTGGCATGCGGCACCTGTGGACAGTTCTCCATTCGCATGACAAATTTCAGCTTAATAGCTTTAATACATTTTAAAATGTAGACCCTCAAACACCCCCCCTCTCACAGATTTCCAATGGCAGAATGTCGTTTTTTAGATGTAACTTTAATATAAGGGCACGACTGTGCCCTTATAATTAGGAATTACCGAATAAGAGACTTCTTCTCCAGTCTTCTTAAGCAGTTGCTGTTCTATTCCAGCATGAACCAACATAAATTCTTGTTTTTGATCCATAAATGCATAACCTTACATTTATCTATGTTAAACCTCATATCCTCCAGTTATTTAAGTCCCTCTGTAGAGAAGCTACATCTTGCTCTGATTTTATTACCTTACAGAGTTTAGTGTCATCTGCAAAAATAGAAACTTTACTCTCTAAACCTTCACCAAGGTCAATTAATATAATAAATTCCGGTTACTATATTTCCTTTCATAAGTTACTTCTACACATTTAATAGACACATTTACTCATATTCCTTTAATATTCTAAAACACTCATTTACCTTTCTTCATTCTCTAATCAATACTTTTATCTTGATATTTTCACATTGTATTAATAACATTTCACTTCTTAATTTACACACATGTGACCACGGTAACGTTTCCCAAATTTACATAATAACATGTCTACTCTCCATTATGCAGAGCCTATCGTCAGATCGATTTCAGACAAAGCAGTCTATATTTTTTTTAACAGACTTAATTAAATCTACTGATTTAAACCCATAGGCTTTGAACACTCCTTTTCTCATTGATATAATACACTCCGATGATATAACTCCTCTCATCTATTTTTTATGAATGTGAACACTTCTACATAAGAGAAAAAGATATTTTCTTTCTAAATACGATACAACATCTATACAAAATATATTGCTTCTAAAATCATGTTCCATTTGACAACCAATAAATTCCAGAATTAAAATATTCTTTTTGTTAAAATGAATGATTGCTATATCCAATAAAATGATATCGTAGCTAAAACGATCCCATTTTATTTATGTATATATATATATATATATATATATATATATATATATATATATATATATATATTTATATATACCCACAATCAGGGCAATATATTCCTCATAGTACATTCAGAAATTCACAGTCTTAAAAAAATATATAACCAAACATCAATTGGCTGTCGGGATTCTATAAACACCATTTAAGTTCAAAGCCTGCATTCAGACCATCTGGGATTAATGTCTGTAATTTAAAGATACTCTCCATCTCTGCCTTAGATAATCTGATTTCCGGATCTTTACATCTCCAGTTGTCAATCACTAATTTTATCCCACAGAAGGATTTCATTGATTCAGCGCTACATATTTGATATTGTGGAGATGTTCAACTAAATGTATTTCTAGAGTTTGACTAGTTTTGCCAATATATTGTTTACCACATATGCATTGGATCAGATAAATGACGTTCTTTGAGTGGCAAGTAATAAAATCTTTAATTTCAATCCTGTTGTAGATATATATTCTGTAATCTTCAATTTATTACTTTTGATATTTCTACTAGGTAAGCACATGCTGCACTGATGAAACCCTATATAGATAAATTTAGGCTTTGTAAGTAAAATAGATCGGAGTGTGGGATCACTCAGTAAAACTCGTCAGTGTTTACACAGCACATTCTCATCTTTCTTATATTGCCTATTATACTGGGTAATAAATGCAAAATTATTCCCTATGTTCTTTTTAGTCTCTTTAGTCTTAGGTTTTAGTGATGCCCTATCAATTTTATTTATCTTACTAAGTGCCCCCTCTATTATCTCATGTGAATAACCTTTTTGAGATAATTGGATCTTTAAATTAGAGATTTGTTCCTCACATATTTGTGCTTCTGTGCAGTTCCTTTTTATATGCATAGACTATTTAATATGCTTTAAATTTGAAGTATGTCATAAATTGTAGTGGAGTGTAGTAGTGGAGTATTCTACTTGCGCCATTCTCTCAGCGCCTCTCTCATCTCTGCCCTGTTTGGCGAATGGCTGATGTTAATGGCTTTGGCATTGCATAGAGCCTTAGCTCCGCCCTGGACACGTTGGCATAATCAGACATCCTACGCGTTCTCCTGGCTGCAGTTATTCCTCTCCTGAATAACTCAGCTCTCCTGACTGGTGCACGAAAGCCGCCTGGGGTTATCCCACCGTTTGCCACCAAAAATCTGTGACAAGATGAACCGCCTCGACCATCCTGTCACTTGTGTTGCTGGGGACTGGATGGGCTTGCCTTGCCTCCGCCCCCTTTCTTTCTCCCAAATGCGCCCTCTGCCGCAGTAGGAGGGGCTTAAGCTGGCTGCTGCCATCACTGCACTCCTTAGCGGCATCCAGAACCGCGTCCTTTTAGGTAACTGTCGCTACTAGTGTACCGCCTCACTGGGCACCTGGGTTGGTACTCCTGAACTGTTACTGTTGATAAGGGTTGCTGTAGATGGTTCCTTTTTTTTTAATATACACATACACATATATTTTCTATAGAGCTTACATTTAAATACACTTTTTACACACATTGTTACACTCCCGGCTCCTACAGCTGGGAGTTAACACTTTCAGTGCTGCGCACCGGTTAACTAGCAGTGCTGCAGCCCCTACAAAATTTAAGTATTTACATTTATTTATTAAAACTCTTCAATTGTACATTTATACACCCTAGCACCGGGGTTTAACCCTTCCCATGCTGCGGCACCGGGTATGTGCACATTGTAAAACAATTTTTTTTTTCAATTAAATACATTTAAACATTTAAACATTTACTTTAGGCATGCAACACCTAGCGCTGGTGTTTTTAATCTCTCCAGTGCTGGGTATTAACCCGCCCGACACCTATTTAAACATGGCCGTCACACACGTCCGCTGCCCAAACACTTGGATCCCGGCCACAACAAGTATTGAAAAATAGAAAATATTAGAATATATAGCAATTTTTGGGGTGTGCTACTGCGTGCTGCCTTCCTTAAAAATACATTTCACTGAATGACCCTTCCAAAATAAACAAGTAATGAAAAATAGAAATAATATATATAGCCTTTTTTTGGGGTGTGCTACTGCTGCTGAATCTCACACGCAAACAACCAGTTTTTTTCTAAATTATTTAAGTTGTCACTGGCCCACACAGGATTACTTTCACTAGAAAAACTTTTAAGTTTAAAGAATGAAATCCTTTTTTTTTTTAATGGATTCTGCTGGTAATAGTCTGACAGCAAAAACACTGTTTTTCTCAAATAAATAAATATACTCATTAGTTCAGAATGATATATATCTAACTCAGTCTGTATACACTTTCTAGTACTATTATATATATGCAATGCATTAACAACTAGTAGCCACTAGTCTGTGTAAAGTCTATTTAAGATTGAAATTAATAGCAATTGATCAGCAATCTGTTAAAGCTGAATATTCTGTACAGAACTGCTTCACAATAATGACAGGACTCTCCTGCTTTCCTATGAACTTTACCCTGAATGCTATTTTATAACATTAAAAATGTTTTAAAGGAAATTTGGTTGTGGGCCTTATAAGTCCTGTCGAAGTCATCAAATTGGATAAAGTCATTTCAATTCAAATTGAGCAAACTTGGTTGTCTTTGTCTGAAAAGATGCGCATGGTACGCTACGGCGTGCAAGGGCACGCTACGGCGTGGAAGGGCGTACGCAGCTACTACACGTGGCAGCAACAGTATTTGGTCTTTTACCATACATTCGCACAAACACGCATACTTGTAAAATAGTACACATTAATGGTAGTTGCAACACATAGTCAGTTATGTCGAAATATAGTAGTATTTATGTGTTATAATATGAGTTATATGCACATTAGTGAAATATATGGAACAGGTTGAAGGAATCATATCATGTGTGCTTTCATAATAAACCTCTTTACATTTGCTACTGCTTGGTTCACTCTGCGAAGGAATCGCAGAGTGCATACACAAGTTATGAATGATAGGGAATTATGAACTACTTAAGACTAAGAAATCTTGGCGGGAAGAGCAGAGCATACCCCCTGGAGAGATGACCCCCTCCTTTGGATTCCTTAGGATGAACTAGCCAATGATTGACAACCCCTTGGACCTTCCTGAAACCTGGACCAATAGAAGCAAGCTATACCATCTTCATTGTATTACTGTATTTCTGTGTGCATATAAGCAGCAGCTTCACATCTAGTGTTCAGGCATCCTGTCCCCAGACTTCAGGATTGAATGATTGAAGTCTGGGGACATCTTGTCCCCAGACTTCAGGATTGAATGACTGCACTGGATCCAGAGCGCCTGCGATAAGTAAGGGCTGTACTTATTATTATTATTTCGCTTGAATTATTCTGCTACTTTTTGAGAATAAATCTTAGTGCTTTGGAAACACAAATCGAGGTTCGACAATCGTTATTGGTTAGCGACAATACGCACTTAACAGTCCATTATTTCCTACAACAATTAAAACAATGTTTTTCATACTATATGTTGCTATTTCTTACTTTCAACCCTTCCCATTCCACCTCACCAACTGTTAGGGCGCAAGCATCAGATGCGAGCATCATCATCATTTATTTATATAGCGCCAACATATTCCGTAGCATATTCATGTATTATTTTATGGGCGTACAAATGTGTATATTTTACACTGCACAAACAGCTGTGTCTCTCACTCTGCATCAGCCCCATATACTGTGTATTTAACAGTCATTCTTTAACATATTTTCTAGAATACTAGCTTACCCATGAATAACAATATGTTAGCTTTAAAAGTGGGTAACTTAACTTTCCTGTATTTTACAGAAAAAATATTTGCAGCAATTACCTGTGTATATCCATAAAGATTCAGTAATTGTGCCATTGTATAGGTAGTTTCAGAATGAAGATCTCCAATAACACCAGCCAATTTACCATGTTCCGTACATAAATAATTGGGAACTTCCATCTCGTGTCCAGACAGTATCTCTATAACATCTTTTATACTTTTCATTGTATGTCCACAGGAATCATATGCATACATTCCCAGAGTAACATTGGGCAGAATATTCGGGTTCCTGTTAACCTCATTAATGGCAAATATGAAAGCTTGGAGCTGCTGATATTCTCTGGGATGAACACTGTGGGCAAAAACATATCTCTAAATTATGTATTTCATCATATGAATACTGTCCAAGTTTACACATACATATAATACACAAGTGATGGTAATATATGAAGTAGTAGCATAGTATTGCTTTGTTCTCCACGATGTTTGGAACAACCTCCCTGCCGAGTTTCGTCAAAAACTGTCTGCAAGTGTACCTAGAAGAATTGATGCATTAATGCTGTTTTGAAAGTAAAGGTTAGTCACACCAAATATTGATTTGATTTAGATTTCTCTTCTGTTCATTCACTTTGCATTTTGTTAATTGATAAAAATAAACTATTAACACTTCTACTTTTGAAAGCATTCTAACTTTGCAGCATTTTTTCCACACCTGCCTAAAACTTTTGCACAGTACTGTATGTCAGTTGGCTAAGAGTTATTCATAGTACAGATACACTGGGCTGAGTCTCATAGATATACAAGGTAACTGTTGAGATCATTATATTTGGGATCATACTGCCCTTTGTAAATATTTGCATTGCTTCTCTCTTAAGTAATTCTTTTTGGAGATCTCCTCCTCTGATTCCCATATGTATATTTTCCATTGCAAGGGCTTGCATTAATTTAGGATTATTATCATAAAATAATAATAAATGCTTTGCAACTTTTGTTAGAACTTTAAAGTTCATTTGATCTTTCTTAGCATTTCTTACATTCTTACATCTTCTGCGTGTTCTAGCAAGCGTTCTTTGAAAGGCCGGATAGTCATTCCAGTATAATTTTTGTGACAAGGACAAAAAATACAGTAAATGACAGAGGAGGAGTTGCAATTTAAGAAGAGCTCGATTTTCCAGGCTTTTCCATATCTATCCTTATACTCTTTTGTCGTGATGGTAAGTTGACATGCCTTACAAGTTCCACAAATAAAAAGGCCTTTGATTTTATTCTGATTTTTGAGTCAGAAAATTTTAAAACAGAAACCAATATCTGTGGATTTTAACTTTGCAAAAGAACGCACAGCAAAATAAAATAAAAAATAATGTCACCTGTTAATAATAATAAAGTCATTAATGATAAAACAGTTTAAAATAGTTTTTTAAAAAAAAAAAACCTTCCCTTGAAATATATTTATTAGAATGTTGTTAATGTCTACTGAACATAAAATTCTGAATATAAAATACATTTTTACAGTTGCTCGTGATTGCTAACACGTAATAACATGCATACAAGACTGTAAACACTACTGTTCAGGACTTAGACCCACAGCTAGAGCAAGAGATACAGCAGAGGTCAGAGCTGGAGTCAGACATGGCTGTGTGTGCTTGAGTTTGGCAAGCCCCTACTGTACATTGACTATGTAAATACGCCCCTTCTGCACCCAGTTCACTCCCGGAAATTATTGACTATAGTAAGTGTCCTTTGCGTGCGAACACACAACGGACATGGCTGCATTCACGGACGTATCTCCTGGATCTGGGCACGCGCAGAGTGACTTTGTGTACGATACGCTCAGAATCGCCAGATACGTGCCCACAGTCCTCTCAACCCTCTGCAATTGGGCTTCTCTATATTTAACTGAGATCATACTCACTAAAGTGACCAATGATCTACTCATGGCTATTTTTTTAAATTTTATTTTAAAACATTATTATATGTCTGTTTTAGATTTCAGTTAAAAATACACACATGATAATTACGCCAAATTTCACTCCTCCCTGCTCATATTCCTTGACTTCTCTGCTGATTTTGATACAGTTGAACTTCCTCCTCTCCTCAACGCCTTTCACTTTCTTAGCCCTTGAAGCACTGTTCTCTCTAGTTTCATCTCCTACCTTTGTGATCAGGCATTCAGTGTCTCTACTTCTAACTCATGCTTCTCTCCACTTCCTCTAACTTTTGAGGTCCCTCAAGGTGGTATTCGCAACCCTCTGCATTTCACTCTTTACACCTCTTTTCTTGGTGAACTCAAAGGCTCCTTCACTAGCACCTATATGCAAACATCACTCAAATATATCTGTCCTCCACTTCTTTCCTTCTCTCATATCCCATATCCTAATGTCTCTTTGCAGTCTCTGCATGAATGTCCCAATTCTACCTCACGCTCAACATGTTCAAGACTGAACTCATTATCTTTCCTCCTCTTAGAGTTATTACCCTACCTGTGTCTCTCTGACAGTTGAAAAAATTACACTTTCCTTGTTCTCCGTGTATGCTGCTTTGGTGTCATTATCAACTCAGCCTTAAGCGCCACTCCACATAACCAATCTCTTATGCAATCTTGCTTCCTTCTCCTATGAAATATTGCCAGAATTTGCCCCTTTTTCACTCAGGACATTATTAAACCTCCTTATTCATTGTTTGATTATCTCATACTTGGACTACTTGCTATCTGGCATCCCCTCACCCTTCTTTCCACTCTAAAATGTTTCCTAAATGCAGCAGCAAGACTTGTCTTCTACTTCCACTCCGCCTCCTCCCCTGCACCACTCTGCAAATCCATACACCAGCTCCCCATTACCTACATAATTAATTCAAGTTGCTCACCCTCATCAACATCTTTGACCTTGTCACGAGGTACACTCTGACTTAACCTCTCCATTATGACTGATGCCTGTTCCCCTCTGATAATTTTGCCCACATCCAAGACTGCTCTTGCACTGCTCCTCACTTATGGAACTCTCTTTCCCACACAACTAGACTGTCCTCCAACCTTACATTATTCAAGCGCTCTCAAAATTCACCTTTTCACTATTGCCTATCCTACTACCACCTGAGATTTGTCAGGCACCATCCCCGCACTGTCCCTGCTCTCTCCTGTCTGGCATGTTCTGTTGCTAGGCAACTGGATCTCTTCTTGTTCAGGCAGTCTGCGGTCAGTGATGAAACTGACAGCCCGATTTCTATCAGAGAAATCAGACCAACCACACTCTATTTATAGCTGACTCTGGCACCATTACAGTGACAGTGTATTAGGTCATTATCTAACTCCAGCATCTTCTTTGTCCTGTTTTCATTACCATCTCCCTGTTTCTTGCTCCAATGTACCTTTAGTTCCTGACTTCTCTTTGGATTATGATTTGGTTTCTTTTGGCTCTCCTGGTTTGAAAATGAGCTATGTAAAATCAATATGATCACAAACCATCAAAATAAACAGAAATAAAAGAAGAAACGTGCTCAATGCAAAAAATGAAAGCAAATAAATGACAGTATGACAGTATCCTCCCACCCCAAATCCTCCGACTACCATCAGTGCCCAGGATCTTGCTTCCTATTTCAAGGACAAAATAGATAAGATCAGACTTGAAATTATATAATCTCCCTCGACAAGCAATCAGCTCAATGACTTTGTAGCACCCTCTCACACTCTCTCTTCATTTGATACCACAAATGAAGAGGGAATTTCTACTCTCTTCTCATCTTCCCACTCTACCTCCTGTCCACTTGATCCCATTCCCTCACAAAATAGTAGATCCCTGTCTCATGTGCTCATTCCACCTCTAACTAAAATCTGTAATTTGTAATCTATCTCCCTCAATTTTTCCATCACTATTCAAGCATGCAGTGATTACTCCTATTTTTAAAACAGAATTCTGACCCAAACTCTCTCTCAAATTACTGCTCAATCTCCCAGCTCCCGAGTCCCTCCAAGCTTCTCGAGAGAATTGCCTACACTGGCCTCACACACTTTCTTACAGCAAACAACCTACTGAATTCTTTTCAGTCATGCTTTCACTCTCAACACTCCACAGAGACTGTGCTGACCAAGGTTGTCAATGATTTGATCACAGCAAAAAATGAAGGACATTACTCATTTCTAATTCTCCTGTATCTCTCTGCTGCATTTTACACTGTTGACCACTCACTCCTCATACAGACACTACAATCCCTAGGTCTTGAAGGCACTGTCCTATCCTGGTGCTCATCCTACCTATCTAATCGCTCTTTCAGTGTTAATTTCTCTGGATTTACCTCTGCTCCACTTCCTTTATCAGTTGGAGACCACAAGGCTCAGTCCTAGGTCCTCTGCTATTCTCTATCTGCACCACTTCTCTTTGGAAAACTAATAAGATCCTTTAGATTTCAGTATCATCTCTATACGGATAACACAGAAATCTGTCTATCCTCTCCTGATCTATCACCATCTGTGTTGTCTTGTGTTACTGTCTTTCTGCCATTTTATCTTGGATGTCTTCTCGCCAACTCAAACTCAATCTTTCAAAATATGAATTAATAATATTCACACCTAAAAACAGAAGCTTCCTGCCTGACATTTCTATTTCTGTTGATAACATGACCATAAATCCCACCCCGCAAGCTCGTTGCCTAGGTGTAATCCTTGACTCACAAAAATCATTTATTCCCCACATCGACTCTATATCTAAATCATGTTACATACATCTAAAGAACATTTCCAGAATATGCACATATCTCACACAAGACACTGCAAAACCTTAATCATGCACTCATCATCTCCCACATCGACTATTGCAAGTCCCTCCTTACTGGTCTTTCCAAAGTCAGACTTGAACTCCTACAATCTATTTTGCACGCAGCGGCTAGATTGATTTTCCTTGCAAACCGTTCTTCACCTGCTGAGCCACTCTGTCAGTCTCTACATTGGTTGCCTTTATTTCAACAAATCCAATATAAAATTCTTCTACTAACATACAAGGCTGTCAACAAAGTTGCACCGACATACATCTCCTCACTTGTCTCAAAATATCTTCCGACTCGACACCTCCGTTCTGCACAAGATCTGCGTCTCTCTTCCACTCTCATCACATCCTCCCATTCATGGTTACAGGACTTTTTCGGGCTGCACCTACTTTGTGGAATTCCCTCCCTTGCACAGTAAGACTTTCCTCTAGTCTTCAAACCTTCAAGCGTTCTCTGAAAACCCACTTCTTGAGGCAAGCTTATGATATTCCTCAACCATCATCCTAATCTCCCTAGGTTACCCTATTACCACCCTCTACACAGCTAACACAAGACAACAACCCTCTGACCAACATTGCTGTGTGACTGTGCACGCAGCCCACTCAATACTTTTTACCCATGCATTCTAGCTGGTACAATGTGCAATATGATGTAGCACATGCCCTTGTGTTTCAAACTCCCACTGTCCTATAGATTGTAATCTTGCGAGCAGGGTTCTCTTACCTCTGTGTCTGTATGTATTACCCAGTATTGTTTTATTAATGTTTGCTTCCAATTGTAAAGTGCTACGGAATTTGCAGGCGCATTATAAATAAATGTTGATGATGATGATGATATGTAAAACACCTAGGGGTATATTTACAAAAGTGCGGGTTTGAAAAAGTGGAGATGTTGCCTATATAGCAACCAATCAGATGCTAGCTGTCATTTTGTAGAGTGCACTAAATAAATGACAGCTAGAATCTGATTGGTTGCTATAGGCAACATCTCCACTTTCTCAAACCCGCAGTTTATTAAATCTAGCCCCTAAAGACACATCAATGTTGGCACAGTGTTAAAGAATTAAAAATAAAAAGAAATAAAAAAAAGAAATAAAAATAGAAAGGAAAATAAAAATAGATAAAAAAATAAAAAAAAGATAATAGTGCAAATAAAAAAAAAAGAAATGAAAATAAAAAAGAAATAAAAATAAATGAAAAAAAGAATTGAAATGTATACTTATTAATAGAAATATATACTTATTAATAGAAATTATATGCTTATGTATCACTAGTGAAATAAAAAAAAAGGGGCAGCAATTGAACCATGTCTTTGTAGTCCTTGCTTAGTGCATTGGGGCACAGTTGTGTTGGAATAGAAAAAGGCCTTCCCCAAACTGTTGCCACAAAGTTGGAAGCATAGCATTGTCCAAAATGACTTGGTATGCTGAAGCATTAAGATTGCCCTTCACTAGATATAAGGGTCCTAGTACAAACCCTGAAAAACAGCCCCATACCATTATCCATCTTCCACCAAACTTCACAGTTGGCATAATGCAGTCAAGCAGGTAACATTCTCCCGGCATCCACCAAACCCAGACTTGCCCATCTGACTGCCAAACAAAAAAGTGTGATTCGTCACTCCATAGAACACGTGTCCACTACTCCACAGTCCAGTGTCGGTTTGCTTTACACCACTCCATCTGACGCCTGGCATTGGTCTTGGTGATGTGAGGTTTGCATGCAGCTACTCGCCTGTGGAAACCCATTCCATTAAGTTCCCGCTGCACAGTTTTTGTGCTTACATTAATGCCAGTGGAAGTTTGGAACTCTTCAGCTATGGAATCAGCAGAGCGTTGGTGTCTTTTACGCACCATACGCTTTAGCAGTTGTTGACCCCGCTCTGTGATTTTATGTGGTCTTCCTTTTTGTTGCTGATTTGCTGTTGTTCCTAAATGCTTCCACTTTCTAATGATAAAACTTACAGTTGACCGTGGAATATCGATTGGGGATATAATTTCACGGACCGTCTTATTGCAAAGGTGGCATCCTGTCACAGTACCAGGCTTGAAATCACTGAGCTTTTTTATCACAAATGATTACAAATGGAGACTGCACGATATACTATAATATATGTAAAGAATAGTATATAGAATACATTTGAGATACTTGAAATGGAATATATCTTCAACATTGATAATCAAAATAAAATAGAGATCTCTATTTATGGGTGACATACTGATCTATTAATATAGAATATATTGTATTATTATTATAAAGAAGCAAAATGTATTATGGTTAGATTATAGCCGAAGATCTAACAAAAGCTGGCGTATATGGAATACATTTTAAATAATAGAAATATACTCTTTTAAAAAATCAAAGAATTAAAAAATTGAAATGAAAAACTGGACATCTTGAACATCATAATATGGAGAGAATTAGGAGAATTACCTGGTGGAGTCCAGGGTTATCCTGTGGGGGCTGTGTGTGGGGTTGAGCTGACACCTCAATATTTAAGAGCAAAGCAATATGAAATTCAATAAATAAGTTACTTACATACAGAAATTAAATCAAATAACAAACATTTCAAAGCAAATTCACTAAAAATAAAAATAATAATCTTTAAATGACCAATCACATTTAATTTCACTATCAAATTATTTTGATCACAGTATTTTGTTTATTCCACTTATTCACAAGTTAGTCTTAATCACTGTATTAATATTGTTTTATTCACTGTACTAATATTGTATTAATCACTGTATCAATCAACACAGTATCAATCACTGCACTAATTATGTTTTACACTTACCCTTCACATTTAATTTATTTGATGATTACACTCACCTTTTAGGAAAAAATTATAATTATTAACTTTATCGTATTATATATTATTAATTCATATCACTAATAATTCATTTCACAGGGAATATATTTAATTAGTTGATTATCACTTATCGCTACAATATGTATTTTTCTGTTCAATAATGACACACACTTTTTCAATGGATACAAATAAATTTTTATCAGAAATATATGGTCTATACTACTTGATTGTAATTTTTACATTATCTATATAATGAATTTGTCTGAATAATAACTAATTTTAGCTCAATAATTACATAACAATATTTGATTTATTATGAAAAAATTTTAAAGGAGGAAAACCTATAGTAGGTAAATGAATAAAAAACTTATATTAGAGAAAAAAAATCTGTTTTTTCTATACATTCATAGTGAGAAAAAAAAAAGGAAAATGGTGGACTAAGCAGAACACATAGAAATGTCAATCATTTAACTTAAGATCGGATTGGTCCTCATATATTTAAAACACTAACCCGAGTCACAATCGGTTTGACTCCTTGAAAAAGAAAGAGGCAAAACATGCGTTAGAGCGAGTGGCAGCAAAACGAAACTGTCGCCAGGGACCTCTATGTAGAAAATACATTTATATCTTAGATAAACAGCATGTATGATTAGTTTATTATCCACCTGTATACATCCTGAATGTGAAGGAAAGAAATATCAAAATAAGAAAAAAACAGAAATTTACCATCGGAAATTGCTATCAATCATACAAAAAAGTACAGGAAAGTTACAATTGATAATATCACAAACAGACGGATTAAAGGATAAGGGGTATTTTAAACTCCTCCCCAAACGGCATTACAAATAAAAAATAACTAAGACTCACTAAGCCGTCATTATAAAATTAGGAGAGATAAGAATGATATTAACAGCTGAAAAAATTAGGGGTAACAACTACATGAGATGAATATTATTATAACAACTTGCTGCCTCTACCTTCATAATAAAATTCTCCTCAACTGTAATGATGTGTTACAAGTTTTAAAAAGGAACACACACTGTTATCACTAATCTAACAGCTGATGGCAACTTTGTACAGTGTCGGACTGGGGCATGAAGGGCCCACCGGGGGACTGCAACGCTAGGGGCCCACCAGAGGGGGTGTGGCGAGCCATCATAGAGGCAAGACCAGACACTAAAGGGAGAGTGGTCAGCCCACGAAGGACAGCTAGCACCATAGTGTAGTATATAAAGAATGTAGTGTGCTCACCCTTCTCTTTTAAAATGACAGGCTGACTGCGCACTTAGCTACTAACCTGCTCATGCTCCTCTGTGCGGTTGGATATCCGGAACTCCTACTCTCATCTGCCCTGCTCAAAGTGAGAAACACACTACCGCGCAGGTTCAGAGAGCCCAGACGCGACTCTCTGCACCTGTGTGGTAGTGTGTTTAACGGGAGTGTTTGGCAAAAACGGGGGGGGGGGGAGTTGCGCTCTACCCCTACTGTTGCAAGAGCAGCATTAACACAGGTTATCCCTCTCTACGAACTAATAATATACTGAAAGTTAAGCGCTCATTGACTTATGTATTATTCCAAGTTTAATGCTAATAATAAAATTTGTATTCTTTTATCTTGAATACAATTCACATTTTTCTATATCTTGTATTAGGCTGTGAGCAAGAGGCTCGGTTCAATTAATGGGATAACATTTAATGTTAGTTTTATCACAATTTATTGAATCCTGGTTAAAATATCTAAAAATACATTAATATAGACAAATAAAATACTCCAATTAAACCACAGTATTTATATTATGAGGCATTGATTTCTATATACATACATATGGTATGGCATCAATTGAACATACATAAAAAATCAGACAAACCTAGGTATATAGACCTGGACTAGTCTAGCTACTGGGAGGCAAATGGCAGTGGGTATAAATGCTGCATTGATCCAGATATAACACAGTCACTTATATCTCTAAAAAATAATGTTCATAGCATACAAGTCCAGTAGATGGGAATTGGTATTTCTTTAAGTCTCTGCTAGTGCAATATAAATATTCAGATCACTGTCCACATATATCACATGGTTATTGCTGCGATGCTTTCAAATTTAACTTTGTTTACTTGCAGTTTCGATGTATATAGAGATGGTGGCCGGGTACCCAGTGTGCAGAAATCAGAGGATGTTTCTCGTGGTCCGTGCTTGTTACTGTTGGAGAGGAAGGTGCCTGCGTTCCACTGTGGAACGCATCTGTCCCTTCCTGTTCTCGCGTATGTCCAAAAGATGAATTGTATGCAAGTCGGGAGTCAGCTGTTTACTTAGCTCCTTCCTAACAATGGAGGGGGAGTGGCTATAATGTGGCGGGGCCTATCGGTGGATAGTCCTGCTGCCCTGCAGGCCAGTCCGAGCCTGACTTTGTATAATTATGAAACAAAGATTGGCAGATGTGAAATACAGGCTGAATGAAGACTGATAGCTTGATAACACATACATTAATGGCAGCACTATAGGATAGGAATAGGTCCTTTCTCATTAATATATTATAATATTATTCGTTCAATTCTTAAACATAGATTGATTGGGTGCAGAATTGTGGAAGTCAAACACAGGACATTGATGATAAGCTTTATCCTTATCACACTGCAGTCAGCTATGTTAGAAGGAGCTAAATAACGAGAGACAGCCTGGGACGATTTTTTCATTCATTATTTACAACCCAGCAGAGTTGTGATGTCTCTATTCTATTTATGCACAGAGGACAATGTTTTCTTAACTTCTTGAGCACTGTTTGATGTTATCACTAATTGTGAACATCAGTCATTACATACAAACATAAATAAAGACTTAAGGCCTGATTTAGAGTCGGACGCAAGTCCTTCTGTTCAGCGCAAAAAGCACTTTTGGCCAAAGATCCGTCTCAGTTTGCTCTCCAACTGAGACGGATCTCTCTCTTGCACCTCTCTGCGCTTAGGGAGGTGGAACGGGGGAGCTAGTGGGCGAGCCTAGCAATGTAAAGGCGTGTTCACCCTCTTTACATGCTATTTTGAGTTGAAAGCAACTGCAGATAGGTCTCTAGGAGATGTATTTTTTGTGGGTACTATCAGCTGGTGCAAGAGACCTTGATGTTAAAAAAGCAAAGTAAAAAATAATTACTTTATAAAAAAAAAGATGTGCACCCCCTTCCAAACAGCATAACCAACACAATCTTTGTGCTGTTTGGGGGGGAAAAGAACAATTAAAAAAAATATATATTTAATTATCTGCTTTTCAGAGCACTGTGCATGACACGACGGCCCTTAAGGCACATAAAGAGGTGTGTTTGTGCAATTTGCATAGTATTCTAAATTTGCCACTCTAAGTACTGTGCAAATTACGGGATGCAATTTACACTATGATTTCGGTGTAAATTGTGTCCGATTCTAAATGAGCAATGTGCAATCGGATTGAGTAAATGTAGCAATAGAAAGTAACACGATTATAAGTCACTGTATCAGGATTATAAATCACTGTGTGAAAGCAAGAGCTTAAGATAAATCACATGTGAACTAAGCAGTGAACAGTATATATAGAGAAATCACTGCTTAGGTTAAGCAATATTAACCTAAATACTCTCATTTTGAGGCATAATAAGGTTCAGGTTTTAATTGTGAACTATAGAATGCCCCTATAATAAGAGAGCTTCTTTTTCTCCTTGTTACATATATGTAAACATGTTATGTCATGCTCTATCCCTGGAGCTGTGCTATCTACATTTATGGCTGGCTCTATTGCAGTAAATGAACAATACTTTATTGATATCTGGACAGAAAAAGTATTTATTCTAATATAATCCTTAAAGAAAGTCCGTATCCATCCTAGACATAAATATGCAAAGAAATAAATAAATATGTCATGTTTGTTGTGAAACTCATTTTGGTAACCGAAAACTGTTCAGGTGATTGGTGTAATCCAGTGTTTCCCAAATCGGGCGCTCAGGTAACCCTAGCAGTGCATGTTTTCCATATAGCCCTGTTGGAGCACTGTTAGAGCTCGCTGAGGGCTGAATTTCAGGAGAACTTGCCTAACAAATATTATTTATACCAACAAAACAATGAAGCTGATTCTTAAATAAATATTGTCCACTTCTACAGCACTTTTACAATCTCATTTATATATGGATAATAATAATAATAATAATAATAATAATAATAATAATAATAATAATAATAGATATAAAGAGCAATTGTATTGAAATCAGCATATCACCCAACAACTAGGAAACACATTATAACTTAAAGTCACCCAGACAGTTGTTTAACCCATGACAGCTTTGCAATGATGGTGGACAGGGAATCCAATATATGTAATACAATACTTTCTTCATTTTTAAATTATGTGAACAATATAAAATATCACATGAAACACAGAATATTATTATTTCCTGTTTAAATGTTATAGTATTTACCTGCTTACATACAATATTTCAGACAAACAAACCTATGTAATTAAATGTTTTTGTTTCCTGCACTTAAACTGCTCTTTTCCACTGAACTATAAATATATTATATATTTTTATGTAAATGAAAATGAAATAACATAAACAGTTCTTACAATGCACAAATCTTATAACTGTAGTGATTTTCGTCATGCCTTATCTCTGCCACCATAGAATGTGCAGTGAATATTCCTCCTATAATTATATCTCCTCTCATGACATATCTATAGTCAAACACATATCTGTTTATTGCAAGTTGACATCCAGGTGCTGAGCTCGGTGCAGCAGATTTGCAGATGGGAACACACAGGACCAAAAACCAGGATAGAATGTTGGTAAACTTCTGAGACATTGTAGAGATTGTGTCCTCTTCCTGCATACTCAGCACTGACAGTTGCATCGGATGTTAGTAACATATCAGCTCTCTGGTACAGGATGAGACAGGGAGAGACTTTTATATGTTATGTAGTTTATTCATATACAGAGAAAAAAATGAATCATTATAATTACAGGTAAAATTAAACTATAAAATAGACATAACACACCAGGGACCAGCTCACAAGTGAATCTGCTATATTATTTTCCACGTTACAGCTGCAGTTATAATTGTAGCACTAACAAGTTGTAGCTGACTACACTTTAACATATATTATAATTCAGAAGCTTTTATGGAGACTCAGAAATACTTTATGAAAACTAAGTTAGACGATGTTCAAAATAATGCTTCCTTTGTGATGTCACTTTATGTGTAAATTGTACACTGTCTGTGCGAAGTTTGCATGTTTGTGTGGATTTCCTCCGGATGCTTGCATAGAGTATTTAGACCATCAACTTTACTGGGGCAGAGTCTTATGTAAATGACCATATATACCCTTTAACGACACTATGTAATATGTAGGAGCTAAATCAATAAAAGATAACAACTAAACATGTTGCAGTGATATTTATAACACTATATAGTGCAAAACTCCATGGTTGCACAAATGAATTACTAATACCTTCACCATCACATTTTGCAATTTTGCTGCAACTTGTGAGGATCTGCTGCAATACCAGCTACCCACAACAGGTGGCAGTGCAGCATTAACAGTAATAAAAAAAAATAATTATAAAAATATGCTTAATTTGCATCAAATGTACAAAAAAGAGAAATAAGGACTTTACATTCCAGTGTACTGCATCAAAGAGCTGTCGATACACAATACACCATAAGACATAAATCAATCATTCTTTATAGCTTAATTCAAGACATATAGCATAAAATAACGCATTCTACATCATACATCTTGTACTGCACTATTCATTCATCACATAATCAATACAACTGTTCCAACAAAGACCAATGAGTTTGTGAAAATAGCGCCTATTTATATAATTGCACATGCACTTATTTTTTATATTGTGTATTTTTTGGTAAGGGAAATCTTTAATTTCTGAGACCAGGGTAAGAAATTTGTTTCTTGTTTAACCTTGCTAGAGGAGATGCATTATTTCTGGAGGTTTATATCTGATACAATAAACCATTGTGGATGGAGGTCTTTTGTGTATTGTGATGTGGGGAAATGGCTTGTTTGGGGTTAGTACCTTTCTTTAGCAATGTGTATTCTGCACTGTCTAAAGAAAGGCCCCATGCAAATAAGATCTTTTGATGTGCAAAGGTCCAACATTGAAGGCAGAAAGGTTTAATTAAGATTGGCTCCTAGATTCTCGGCATCTGAAAAACAGATGCATAGACAGCATTTCTATAATTTCATAGATAAGTGTAAATATTGTTGGCTTAGCACTGCATGTAAATACATGTTTGTGTAAACACATTGCATCCTGATTCTAAAAATAGCCTGTGTCCAAATCAGTATAAAAAGCACTGTGTTGTACACTGAAATGTTTTTCTGATTTCATCTGACCTGATCACTGGTACCTTTTACCAGTGAAGAGAAAATAAACATCACTTGCTTCAAAGACCTGCTTGAAAATATCTTCCATGCTGAAAATCCTGTGACCTACAGATTAGACAAAAAATCTAATCCGTTCTCTGCTGTTTCTGAGATTTGGACCCAGCTTTTAAAGTACCACCACTCTGCCTGCTACTCTGCTAGTGTGATAGGCCAGGGGGGATCCATCCACAGCAACCCTGATCCATAGTAAGAGGTCAGGAGTACCAGCCCAGGTACACTAGCAACGGGGTACACTCACAGCGTCAGTTACCCAGAAGAAACCCGATACAGGATGCCGGTAAGGAGTCCAGTGGTGGCAGCATTTGTAAGCCCCTCCTACTGCAGCATGAGAGCGCATTTGGGATACAGAAAGGGAACGGTGGCAAAGTAACATAGTAACATAGTTGATGAGGTTGAAAAAAGACACCAGTCTATCAAGTTCAACCTATTTTGGATCTTCTGCGATCCTTCACTTATATTTGAAATTGATCCAAAGTAAGCAACCGCCAATTCTTTTCAATTGTGAAAAAAAAACCAGACCCAATATTGCAGTCCTATTTTTACCCTATATCCCATTACTATCCTTCATTTTAATTAACGGTCGTGTCCCTGGATACCTTTTTTAACTAAAAATTTGTCTAACCCTTTACATATCTATTGAATCTACCATCACAACCTTCCCTGGCAGTGAATTCCATATCTTGACTGCCCTTACTGTAAAGAACCCCTTCCTTTGCTGGTTGTGAAATTTCCTCTCCTCTAACCTTAGGGGATGACCACGTGTCCTGTTTATGGTCCTTGGGGTAAAAAGTTCCCATGAAAGTTCTCTGTATTGACCCTTAATGTATTTGTAAATAGTAATCGTATTAATCTCATATTGCTCATAACTAGCAACCGCTAGATGCGTTTGCTACTCTTTCGAAACTGGTTTTATGCTGGTGTAATATGCTTTAATATGAGACCAAACCCTTAATATTTTAGAGGACCTGACTCATAAATCATTATTGTAATATTATCTGTGTATAAATAACCTTTAATTCATTTATTTAATAATCAAGTGTGAATTTAACTTTTAGTGTGCACTATTTACAAGTATAAGTGTGAATGTAAGTGTGTGTGTTATTAATCCATGCAATTGCGTCATAACACGAGGCGTACTAATCGCAATCGCGCGACAAACCAATATTAATTAATTTGGCCGACTTCATCCAATTATTTGACTTCCACACTGATCACAGAAATTGCAATATATTGAATCTACTAAGCTATTGAATCCTACCCATGTTTGTTGGGCTCTTTTTTATCAAAAATCTAGTGGGCATTACTTGGGTTTAAATCTAATTCAAAAGTTATTATGTATGAATTAGTTGGATGTAACTGTCAAAATGTAAAATAATGTTAGCAGCTTAGCAGCTCTTTCAGCACACCCATGAGGTGGCTGCTCAGTGTCGTTTTTGTTTTTATATTAAATGTCATCCAAATCCATCCAGTGGAAGGCCCAGAACAGGCTACTCAGGTCAAAATTCTGACCAGCGTACACTAACATGAGGTCTGACTATAACCTCAACCCCCTAGTATGTCTTCTGGGATCCAATGTTATTGTCAGGTTGAGCACGAGGGATGAGTGGGATCCTGTTGTTTCAGCTGGCATTGGCTAGATTCCACCCAGAGGCGCGGAATCTAACAGAGCAGAAGGTATTCACCAGGAATCCCTGCAAGGAGATTTGGGCTCAGCGGCTTCCACCCTGCAGGTCGCGGCCCTCTAGGGAAGTTCCCAGTGAGACAGAACAGTGAAGTGACTCGAGAGGTGAGATGGGACTGAAGAATGGAGCCCAATGATGGGTAGAGCACCGGAGTCTATATAGTACACAGGAGAGGACAAGAGGATGACCCAGGATAGTGCTATCCGCGAATGGAGCAGATAGGCAGAGGTCAACGGTGTAAAAGATATACTGCAAACAATGAACCACAGCTATTACTACTTGGGAGTGGAACGGGTCAGCAGAGGTCAGCGGTGCGTGCAGGATATGTAGCAGGCGTTGATCACAGCGATTAGCACTAAGGAGTAGAACAGGTAGACAGAGATCAGAGGTGCACAGGATATACAGCAAATGGTGAACCACAGCTATTACCACTTGGGAGTGGAACGGAGCAGCGGTTGTCAGCGGTGCGTGCAGAATAGTAGCGAGCGTTGATCACCACGAGGAGAAGGGAGATGCCAGGTGAAGACTTGAAGAAACAACACTGAAAAGGTGAGGGGAGGAGCCTTATAAAGGAGTACTGACCAATGGGTGGATAGACCAGGTAAAACAGATGAGGCAGTTTGCACAGGTCCAGACTGCTGCTGACAACATACATGATGGGGAATCAGGATGAGGACAGGCGCGCCGTTCCTCGAGTGGAGGTACCAGGAGACCGGTGTGTGACAGTTATCAGTCTCCCCGTATCAAAGTCCTGCTTTGCATACACAAACCGGAGGTACAACCGGGACCCTCATACCATTAAAACCTGGCCACCTCTTTGTGTTGGTTTCATCCCAATCAGTGCAGGGGAGTCTGAATACATATATCCGGAAAGACAAACAAACCGAATCCATCCAGTAGGAATCACAGAACAGGCTCACCCGGTCAAAGTTCTGGCCAGCGCACACCAACGGGACGTCTGGCTGGGACATCAACCACCTGGTGTGTCTTCTGGGATCCAATGTTAGCAGTCTTTTGAAATTTTTGTTCAAATCCATCCAGTGGTTGGCTCAGAACAGGCTCCACGAGTCAAAGTTCTGCCCATCATGCACCAACAGGAGGTCTGATCCGGACCCTAACCAACCTAAAAACTGACCAGGATTCAACTGGACTACCTTGCATTGGTTTCATACCAATCTGTGCAGTAGATGTCCGAATGCATAACTGGACAGGAAAACAAACACATTCGATCCAGTGGAAGGCTCAGAACAGACTCCCCGGGTCAAAGTTCTGCCCAGCATACACCAACAGGAGGTCCGACCCTTACTACCTTAAAACCTGGCCAGGATCGAACTGGATCACCGCATATTGGTTTCCTCTCCATCGGAGCAGGGGTGTCGATATTATTTGCCAACAAACAAACAAACAAGCTTCTTCCATGGGGCAGAACTGTGGCTAAGTGGTTAGAAATTCTGCCTCACAGCGCTGGGGTCCAAAAACATACTAGTAGATTAATTGGCTGCTATCAAAATTGACCCTAGTCTCTCTCTCTCTCTGTCTGTGTGTGTATGTTAGGTAATTTAGACTGTAAGCACCAATGGGGCAGGGACTGAAGTCAATGAGTTCTCTGTACAGCGCTGCGGAATAAGTGGCACTATATAAATAAATGGTAATGATGATGATCATAATATATAGATTTTTTCCTAATACTTTCAGTGAAAGATGAAGAACAGGTTCCCCACATTAAAGTTCTGGCCAGTGTACATCAGCAAGAGGTCTGACCAGGACCTCAACCCCCTAGTATGTAATGTGGGATAAAATGTTACCAGTCTGTAAACTTTTCATTCAAATCCATCCAGTTGAATGCTAAGAACAGGCTCCCCTGGTCAAATTTCTGCCTAGTATACACTAATGGGACTATAGACCGGGACCCTAATCCCCCCTTAAACCTGGCCAGGATCCAACTGGACTACCTCGCATTGGTTTAATCTAAATTGGTGCAGAGGTGCCCGAATACATAACCAGACAGAAAAACAAACCCAATCCATCCAGTGGAAAGCTCAGAAAAGTCTCCTCAGGTCATATTTCTCCCCAGCGCACACCAAAGGGAGGTCTGACATGGACTCTAACCCCCTTAAAGCCTGGCCAGGTTCCAACTGGACCACATAGCGTTGGTTTCATCAAAATCGGTGCAGGGATGTCGAAGATATTCGCCAACAAACAAAGAAACATAGAAACGTTTTTTATATATATAGATGTTTTCCAAATCCATTCAGTGGAGGACAAAGAACAGGCAAAGTTCTTCCAGCATACATCAATGGGAGATCTGACAGGGACCCCAATCCCCTAGTAGAGTGATGGGCAAACTTTTTCAGAAGCCAAATAAAAAAGAAAAACTTTAGGCGGGCCAATATAATTTATTAAAAAAACTCAAATATCGAAATATATAATACAATTTTTTTTGAATGGGACGGGAGGGTGTTATATAACAGTGTTACCTCTATAAGTGCAGCAATCGTACAGACACAGCACTTATTTCAGGAGGTTGTTGCAGATCCGTCTTTCTAGTGAGCCACTAACTGACAACACAGCAGCCAATCGAAATCCCTCTTAGTAAATGGCCCAGCCCTTCTCTTCTCACATGACTTTCAGCCATTAGGGGGCGGGCAGGTGTTTGAGTGATTGACATGCGAAGTGTCCTTTTAGAAAGGAGGATGAAGTGTAATGGAGGAAATAGCTGGGAAGGCATAAAAATGAAGGTTCTGACACACAGGGTCGGCCCTAATAATTTTATGCATTTTTTTAATGAAATATTTTAAAATATTGGCGGGCCGGATAGAACCTCTAAGTGGGCCGGTTCTGGCCCGCGGGCCGTAGGTTGCCCATCACTGCCCTAGTATGTCTACTGGGATCCAGTGTTACCAGTCTGTGAAGTTATCGTCCAAATCCATCCAGTGGAGGCACAGAAAAGCTCCCCGGGTTCAAAGATCTGCTGAACATACATAAACTGGAGGTACGACCGGGACGCTAATCCCATTAAAATATGTCCAGGATCCAACTGGACCTCTTCGCGCTGGTTTCAATCCAATCAGTGCAAGGGAGTCTGAAAATCAAAGAAACCAAATCCAGTGGAGGGTCCAGAACAGGCTCCGAGGATGAAAGTTCTGGCTAGTGTACACTAACAGAAGGTCCGACCGTATCGCTAAACCACTTAAAATCTCTCCGGGATCCAACCTGACCACCTTGAGTTGGTTTTATCTGAATAGGTACAGGGGAGTTAAAGATATTAACCTATAAACAAACAAACAATATTCTTCTATTATATACAGATACATTAAAGCATTCACAACTAAAAAGCACAGCTCATCAGCTACTCCAAAAGTCAGAATTATGGCAACCCAAATGTATTTCAACACTTCTAGACAGTGCAGCCCCACTCTACCATGTTTTAGCTCAATGGGTGGGGCCAGCCTGGAAAGACAGTGTCCTATAAATACCCATGGGGTAGTGTTACTAAATGAACCTCCCTATTAAGGGACATTGCTGCACTGCCAACAAAATGTGTAGCTTCATTCAGGGACAGGGTACTTAATTGAGAAGTTCAAGGATGCCCCCTAACACCAAAACAGTGAACAGCTCTAGCCCAAAAGAAAATGCTTGTGCTGCGATCACACTTAATTGCCCCATACACAAAAGAATGTTATTCCAGCCACACCTTCATGGACTCCTACCTACATCCAGAAACATGTAGGTATGAAACAAGTAAATACAGCATCCGAAATATAAGAACAGGAAACCAAAGGCAGTGAATGAATAGCTCAAGACAGCAGACCTATCCAGGAGATAGGATGCATGGGATGACCCATATGAAGGTAAAACCATAAAAAACCTCAAGGAGAGACAAGCCAATCATTTAAAGGAAATATTAGTAAAATCCCTCAATGTCCCCTCAAAATGAGACAAGCACCGCCCATAATGGATCAGCCTAGCCAGGGAAGGAGCAAGGATCAGCATATATTGATGCTGATGATGATGATGATGATGATGATCACACAGTCGAATGTATTTCTTTTAGCACCCAGGCTTCCATATTCCCAATGCCATAATGGTTTGAACAGAACAACCATGTTGCAACTATGGCAGCACAGATCCTAAAAGAGTGCCGCAGTCGTCGAGTTTAAACCCAGTCTACACAAGCATTGCTTAAAAACTGCTCTGAACTGATATTTAGTCAAAGAGGACTCAAAATGCCTCAAGCAATTCAGTCATTGGAAGGCCTCCTGTCCAAATATCCATCAGCCAAACTAACTGGGCAAACTAGAGCATCTTCTTTACGCAACAGCATGAACGCAATGTCCCTTACCAAGCTGATCAGATTTTGACCTGTAGATCTTACAAACTGAACTATTACTGAGAACAACAACATTCTTGGAAAGCAAACCCATACAATGCGAAAACTTGGAGGATACCACCATGTCACTAACCTGGAAAGCACCAGAAATGCCATAGAGAAAGCCAAGCAAAATAAGCACACTTAAAATGCAACTGCAATCTCGACAAATGCCCCCATAAGTCTCACAAAAAGATCTGCATCAATAGGTAACCTCCTATCCTCTACCTTCTGGGCGAGCCTGGTCCAGCCTTTTAAAGCATTGCGGACCAGAAAAGTCTTAGTGAAAGCCTCTGCACCGTGCAACTGTAAAATTAAAGAGATACCAACCGACACCAGGCCTTAGAATTACCAGAAGAAAAAACATCCCAAATAAAAGCCAACAGACATTTCTCCAGTCTTACCTCTAAGTCCACTCGCATTACTGAAACAATCGCAAGCCAACCACGCCTCCCTATACTTCTTCAAAGTTAACAGGGCAAATGCAGTCCCAACCAAATCTTCTATGCCGGCTTGATAATCTGCCAAACATAAGTGTATATGACACACTCACATATTAGCCGCAGCTGCAACAGCACAGAACTTTAAAAACAATATTGAGTCATAAGAATTTGAGGACCAGATGTTTAAGCAATCTACGTGCAGGAGACTATGAGGCCTTCTGATTATAAATGGTCTTGACCACTACAAACTACTGAACCAGAAAATAATGCTCTTGTCATGCATATAATGACTCCAGAATTTAGCAGCTACAATGATCGGAAATAACTGTAAAAGAAACAGATTTGTGAGTCCCTACTCATGCCAATCATGCACCAGTTACCATCCAGGTAAGCCCCAAAGCCTGGAGACCCAGCTGTGTCAGTAAACAGCTGAATGTCCCTGTTAGTTGCGAGAGGGGATACCCACATGCGAACCCCATTGAAATGTTGCAAGAAAATAAGACACATCGCCAGATCATCCCTAATCTCACCAGAAAGCCTGATAAAATGATGATTCATAACAACACCAGCAGCAGCCCTTTCAAACTTTCTACAAATAAAACTGCTCCATCGGAAGCACGCGAGATGCACATTTCAACAGCCCCTGTAAAGACATAACCTGTTTCTGTGTGCCCTTGCTGACCACAGCAAAAAAAAATCCAGAATGCCCTTCAAATTAGTCACCTTGGCCGCCAGCAACTTGCAACAACCCACCATTGAATTAATCTCAATGCCCAAATACAACAACTTGATCATCAGTCACTCAGTTTTGTCAACCACAATCGGCACAGCAAGGCCTGCACTGAAACCAAAACTGTCTCACAATCAGCAGACTCACCTGGACCTACAAACAAAAAATCATCCAAGTAATACGTCACAACACGGTGGCCTGTCTCAGCAATGATGCACCAGTGAAGAAACAAACTAAAACACTTAAAAAGGCACAGGACACCGCAGAACACATAGGCAAACATTTATTCACATAAAACCTGTAATCCAATTTAAAACCCATGTACTAAAAGAAATTGTGAGCTGGGGAGAAGACAGATAGCTGATTCCACATCTGGCTTTGGTAGCAATGCACCTGACCCATACTCTTGAACCAAGCCAAAGCCTCTTCAAATGACTGATATACCACCGTGTAAACATCCCCAGCAATCACGCCATTCACCGACAGCCCAAGAGGGTGGGACAAATTGTTAGGGCAGAGTAGCATGAGAGCCTCAACTACTAGAACCTCTTCATGAGATTCTCACCTTTAGCAACCCCTTTTCCAAGGAACTAGTTATGTTCTACAGTACTCGGTAGCCCCCAAGACCAAAGTTCGGGTAGTATCAGTTGTTGATCTAGCACTTGCCCGGTGGAGTGGATGGAACACGGTAGTGTCATGGCACCAATGAGGGACAACTGGATCCTGGTAGTTCAACCGGGATTGGCGTGACTTCAGCTAGGGGCGCGGAGTCTAACAAGAGAAAGGTGTTCACCAGTGATTCCCGCAAGGGATATGGACTTTGCGGCTTCCACTTGCAGGTCACGGCCCCCTAGGGAAATTCCCAGTGAACCACTGTCACGGGCACTAGGAGTCTTGCCCAGGAATTCACCAGATGACTGGGCTTAAGAGAGTAGTGAAGCTCTCACAACGGTCCTCTGGTAGCGGGGTGACTAGAGGAACAAATATCACAGCAGATAAAGAGAGAGAATGCCAATAAATAATAGGAAAGTCAGTGACTTGCAGCAATCTTTGGTCAATGAATCAGCGACTAGCTGATATAATGGAAAGGCAGATTTGAACACGGAGATCAGGATGGACATGAGTAGATGCAGGGAGGTAGCAGGGAAGTCAGTGGTCTGCGTACAGCAAGATGTACCACTGCTTATGGTGAAGAGACTTCTCCAGGTGCAGGTAGGTAGCGGGGAAATCAGTGGTCTGCGTACAGCAAGTTGTACCACTGCTTATGGTGAGAAGACTTGTCCAGGTGCAGGTAGGTAGCGGGGAAGTCAGTGGTCTGCGTATAGCAAGTTGTACCACTGCTTATGGTGAGAAGACTTGTCTAGGAGCAGGTAGGTAGCGGGGAAGTCAGTGGTCTGCGTATAGCAAGTTGTACCACTGCTTAATAGGTGAGGATGTGTACAAGTGTTGATGAGTGGAAGCATACAAAGATAATAGGATGCAGACACTGAGAGCACAGAGGAACTTGATCCCAATAGGTATGCAGCATATCCAACAAAGTCTATATAACGGTATGTGTGGCGCTGCTTGGTAGAGACTTGCTCAGCACAGATATGCAGGCCAATAATGAGTAGTCAATCACAGTTATGCATATAACGACTGAGTAGTAAGGTTAATTCCAAACAGGTATGCAGCGTAACAATAACAGTCTATCGCGGGTATGGATACCGCTGTTGAACGTGGAAACTTGTCCTAGCGGATATGCAGAGTAAATGGAGAAAGTCAATAACAGATAGGCATACCGCTATTCAGTAGAACAGTCTGTCCACAGGGAGATGCAGGAAATGCAGAGATGCTGGACGGCAGAGACGAGTGTAGGAACCACAGGTGAGTAGATCCGGTAATCAGAGTCCAGCTGAGGACACAAGCAGGAAACAGGAGACTGTAGCAGGTATGGAAACCAGCGATGAGTAGCACAGGGAATCCACAGGAACTGAAGACACTAGTAGTACACAGGAGAAAGTAGCGGGTATGGAAACCAGCGATGAGTATATCAGGAATCAGCAGGAAACTGAAGACACTAGTAGAACACAGGGAACACCTTCAGAGACTCACAGGGAATGAGACTCCAAGATCAGGCAATGAGGTAATGCACACAGGTGCCTTAAATAGGGAGTTGCCTGATCAACCAATTTGGATTAAAAGCAACAGTCACAAGAGTTCTTGGGAGCTGCGCATGCGCAGACCATCAGGATGGCGGACGGCCGCGGTTCAGGATAGGTGCACTCACGGTCCGGTGAGTGACAGTACCCCCCCTTTTAAAGGTGGGCACAGAAAACATAGAGCCGGGTTTGCCCGGATTCTGGGAATATAATTTTTTCAGGAGAGCTGGGGCGTTGAGATCATCAGCCCGGATCCAGGAACGCTCCTCTGGACCAAAGCCCTTCCAGTGCACAAGGAAACGAAGAACTCCTTGCGAAATTTTTGCATCTAATATATGAGTGATCTCAAACTCCTCCTCTTGATGAACTTGAACTGGCCGAGGTGCTGAAGGAGGAACAGAGAAACGGTTGATGATAAGAGGCTTGAGTAATGACACATGGAAGGCGTTGGAGATACAAAGGTTCTTGGGTAGTAGAAGTTTGAAACAGACTGGATTTATCACTTGAATGATCCTGTATGGACCAATGAAACGAGGAGCAAACTTCATAGATGGAACCTTCAAGCGAATATTTTTAGTAGAAAGCCATACACGATCTCCAATCTTTAGTGGTGGAATAGCCCGCCTCTTTTTATCCGCAAAGGACTTGTATCTGGCAGATGTCTTTTTTAAACAGATTTTGACCTGAGACAAGATATCTTTGAAGGTCTGACAAACCGTCTCCACAGCAGGAACTTGGGTGGGAGGGAGGGCAGGAAATTCCGGGAAAGACGGATGGTGACCGTAAACCACAAAGAATGGACTTCTTGAAGATGACTCGTGATACATGTTGTTATGGGCGAATTCAGCCCATGGGAGTAAATCTACCCAGTTGTCTTGGTTGGCTGAGGAGAACATCCTAATGAAAGTTTCAAGATCTTGATTGACTCTCTCGGTCTGTCCGTTTGATTGAGGATGGTAGGAAGATGAGAGTGATAACTGAATACCCAAGGTCTTACAAAGGGCTCGCCAGAATCTGGAAACAAATTGCACTCCCCTATCCGAAACAATCTCAGAAGGACATCCATGAATTCAGAAAATCTCTTTGATGAAATGATCAGCCAGATTAGATGAAAAAGGTAAACCGGTCAAAGGAACGAAATGTGCCATTTTCGAAAATCGATCCACCACTACCCAGATGGTATTACACTTTTTACTTGGAGGAAGATCGGTGGCAAAGTCCATACTAATATGGGTCCAAGGTTTGGAAGGAATGGGTAGTGGTTGTAGTTATCCCGCTGGTGTTCTGCGGGGAGTTTTAAGCTGGGAACACAGCTCACAAGCGGCCACAAAGTCTTTGACATCTTTCCTCATAGAGGGCCACCAGTAGCTTCGAGAAAGGATTTCTAAGGTCTTGCGTTCACCCGAATGTCCAGAAAAACGTGAAGAATGGAACCAAGACAATATTTTCCTCCTAAGAGATGGAGGCACGAGGGTTCTTCCAAATGGTAGCACCTTGGTAGACGAAGTGGCCAGAGACACACACTTGGGATCTAATATAGAATGGTTAGGACCATCTTCAACGTCTGAGGACGTCACGCATGCCAGAGACAGGGCGTCTGCTTTTTTATTTTTGGCAGCCGGTTTGAAGGTTATAATAAGTTCAAAACGGGAAAAGAAAAGAGACCATCTTGCTTGACGGGGATTCAAACATTGAACTGACTGTAAATATGACAGGTTTTTGTGATCCGTAAAAATAGTAACAGGATGACGAGCTCCCTCCAGTAGATATCTCCATTCCTCTAATGCTGCCTTTATGGCCAACAACTCCTTGTCCCCGATGGTATAATTCCTCTCCGCGGGTAGAAGACCTCGGGAATAAAAGGCACACGGATGGAATTTTTGTTGCTCTGATCTCTGGGATAATATGGCCCCTAAGCCAACATTACAGGCGTCTACCTCTAGGAAGAAGGGAAGCGTCACATCAGGCTGTCGAAGAACAGAAGCAGAAGAGAAGGACTCTTTGAGAGACTGAAAAGCTTGAGGACCACTGTTTAGTGTTAGCCCCCTTGCAGGTCAGGGCCACTATAGGAGAGGCAATGGACGAAAACCCTTGAATGAAGCGTGTGTAATAATTTGCATATCCTAAAAAGCGTTGGATTGCTCGGAGAGTAGTTGGCTAGGGCCAACGTAATACAGCGTTCACCTTTTCTGGATCCATCTTAAGACCGACTCCGGACACAATGTATCCCAGGAATGGAGTCTGGGATAACTCGAATGAACATTTCTCTAGTTTGCAAAATAAAGAATTTCTTCGGAGTCTGGAAAGGTCCTCTGCCACATGTTGATGATGAGTGGGCAGATCCTGGGAAAAAATAAATATGTCGTCCAGATAGATGACGACACGGACATACAGCAAGTTCCGGAAGATCTCATTCACTAAACCCTGGAAGACAGCGGGGGCGTTACACAACCCGAAGGGCATAACAAGATATTCATAATGGCCATCCCTGGTGTTAAAAGCTGTCTTCCATTCGTCTCCGGACTTGATCCGGATTAAATTATAGGCACCTCGAATATCCAACTTGGTAAAGATCCGGGCTCCCTTAATGCAATCGAAAAGTTCCATAATTAACGGAATAGGGTACAGATTTTTGATGGTAATGGCATTGAGTCCACGAAAATCTATACAGGGACGTAATGATCCATCTTTCTTCTTTACGAAAAAGAACCCCGCTCCAGCGGGAGAGGTAGAAGGTCGGATAAATCCTCGCTGGAGGTTCTCCTTAATATACTCAGATGTTGCTTGAGTCTCAGGTAATGAAAGTGGATACACACGGCCCCTAGGAGGACTCTTGCCAGGTTGTAAATCAATCGGACAATCCCATGCCCGATGAGCAGGATGGCGTTCTGACTGAACCTTATCGAACACATCCGCAAAGGAAGCATACTGTGGAGGGAGGCCTGGTGGACATGGTGAAATGGACGACTGCTGTATTTTGAGTGGAACAATTTGAGAGAGACAACGATGACGACATTCGGGACCCCAGGAAGTGACTTGAGGAGTGTTCCAGTGTACCAGCGCAGAGGAGCTCACGGTCCGGTGAGTGACAACCATGAGAGAAAGAGCGTAGAATAGGTAGATAGAGCACACAGGAGGTACAAACAAAGTAGAGCCTCTGGAGAACTGACCGTTGCTACTGGCAACCGGAGAAGAGACATAGTAACATAGTAACATAGTTGATGAGGTTGAGAAAAGACACCAGTCCATCAAGTTCAACCTATTTTGGATCTCCTGCGATCCTGCACTTATATTTGAAATTGATCCAGAGTAAGCAACCGCCAATCTGTTTCAATTGTGAGAATCCCCCGAGACTCAATATTGCAGTCCTATTTTTACCCTATATCCACTACTATCCTACATTTTAATTAACGTTTGTATCCCTGGATACACCTTTCCGCTAAAAATTTGTCTAACCCTTTCTTAAAAATATCTATTGAATCTGCCATCACAACCTTCCCTGGCAAAGAATTCCATATCTTGACTGCCCTTACTGTAAAGAACCCCTTCCTTAGCTGGTTGCGAAATTTCCTCTCCTCTAACCTTAGAGGGTGACCACGTGTCCTTTGTATACCGTGGACCACCCCCTCCTTCTGCAAACTCTTCTCTCTCTAGGCCTCTCTGGTTCTGTCCACGCCTGGTTCTGCTCTTACCTTGCAAACCGCACCGTCTCTGTCTCCACGTCTGGCTCTTCCACCGCCCCCACGCCCCTGCAAGTAGGAGTCCCCCAAGGCTCTGTTCAGGGCCCCCTTCTCTTTTTGCTCTACACTTCCTCCCTTGGTGCGCTCCTCTCCTCTTTTGGTCTTCAGTATCACCTTTATGCTGACGACATTCAACTCTACATCTCCTCTCCTGATCTCTCGTCCACCCTCCTCTCTCGTGTATCTGACTGCCTCTCTGCCATCTCCTCCTGGATGTCCTCACACTTTCTCAAAATTAACATCTCCAAAATGGAACTCATAGGGCTAAATTTACTAAGCTGCGGGTTTGAAAAAGTGGGGATGTTGCCTATAGCAACCAATCAGCTTCTAGCTTTCATTTATTTAGTACATTCTACAAAATGACAGCTAGAATCTGATTGGTTGCTATAGGCAACATCCCCACTTTTTCAAACCCGCAGCTTAGTAAATCTAGCCCATAGTCTTTCCTCCTTCCAGACTCCCCTCTCACCACAACCTCTCTATCGTTGTTAACAACACTACCATCTCATATGTCACCCAACTCCATTGCCTGGGTGTCACCCTTGACTCCTCTCTCTCTTTTGCCTTCCACGTCCAATCCCTTGCTCAAGCCTGTCGCTTCCAACTCTGCATCATTGCCCGCATCCAACCCTTCCTCTCACAAGACACCACCAAAACCATCATCCATGCACTCATCATCTCCCGCCTGGACTACTGCAACCTCCTCCTCACTGGCCTCCCTCTCTACCATCTCGCCCCGCTCCAATCTGTACTCAATGCAGCTGCCAGACTTATCTTTCTCTCACATCGCTCCTCCTCTGCCTCCCCTCTCTACCAGGCCTTACACTGGCTCCCTTTCCATTACAGAACCCTCTTTAAACTCCTTACTACCACTTACAAAGCTCTCTCCCAGTCTACTGCTCCCTACATCTCTAACCTCCTTACCATTCATACTCCCGCTCGCTCCCTGCGCTCGGAAAATGACCGTCGCCTCTCCTCCTCTCTTATTACCTCTTCCCACTCCCGAGTCCAAGACTTCTCCCGAGCTGCCCCCTGCACTGGAATGACCTCCCTTGCTCCATTCGTCTCGCTCCCAATCTGTGCTCCTTCAAACGGGCACTCAAAACTCACTTGTTCCTGAAAGCCTACCAACCATCCACTTAACCCCTCATCCACTCTGCTTGTTCTCCCCCCTCTCCCCTGGTCCCTTTTTCTCCCTTGCATCACTGCCTCCCTTTGTGCCTGTTTTGTCCACCCTCCCTTAGGATGTAAGCACGCATGAGCAGGGCCCCTCTCCCCTCCTGTCTTCATACCGACTCTTCTGCTCCGCCCTCACTCCATATGTCTGCCCGTAGTTTCTGAAGCATTGGTACTTAGTGTTTATTGTTTTGTAATGTTTTACCCTGTATGGTCTACTGTTCGTATTATGTAAGGCGCTGCGAAAACCCTGTGGCGCCCAACAAATAAATGATAATAATAATAATAATAATAATAATAGTCCTTGGGGCAAAAAGTTCCCATGAAAATTCTCTGTATTGACCCCTAATGTATTTGTACATAGTAATCATATCTCCCCTTAGACGCCTCTTTTCTAAAGTAAACATGCCTAAACTGGCTAACCTTTCCTCATAACTTAATAACTGTCAAAGTAAAATTTACTGAAACTAACAGAAATACATAAGAATTCACATATATTACTAATATATATATAGAACCAATGTATTATAAAGGCCTGTAGTATTACTCAGGACCTGTACTTTTAAGAAGATGAACTTTATCCTAGTTTTAGATGAAAAACAAGTTATGTAATATTACTAATGAGACACAGGTTTTTAGTAATTTTCCATTGTTGCACACTTCAGGAGAAAAACAGATTAGATCATGGTCATATGATGATTAAGCAACCATTTCCGGATATGTCCATATGCTGACCATCCAATAGAACATGTTATTTTAATGATAATTTGCCAGTAGTGATGTAAGCTGGGAAGGTGTGTTTTAAAGTAAGAAGGAGTTTCATTATCCTATAAAAGAATACGTTGAACAGATATAGGGGGTCAATTGGCATTTTTGAGACCCTGGATGTACTGCTTCATCCAGTATGGCTGTATCTATGTATTATATCTTTTTAATAAATTATAGAAATATTATATTTTGGAAACCTGCTCATTTTATTTATTATTTAAAGAGACAGAAAGAAAATAACTTAGACAAGCTGGGGGCTCGGTCCTATCAATATCACATACCACACCTTACTCTCTTTCATGACTGCTTCGACAGGGGGGAGACGATTGATTGATGACCTACACTCCTCTGCATTGGTGAGTATCAGATGTAAATATATATATATATCTGTGCTCCGAAGTGTATCGAGGTACCGAAGCAGTCAGTGAAGAGAGGGTGGGGGTGGATGCTGATATGTAAAGTAACCTAGGACCTCATTGCTAAATGTGTAGTAGTTAATTAAATGTGTTTCTGCAGAAATAGTAACTTAAGAAAAAATGTTGTTTTTATGAATCTGGAAGATGTACAGATTAAATTTAATGTTTAAATAAATTTTTATGGAGGTATTAAGTAAATAAATAGTATTTGTCAGTTTTATAGCGAGCAACAACAAAAGACAGGGTCTCACCCATATTGGAAGGGACTTTGTTGATTGGATCGGCAGAAAGGCAGATGGATATTTAAATATGTCTTTAATGTGTATGTGTATTAAAAAGTGAAATAGTGATTTTGCAGATGAAATGTATGTTAAAATATTTTCAGAGCGATTGTATAATATTTTTGGCAGGAAGTGTGAACCGAATCTCTGGTTACACATAGAAAACAATGTTTTTGTTTAAACTTTGAGAACTCTGTGCTGTTTAATAAGTGGAATAATTGTTATTTGAAATATGACAAACAAAATCTGCGTTATGTTAACTTTATCAGAAAATAGTTGCATTGAAAATGATAGTGGTGTGAAAATTACATCTGTGTAGTGATTTACATAGGGGAATTGAGAAATAATAACTGCGTCAATGATCCATTCGTGTTTTCTGAGGTTTCGCCATTTTGGAAAAATGTCTCTCCTCCCATCTCCCACGTCTAATGGAATGGGGCGGATTTTTCATTTGTCTTGCCAAGAGGAGGAGTTCAGTATATGGAAAATTTTCTATGTTCTGAGCTTTATTACATTGAACGGACAAAGGACTGGACCCCACCCTGCATACCAATGCAGATCTCAGTCATAGATTGCGCAGCAATGATCTTTAGTGCTAATAAGAAGTATTCAGAATAGTTTTTGCTGTTTGCCAATAGGGGGGTTCAATCTTTATAAAGTTTTATAGACAGTTCTAATTATTTGTTATAATGTGTGCAGAATAATTTGCAATCTTTTGTACCCACAGGAGACAAGAAAACCGGAATATGTTGATGTTCTGCAGTGAAGAAACTAAATAATTAATGTGTTTTCTTTCAGAAGTATCCAAGAAGGAGAAAATTAATTTATCTATTAAAAAAAAGTTTAAATTGTTGGACACCTGGCCAGAGATATTTAGGTTTCCTAAAGGGTGGTCCTGATATTTGAATACTCTCTACCTCAGGGTAATGAAAAGAAGGAAAAAAAATAAAAGCAGTACATTTGTTTCTTGATAGTCACAATTCTGTAGCCAGTGAATATTAGGATTTTTAGCCACAGCTGTATGCTGGATGAAGTTGAAAAACATTATCTAGCATACACTTCTTAATACATTGAGGCATTTGAAGAGAACAAAAGACTCTACCCCTGCATCAGGCATCTAAAAATTATAAGAAATGTTTTCTTTTGTACTGAAGATAAAACTGTTTTAGGATATTTAGAAGATAATTAGTGTACAATTAGATAGGTAGCAAAAGCATTAACTTCATGTTTAAGGTTTATAGCCATAGGAGCTATTATTGTGGAACAGACACAGGATATTGTATTGCAGCGTGGGTTACATTTGTTTGTCCCTCGTGATGTCACACAACTCCTGAATAATGCACAGACTAGACATGTGTCTGTAGCAAGGTTTATACAATGGGAAATTAAAATTAAATTAACTTGCATTAATTCTTCTAACATTACAATATGCAAATGTCAGAATTTCAATTTTGCTACATCATTGCCTTAGGAACCTTACATGACAAAGAAGAAAGACAATGAGCATTATTGAATTAAGTAAATGTGTAAGTTTTTTCCGTATTACCAGACATTTCTGAGACTACATTGGAGAATTTAGATTAAAGTTTCTTTAATGATGAAAATGCATGATGAGCTCACTAGTGACAGTGACAGGATGTGCAATCACTATACATAATGAGATAACAGCACTCATCAGAGCATGTCAACTAGGTAAAAGAAAATGAGTAAACATTTACACAGAGTTACGTTACGCGTAGTAAGTGAACACCGTAGTTTATGATTTTGGAATTATTTGTAAATATAGGGGTTACCTAACATCAACAGGAACACCTATATAACATGCACAAACAGTCAAGCAACTGATAAGAGGCTATGCAGTTGCCAAAAGAGGTTGAAGCCATTAAGTGCCAGGCACATACCAAACAGACAGATAAAGTCTTACTAGAATATAAAAAAATAAAGTGGAAGTTACTCAATCAATTTATAAGGTATAGCAGGTGTTTGAAAGGGGAGGGGTTATCCTTAAAGGAATAAATACACAAAGAGATCTCCCATACACTGCTATAGCCAGCAACAGATATGCCAGAAAACATACTAGCAGACTCAGCAGCTCGAGAAGCAGCTTTTAAAAAAAAAAAAAAGGCAGCCACATATCCAATTGATGATTTTTAATGATATCACATTTGAGAACTTACGACAATGTCAGTAAAAGACTATATTGAATGAAAATAATACATGGAAATTGAAACAATGTTATTGAAACAAAGGATGATATTTGGGTAGATATAGAAAATAAACCCGTAGCATTAAAAATGTTATTATGCTTTACAGAAAGTATTCATGGGTTAGTTAGTCTACATTGGAGCAGATAACAAGACTAATATTGTTATATCTTGTTGGAATGCCCAGACATACTACATATGCTAAGTTTAAATGTGAATAATGTGTAATTTGTTTTAAGAACAATGAAGGAAAGATAATGCCTACTAAGGTCACTAAGACAGTTGTCTAATATAACCTTTTCAGAGGTTACAAACTAGTGTATTGAATTTATTTAATTAAGAGAAGAATAAAAAGAGTTAAGATGGTTACAGTATGTGTTAGTTGGTATTGATACGTGTTGGTGGGATGAGGCCTAGTTAACTGGCTCAGACATAGTGCAACTTATTGCTAAGAAGATTTTGCCAGAATTTGTATGTAGATGTAGTTCACCCAGAGAGTGGACTCATTTCAGAGAAAAAGTGTTTCAAAAAATGTGTAATATGATGGGAATATATTCTAACATTATACACTATATCATTCTCAAGCTTCAGAGAAAGTTGAAATAATAAATGGAGTAATTAAATAATAACTAAGCTTACTAAAGAAACAGGAATGGCACTTCTTTAGTTTATCATGGTATTGGAATCACTAAACCTCTTCTCAATCTCTCTCCATATGAACTGATATTGGAATTCAGCCAAGATACGTTATTAATCCACAGACTTCAAGCTGCATCATGATCTAACTGTGCAATGTGTCATACAGTTGTCTGAACAGTTGTGCTGCAGAAGCTTCAGAAGGTCCAGAAGAACACTTGAACAAAGACATTCAACCAGAAGCAGCTCTTGGGCCTGCACACAGAAGAATACAACATAGAGACTATTTTATGGTAAGAAATCTCTTACACTCTGGTTCCCTTACAGATCGATGGGATGGTCCTACTAAAGACAAGTTCTATAACGACTGATACTGCCGTAAAAGTTGCAGAGAAAGACATTTGGATCCATAGTTCCCATTGCAAACAGGTCAAAGACCCAAGCTTAAAGGAACCAAAGGATTCAGGACTGAATACAGATAAAGAGACTGAGTTATGTTTAAAAGAACTCTTCAATCAAGATGGAAGTGATGATGTATAATCAGATATAAGGTTATCGACTTATGATGCAAAAAAAATTCAACCTTGTTGCCTTTCTTATAGGAACAATGATACGTGAAGCCTTAACATGTTATTTATATATTTTGGAAAGGAATTGAGGAGAAGTTGGTAAGGTGATAGCCCATCTGATATATTAGATAAGGATGATTTTAATAAGACCATTTCTGCTTCTTTTCTAAACAGGAAAACCAGAAATCAGAAATTGTAAAGGATTACCACCAATTCCAAAATGTATTTGTGAGTATTGTGGTACTCCACCAAAAGAAAGGTGGTTAATATGGTGGTCTGATAATAATGAATATTGCTAGAGAGAATATCCAGTTGATCGATATTATGTTATGTTAAATGAAATATGAGGAGTTATAAATTGTTGGGTGTGTACTAAAACTCCTTTATTGAGTACAAATATGCCAATGTTACCATTTCCAGTATCTTATGAAGAATGGCACTCATTAGTCCTAATATAATATGTCAAGAACGAAATTAAGATCTTAGTGATTATGGTCAAATTGTTGAAAATTTATATATAACTTGACTAAATCTCCGGTTATAGATTTAGCACCACATATAACTGAATACATTTTTTTTTATGTTTAATAAAGCAATAAATGAGGTTCAAGCGATAACACCTCAGATAAAGGACATCTTCAGGTATATACATTGCTGCCGTAAAACAATAAGTACCTAAAGTGTAATAATTAGCAAGAATAAGTGTGATACAGTGGTTAAAGTGCCCGAACCCTATGAGCCCAAATGTAAAGAACCGTGTATGTTTGATGTAGACAGAGATTTAGAAATTACATAAAATGAGAAAGCTAAATTAAAGATAGAACTTCAAACAGATGTAACTGAGTTTGAAAGGTATAACACCGAAGCACTAAAGAGTAAAATATGTACACAATGCATAATGTATAATTTTTAACCACACTACCAGAACCAGACTTAGGCAAAGAGAAAACGATACTAGATAAGAAATGCCACGTGGGTATGATAATCTCAACCATGGTGTTAGAATATTGTGGTTCATTTATTTTACCAGGAAACATTTATTATATAAATATATATTGAAAATATGCAATTAAATGGTTATTAATTATGAATTATACTGTTTAGAAAGAGTGGTTCCTCAGTTTTATACAGTGTTGAACGATGAGTTGAAAGAGATATTAGTAATAAAAATATGTTTTACTCATTAATGAGTCAATAAGACATAAAGTGTTTATAAATATTGATGATATGTTTACTTATGGAAATTATGAATTTATGAAATTGAACGTTTTCCAGGAGTTAAATGATAATGAGACTGAAATTTATCATGATAATTTTCATTATGTTGGACTTGAATTACAGGTATTTAAATATGAACTTTTACAACATTGAGTAGTTTTGGACTGTTTAACAGCTCAAACAGGAGGATAAAGTTTAATCCTTGAGACTGAATTTGGAGTCCATTGTTTATTACCTAATCAACGACACTTCCGATCCAGAAGCTATAATTATACGTTATATAAACAACGCCTATAATATGAAGAATGATTTTGATGACAAAATTATTATAAAGACTTTTAAAAGGATTCATCATGGACATGGTTATAGCCAAGCATATGGTTCTGTGGACTTGAAAAGTGGCTATCAAACCAAATGTATATTAACATGAAATTTATTGTGATAATAATTGTGACAATATTGTTTCTGTATACTTGTTTAAAGTATAGATTGTATTGTATACAAATATTTGCAGAGAAAGACATTTGGATCCATAGTTCCCATTGCAAACAGGTCAAAGGTCCCCTTTTTAAACAACGGCACCACATCTGCTCTTCGCCAATCCCTTGGTACTGAGCCTGATGAGATTGAATCTATGAAAATTAAGAATAGCGGTCTAGCTATTTCCGAATTTAACTCCATAAGGACCCTTGGGTGTATGCCATCTGGACCTGGAGCTTTATTTATCTTAGACGAGCCGAGGAATGTCACTAGGAGAAGATATACAGGATGGACTGCCTTGTTGCCACTGGAAGTGGTTAATAGGTATGATGCAGCGTTGCCACTCAGAGGTGGTAGCTGTAATAATGCGACATTGCCACTTGGAGTTAATTAGCAGGGATAGTCTGCGGCGTAGGAGCCTGGAGACGCAGGAACTCGGAAACGCAGAGTAGAAATTCCCAGGAGCTTGAAACGGCACAGGAGCTGTATCCAATGCAGGAGTCAGAGACTGACTGAAAGAACCAGCACAGAGTTTAGGTCAAAAAGGTATTATATAGTGTAGTTCCAATTAGGCAGCCAATAGAGGGCAGTAAGAGCACAGAAAAGAGTTTGACCGTTATGCGCATGCGCAGAACCAGTGAGCACCGAAGAGGAAGGAGAGAGACAGCGCTGGACGGACTGCAGCAGCGTGGAACCAGGTAAGTGAAATAGCTTAAATATTCAGACGGGGACCCTGTGGGAGGCAGCGGATACAAACAGGAGAGATCCTATTTCTTAACACAAATGTTGTATTAAATAGAACTTACCCAATGACTTATTGGGCACCACCCACAACGGGGACACCCGATGCAGACAATCGGCCTGTGAAGGCATCTGAGGCTTTTGTAAAATAAGAAACAATTTAGTCATAGTTGCTTACTTTTAAATCTGTACTCCAGGAGTTTCCGGAGTACAGGACATGTAACAGTGGGCAGGCAGGGGCGTGACGACGTTGTTACGTCACTATAGCACCGCCCCACTAAAAATACAGAAATTCAAGGTATTGAATATCGGGGGTGAGGCTTAATGATGCAATTAGGCCCTTCTCCAGCTATTCAATTTTGCTGAATTTCGACATTTTATAGGATCCAGGAGGTTTGCCTCCTCTTCCGGGAGTTCTCAAAGACTCCCCAAAATTCAGGAGCTTCCCTGAAATTCTGGGAGAGTAGGCAAGTATGAATTTAGTCCTTTGGCGCTGGGTATCTCAGACATAGAAGTTACTAATGTTTTAAAAGTAAATCGTCTTATGCAGCTGTGATAGAGCCTGTGTGCTCTTGAAAACACAGAATTAAATATTCTGTATAACACAGCGCTGTGGAATCATTTGGCACAATCCACATAGAAATAAGTTCATGGAAATATAGAAATATTTTAAGTAAATAAATTTATTTAAACTAAACTAAAACATGATAATAGAACATTGCACATTCCATTTACACCCTCCCGGATATTTTAATGAAACAGAACAACTGTTATAGCACTAATAAGTTCTGATCAGTGCACTGATCTCTTAAATTGTACATGATAATCATCTCCGAAAGTATATATAAATCAACAGTGTAGTACACGCTGCTCTTGATCACATTAATATGTAGTTTACTGTTCTTTGCAACAATAATTCAAAGCACACTCTGCTCAATCCAGTAAGACAATAGTAGATGCAAATTATACCGTTCAAATATAGCGTATAATTCTCTTTTGTGAAATTAATACTATCCAAGCAGCATACAGCTCAATCACTATGAAAGGCTGTGTTGGTTCTTACTAAGGTTTCCCCCTGGCGAAATTTCACCGCTACAATAAACCACATTTTGGCAAAAGGAAAAACTGATGCAGTTATCTCCAGTGTCGCTCTTTGGGAGCCTTCAGAGCATATTGCAGTTTTGAGATAAGTCTCCCAATCATAACTGTGTGCTTTGCTTGCTCTCCAGGTGTAGATCTGATGTTCAGTCTCCAAACTTAGCTAACTAGGGCTGATGGCAATTAGGGGTGTGCACCGGCCACTTTTAGTGTTTTGTGTTTTGTGTTTTGGGTTCTGATTAGCTTGAGGTTTTGGGTTCTGATTTGTTTTGCCAAAACACCCGACGAAAGGTTTTGGGTTCTGATTCATTTTTAAAAAAGCATAAAAAGTGCTAAAATCCCGTTTTTTTGTTTTTTTTTCACTCCTACGCTATTATTAACCTCAATAACATTCAATAAGAATCATTTCCACTAATTTCCAGTCTATTCTGAACACCTCACAGCTATCTGGTGTCACGGGCACTAGGAGTCTTGCCCAGGATTTCACCAGTTGACTATGCTTACCAGAGAGGCGGAGTTTTCACAGCAGTCCTCTGGCAGCAGGGTGAAGAGTGGAACGTATATAACAGCAGATGGAGAGAGGATGCCAATGGAAATGATGATAGTCAGTGACTTGCAGCTATACTGGTAAATGAGTCAGCGACTTGCAGCTATATTGGTAGATGAGTCAGCGACTTGCATCTATAGTGGAAAGGCAGGTTTGAACCACGGAGACCAGGTTGGACGTGAGCAGGTGAAGGAAGGCAACAGGAGAGTCAGTGGTCTGCGTACAGCAAGTTCTACCACTGCTATGGTGAGAAGACTTGTCCAGGTGCAGGTAGGTAGCAGGGAAGTCAGTGGTCTGCGTACAGCAAGTTGTACCACTGCAAGTAAGTGAGGAGTAGATCAGGTGCGGATGAGTGGAGGCATGCAAAGAGTCAATAACGGTATAAAGACACTGAGAGCATAGAGGAACTTGTTCCAAACGGATATGCAGCGTTTACAGCTAATAGTCTATAAAGGTATGTAAACCGCTGCTGAGTAGAGAGGCTTGCACAGAGCGGATATGCGGGATAATAACTGATAGTGAATCTCAAGTCTGCATATCACTGCTGAGTAGAGAAGCTTGTTCCAAACAGATATGCAGCGTAACAACAAATAGTCTATAGCGGGTATGGATACCGCTGCAGGGTAGAGAGGCTTGTCCTAAGTGGATATGCAAGGTAACAGTTGATAGTCAATAACAAGTAAGCATACCGCTGATGAGTAGAGAAGCTTGTCCACGAGAATATGCAGGCACAGCAGGGATGTTGAACGGTTGTAGCGGGTATGGGAACCACAGGTGAGCAGAGCAGGTAATCAGAAGCTAGCTGAGGACACGAGCAGGATACAGGAGTCTGTAGCGGGTATGAGAACCGCTGATGAACAGAGCAGGTAATCCAGGAGCCAGCTGAGGACACGAGTAGGATACAGGAATCAGTAGCGGGTATGGAAACCACTGATGAGTAGCACAGGTAATCAGCAGGAAGCTGAAGACACTAGGAGGACACATGAGATACTTTCAGAGACTCACAGGGAATGAGACTCAAGATCAGGCAACGAGGTAATGAGCGCAGGTGACTTAAATACTGAGAGGTGCCTGATCCACCAATGATATTAAAAGCAAAGGTCATAAGTTCTTGGATGCTGTGCATGCGCAGTGCATCAAGATGGCGGGTGGCCGCGGCTCAGGACAGGCGCCGGCAGGAAGGCTAGGGAACCACGCACCAGCGCAGAGGCACTCACGGTCCGGTGAGTGACATCTGGACTGCGTAGTGGAGTGGCCCCGGTACCCAATTTGGTACCGGGGCCACAATACCTCCTCCAACTGGTCTGAATTCCACAGATGCACAGATGGCGGACACCGGATGCACGTCTAACACCAACATAGCTGTAGAACGTAGTAATAGAAATGGCAGTTCCTCTTTTTTAGGACTGCACAAACAATGAACGTAGTAATAGAAATGGCAGTTCCTTTTTTTTGGAACTACAGAAACAATGAACGTAGTAATATAAATGGCAGTTCCTCTTTTTTGGGACTGCACAAACAATGAATGTAGTAATAGAAATGGCAGTTCCTTTTTTGGAACTACAGAAACAATGAACGTAGTAATAGAAATGGAAGTTCCTCTTTTTTGGAACTACAGAAACAATGAACGTAGTAATAGAAATGGCAGTTCCTCTTTTTTGGAACTACAGAAACAATGAACGTAGTAATAGAAATTGCAGTTCCTCTTTTTTGGGACTGCACAAACAATGAACGTAGTAATAAAAATGGCAGTTCCTCTTTTTTGGGACTGCACAAACAATGAACGTAGTAATAGAAATGGCAGTTCCTCTTTTTTGTAACTACAGAAACAATGAACGTAGTAATAGAAATGGCAGTTCCTCTTTTTTGGGACTACAGAAACAATGAACGTAGTAATAAAAATGGCAGTTCCTCTTTTTTGGGACTGCAAGAATATATTGCTCTATAATATTTTTTATACTTTTTCAATTATTTTTTTATTCTTTTTTTAAAAAAAAAATTTGGGTATTTTTTTGGTATTTTTTAAAAAAAAATTAAAGATTTTTGGCTAATTAACAAATTGCTATGGACTTATCAGAAACAAATACAGGACAAAAGCACCACTGGACTCAGCAGCACAGACACTGGCCAAAGCACCAGTGGAATCAGCAGGACAGAGCACTGGAAAAAGTACCACTGGACTCAGCAGGACAAAGCACCACTTGACTAAAGTAATCAGCAGGACAGAGCACATCAACCTCCCTCTTCAGTAACCACAGGGAGAATGAAGATGGCGGCCGCGAGCAGGGCATTTATGAGATCCGACGCGAGACTTGGATGTCATAGCCTCGTTTTGCATTCCTTGGGCGGCCGGAAGTACCCGAACAGTGCTCGGATCCCGTTGGATCCGCACTGTTCAGGTGGGCTCGGATTAGCGAAATCCGAGCCCGCTCATCTCTAATGGCAATACAACAGCTGAACCCGCAGCAGTGAGTCACCCAGGCATGATGCCCACCTGGCCCTTGTAGTAATACAAGCACCAGCATACCTATGGCTCCCATAGCATGCTGGCACTTGGGGAACCACAATTGTCAGCATGGCCTGACACCCAGGGCCTACTGTGTCCTGTAGTGCACCCATGCACAATGTAAATAAAAGACATCACTTGTTCAAACCACCAAATTTTACAAAAAATATTTTTTTAAAAATCATACTTACAAACTCTGTTCTTTCTTCGGTATGGTCTAGTCTTGTAAGATTTTAATCCAAATTGATATTTGAAGAAAAAAAAACCCGAAAAAAATATTCCAGTTGTCTTCACCCAAAAAATTATTGTCTGGCATCTCAGACCCCAAAAGTCTAGCCGGAACATGCTTGGCAAAAAACAACGCTTTTCCGGAGACGCCGCAACTGCTTTTGAATACAGAAGCAACCCGCCACTTACTAAAATTTTAATAACTGGCGGGTCTATTTATAACCTGGGTCTTGCGCCTCTGACAGCGTGGGAAAGAATCACTGATGTTAGCGTTTCCACACTTTCTCACTCTGTCAGAAACGCAAGCCTCAGGTTGTAAATAGACCTGTCAGCAATGGACCTGCTGGCATTGCCATTTTAATGTTGGCATTGTGAATGTCTGCATTTTGACTGTCGGCAATCACACTATCGGTATTGTATCCCTGTCGGGGATATTTACATACTGGCATTTGGAATGTCTGCATTTTCATGTTGGTCATATTTCAGTCTGTAAATTTACTGTCAGAAATATGACTACCAATTAACTCCATAGTATATGAGAAAAACCCAGTCATATTGGAAACTAATATTAAATATGAAACAAAATTTAAACAATATTAAATGAAAAAACGCATAAAAAATATATATGCATATATATAAAAATATAATAATAATAATAATAAATAAAAATAATAAAAATAAATACAATTATATTTATATAATTTAGTGATAATAATAATAATAATAATAATAATAATAATAATAATAATAATAATAAAAATAATAATAATAATAATACCATTATTATCTACATATCTCAGGCACCATTTAATTATCAAACAATATTCAAAACAATAACCTATACTGAATAAAATTCATCCAAAGAAAATAAATTGCAGCACCACAGTCATTTGTTAAATATTATTTAACTCCAACACTTTAGTGCAGCAACCTGGATAAAAAGAGTTAATTTGGTGCATCTAAAATATCTCTTGTCTACTCAGTTTCCTAAACTTGTCCACTCTTTTCTCAGTTATCTGAACATGTTCAATGCCAATAACAGACAAACGCGTAGGCTCTACATTAAGGATGGAGGCATAATGAAGAGAAACACTATGAGATAGAAAAATTCATTTCTGACATGGCAACACTTAATATTTCGTGATGGAGATACCATTTAAAGTACATTTTTGTGGCAATACAAGTGTCAGCATGCATGTTGCCAGATTCTCAAATGGATAAGTCATTCCAAAGAAAGGAATGCCAGGGACGTGGCTTGGGTGCTATAACGGTCACTGCATTAAAAATATCCTCTCTGTCCAATCCGTTTTCCATCCTTATAACGGCCCCCTTTCCTCCCACCCACTTTCTGTAAGGCGCCGTCGCCGCTGATCCCCTGTCAGTCGGGGACGGATGCCTGCCTTCCAGGCCGCAGCGCTCTGTTGCTAGGTGTCAGACGCCGTCCCCGCTGATTCCCTGTCAGACGGGGAATGGACGTCTGATTCCTCCGTCGGCTGCCGCGGACTTCCGGATAGCGGGCCCATGCGCCCTGGCCTCAGTCCCATTGCTAGGCAACGGGACGCTACTTCAGTTTCCGCTGCCGCCTCCGCTCTCCACCAATCACCTCAGTCTGGATTCTATTTAAACCTGCCTCTGGCGCCATTAGGGTGCCAGAGTAACAGGTTCACCACCAGTGTTCCTGGCTTCCACGCTCCATGTTTTTCCCTGAGTATCCTGCTTCCTGTTTATCATTGTGACCCGGCTTGGGGACCATCCTCTTTCTCTGTGTGACCCATTCTGTACCGTGACTTCAGCTTGGCGACTACTTTTCTGGATTTCCCTCATTCCGAGACCTCCTCATCCATTTAGGAGTACGGGTAGAACGCCAGGAGGCCAACCAAGCACAACTCTTGCTGTGTTTACAAGGAGTGATTTCCCGCTTGGATGCCCTGAGCACTTCTCAGGCAGCAGCTCCCGCTCCTGATCCTGCTCCGGCCGCTGCACCACCAAGCGCAGTACTTGCTACCTCTAGAACACTACGGATTCCAACCCCAAAGAAATACAACGGTAATCCCAAAGGATGCCGTGGATTCCTGAAACAGTGTTCCATCCAGTTTGAACTTTCACCGGAAAACTTTGCATCTGAGAGAGCTAAGGTAGCCTACATTATTTCCCTCCTGAGGGGACAAGCCCTAGCTTGGGCCTCGCCACTGTGGGAACGAAGAGATGGATCCCTCCTTCATTCGGATACTTTCATTGAGAACTTCCGGAGGGTATTTGATGAACCTGGTCGTGTGTCTTCGGCTGCATCCAGTTTGTTAGCTCTTCGCCAAGGTTCCTTAACTGCAGGTCAATACGCTGTTCAGTTTCGTACCTTAGCCTCAGAATTAGGCTGGAATGATGAAGCTCTCTCCGCCACCTATTGGCAAGGCCTGTCAGATCCTATCAAGGACGCACTGGCTTTGCAAGAGCTTCCGTCCAAGCTTGATGACTTGGTCTCTCTATGTGTCAAAGTAGACATTCACCTTCAAGAGCGTTCTCAGGAGAGGGTCCAAGGTCGTCGCACTGTACGTTTGGCTCTTCGTTTTCAATCCCCAGCTCTCCCGGCGGAAGAGCCGATGCAAATTGGACGCTCTCGTCTGTCACGGGATGAGAGGGAACGCAGGATCAAGAATCGTCTGTGGCTGTACTGTGGAGAATCCGGCCATCTGCTATCTTCTTGTCCCAAGAGGCCGGAAAACTTCACCGCCTAGGCAACACCAGGGAGGTTGTTCTAGGTTCCTGTCTCCATTCTCCCTCTCCTTCCAAAGATAACAGTTTTCTGATGCCTGTCACCCTCAAATTCTCGGACTCTTCCCTAAGTTGTTCTGCTTTTGTGGATTCCAGATCTGCAGGAAACTTCATCTCTGCCACTCTGGTGTCTAAGCTTCACATACCCTGCACTCCATTTCCGCAACCTCTGGTTCTTACTGCAGTTGACGTAACCATGTCAGCAACGGTTCCATCACTGACACTACTGCTCCAGTTCAGTTGCAGGTAGGGGTTCTCCATCAAGAGTGAATTCAGTTCCTGGTTATCCCACAGTCCGTTAACTCCATAATTTTAGGGCTACCATGGCTCAGAAAACAGTCACCACAATTTGATTGGGCTCACGCTCAAGTTACCTCCTGGGGTTCCTCATGCTTCAATCAATGTCTCTCGAAAATACTTCCTCCTAACCAACTTCCTTGTCTCTCTCTGGACTCCCACCTCAAACTACCAGGGCCGTATTTAGACTTCATTGATGTGTTTAGCAAGACCGCTGCAGAGACTCTCCCTCCACATCGAGCATGGGATTGTCCCATTGAGCTAATTCCCGGCAAAACTATTCCTAAAGGTAGAGTCTATCCCCTGGCTCTCCCGGAGACAAAGGTGATGTCTTTATATATCTCAGACAACCTTCAAAGAGGATTTATCAGAAAGTCTACCTCGCCAGCAGGAGCTGGATTCTTTTTTGTAAAGAAAAAAGACAGTTCATTAAGACCGTGCATAGACTACCGCCGTCTTAATGATATTACCATCAAGAACCGCTATCCACTCCCATTGATCACAGAACTATTCGACCGGATTAGAGGAGCCAAAATCTTCTCTAAATTAGATCTCAGAGGGGCCTACAACTTGATTCGCATTCGAAAGGGCGATGAGTGGAAAACGGCATTTAACACCCGTGACAGGCACTTTGAGTACTTAGTCATGCCGTTTGGACTTTGCAATGCCCCAGCAGTTTTTCAAGATTTTGTCAACGAGATCTTCAGGGATCTTCTGTATCAATTTGTTATTGTGTACCTGGACGATATTTTGATATTTTCATCTGACTTACATGTTCATCGTCTCCATGTCAAGACTGTTCTTTCTTCTCCGGAAACATTCCTTATATTGCAAACTGGAGAAATGCCTTTTTGAGCGTTCACAAGTTCCATTTCTAGGATACATAGTTTCAGGCACCGGCCTGCTGATGGATCCGCAGAAAGTGGAGGCCATTGTCAACTGGCCATTACCTATTGGTCTCAAAGCTACCCAACGCTTTATCAGCTTTGCCAATTATTACCGGCAGTTCATTAAAGGCTTTTCATCCATTATTTGTCCTATTACAGCTTTAACTCGAAAAGGTGCCTGCAGCAAACCATGGCCTGTCGAAGCCATATTGGCTTTCAAGACTCTTAAGGAAGCATTTCTTTCGGCCCCTATACTCAAACAGCCAGACCAGGGGAGACCGTTTTTTATTGAAGTGGACGCTTCTTCAGTCGGGATTGGAGCAATACTTTCCCAGAAATCTGCTTCAGGAACATTAGAGACTTGTGGATTCCTGTCTAAGAAATTCTCTAGCACTGAACTAAATTATGGAATCGGTGACAAGGAATTATTAGCCATCAAGATTGCCCTTGAGGAGTGGCGCCACTTACTAGAGGGTGCCTTACATCCCGTCACAGTCATGACAGATCATAAAAATCTTACTTATCTCCAGGAGGCACAATGTCTTAATCCCCGTCAAGCTCGCTGGTCTCTTTTCTTTGCCAGGTTCCAACTCATTCTTACCTTCCGTCCCGGTTCCAAAAACTCCAAGGCCGATGCTCTCTCCAGGTCCTTTGATAATGCTGGTATTCTCACTTGTTTAGACAACAACATGATTCTAAATCCAATACAAATAGTGGCCATTACCAATTCTTCAGTGACCTCTCCCCCTCCAGGACGTTCATTTGTGGAACCTCATCTCCGCTCTAAACTACTATGTTGGGCTCACGAGTCCAAATTTGCCGGCCATGCCGGCTACAAGAGAACCAAAGAATTCCTCTCCAGATATTATTGGTGGCCTAAACTGGCTTCAGATGTTCAAAAATTCATATCTGCATGTTCGGTTTGTGCACGCCACAAGGTGCCAAGACAAAGCCCCCCTGGTCTTCTCCTTCCTCTGCCTATTCCGGATTCTCCCTGGACCAGCATTACTATGGACTTCATCACCGATCTCCCTTTGAGCAATGGCTACAATACCATCTGGGTCGTGGTAGACCGCTTTTCAAAAATGTCACACTTCACTCCTTGTGAAGGTCTCCCTTTAGCCCCTAAACTCGCAGATTTGTTTCTAAAGAACATCTTCCGTCTTCATGGATGTCCTCGAGAGATCATCTCTGACAGAGGAGTACAATTTGTCGATAAGTTCTGGAGAGCTTTTTGTAATAAGATTGGAGTCAGTCTCAAATTTTCTTCCGGATATCACCCCCAAACTAACGGACAAACAGAACGAGTGAATCAAGACTTGGAGTGTTTTCTACGGTGTTTTGCTTCTGATCATCAAACGACATGGGATGATCATCTGTATTGGGCCGAATTCGCCACAACAATCTTCTACATTCCTCCTCTGGGCGTTCTCCATTTTTTAATATCTAAGGCAGACATCCCACTCCTCCTCTCTTATCCGAAGCTCCTTCTTCTCTAGTACCAGCGGCTGATACTCTCATCCATGACTTCTCTCAAATCTGGTCTCAAACCAAAGAAGCACTGTCTACTTCAGTACAGAGACAGAAGAAAGCGGCTGATCTTCATAGAAGAGTTGCTCCAGTTCTGAGGGTAGGAGACAGTGTTTGGTTGTCTACGCGCAACCTTTGACTTCAAGTCCCATCCATGAAATTGGCTCCTAAGTTTATTGGTCCCTTTTCCATAGCACAAGTCATCAATCCTGTTTCCTTCAAACTTGCATTACCTCCGTCTCTTAGAATCCATAACACATTTCATATTTCATTGCTGAAACCGCTGATTCTCAACGAATTCTTCAGAGAGGATTCTGAAGAGACGTTTCTTCCAGCGCAAACCTCAGTATCTAGTACACTGGAGAGGTTACGGTCCGGAGGAGAGATCGTGGGTCTTGGAAACCGACCTTCATGCTCCTCGTCTCCTTGCAAAATTTCTGAGAAAATGCAATCCTTCTCTGAGAGGGAGGAGGGGAGGGGGTACTGTCAGACTCCGTCCCCGCTGATTCCCTGTCAGACGGGGAACGGACGTCTGATCCCTCCGTCGGCTGCCCCGGACTTCCGGATAGCAGGCGCATGCGCCCTGGCCTCAGTCCCATTGCTAGGCAACGGGACGCTACTTCAGTTTTTGCTGCCGCCTCCGCTCTCCACCAATCACCTCAGTCTGGATTCTATTTAAACCTGCCTCTGGCGCCATTAGGGTGCCAGAGTAACAGGTACACCACCAGTGTTCCTGGCTTCCACACTCCCTTGTTTTTCCCTGAGTATCCTGCTTCCTGTTTATCGTTGTGACACGGCTTGGCGACCATCCTCTTTCTCTGTGTGACCCATTCTGTACCGTGACTTCGGCTTGGCGACTACTCTTCTGGATTTCCCTTTTGTACCTATATACCTGATTGCTGTGACCCGGAACCGTCTGACCTCTCTACGCTACACTGGTAACTGGCTAATAGGACTGCGACCTGCGTGCTCTCTGCTCCGAAGTCCAAACCTCCTTGCGAGGGTCCCTGGTGAACACCAGGGGTACGTTAGACTCCACACCTGTTTGACCAGTTGCGCTAATACCGGTTATTGTCTATTTATCTTCAGACTTCATAGGCCTACAGCGTGACACTAGGCAACAGACGCGATGCGGCTTCCGCTCTCGGGTTCTTTCAGGCGCATGCGTCCTGCTCCGTCCCGTTGCTAGACAACGGGACGCTACTCTCCCCTCCTGAGTGCCGCCTCCTGGCTCCACCAATCACCACATACCTTGCCTTATTTAAACCTGGCTCTGGCGCCATTAGGGTGCCAGAGTAACAGGTTCTATACCTTGTGTTCCTGGTTATCCCTGCTCCAGTCCTCCTGATTGTGCTCCCAGTGTTCCTGCTTCCTCGTTGTGACCCAGCTTGGCGACCATCCCTCGTTCTGTGTGACCCATTCTGCTCCGCGACCTCGGCTTGTGGACCATCCCTCTGGATTCTCCCTGGTACCTTGCATTTCCGATTGGCTTGACCCGGACCATCTGACCCTTCTACACTACACCGGCAACTGGCTAGTAGGATCGTGAATTGCGTACCCTGTGTACCTCCTTGCTGGGGTTCCTGGCGAATACCAGGGGTATGTTAGACTCCGCACCTGCTAGTTCAGTAGCGCTAATACCGGTTAGTGTCCTGCTTTTGTAGTCTTTAATAGGCCTACTGCCTGACAGTTTACTCTGGCCATGACTGACAGTTCTGGGGAACCCTCAGCTCGAGATCTCCTCCTCCATTTAGGGCAGCGAATGGAACAGCAAGAATCTAACCAGGCTCAACTCCTGCAGTGCATTCAAGGAATGATTTCCCATCTGGATTCCCTGAATCTTCCTCAGGCAGCTGCTCAGGCTCCTTCTTCCCCTCCTAGTGTGAATGTCCCTACACCCAGGACTCTACGGATTCCCATGCCTGAAAAGTATGATGGTAGTCCCAAAGGATGTAGAGAATTTCCATGCTCCATCCAATTCAAACTTGCACCGGAGAATTTCTCTTCTGAAAGAGCTAAAGTAGCCTACATTATTTCCCTCCTCACTGGACAAGCCCTGGCCTGGGCCTCCCCGCTTTGGGAACGAAATTATGTATCCCTCTATAATTCTGCCACTTTTATTGAGAATTTTCGAAAGGTATTTGACCAGCCCGGCCGGGTGTCTTTTGCCGCTTCTAGTCTTCTGGCCCTTCGTCCAGGTTCCCTCTCGGCTGGTCAATACGCAGTACAATTCCGTACCTTTGCCACTGAACTGGAGTGGAATGATGAGGCTCTGACAGCTACTTACTGGCAAGTATTGTCAGATCCTATTAAGGACGCCCTCGCCTCCCGAGACCTCCCCACCAAACTTGACGAGCTGGTATCTCTTAGCATTAAGTTGGACATCCGCCATCAGGAACTTTTTGCTGAAAGAAACAAGGACCACCGCCCTGTTCGTCTGGCTCCTCGCTTTCAGTCTCCTGTCCCTCCAGCCCAGGAGCCTATGCAGATTGGGCGCTCTTGTTTGTCTAGAGATGAAAGGGAGAGTCGGATTAGGAACCGCCTTTGTCTGTATTGCGGGGAACCCGGTCACCTACTATTATCTTGTCCAAAGAGGCCGGGAAACTCCACCTCCTAGGCAATGAAAGGGAGTTTGTCCTAGGATCCAATCTCCATACTCCCTACCCCCCTAAGGATACCAACTTCCTGATGCCAGTCACCCTCAAGTCTATGGATATCTCTCTGGAATGCTCCGCCTTCGTGGATTCTGGATCCGCAGCGAACTTCATCTCCGCCACTCTGGTGTCCAAGCTTGACATACCCTTTTCTCTATTGCCGCAGCCATTGGTCCTTACTGCAGTTGACGGTAACTGAGTCAGCAACGGTTCCATCACCTGTATCACCTGTCCAGTTTGGTTGCAGGTAGGGGTTCTTCACCATGAGTGGATTAGGTTCCTGATCATTCCGCAGTCCGCTAACTTTATCATCCTGGGTTTACCCTGGCTCAGGACGCATTCACCACAATTTGATTGGCTTTATGCCCAGGTATACTCCTGGGGTACTTCGTGTTTCAACCGGTGTCTCTCTAAGGTACAGAAACCTTGTCTCTCTCTTGACTCTCAGGTCAAGCTTCCGGAACCTTACTTGGAGTTCCTTGACTTATTCAGCAAAAGTGCCGCTGAGAGTCTTCCCCCACATCGTGCGTGAGATTGTCCCATCGAACTCATGCCCGGCAAAACCATTCCTAAGAGTAGAGTTTATCCACTTTCCCTACCTGAAACGAAGGCAATGTCACTGTATGTCTCTGACAATCTTGAAAGAGGATTTATCAGGTGTTACGAGTTGTGGCGGTGCTCAGTCGGCGCGGCCCTCTCTTCCGCGTCCCGGCCGTCGCTATGACGACCGGGACGTCACTTCCAAGTCTCGTCCCGGCCGTTGGATGCTGCAGGGTAGAGCGCCGCATTAGAGACAGCTGGTCGCGCACGCTAATATTCAGGTGTGCTATCTGGGCAGCCCATAGGGCTAATTAAATCTGCACACCCATTGGCCAGCTTTGTTTTATAAGGCAGGGAGGGCATAGCCTCCCTTCCGGTTAAAGCTCAGTGCTCCTGTGCCTAGCCTGCTCCTGTGCCTCAGAGGTGTATTACCTTTGAAATTCTAAATACCGTGTATGACCCATTGCCTGTTTACTGGATTTTTGCCGTCTCGCCTGTGTCCCCGATCTTTGGCCTGTACTCCGGATTCTGCTGACCTGCTCGTGACCCTGACCTTTTGGCGTGTGTTTGACTATCCCTTTCTGCAAATTACCACTAACCTCGGCTTGTTCTCTTGAAATACAGTCTGCCATAACTCTCGGTTCCTGGGTTCTCCGCAAGCCAGTATCCATCTCACGACCCTCCGTTCGTCTGCAGCCAAGCCTGTCCCCACCACTAGGGGCAACAGTGAACACCAGACTTTCGAAGTAGACTCCGGGTTTTGTGGTTCTGGCTGCTGGGGTTCCTAACATAAGGAAGTCCTCCTCTCCCGCGGGGGCTGGGTTTTTTTTGTAAAGAAGAAAGATGGCTCCTTAAGACCCTGCATAGATTACCGTCGCCTGAATGCAATCACTATCAAGAACCGCTACCCTCTTCCCCTTATTACAGAACTGTTCGATCGCATTCGGGGTGCTAAGATCTTCTCCAAATTTGATCTCAGAGGGGCTTACAATTTGATACGCATTCGAATCGGTGATGAGTGGAAAACAGCATTCAACACCCGCGACAGGCACTACGAGTACCTGGTGATGCCCTTTGGGCTCTGCAATGCTCCTGCCGTTTTTCAAGATTTTGTCAATGAAATCTTCACGGATCTTATGTACCAATCCGTGATTGTCTACCTGGACGATATTTTAATATTCTCATCCGATCTATACTCTCATCGTCTCCATGTTAAGGCGGTCCTCCCCGTCTCAGAAAATATTCTCTATACTGGACAAATGCCTCTTTGAATGTTCTCAGGTTCCCTTCCTCGGTTATCTAGTTTCAGGCACTGGTCTCCAAATGGACCCCAAAAGGTAGAAGCCATTATCAACTGGCCACTTCCCGCTGGTCTCAAAGCTACGCAACGCTTCATCGGCTTTGCCAACTATTACCGTCAGTTCATTAAAGGATTTCCTTCCATCATCTGTCCTATCACGGCATTAACCCACAAAGGTGTCTGCTGCAAGCCATGGTCAACTGAGGCAATAATGGCCTTCAAGACCCTTAAGGAGGCATTTATTGCGGCTCCCATCTTCAAACAGCCAGACCAGGGAAGATCTTTTGTTCTTGAGGTTGACGCCTCTTTTGTAGGAATTGGGGCTGTCTTGTCCCAAAGATCTTCTTCCGGCACTCTGGAGACTTGTGGATTCCTTTCTAAAAAAAAATCTGGTGGTGAATTAAATTATGGGACCGGAGACAAGGAGCTATTGGCCAATAAAATGGCGCTAGAAGAATGGCGCTACCTTCTCGAAGGGGCATTACATCCCGTAACCGTGATGACGGACCACAAGAACCTTTTCTACCTCCAGTAGGCACAATGTCTCAACCCTCGACAGGCTCGCTGGTCTCTTTTTTTTCTCGGTTTCAACTTATGCTTACTTTCCGTCCTGGTTCCAAGAATTGCAAGGCCGATGCACTATCTAGATCATTTGATAATATGGATTCTCTAGCCTTCTCAGACAACAAAACCATTCTGAATCCTATTCAGGTGGTGGCTATTACCAATTCCTCATCCGTCTCTCCTCCTTCTGGACGCTCCTTCGTAGAACCACACCTCCACCCTAAATTACTATGCTGGGCACACGAATCTAAGTTTGCAGGTCATGCCGGCTACAAGAGGACGAAGGAATTCCTTTTCAGATACTACTGGTGGCCTACTCTGGGTTCTGACATTCGTAAATTTGTGTCAGCATGTTGTATATGTGCGCGTCACAAGACTCCTAGACAAAGTCCCCCTGGTCTTCTCCTTCCTCTTCCCAATCCCGACTCTCACTGCATCAGTATAACAATGAATTTCATCACCGATCTCCCTCTGAGTCATGACTACAATATCATCTGGGTCGTGGGAGATCGCTTCTACAAAATATCTCACTTCATTCCTTGTAAAGGTCTTCCCTCAGATCCTAGGCTCACAGACCTGTTTTTAAAAAATATATTCCGCCTCCATGGGTGTCCCCAGGAGATAATCTCTGATCGGGGGGTACAATTTGTCGCTAGGTTCTGGAGAGCCTTCTGCACCAGGATTGGAGTTAAACTTAAATTATCTTCCGGTTACCACCCTAAGACGAATGGACAAATGGAGCAAGTGAATCAGGACCTGGAGTGTTTCTTGCGGTGCTTTGCCTCTGACCATCAGACCTCCTGGAGTGACCTCCTTTACTGGGCCGAATTCGCTCATAACAGCCTCCTACATTCCTCCTCAGGCCATTCACCTTTCTTCGTTGTCTATGGGAGACATCCTACTCCTCCTCTCTTATCTGAGACTTCACTTTCTTCTGTGCCGACTGCTGACTCCCTCATCCATGACTTTTCACAAATCTGGACCCAAACTAAAACAGCACTTTCTACTTCAGTGCAACGACATAAGAGAGCTGCTGACCGCCGTAGGAGGAATCTTCCAGTTTTGAAGGTGGGAGATCGTGTGTGGCTGGCTACTCGCAACCTCCTACTCCAAGTTCCATCGATGAAATTGGCTCCCAGGTTTATCGGTGCTTTCACTATTTCTGAAATCATTAATCCTGTTTCTTACAAACTCATTACCTCCTTCCCTCAAAATCCATAACACTTTCCATATTTCCTTGCTGAAACCTCTAGTCCTCAACAAATTCTTCAAAGAACCTGTCTCTCCTCCACTCATCAATGCCTATCTGGGAGAAAAATTCGAAGTACAGAGAATTTTGAAGATCCGCTTTGTTCGATGCAACCCCCCAGTATCTATTACACTGGAAAGGCTATGGTCCTGAGGAGAGATCCTGGGTCCCAGAAGCTGATCTTCATGCTTCTCATCTCCTTGCCAAATTCCGGTTGAGAACTAGTCTTTCTTTGAGGGAGAGGAGAGGGGTACTGTCTGGCACCATACCTGCTGATCCCCTGTCAGTCGGGGAAGGACACCTGCCTTCCGGGTCGCAGCGCTCTGTTGCTAGGCAACAGACGAGCTGCGGCTTACGCTGTCTGGTTCTGTCGGGCGCATGCGCACTGCTCCGTCCCGTTGCTAGACAACGGGACGCTACGCTCCTCTCCTGAGTGCAGCCTCCTGGCTCCACATATCACCACCTAGCTGGCCTTATTTAAACCGGCTCTGGCGCCATTAGGGTGCCAGAGTAACAGGTTCTATACCTTGTGTTCCTGGTTATCCCTGCTCCAAGTCCTCCTGATTGTGCTCCCAGTGTTCCTTCTTCCTCGTTGTGACCTGGCTTGACAAACATCCCTCGTTCTGTGTGACCCATTCTGCACCGCGACCTCGGCCTGTTGACCATCCATCTGGATTCTCCCTGGTACTACACCGGCAACTGGCTAGTAGGACCACGACCTGCGTTCCCTGTGCAGCGAAGTCCAAACCTCTTTGCGGGGGTCCCTGGCAAATACCAGGGGCACGTTAGACTCCGCACCTGCTAGTTCAGTAGCGCTAATACCAGTTAGTGTCCTGCTCTTGTAGTCCTCAATAGGCCTACAGCCTGACACTTTCATCTCTGGCAGAACCCTCCAGTTACCGGTGGTGTCTGTCATTCCAACCGCCATCACTGTCAACCGCGGCCTGCATCCTGCCTGTCAGCAACTGTATTCACTCCCGCCTATGAATGGCCAGCCAAACTTCTGCTTTTCGACGCTGAATTTCTGGTAGGCGCAAACACTGATCAGCACTGGTGAGATTCTGCATGGAGGTAGGCCAGAGGGAATCTAGCTCTCCCCCACCCGCTCTGCTCATCCTCACAGCTCCCACCACTCTATGATTTGATTGGGTCCACTGACTCAAACCAACACCTCAGCACCACCTCAAAGGGAAAGGAGAGACCAAAGGGAGACTTTGAGCATCTCCACTACTCCCCGTCCACCATACTTGGCCCCTTCACTGCTGCCCACAGCTCCTGGTTCTTTTACCTAATACTATGCTATGTGGTGCTTACATTGCAGCATAAGACCTGGATATGCTTGGCATCCTCACAGGTCATTTCTGCCTAATAATAGCCTGACACCGCACTGAAGGCCTAGCATAAGCTCTGCACCGACCCTGACCAGGGGCATGGGTGCAGCTTTTTTCTAATAGGACCAGTACAAAACCCTGTTACATCTATTTCTATAATGCTCGGTATCCTGAATATCATTGATTGATCATTTGTATGGCACGACCATCCATTTCAAGTGTCTTCGGATCGTCACATTCTGCCAACACTATTGTTCTATACTCTGGGCTTCCTATGTTATTCTAAACATCATTGACTCGCTGGAGAGGGTTACTCATTTATCTGCTACCCTGAAAGTACCCCCACATTCGGTCACCCCTGCTGTCTTTTTCTTTAAAACTTGTTGTTAGCCCAACCTTTAATGGTACACAAGCAGATAAAGCAGTCAATACTGCAGACACACAACATGTTTTCTAGAAGCAGCAAGGTGAGTCATCCCCTACTTTGGCTACAGAGTGACTTGGACCCGGACTCTCCACAACATACTATGGCCTAACTCATGAAACAAGTAAAGGCAACTATTCAAACTGAACTCATTAGGATCACGCATGGACTCCCTTGAGCATACAACTGATGAACTCTGTTCATTCCAAACTCAAACTGATCAAGACATAACAGCTCTTCATAGTGAACTCGACCTACTCAAGGAACAATTTGAGGATCAAGAAATAGCTCCGGCTGTAATAATTTCATACTCAAAAACCTCCCAGAGTCTGTCACGCCGATGATATTTCCGCTTACCAACAAGGCCTCTACAATTCTTCGGTACCCGATATGTCAGCCTCTGATCTTCGACTGGACTGTGCACATCGGGCCAAACCTAAACCATCTGTTCTTCCATGAGACATTATAGTGTGCCTACACTATTACCCTGCAAAGGAAAAGATTCTACTTGCAGCCCGCGACCAGCAAACTATATCCTACTCCGGGACTACTTTACTTTTATTTCAGGATTTATCACCCATTACGCAGAAGAAAGGCCGCAACCTCAGTGAAATTACCTAGTGCCTACAATCTGCTGGTGCCAGATACCGATGGGGTTTCCCTTTTCAGTTTTCCTTCACTCACAATAATCACAATTACTCACTTAAATCTCACACACAAGGCCAGGAACTTTTGCATCAGCTGAAACTGACTGACTCTATGGGTATTCCCTCCTCATCACAATCTGCCCATAGAAAGTGCCATCCACAAGCAGAATGGTCGTCCTCATAAATAATCTTGTTAGTACCCCTTTGATGCAACTTGCTCTCTGACCACTGCAATGACGGTGTTTAGTGAGACTCTCTAACAGATAATTTCACCAATAGACAATGATGTTAAAGTTACTACCTTGATGACTTTACTACTTACTGTTTCCAGATTGTCGCTATGTCTTATATAAGCCACGTGTTACCTTGTCTCTCATGAGTTTACATTGAATGTATGTCCTTTGAGGTTTCCCTGGAGCGTGAAACGCTTGGGAGCTCCCCTCAGCCTGTATATCACCCTTGCGGACATTTGTGTCAACTTCCCTCCCTGCACTCGTGCACCCTGGAACGTTCCCTCTGTGACATTGGGTTAACACCATGTGTAATTCCTTAATTTACTGTTGTTTGAATGTTTGAGTCTCACATTGCTTTTTGAGACACTTACTTTGTTATAACCTTCCCTTGCTGTCCTTCTTAGAGATCTATCCTCCACTCTTCCTATTTCTTAGTACCTTCTAACCTATCACTTTCCTCCCGTGGTCCGGCCCTGGTCCCCTGACCTGTCCTCAGTCTCTTTAGGTTGCCCAAGCCTCCTCTCCTCATTCCCGGTACCCATGTTTTTACCTTTCATTTCGAGCATGGACACATTTCCCCATTCCATGCTCTCCCTGTCCACTATAAAGTAACGGTTCTCCTCTCACATCCTCTCTGCTTGGACCCTCCATGACTCTTAGAATCCTCTCTCTGAATGCCAATGGCTTGAAACTCACCTGAAAAATACACTATGGATCTCCAACATTTTAAAACTCACTGTGCAGACCTAGTTTTTACACAAGAGACTCAATTTAAGATCCCCCACCCAACCTGTAAGACATATCCCAGCACTAACTATGCATCCCAGGTAGCAAACAAAGAGGTACTGCCATCCTTATTAATCATAATCTATCCTTCTCCATTGACACTCTTTTTGCTGACCCACTGGCAAGATATTTCAATCTTGTAGGGTCCCTCGGACTCACTAAACTCACTCTTGTTTATCTTTATGCTCCTAATGTGGGGCAGGGTGCCTTTCTCTGTGGCAAATTAACTTCTTTTGCTCAAGGACATGTTATTGTCTGTGTTGACTTTAACAATACGCCGAACCAAGGTATGGATCACTCCTTCGTGTCCTCCTCCCCTTCCTCCTCACACCAAGAATCTAGACATGTAGCTTCACTGCATAAATCTCATGACCTTCATGATTCATGATGACTCTCACACCCCACAGGTAGACACTATACCCATTTTTCAGCTCCCCACAATATATACACTTATATTGACCTCATTCTCATTGATTGATTAACCATGCAAACTCTTATTGACTCTGACATTTCCCCAATAACATGGTCAAACCATGCCATGGTCTCTCTCGAGATTGCTTTACTTCGCCCTCGTAATTTCCCTTACAAACTGGAGCCTAGATGATACCCTGCTGGGGAAACCTGTCCAGGTGTCCTCAGATTACAACTCCATTAATAATTTTGTCTCTATCATTTCCTCCCCAGATATCTCCCCTGCTCTCCTTTGGGAAGCTTATAAGGCCTCCATTATCAGCTGCCAGATGCAAGGTTGAATTGACTCGCTGAATGGGAGACTCAACATTCGTCGCTTACGGCCTTCCGTTACGTTACGGTTCCCAAAACGTAAAACCTGGCTTAAATAAATTTCCCTGTGCGTTCAACTATACCAACTGCTCTCTAAAAAGGACCCCAAAACTCTTCAATGGTTACGCTAAAATTATTATGAAAAGGGAGATCGTGCGGATAGAATACTAGCCCAAAAATTAAGGGATAAAGGTATGCGCAATCACATATCCTCTATTAAGACCCCTACAGAAGACATCACATATGACCCTAAAGTCACTGCTTATACTTTTAATAATTTCTTTTCAGAACTCTATAATCTTAATCCCACTCTAAGATCACTAATTTCCTCTCTTCCCTCCATCTACCCAAACTTATTTCGTCTGATTTCGACTCTCTGAATCACCACAGAAGAAATTGGCCAAACCATCAAATATTTGAGAAATGCTTCGACCCCGGCCCTGACGACTTTGCGACTATTTACTATAAAACCTTTGCTGCACCTCTTATGACCATGCTTCTAGAGCTCTTTAACTCTATACTTCTAGGTTCCAAATGTGATTTAGCCACCACGTGCGCAGATATTGTGGTGATTCCTAACCACAGTTGGGACCACCATTTTTGCAGTAACTATATGGCCATATCACTGTTAACTGTAGGCATTAAATTGTTTGTAAAAGTCCTTGCCAAGTGCTTAAACTCTGTAACCACCTCACTGGTCCACCTGGACCAAGTGGGGTTTATCCCTGGCCGCCAGGCCTTGGACAATATACGTTGTGCGATTGACCCAACTTATTTCTTATTTCCTTAAGGACATATTCCTCTTTCAACTGTTCCCTATTTTTGCTCACCTACAAACTCAATACCGTATCCCCTCATCTTGCTTCTTTCTATATTTACAGCTTTGCCATTTTTATGACACCATTAGATGTACAGTGACTGATATCCACCAGACTTCCCCTCTAGTATAATTTTGCTCTCTTCACTCTTCCTCCAGAGGCCTCATCTCTACCTTCTATAATGTCAGGCTTTGGACAATAAACGTTGTGCAATTGACCTAACTTATTTGTCTAACTTTCACCCTGCTCTTAGCCTTGGATGCAGAAAAGGCATTTCAAAGGGTGGGGTGGTCCTATATGCAAAGGACCATTGCAGCCATGGGCATGGGAGGTCCCTTTCTGCAGGCTGTAGTGTCCCTTTATTTTAACCCCTTTGCATTGGTTCTGGACAATGTATTTCAATCTTCCTCCTTTGCGATCTGAAATGGCACCTCTCTTATATTCGCCCTCATGATCAAACCCCTTGCCCACAAAATTCAGCTCAATCCTAACATCAGGCATCTGTCTCAACTCCTCCAAATATTTACTTTCACTATATGCATATGACATCCTCTTGACTCTTACCAATCCCCTCATATCCCTCCCTAACTTACTTACCCATCTAAACACGAAATCTTATATCTCAATATCCCACTGGCACAATTACAAGTTATTAAGTCCAATTTCGACTTTCGTTGGCAACCTTCCAAACTGAAATACCTTGGGGTTTACTTGACTCGCACTTATGAGCAATTATATAATGTAAACTTAACTCCTTTCTTTGCAGAAAACAAAGCTGACCTTCTCAAATGGGACAAACTCACAATTTCTTGGACGGGTTGCATAAACTCCCTTAAAATGAATGTCCTTCCTCACCTTCTGTACCTTCTGTACTTTTTTCACACCCTCCCCATTAAGATCCCCTCAAGTTCCTTCTCCATCAGCTAGCCCCTAAATTTATTTGGTCGGCAAGCAAGCCGAGGATTCGCATGAACATCCTCATTAAACCCTCTCAGGTCAGGGGCCTTTCTTAAATACTATCGAGCCACTCATCTCACCCAGTGTGTCCTTCTTCATTCGCCTCCCCACCTCAGAGTCTGGATTGATGTTGAAGCTGCTCTCACCAACACTTATTCTACAGCCTCAATCCTGTTGTTGAAGCTCCACCACCACCTCCCCCTCTCGCCTCTCCCTACCAACCTGGTGTTCTTGCTCACAAGCTGGTCCTACAGAGTGACATCATATGATCTGGCTCCTAATACCTGGCACATGGAATCCTTCCTTTCCTCCAGGTACACACCTGACTCAATTCTCATTATGGATAAGACGTGACCTTAAATTCCTTAAGGAAATAGCCCCCTTTCAAATGTTCCCTACATTTGCTCACCTACAAACTCAATACCGTATCCCCTCATCTTGCTTCTTTCAATATTTACAGCTTCACCGCTTTTATGACACAATTAGATGTACAGTGACTGATATCCAACCAGACTTCTCCTTTAGTATCCTTTTGCTCTCTTCGCTCTTCCTCCAGAGCCCTCATCTCCACCTTCTATTGTGTCATTCTACAACACAAACAACCATTTAAAGAGCCACATGAACTCAAATGGGAGGAGGACATGGGGGTGATGCTCACTCTGGAGGATTGGGACAAAATTCATATGAATGTGGCCAAAACCTCGATTTGTGTAGAATTAGAGAAAATGCTCAGAAAATCTATCATCAATATCATATGGTCCCACACAGGCATCATATTATCAACCAAGTGCCTCCCTATTGTGTTGGCGCCTCTGTGGTAAGGTGGGTACCCTGTTCCATGTTTGGTGGCACTGTCTGAAATTACATTCCTTCTGGGCATCTATTCATCGCTTTATCTCCAACATTACTCAGGTTTCACTTCCTGCTTCTCTTTCCTACTCCTTACTACCGGGCCCCAGGTTCAATGTCCCTAAACACACTCAAAACCTCATCACACATATACTCAGTGAAATCAAATGTCATCTTACTTTATTTTGAAAAAATCCTGAACCCCCCTCATCATTTTTCCATTACAAACTGCCCATGGCAGGTCTACCACGTGGAATACATCACAAACTTCCTACGACACACTCATGCTCCCTTCAATTGGGTCTGGAATTCCTGGACCGATATGCCACAGTTCATATACACACTCTGCGTCTGATCACTTAACTCTTACATAGTTAGCACAACATTTCTACTGCTTACTCCTACCTATACACATTATAGTGCACAGTGACTTCCCTTCCCTTTCCTTTCTTATCCCTCTATTTCTCTATCTTCCCTCTATCACTTTCTGCACTTACAATATTGTTTATGTATAGCTAGCTACGTTTGCTCCTCTCAATGTCTGACATATATGCACATATGTTCACTTATATTTCCTTACGTGTAATTTTCTATTATCATGCATGCCTGGCCCAATTGACCAATCTGTATCCAGTTATGCTGTAATTACTTTTTCAAAATTTAATAAAAATATTTTTAAAAAAAAAAGAAGGGAATGGTAGAGTCACTATCTGATTTCTCACATTTTAGATTTTCTATATATCACAGAAAAGGAAAACTGCAAAGAAAAGCTAATGCTTTATCTATGGTATATTGACTTTCAGCTAAAAGTGTTTAAACCCACATTTGAATGGAGAGGTGGTGGGGTGACTGGTAGATTGACATTTTTCTTCCAGGACATTGTTCTATGTTTTATAAAATAAGGGGGTAATTATGCTAGAAATAACCTGGGGACTGATCTCTTATTAGAAGGGCTTGTCTATGGAAATGTTTGGTGAGAATTTGTGAACTGACATCTGATTCTGTTTAGTGACCATGGTTGGTAGGGTAGGATACAATATATATTTAGAATTTCTTTTGCTGTTAGTTAGAGATCAGATAAGAAGGTTTTTATATTATTGTTTGATTGTGCACAGCCCAGAAAGCATTATGAACTTTGTCAGGCAGAATGGGTTTAAACTTTACCTGTGGACTATATTTCTATTAATTCAGCTAAAATCCTGCTGGGCCTAACTGATGAAAGAGTTAATACCCCACAACACATAAAGAAATATATTTTATGAGAGCATTAGGCAGCACGGTGGCTCAGTGGTTAGCACTTCTGCTCACAGCAATGGGGTCATGAGTTCCATTCCTCACCATGGCCTTATCTGTGTGGAGTTTTTATGTTCCCCTCCGTGTTTTTGTTGGTTTCCTCTGGGTGCTCCGGTTTCCTAACACAGTTCATAAACATACTAGTAGGTTAATTGGCTGCTATCAAAGTTGACCCTAGTCTCTTTGTCTGTGTGTGTATGTTAGGGAATTTAGACTGTAAGCTCCAAAGGGGCAGGGACTGATGTGAATGAGTTCTCTGTACAGCGCTGCGGAATCAGTGGCACTATATAAATAAATGGTGATGATGATGATGATGCTAATAAAACAGCCCCACTGAAAGCAGTTTTGTCACTGTGCTAGTTTCTCCCAGGAGAGAACCATATTTCTGGGGCAGCTATCAGAGACACACCATGATAGAAGAAGCCACTTACTCTTGAGAATATGAATTGTGTTTGAAGTCAATGGTTGGAGAATGTAGAATAGTGAACTTAAGAAACAGGTAAAGAAAACAAGACTTATTAAAGCGCCAGCAGAAAAAGGAATTTCCAATTTTGTTGAGGCAGAGATTGGCAGGAGTGCGAACCCTATAAATGCTGCATACTGGGACTGAGGATATGATACTGAAAATAGATATTTGTTACCAATCCATAGTAGCTGCATTTTTAAATGTCTATGTTCATTTTTTCAAAGTTGATAACAGATTTCTGTTCTCAATTGCTCCTTGTACTGTTGCCTACTGCCTAGATATTTAGTAGCTAAAAGGCGGCAAATTCTGATTGTCGGGTACAACTGGCCTAAAATACTTTGCTAATCTTTACCTTATGGCAACAACTTATGGCCTATTTCCCTCTATCTCTCTTTCCACTGGTATCTTCATCTTGTATAATATTTACAAGCTGCCGTCACAATCTATGGTGATACATTGTATAAACACACTTGTTCCACATTTCACTTTTTCAAAGGTTTGGAGACGTTATTAACATTTATTTATATAACTCCAACATATTAAATAGTACTTTTAAAAGGGATATTTAGGAATCAGTCTCTGCCCAACTGGTGCTGAGAGTTTAAATTCTGTAGAAAACAAACATACTGTACCGAGGAAACATGTAAACATGTGAAGAACATACAAACTTCGCACAGAAAGAGCACTATTGACAAACATAGTGACATCACAAAGAAATGTTTTTAACACTTTAAACTTAGTTTTCATAATTATGACTGAGGCTCCACAAAAGTTTGTGAATCATATAATATATGATAAAGTGTATGTAGCAGTCTTTAATCAATACAACTGGTTAATGCTGCAATTATAACTGCAGATGTAATGTTGAAAATAATATAACAGATTCACTTGTGAGCTGGTCCCTGGTGTGTTATGTCTAGTTTGTTGTTTGATTTTATCTGTAAGTATAACTCTTCTTTTTTTTTCTTAGCATATTAATAAACCACATATCGTATAAAAACCTCTCCATCTCATCTTGTACCAGAGAGCTGAATACATCATTCACATCCCAGGCTGCTGTCAGTGCTGAGGACACAATCTCTCCAATGTGTCAGAAATTTAGCATCATTCTGTCTGCTTTATCACTGAAACTGTTCTGGTTGTTGGTCCTGTGTGCACCTATCTGCAAATCTGCTGCACCGAGCTCAACACCTGGATGTAAACTTGCAATAAAGAGATATGTGTTTGACTATAGATATTTCATGAGAGGAGATATAATTATAGGAGGAATATTCACTGCACATTCTATGGTGATAGAATTTAGGCATGAAGATGAGAACTACAGTCACAAGATGTGTACATTGTAAGAACTGTTTATGTTATTTCACTGTTATTTAAAAAAAATATATATAGGATAGAAATCTGGTTCCATATCAGCTGAAAGTAACAGTTTAAGTGCAGGAAACGGAAACATTTAATTACATGTAATTTTGTATTTCTCCTGTGATATTTCATCTTTTCTGCATAATTGAAGAATGTAGAAAGTTTTTTATTGCATACATTGGATGATCTTACCCCTATGGAAATTTTTTGTTCAGCAGGTGAGTTTTAGCTGAGCAGCCAGTTAGAAACATTTTAAAGAGATCAATGCAGGCAGGCCATTGACCCAGCCCAATGTAGCCCACTATGTGACCAGCCTGGTCAGATGCCCCCAGCCCAGCCAGCCCCGATCATTGTGTCATGTGTTAAACAACAGTCTGGATGTCTGTAAGTTGGTCCTTTACAAATGAATAACAATATACCCTATATCTACCATTATTTATTATTATTGATATGTACATGATATTGTAAAAATGTCATAGAAGCTCTTTAAGAACCAGCTTACTGAGTTTGCTTTCTAAATAATATTGTTTAAGCCAATTTTTTTTCACATATAAAAATCAGTTTCATAAAGAACATTATTTATTTGTTGGCCTATTTATGTCTAGAATGGAGAGGGGCTTTCTTCAAGGAATATTCTGAAACATACACTGTTATTGACATCATATCGGATAAGATAAAACAATACCCTTTACATTATTGTTCCCATAATTACTTTAATGCAACTATTGGAACACACACATTTTAAGTGTTAGAGCACCAAATATTTGTAGTTTACTCTCAGCCTAACATGGTTATATGACCCAGGAACACAACTATACAGTCTATTCTTATATCTATTTCCCCCTTCCTACGTGTACTCTGACTGCACACAGATGCACAGCATGCATTCTTAGGGGGATGGGTAAAGAATTAGAGCCATGTATTGGGTTGGAAAAAACGAAATTTTGTGTATGATGTCTCTTGGCTTATGATGTATCACAAATATGGCAGAATACAGCATGGAAGGGGGAACAAGAATCAAGTGATTTGTACAGAGACACAAAAGATGTTTTACAGCTGCTGCATCAGGTCTTAGCCATGATCACTGAATTGTTTCTAAAATGAGAATAGACAAAGTGAAAATGGCTTTTACCAATCAGGTAACTAGCAATATTCATTCAATCTGATTTATTTATCATGTAATTGAAGTTTTATTACCGATGAAAAATCAGCTGTAAGACAAGATCTGTGTCTGTCTGTTTGCTTAATGAAAAGTCCAGAAAATCATAAAAAGAACCATGAATGTTTGGAGATATAATTCATCATCATCGTCATCAACATTTATTTATATAGCGCCAGCAAATTTTGTAGCGCTTTACAAATGTATGTAGGTGCAATTTTGTTGATGGCCTTGTATGTTAGTAGAATTTTATATTGGATTCGTTGAAATACAGGCAGCCAATGTAGAGACTGACAGAGTGGCTCAGGAGAGGAAAAACGGTTAGTTAGGAAAATCAATCTAGCCACTGCGTGCAAAATAGATTGTAGGGGTTCAAGTCTGACTTTGGGGAGACCAGTAAGGAGGGAATTGCAATAGTCGATGCGGGAAATGATGAGTGCATGAATCAATGTTTTTGCGGTGTCTTGTGTCAGATATGTGCGTATTCTGGAAATGTTCTTTAGGTGTATGTAACATGATTTAGATATAGAGTTGATGTGGGGAATAAACTACAGTTGTGAATCAAGGATTACACCTAGACAACGAGCTTGCGGGGTGGGATTTATGGTCATGTTATCAACAGAAATAGAAATGTCAGGCAGGAAGCTTCTGTTTTTGGGTGGGAATATTATCAATTCAGTTTTTGAAAGATTGAGTTTGAGTTGGCGAGAAGACATCCAAGATGAAATGGCAGAAAGACAGTCAGTAACGCAATACAACACCAGTGGTGAAAGATCAGGAGAGGATAGATACATTTATGTATCATCCACATAGAGATGATACTGAAATCCAAAGGAGCTTATTAGTTTTCCAAGAGAAGTTATGTAGGTAAAGAATAGCAGAGGACCTAGGACTGAGCCTTGTGGTACTCCAACTGATAATGGATGCGGAGCAGAGGTGGATCCAGAGAAATTAACACTGAAAGAGCGATTAGATAGGTAGGATGAGAACCAGGATTGACAGTGCCTTCAAGACCTAGGGATTGTAGCGTTTGTATGAGGAGAGAGTGGTCAACAGTGTCAAATGAAGCAGAGAGATCCAGGAGCATTAGAAGAGAGTAATGGTTATTATTTTTTGCTGTGATCAAATCATTGACAACCTTGGTCAGCGTAGTCTCTGTGGAGTGTTGAGAGCGAATTCATACTATTACATCTGCCATTCCTCTGAGCAGGTTTTCAGTGTTGAAAGATTTCATTAATCAGAAAGATCTTGTATGTGTGACTTTACTATTGCACATAGTACTTGCAACAATAATGTTTTCTGTTTGCTGCTGATTATATCTTGACAACATGAGTGTGAAAAGTAACAAGTGTTTCAAATAATAGTAAAGGGTCCATTGTTGAATGGGGAATAGCTGCATCACTGATTATTCATATCCCAGACGTTAGATAATCAGGGGGCTCCTCACTGGCAGTATGGCCAGAGTTATAGAATTGTGAAAGGAAACGGCTGCTTTTGGTTTAGGGATGGAATCACTGTGCGGGTCTGAGCTGATTGGAGCAGGGGAGTTGGGAGGAATTCTTCTAATGGCTTCTTCTCTGCAGAATCGTCCAGGAAATATTTGCTCTTTAAGAGAAATGCATGATGTAATCAGAGACATTTCTTCTACTAAGATAAAGGTAACAACTATCAAAAAATAAATAAATGAGTTTTATCTGAGCCCATGGTGAATACAAGGATAAATAGAGGAACAGGAAAAGTAAACCTGCATTAGCAGTCAGAGTATGTCATGTTGTAAGAAAGTATGAATGCAGTTCAGTATCAGGGATGGAAAAACATGTTTGAATATTTTAAGATGTATGGTTCATATAAAAAAATTGTGAAGAATTTGGAAGTGGTGATGATGTGAGAGGTGGGACCAGCAGTGATAGGTCCATTGAGCGGCATGTGGGGATATCATCCATCAACGCACCAATAGCTTCACCCAGGGTTAATGTCCCACCTTCCATGAGCGGCCACATACATCGCCACTCCAGACAGGAAATTCAATCAGTAAACAAAGAAGATGACAACAACAAAAGGATAAAAGGAGAGAAGAAAGAAGAGTGAAAGGCCTGACCACAAGCAAGAGCCACCAGGCCCCAACATCACTTGGTCCATGGTCTGTACGCCGTATCCAAGAAGCATCTGTGTAGGCCAGCTCTAGCCTTGCTCCCTTAGCATTACTGTGTCACGTTGTATTGCTTAGTGTTTGCACATTTTATTGACTGTGCCCTCTACCCCCACCCTCTGTCTATTATTGGCCCATTATTGTATTACTGTTGTGTGGTGTACCTTACTATTTGCTAGTTGTGTGTGTCGAATGACACACTGTGTTGGTGCACATGCAATTAAAGGAGTGTCGTTACAGTTAGAGTAGGGACAGCTTAGGTAGGGAGACTGTACTCTGCTTGCTGGCAACGGTTGGCAGACATGGGCATTGACCAGCAAGTAAGATAACTCCTCTGGTGTTAGCTGGGATTGAAGTATTTGCCATGTTAGACTAGCATGTCATAAGTATAGTCCAGCAAGGTTATACTAATTGCTACCTCCATCAGTATAATTAAAAGGTGGAATAGTGTGACATAAATCAATATAGTCTATCAGAGATCTGCTGTAACCAGACAGAGAGTACAGAGTCAGAGTTTTACAGTTCCTGTAAGTGAAGTTTAGGTCAGTATAGGGGGTACCTCTAAGTGGCCAAATCTTTCTGCTATTGCATCTAACCCTTTATAGTTTACAAATATAGTAATAACACAATTAAATTTACCTAGATCAAGAGCCTATAAGCTAATTGTGCCTGTGACAAATTTTATATTTTAAATTATATTAGCCATGTGAACATTGCAATTTTTATTACTAGTAATAATTTTCACCCATATGCACCCATATTACACACTTTAGGGGGTTCATTTACTAAAGTGCAGTTTTGTGAAACCTGTTTTTTGGTGGTCGGTTTGGCAGTTTTTAAACAGATTGTGTTAGCTGTGAATCTGCTGGAAAAACATCAGAAAAACAGGTACTATTATTGTATTATATTATGAGGTAATATAAATATAAAATTATATTAAGAGCCAATAATGTTTGATTGGTAAAATGGGAAATATTTATAAATGATTGGGGTGACACTTATATCATGATGCTGCACCATTAATACTACTGCTAATGTGCATGCTGGAACTTGCAGTGCTACAAGCAGCAGTATCAATAGTGTCCTATCAATTAATTATGCCCACTTAATCAATTAATTATGAATGCCCCCCCCCCCATAATTCATAAGTCTATGGTGACCCCTCTTTATGTTTTGAATGGAAAGATAGCTCAAACAACATGTGGCTTTGGTTATCTAGCCTATCTGATGCAGGTATAAAAATACCTGCCTTTTTTCTGGTGGTCTTTACTAAACCAGCAGTTTAGGTGTTTTGAAATCCTCGACACATCACCATACATTGCCAGCGGTTTGGAGGGCAATGAGTGGTGGTTTTAAAACACCAAATTAAAAATACATTCTAGTAAATTTTCACCTAATATTGTAAATCACCAAGGTGTGCTGTGGATACATAATGGCATGAAACCATAGACCAGTGCTTTTATATGGGTTACAGAAATCTGAGGCAGCTTCTAATCTTCAGAATGATTCACAATAGGGGGTGTGTTATTCTGTTATTCTTTCTAATGCACAATGGACACTGAAATGACAATATTAGAACAAGCTGATTCTATATCTACTATTTTAAAACGTTTATACTATGCTACTGCTTTATATATTACCATCCCTTGTATATTATATGTATGTATATTGATACTAACCTGGGCAGTTCTAACATGGTGAAATACATAATTTAGAGATATGTTTTTGTCCACAGTGTTCATCCCAGAGAATATCAGCAGCTCCAAGCTTTTATATTTGCCATTGATGAGATAAACAACAACCCGGATATTCTACCCAATGTTACTCTGGGAATGTATGCATATGATTCTTGTGGACATACAATGAAAATTATAAAAGATGTTATAGAGATAATGTCTGGGCACGAGTCAGAAGTTGCCAATTATGTATGTATGGGAAATAGAATATTGGCTGGTTTTATTGGAGATCTTCATTCTGAAACTACCTATACAATTGCACAATTACTGAACTTCTATGGATATACACAGGTAATTGCTGTAAATATTTTTCTGCAAAACTGTTACTGATTTACTGGAAAGTTAAGTTACCCTTTTTTATAGTTGAAATATTGTTTAACATGGGTAACCTAGTATTCTAGAAAATATGGTAAAGATTGTGAAGTATACAGTATATGGGGTTGATGCAGACTGGCACTCACAGCTGAGCAGTATAAAATGCATGCATATGCACACATGATGATATGGTCGCATCTGACACTTGCACTCCCTTACAGTTGGAGAGGCAGAACTGGGGAGGGAAGTAGTGGTCTAACATGTGCCACTGCGGCAGACCTGTCAGTAGCTGTATCTCTTGTGGCTGCTGGAGGGCAGGTGCTGATACATGCTGATAGTGATGACCGGCACCACTTGCTAGTTGAATGATTGTGGATCCAACGTTCCATCTGACAGCATTTCTTTCATCGCTCATGGTTACATTGTAGTATTTAGCATCTGTTTCTGTCACATTTTTCTATTTACGGTTACACCTACACAGCACTGGAGGTCTACAGGAGAATGTATTTCTTTTGATTACACAAGTAGCGAATACATTTCATTTTAGAAAAATAAATGGCAGCAAACATTTATGTTAGGACATTTGTATTACAATTATGTTTGTGCTTATATAGTTAGTGTGCTATGATTGATACTTTTAAAACTAGTAATGTTATTTTTTTTTATTTTTTTCTTTTGTGCTTTGGAAATACAACATGTCAAGATAGCTACCAATATGGGGGGAAACGCTGCCTGCACACTAAAATACCATTATTACGGTAATTTTAAAGCCGGCCTTTTGCTTGCAGCAACCTGAGCTGGGAGCAGAAATAATAACGTTAATACGTTTAAAACGGCGGTACTTCGGGAGCAACTTCATAAAAAAGTAGAACTACAAAAACCCTGCAGAGCATTTCTCAATCCAAGACTGTGCCAGCTCCTAGAAGATACCTGCAGAACATAGCTCATCACCAAACAGTATCTGCTCCCTGCAATGCATCCCTCCACCCAAAACATTCCCCACAGCTGAAAGACCACTGCAGAGCATCCTTCCACTCAACATACTAACCTGTCCTAAGAAATCCCTGCATAGTATTCCTCCCACCAACACTGTACCTGCTTCCAACAGTTCACTGCAGAATATCCCTCCTCCCGAAAAACAATACTTGCTCCTGACATACCCCTGTAGAGCATTCCTCCTTCCAAGACTGTGCATGCTCCTAGAAAAAAATTGCAGTAAATAACTCCCAAAAGAATCCTGCAGAGCATTCCTCCACCCAAAGCACACCCTGCAGCTAACAGACCCCATGCAGAGCATCCCTCCACTCAGCATACTAACCCCTCCTGACAGATCCTTGTAGAGCATTCCTTCCTCCAATATTGTGCCTGCTCCTAAAAGATACCTGCAATACATGCCTCCTCACCAAATATGGTTCCTGCAAGTGACAGATCCCTGCAGAGAATCTCTCTGTGCGTTTGGATTACACTATTGTGCAGTTTGATAAAATAGTTCCCGATAAAGTCTTGTTGACTTTATGTATCCTTAAAAGGTAGCTTAGGGCTTGTAGAAGAATGTAAGTTGCTCTACTGTTTCTTTCTAAGACACGCAGGCCCTAAAATACGATAAAGCTAAACTAAGAAAATATAATAGTACTGCATGTGTGTGTTCCAGTGAACACACAAATCTGTGAATTAGCAGCTCCACCATTTTGTGAGTGACAGCAATCTCACTCCATGATAGTGCTGAATCTGCAGCTAACCACAGGATATGATGTCATACCATGTCTGTATTGTGTGAGTGACAGCAATTTCACTCCATGATAGTGCTGAATCTGCAGCTAACCACAGGATGTGATGACATACCATGTCTGTATTGTGTGAGTGACAGCAATCTGACTCCATGATAGTGCTGAATCTGCAGCTAACCACAGGATGTGATGTCATACCATCTCTGTATTGTGTGAGTGACAGCAATCTGACTCCATGATAGTGCTGAATCTGCAGCTAACCACAGGATGTGATGTCATACCATCTCTGTATTGCACAAGGAACACATCCATTAATCCTTAATCGTCGTAATTTCATTGCTTTTTGGAGTTTGAGTGGAACAGTTTCAATACATTTTAGATTGTGTGTAACTATAAGAAACCTTAATCACACATGTTAAACCTCAAGGTTTTTTGTCTATGGAATTTCATAGCTTTTTGTAAAGTGAAAATATTTATATTTGTCAAATTCTATGTTTAGAAATTTGAAATCACCAAGCTATTCACTAGCTTACTATTACATACCACCCGCTGCCCACCAACATTTCTCTCACTTGCCACCCGGTGCCCACAAGCCTCTCATATTTGCCTGCATGACACAGTTATTCTTTTACATGGCACCCTGCCCCGTGCATTATTATATGCCATACCTGCTGCCTACCACTTTCTCTCACATGACATCCACTGACAAGCAGCTGTTCTCAAATGTAACCTGCTGCCCACCAGGTTTTCTTTTACATGACACCCTGCCCACAAGCTCATTAGAGGCATACTCTTTTCATCAGTGTTTCACACATATGTGCCCTTGCTGACCAGCTTCTTTTTCATATGCCACCTCCTACCAACTAGCTTTTATCACATGCCACCCTCTACCCAACAGATTTTCTTCCATATGCCTCTCCCTGACCATAAACCTCTAACATCAGCCCTGCACACCAGCTATTCTATCACATGCCTCCTCATATCCAACAGCTTTTCGCTCATGTTATCCCATGTTCATCAGGTTTTCCCTCACATTCCACCCAGTTCACTAGCTGTTCCCTCACATTCTACCCAATTCACCAGCTGTTCCCTCTCATACCGTCCCATGTCCACCAGCGTTTCTCTCATATACCAACCTCTGCTCTGCCAGAGACCCCTTCACAAGCTATAATCATTAATATAATCAGAATTCAAATGACTTTATTATCACAATATAATTGATCCCATTGACTCAGACTGTAGCTCTTCATTTTGATGTGGTCTTTCTAACTGCGGTTACATGCAGATACATTCAAAACAACTTCAATTACTTTCTGTGACTGGATCACTGTTAAATACCTTCTGGTATGAATTTATTTAAAGGAAATAGCGCAGGGCGCTTATTTATATAATTGCATATGCTCTTATTTTTTATATTATGTATATTTTCAGATAGGAAATCGTTATTTCTGAGACCAGGGTAGAAATTTGTTTTTTTCTGTCTTAACTAGGATATTCCTTATTTCTGATGTATATATCTGGCCTTTGTTTACACATTCTTTTGTGTATTGGGATGTGTTTTGGTATGGAAGTATCATTGTTTTGGATTTGTAAGGTTGCTAGTGGAAACCTTCAATTTGGCATATGTGGAAGGGAGTCTGATAGCAGGAATTGCTAACAAAGTTTTGTGATGAAGTGTTATGCCTGCTCTGACCAAAGGCCCATCAGGGGGTGGTTACTGTGTGGCCTTTTGTCCAGAGTGAATTTAATATATAAGCGCAAATTTTGTTATCTTTGCAATGCAAGTAAATCAATGTTTGTGTAAATAGGGTACATCCTGATGCTAAAAATAGCCTGTGTCTGAACTGTATAAAATGAACTAGCTTGTATTTAAAACTTGTTATTCTAATTTTCATCTGACCTGATCACACTGGTACCTTCAATCAGTGTACGAGAGCAAATAAACATCTTGCTTCAAGACCTGCTTGAAAACATCTTCAATATTGCTTTATTCCTCTAATCTGCAGATTAGACCCAAAATCTAATCTAATCAGTTCTCTGGCTGTTTCTGAGGTTTGGACCCAAGCATCCATCCACAGCTTCCCTAATCCATAGTAAGAGGTCAGGAGCACCAGCCCAGGTATACCAGCAACGAGATACACTATCAGCGTCAGTTAGCCAGAAGAAACCCGGTTCTGGATGCCGGTATAGGGGTCCAGTGGTGGCAGCTTGTGTAAGCCCCTCCTACTGCGGAAAGAGGGTGCATTTGGGATAACAAAAGGGAACGGTGGCAAAGTAAGCCCAGCCGATTCCCAGCAACAACAGCCAGGGTAGCATAGACGGTCCATCCTATCACACCTTCATTTTCATATAACCTCAACAGAATCATGTGTTTTAAAAGTTTTAAAATTATAATCATAGTATTTTATTTCATACACTGATGGTAGATGCTTTTCGGTATCAGGTATCAGTAACTAAATCACGATAACTTCAGCAACATTCATCATCATCAACATTCATTTATATAGCGCCAGAAAATTCCATAGTGCTTTACAATTGGGAACAAACATTAATAAAACAATACTTGGTAATACATACAGACAGAGAGGTAAGAGAACCCTGCTTGCAAGCTTACAGTCTATGGGACAATGGGAGTAGGAGTAACTTGCAATGAGAATAACATGTTTGTTCTTATTATAATACTTATTGATGTCCTTTGTAATATTTAGTATTTCTGATAATGTGAATGTATTAAAAAAAAACATTTTATGTAATCTTGCCTAATTGACTTATATTTTGTTGTTAAATGTATGGTCTATTAAAGTAATTCTATCGTTTTCCAATAAGCATTGCCCAATCGATTGTATTGTGTTTCCAACGCACAAAGTAATTTATTTTAGCAGATGCAAAGTTTAACAGTTCAATACATGATTATAATATAATACAGTACAGTACAGCCAATACCAAAGGATAAATACATACCGCTGCGTTCGCATGAGTTCCCACGGGTACCAGTGAACAGTAGTTCAATCCAGAATACTGTGGTCAGAGAATGACTGAAAAATCAGTAGGAGCACAGCTATATTATATACACTCAGTGTTACAGTGAGAACAATGGAGATGGTGTGGCTTGCTTCTATTGGTCCAGGTATCAGGAAGGTCCAGGGGGTTGCAGATCATAGGCTAGTTCAAACTAAAGAATCCAAACGTGGGGGCCATCTCTCCAGGGGATGTGCTCCAACTTCTCGCCAAGACTCCAGTTTCAACTAGTCCATTAGCATTTTATCATTAAAGGTTTATTCCCTAACATCAATAACTATAGTATGCAATGTGCGATCTCTTCGCCGAATGAACCGGACAGCTGCTGATGAATAGGGGATTAAAATATAGGGGATATCAGACATGACACCTTTCCTGTAACCTGAACCTTAAATAACACTAAAGTGTACATATAATCAATATATATAAACTAATAATAAACTAAATACTATCTGCTCCTAAATCACTGTATAACGGAACCAATATGAATATGAATTATATAAATAACTAAATGTTGTAATGCGAATGTGTGCGTGTGTATTTTACCGTGCGATCGCAGTATGTCATGTGTAGCGTTGCATACTTAGTGCAATCGCACAATAAAACAATATTAACCAATATACTTTCGTTCATCCAATTATACGACTTTGACAGGTCCTATATAAGTATATTTGGTCCTATATAAATATATGTGGTCCTATATAAGTTTTATGGTCCTATATAAGTATGTATGGTCCTATTTAAGTATATGTGGTCCTATTTAAGTATATGTGGTCCTATTTAAGTATATGTGGTCCTATATAAATATTTACGGTCCTATATATGTATGTGTGCTCCTATATAATTATGTACACGCCTATAAAAGTATGTACACGCTTATACAAGTATGTACGCTCCTATATAAGTGCACTTGACACTAAAAAAGGAAGAAAAACTCGCTAAATCAATGGATTTGCTACTGCCCAACTAAAAAGCAAATAAAAAAGATTCATTGAGAAAAATGAGTGCTACGTGTTATTATAAGAAGTAATATTGTGTATATGGCAGAATTTATAATCAAGACAAAGGATTGGATTACTTAAAACATTCTTAATATATTACATACAACATATCAGTTATCAGTTATAAAACATACTGAACCATGTGCATTAAAATCAATATTAATTTCACACATATAGAGACCTTATTTTTATATATACTGATCAGCCACAACATTATAAGCACTGACAAGTGAACTGAATAACATTAATTATCTTGTTATAATGGCACTTGTCAAGGGGTGGGAGATATTAGGCAGCAAGTGAACAGTCAGTTCTTGAAGTTGATGTGTTGGAAGCAGGAAAAATGGGCAAGCGTATGGATCTGAGGAACAGGGCCAAATTGTGATAGCTAGACGACTGGGTCAGAGCATCTACAAAATGGCCGGTCTTGTGGGGTGTTCCTGGTATGCAGTGGTCAGTACCTACCAAAAGCGGTCGAAGGAAGGACAACAGGTGGAACCAGTGACAAGGTCATGGGAACGCAAGGCTCATTAATGCCCGTGGGGAGCGGATGCTATCCGGTCTGGTCCAGTCCCACAGAAGAGCTACTGTAGCACAAATTGCTTAAAAAGTTTAATCTGGGTGTGATAGAGAGGTGTCAGAACACACAGGGCATCACAGCTTGTTGCGTAGTCACGCATACACAGGCATTCATGTGGATGTTACTTTTACACGTACCACCTAGATAAACATTGTAGCAGACCAAGTGGAGCACTCTAGGCTGGCGTACATTACCGTATGTGTTATTTTTTAGCTCTGCTCCGAAGAGCAGAGCTGAACAGCACATGTGTGGAGGGATCATATGGTCCCTCCCTCTCACATGCTCCATCACTTCATCAGATATGTTTGTGCACATGCCCATGGTTTTTGGATGGCGCATGCACACATGGGCTTTCAAGCCTGCTGCAGATCGCATATGTCATCGGGAGAGAAGAGACAGTGAAAAAGATGAGTTTGCAGAAACAGCAGTTTTTGGTGACTGCTGTTCCTAATGAACATTTTTCATCAATACTCATGATATGTTAATTCTTATCTTTGCAATAAGGATTGAAATGGATCGCGTTCAAAATGTATTTAATAATATACACTATAGGACAAAAGTAATCAGACGCTTGAGCATTACACCAACAGGGACTCTAATGGCATTGTATTCAAATACATATACTTTAATAAGGAGTTAGTCCCCCTTTTGCAGTGATAACAGCTTCCACTCTACTTGGAAGGCTTTCCACAAAATGTTGGAGTGTTTCTGTGGGAATTTCTGCCCATTCATTCTGTAGAGCATTTATGAGGTCAAGCACTGGTGTTGGACGAGAAGGCCTGGCTCACAATCTCTGTTCAGGTCATCCCAAAGGTGTTCGATAGGGTTGAGGTCAGGGCTCTGTGCGGGTCAGTCAAGTTCTTTCACACCAAACTCATCAAACAATGTCTTTGTAGTCCTTGCTTTATGCAATGGGGCACAGTCATGTTGGAATAGAAAAGGGCCTTTCTCTAACTTTTGCCACAAAGTTGGAAGCATAGCATTGTCCAAAATGACTTGGTATGCTGAAGCATTAAGATTGCCCTTCACTGGAGATAAGGGGCCTAGCCCTAACCCTGAAAAACAGTCCCATACGATTATCCCTCCTCCAACAAAATTCACAGTTGACATAATGCAGTCAAGCATGTAAAGTTCTTCCAGCATCCATCAAATCCAGACTCGCCCATCTGACTGTCAGAGAGCTGTGATTCATCACTCCACAGAACACGTTTCCACTGCTCCACAGTCCAGTGTTGGTGATGTGCGGCTTGCATGCAGCTGCTCGACCATGGAAACCCATTCCATTAAGCTCCCGCTGCACAGTTTTTGTGCTTACATTAATGCCAGTGGAAGTTAGGAACTCTTCAGCTATGGAATCAGCAGACCATTGGTGACTTTTACGCACCATGTGCCTTAGCAGTCGTTGACAAGAAAGAAAAGAAGAGAAGAATGTGCAAATGACACCCTAATTTACGAATAGTTGTAATTTAATTACAGTTAAAATCGCTATATTGTAACAGTTCTACATAGGCCTATGTACAAAGAGGAGGCCTAACACTACCTCCGTTGAATTGCTGCATTTGACACCTTATATTAACTATTTAACATCTAACAATTTTAGCGCCAGAGATTTGTAGTTTTTTTAGCAGTCATTGACCCCGCTCTATGATTTTACGTGGACTTCTGCTTCGTGACTGAGTTGCTGTTGTTCCTAAACGCTTAAACTTTCTAATAATATCACTTACGGTTGACCGTGGAATATCCAACAGGGATGAAATTTCATGAACCGTCTTATTGCAAAGGTGGCATCTTATCACAGTACCAGGCTTGAAGTCACTGAGCTCTTCATAACGACCCATTTTGTATCACAAATGTTTGCAAATGGAGACTGGATGGCTAGGTGCTTGATTTTATACACCTCTGGTAACGGGTCTGATTAAAACACTTCAATTCAATAATTGTCAAGTGTGGCCAAATACTTTTATCCCTATAGTGTATATGGACCTAGGGTGTTTAGAATATCAAAGTTAAGATCAGAAATCTGAAGCAGCCACAAATTAATTAGTGGCACAATTTTTTAGTTTATTTAATCCATCCCTTCTACATAATTATGATAAGGATAGAACCCAGATTATACATTGAGGATTCCTGAAACTAAATATATACTAATTCTAAACCTTGAAAGTGATCATTTGACTAAATAGACTAGTTGTATGGTAATTACTATTAAAGTTGGAATCATCAAAGCCTATACAGATTAATGCCTTATTGTCACGAATCAATGTAGGAATACATCTAAGGAGCCATGAATAAGGTGAAAAACACACACAGGGCCTGAGTCATTAAGGCAAAAAAGGAGTAAATGTTCTCTGGGTCAAACCATGATACATTGCAAGGGGTGCAAATTAGTTTATTATTTTGCACATAAGTTAAATACTGGCTGTTTTTTCATCTAGCACACAAATACTTAATAACTTTATCACTACACTGAAATTTAAAGTTAATCTAGGACATGCCCTACCCCAACAATAAATCTGTCCCTACATTTTAAATTTACCTCCCCCTCCAATGCAACATTGTTTTGCCCAGGTGCAAATGTTACTCCTTTTTTATGCTTTGCTCTCCTTAATGACTCAGGCCCACAATGTTTATTACTGACGTGTCTGAACAGATGATGAAATAATGAGCTTGCAGAAATTATCAGATATACAGCAGTTGCAGGTAAACGGGAGGTGTGGAAAGATTCCAGGCAGCAAGTACAGGGAAATACACAGGTAAGTAGCAGGTTCACAAAGGAAACAGGTCAGCAGAATGTATGTTGATATCCCAATGCAGCATAAACACAGGAGCACAGCAGGAGGAAGTAACCACAGGGTGTAACATCAATAACCAGCCATGTGTGCTGGGAGTGACAGGTATATATAAGGGAAATGAGAACACACCCAGGTGCATGGGATAATAGGAGAATGGGTTAACCCCTAGTGCAAACATGAAAGGCACAATAGCAGCACCTCTGGAGATCAGAGGTACTGCTGCAAATACACACTAATAAAGTCTAATAGTCCAGGAGGCAGGAGCTGCCAGGCAAAGCAGTATGTACTGCAAGGGGCTTGCAGGCAGATCCTGACACTTCTGCATTGCAGAACTGAACGCAATATTACAGTGATCCCTTTTAATGTGTTTCCAACATAAATGTCAACTGGTTTTATTACTAAAGCAGGAAGTTGCCTTATGACACCAGTCTGAGACAATTTAATGATTTCACCATGTACTACATTATATGTATTGCTGTTTATGCTAGATGAGGTCTATTTTAATTAGCAACAATTATATGGAACTTTGTGCCGAGATATGAGCTAGTTCATTAACCCTTTGTATGTATTATACTATTTCCGAAAGTATCAGCCTCTGTGTGCAATCATCAGCACTTGTAACGTTGTATATAGGATCTGCCAACACAGACAGGCTCAGACCCCTGTACACTGTACCCTTACCCCCATGCTGCCGTACATTGCACTAGGGGTGTGCACCGGGCACTTTTAGGGTTTTGGGTTTTGGGTTCTGATTAGCTTGAGGTTTTGGGTTCTGATTTGTTTTGCCAAAACACCTGACGAAAGGTTTTGGTTCTGATTTCGGGTTTTGGGTTCTGATTTATTTTTAAAAAAGCATCAAAAGCGCTAAAATCCTTCCCCCCCCCCACTCCTACGCTATTATTAACCTCAATAACATTCAATAACAATCATTTTCACTAATTTCCAGTCTATTCTGAACACCTCACACCTCACAATATTGTTTTTAGTCCAAAACGTTGTAACGAGGTAGCTTTCTGGACTGCGTAGTGGAGTGGGCCCGGTACCCAATTTGGTACCGGGGCCACAATACCTCCGCCTTCAAATGGTCTCAATTCCACTGCACAGCTGCCTGCTCCTACATCCTCTGCAGCATATACAGGGTGTAATTCGAGCACGTCAATACCTCTTGTTTTTGACATTGACAGGTCATTTTCATTAATTTTGGATTTGGCAGCAACAGTCAACGTTTTTTAATATCTGTTACGCCTCTATCTGGACTGCGTAGTGGAGTGACCCCGGTACCCAATTTGGTACCGGGGCCACAATACCTCCTCCAACCATGGTACAGAGCATTCATCATTGAGATCCCATCAAGTATGTAAAAGACAGACAGGGTCGAAGTGTTATTTGTTGACTTTGGGAACAAAAAAACTGTCCCTGTTGCAAATCTTCGTGCAATGAAGAGTGACTTTTTCATTTAAAGGCTCAAGCTTTCAAGTGTAGTGTTTATAAGTTATAAACACTACAGTAGTTCTAGCATGTCAATACCTCTTGTTTTCGACGACCATGGTACAGAGCATTCATCATTGAGATCCCATCAAGTATGTCAAAGACAGACAGGGTCGAAGTGTTATTTGTTGACTTTGGGAACAAAAAAACTGTCCCTGTTGCAAATCTTCGTGCAATGAAGAGTGACTTTTTCATTTAAAGGCTCCAGCTTTCAAGTGTAGTGTTTATAAGTTATATTATACTTTTGGTTTAATTTGTTTAATTTGTTTTAATTTTGTTTTACTTTGTGCTTATGGCAAATGACTGTTGAACGGTCAAATAATGCCAAAAAAAGAGTTGCAAGATGGAATTGTCCTTGGGCCCTCCCACCCACCCTTATGTTGTTGAAATAGGACATGCACACTTTAACAAACCAATCATTTCAGCGACAGGGCCTACCAAACAACTGTGGCTGAAATGATTGGTTTGTTTAGGGCCCCACACCAAAAAAGCTATTCATCTCTCCCTGTAGAAACTAAACAGGCTCTACTGAGGCAAGATGTCATCCTCATCCTCTGATTCCTCTCCCCCTTCAGTGTATACTTCCTCATCCTCACACATTATCAATTCGTCCCCGCTGGACTCCACAACCACAGGTCCCTCTGTAGTATCTGGAGGCCAGTGCTGTACTTGATTGAGGAATTGATAATTCATTTTTATGAACATCATTTTTTCAACGTTCTGCGGAAGCAACCTCCTTCGCCGCTCACTTACCAGGTTCCCCGCTGCACTAAAAACTCTTTCCGAATACACACTGGAGGGGGGACAACTCAGGTAAAATAGAGCCAGTTTGTACAGGGGCTTCCAAACTGCCTTTTTTTCCTGCCAGTAACAATATGGACTGTCTGACATGTCTATTTGGATGGTGTCAGAAAAATAATCCTCCACCATTTTTTCTATTGTGACAGCATCCAATGCAGCGACAGTAGACATGTCTGCAATGGTTGGCAGGTCCTTCAGTCCGGACCAGATGTTGTCTGCATCCCCGCTAGCGGGTCTTTTAGGAAAACTGAGTTTTTTCCTCGCAGCCACAGGTGTGGAAGAATATGAAGGTGAAGCTGTTGGCATGTCACGGTCCTCTTCAGAGGACAATTTCCTGACCAGCAGGTCTTTGCACCTCTTTAGAATTGTGTCCGCCGGAAACAGAAACACAACATACGCTTTAAACCGAGGATCAAGCACGGTGGCCAGAATGTATTCCTCTGACTTTAAAAGAGTGACCACCCTCGGATCCTGGCAAAGCATACGAAGGGCTTCATCCACAAGAGCTACATGCTTGGTGGAATCGCAATGGTTTACCAGCTCCTCCCTCACTTTCTCCAGCTGCTTCTGCAACAGCCTGATCAGGGGAATCACCTGACTCAAGCTGGTAAATGTAATATAGATTGCAGTACCTATTCTCTGGAACTGCTTAAAGAATGAACGTAGTAAATGTAATATAGATTGCAGTACCTATTCTCTGGAACTGCTTAAAGAATGAACGTAGTAAATGTAATATAGATTGCAGAACCTATTCTCTGGAACTGTTCAAAAATTTTACGTAGTAAATGTAATATAGATTGCAGTACCTATTCTCTGGAACTGCTTAAAGAATGAACGTAGTAAATGTAATATAGATTGCAGTACCTATTCTCTGGAACTGCTTAAAGAATGAACGTAGTAAATGTAATATAGATTGCAGTACCTATTCTCTGGAACTGATTAAAGAATGAACGTAGTAAATGTAATATAGATTGCAGTACCTATTCTCTGGAACTGATTAAACAATGACCGTAGTAAATGTAATATAGATTGCAGTACCTATTCTTTAGAACTGCTTAAATATATTTTTTTATTAATTTTGTATAGTTTTTAAAATATTTTTTTTTTTAATTTTGAAGAGATTTTAATAATTATAAAATTTTTATGGACTTTAATAGTTGCATAACTGCTGTTGGATTGCACACAGTCAGACGATCAGCAATATGTACAGTGATAATGACACAATGACAGTGCCTGTTCTCTTATGTTAAATAACAATTACTAATGATACAAATTTAGCAGATTCTCACCTACTTTGTCCTCCCCCAGCTGCCAGACTCTCCCTGTCACTAATATGCTCCACGTAGCTGATTTATATTACTTAGTTTTAGCTCTCTGTTTAGTTTGCTGTTCTTCTCTGCCTTGGGAGAGGGGGAGGGCAGGGCCATCTTTTCCATTGGGCACGATGGGCAGGTGCCCAGGGGCCCCACGGGCAAGGGGGCCCCATAGGCAGGGCTCTTAATTAGAATAAATAATCCTGCAAAAGAAAAAACCTGCAAAAAAACCTTCAAGGGTCAATGAACAAGTACATCTATCTATCTCTATCTCTATTTATCTATATCTGTATCTCTATACATCTATATATATATATATATATATATATATATATATATATATATATATATATATATATATATATATATATAGGGGCCCCGGTGCACTGCCCTGCCCAGGGGCCCATAATGTTGTTAGGGTGGCCCTGGGGGAGGGGGGGGCTTTAAGTCCTGCTCAGCTAATTCTTAGCTTTCCTCTGCTATCACATTAACCCACTATAGATAATTTATCAGTTTCTCACACATATATGTCATACTGCTCCCGGCTTGGCTGACAGGCTGTCCTGTCCTTCACTGTGGTATAAATCATTGCTCTTCCTCTATGTTATCGGAAGCTCTCAAGATCCAGCTAAGTTGTGTGCAGTCCCGTTGTTAAAATATGATGCATGCATTCAGTGTGTGTCAGTTACCACTGTTGGTAATAGTGGTAGTAATTCTAACAAAATATTTAATTCTGTAGAAAAATGCAGTATTAAGCTGTGGAAGGGGGTTTAATTTGAGGATACATTTGCTGCAGGAATCTGCATTGATCAGCGAGGAATTCAGGTCTCATAGTTAAGGTGAAGGGTGACTAATATTGTTTTCAGTTTTATTCATTGTAGGCTCTAATATGTTGTCTCATTTATTATGGATTAATCACAATCTGATAAAAAGCTATCATCATCCTCCCATCCCGATCCCATAATTGCTGCCCAGTGTAATAGCTAATTGACATAGTTAATTAAACTACTAATTATATTCATACTTGCCAACTCTCCCTGAATGTCAGGGAGACTCCCTGAAATATGGTTGATCTCCCTCAGTCCCTGAAGAGTCTGGCATTCTCCCTGATGCTGAGCCAGTACAAGACGTGATTGGCTTTGCCATCTGTGGCATGATGACACAGTTCAGAAATTCAAAGAAAAAGTACCACTGCACCAGGTAATCGCTATTCCATTATCAATTACTTAACCATTGTAGCCTTATACATCATTTTGTTTATGGCTGGTGCACTCACACACAAATTCACAGTTCAGAAATTGTGTCATATGTCCATGTATTGATGGCTATGGAGGTGGCCATTTTCATGGAGACCAAGATTTAATCAAAGACTGACAGGTAAGACAATATGACTTCAGTAATGGAGACAGAAATGAAAATACAATTCAGTCTCTAGAGATTCATTAGCTGCTTTTATTTAACGCATAGTTGACTACTCTCCCAGAATGTCCGTCAGACTCATGCATTTCTGGGAGCAACCTCACGATTTTCATCCCTGCAATAGTTAAGTAGCAGGGGCGGGGCTTAATGATGCAAATATTGCGTCATCTTAATTGGCCAAAATTGTGACAATCGTATGGGGTCGGGGTCATAATGATGTGATTTGTCAAGCCCCGCACGCCCACCTCCCCCGCGATCTCCCTGAAGTTAACCAGGAAAAGTTGGCAAGTATGATTATATTGCCCCGTGGATAGGAAATTAGCTGCTCTCATTCTAGCATATAACTGGGTTTTTCACTAATTTAGAGGAGTGAGAACACCTTAGTATGAACAATAAGGGTTATCTGACCACTGCCTGATCTCATATCGGCATATAGCCGCTTTTTCGGCGAGTGTGTGACAGCGCAGTGCAGTGAGAGGACGGGGAGTGTGTGACAGTGCAGTAAGAGGAAGGGGAGTGTGTGACAGTGCAGTAAGAGGAAGGGGAGTGTGTGACAGTGCAGTAAGAGGACGGGAGAGTGTGACAGCTCAATGATGGGACAGTGAGTGTGTGACAGTGCAGTGACGGAACGGTGAGTGAGTGACAGTGCAGTAAGAGGATGGCGAGTGTGTGACAGCGCAGTGACAGGACGGTGAGTGTGTGACAGTGCTGTAAGAGGATGGCGAGTGTGTGACAGTGCAGTGAGAGGACGGTGAGTGTGTGACAATGCAGTGAGAGGACGGGGATGTGTGGCACTGCAGTAAGATGACAGTGAGTGTGTGTGGCAGTGCAGTGACGTGAGGGTGTAACAGTGCAGTAAGAGGATGGGGAGTGTGTGACAGTGCAGTGACGGGACGGTGAGTGTGTGACAGTGCAGTGAGAGGACTTGGAGTGTGTGACAGTGCAGTAAGAGGAAGGGGAGTTTGTGACAGTGCAGTAAGAGGACAGGGAGTATGTGACAGTGCAGTAAGAGGACGGTGAGCGTGTGACAGGTCAGTGAGAGGACGGTGTGTGTGTGACAGTGCAGTTAGAGAACTGTGAGTGTGTGACAGTGCAGCAAGAGGATGGTGAGTGTGTGACAGTGCAATTAGAGGACATTGAGTGTGTGACAGTGCAGTAAGAGGATGGGGAGTGTGTGACAGTGCAGTGACGGTGAGTGTGTAACAGTGCAGTAAGAGGATGGGGAGTGTGTGACAGTGCAGTGATGGGACTGTGAGTGTGTGACAGTGCAGTGATGGGATGGTGAGTTTGTGACAGTGCAGTAAGAGAACAGTGAGTGTGTGACAGCGCAGTGACAGGACGGTGACTGTGTGTCAGTATAGTGAGAGGACGGTGAGTGTGTGACAGTATAGTGAGAGGACGGTAAGTGTGTGACAGTATAGTGAGAGGACGGGGAGTGTGTGACACTGCAGTAAGAGGACAGTGAGTGTGTGACCGTGCAGTGACTGGACGGTGAGTGTGTGACAGTGCAGTAAGAAGACTGGGAGTGTGTGACAGTGCAGTGACGGGACGGTGAGTTTGTGACAGTGCAGTGAGAGGACGGGAAGTGTGTGACAGTGCAGTGAAAGGACGGGGAGTGTGTGACAGTGCAGAAAGAGGACGGTGAGTGTGTGACAGTGCAGTGAAAGGACAGTGAGTGTGTGACAGTGCAGTGATGGGACGGTAAGTGTGTGACAGAGCAGTAAGATGACAGGTGTGTGTGACAGAGCAGTAAGAGAATGGTGAGTTTGTGACCATATGGTGAGAGGACGGTGAGTGTGTGACAGTATAGTGAGAGGACGGGGAGTGTGTGGCACTGCAGTAAGATGACAGTGAATGTGTGTGACAGTGCAGTGACGTGACGGTGAGTGTGTAACAGTGCAGTAAGAGGATGGGGAGTGTGTGACAGTGCAGTGACGGGATGGTGAGTGTGTGACAGTGCAGTGAGAGGACTTGGAGTGTGTGACAGTGCAGTAAGAGGAAGGGGAGTTTGTGACAGTGCAGTAAGAGGATGGGGAGTGTGTGACAGTGCAGTAAGAGGACGGTGAGCGTGTGACAGTGCAGTGAGAGGACGGGGAGTGTGTGACAGTGCAGTGGAAGAAAGGGGAGTGTGTGACAGTGCAGTAAGAGGCTGGTGAGTGTGTGACAGTGCAGTGAGAGGACGGGAAAGTGTGTGACAGTGCAGTGAGAGGAAGGAAGTGTGTGACAGTGCAGTTATGGGACGTTGAGTGTGTGACAGCGTAGTGGGAAGACAGGGAGTTTGTGGCAGTGCAGTGAAGGGACGGTGAGTGTGTAGCAGTGCAGTGACGTAACGGTGAGTGTGTGACAGTGCAGTAAGAGGACAGTGAGTGTGTGCCAGTACAGTGAGTGTGTGACAGCACAGTGAAAGGACGGTGAGTGTGTGACAGTGCAGTGAGAGGACGGGGATTGTGTGACACTGCAGTTAGAGGAAAGTGAGTGTGTGACAGTGCAGTGATGGGACGGTGAGTGTGTGACAGTGCAGTGGGAGAACAGGGAGTGTGTGACAGTGCAGTGAAGGGACGGTGAGTGTGTGACAGCGAAGTGGGAGGACAGTGAGTGTGTGACAGTGCAGTGACAGGGCTGTGAGTGTGTGACAGTGCAGTGACAGGGCTGTGAGTGTGTGACAGTGCATCAAGAGGACAGTAAGTGTGTGACAGTGCAGTGGGAGGACGGGGATTGTGTGACAGTGCAGTGAGAGGGAGTGTGTGACAGTGCAGTGATGGGACGGTGAGTGTGTGACAGCGAAGTTGGAGAACAGGGAGTGTGTGACAGTGCAGTGAAGGGACGGTGAGTGTGTGACAGCGAAGTGGGAGGACAGTGAGTGTGTGACAGTGCAGTGACAGGACGGTGAGTGTGTGACAGTGCAGTAAAATGACAGGAGTGTGTTACAGTGCAGTAGGAGGACTGGGAGTGTGTGACAGTGCAGTGAGAGGATGGTGAGTGTGTGACAGTGCAGTGAGAGGATGGTGTGTATGTGTGTGACAGTGCAGTAAGAGAACTGTGATTGTGTGACAGTGCAGTAAGAGGACGGGGAGTGTGTGACAGTGCTGTGACGGGACGGTGAGTTTGTGACAGTGCAGTAAAAGGACGGCGAGTGTATGACAGCGCAGTGACAGGACGGTGAGTGTGTGACAGTGCAGTGAGAGGACGGGGATTGTGTGACACTGCAGTTAGAGGAAAGTGAGTGTGTGACAGTGCAGTGATGGGACGGTGAGTGTGTGACAGTGCAGTGGGAGAACAGGGAGTGTGTGACAGTGCAGTGAAGGGACGGTGAGTGTGTGACAGCGAAGTGGGAGGACAGTGAGTGTGTGACAGTGCAGTGACAGGGCTGTGAGTGTGTGACAGTGCAGTGACAGGGCTGTGAGTGTGTGACAGTGCATCAAGAGGACAGTAAGTGTGTGACAGTGCAGTGGGAGGACGGGGATTGTGTGACAGTGCAGTGAGAGGGAGTGTGTGACAGTGCAGTGATGGGACGGTGAGTGTGTGACAGCGAAGTTGGAGAACAGGGAGTGTGTGACAGTGCAGTGAAGGGACGGTGAGTGTGTGACAGCGAAGTGGGAGGACAGTGAGTGTGTGACAGTGCAGTGACAGGACGGTGAGTGTGTGACAGTGCAGTAAAATGACAGGAGTGTGTTACAGTGCAGTAGGAGGACTGGGAGTGTGTGACAGTGCAGTGAGAGGATGGTGAGTGTGTGACAGTGCAGTGAGAGGATGGTGTGTATGTGTGTGACAGTGCAGTAAGAGAACTGTGATTGTGTGACAGTGCAGTAAGAGGACGGGGAGTGTGTGACAGTGCTGTGACGGGACGGTGAGTTTGTGACAGTGCAGTAAAAGGACGGCGAGTGTATGACAGCGCAGTGATAGGACGGTGAGTGTGTGACAGTGCAGTAAGATTACAGCAGTGTGTGACAGTGCAGTAAGAGGACGGGGAGTGTGTGACAATGCAGTGATGGGACGGTTAGTGAGTGACAGCGAAGTGAGAGGACGGGGAGTGTGTAACAGTGCTGTGATGCAACGGTGAGTGTGTGACAGTGCAGTGATGGGACGGTGAGTGTGTGACTGTGCAGTAAGATGATAGGAGTGTGTGATCATGCAGTAAGAGGACGCTGAGTGTATGACACTGCAGTAAGAGGACAGTGAGTGTGTGACAGTGCAGTGACAGGACGGTGAGTGTGTGACAGTGCAGTGAGAGGACAGGGAGTGTGTGTGACAGTGCAGTAATAGTACGGGGAGTGTGTGACAGTGCAGTGAGAGGACGGTAAGTGTGTGACAGTGCAGTACGAGTACAGTGAGTGTGTGACAGTGCAGTGAGAGGACTGTGAGTGTGTGACAATGCAGTGAGAGGACGGGGAGTGTGTGGCACTGCAGTAAGATGACAGTGAGTGTGTGACAGTGCAGTGGCGTGACGGTGAGTGTGTAACAGTGCAGTAAGAGGATGGGGAGTGTGTGACAGTGCAGTGACGGGACAGTGAGTGTGTGTGACAGTGCAGTGATGGGACGGTTATTGAGTGACTGCGAAGTGAGAGGACGGGGAGTGTGTAATAGTGCAGTGATGGGACGGTGAGTGTGTGACAGTGCAGTAAGAGAACAGTGAGTGAGTGACAGCGCAGTGAGAGGACGGTGAGTGTGTGACTGTGCAGTAAGATGATAGGAGTGTGTGATCGTGCAGTAAGAGGACGCTGAGTGTATGACACTGCAGTAAGAGGACAGTGGGTGTGTGACAGTGCAGTGACAGGACGGTGAGTGTGTGACAGTGCAGTAAAAGGACGGGGAGTTTGTGACAGTGCAGTAACGGGACGGTGAGTGTGTGACAGTGCAGTGAGAGGACAGGGAGTGTGTGTGACAGTGCAGTAATAGGACGGGGAGTGTGTGACAGTGCAGTGAGAGGACGGCGAGTGTGTGACAGTGCAGTAAGAGTACAGTGAGTGTGTGACAGTGCAGTGAGAGGACGGTGAGTGTGTGACAATGCAGTGAGAGGACGGGGAGTGTGTGGCACTGCAGTAAGATGACAGTGAGTGTGTGTGACAGTGCAGTGACGTGACGGTGAGTGTGTAACAGTGCAGTAAGAGGATGGGGATTGTGTGACAATGCAGTGACGGGACGGTGAGTGTGTGACAGTGCAGTGAGAGGACTTGGAGAGTGTGACAGTGCAGTAAGAGGAAGGGGAGTTTGTGACAGTGCAGTAAGAGGACGGGGAATGTGTGACAGTGCAGTAAGAGGATGGTGAGTGTGTGACAGTGCAGTTAGAGGACATTGAGTGTGTGACAGTGCAGTAAGAGGATGGGGAGTGTGTGACAGTGCAGTGACGTGACGGTGAGTGTGTAACAGTGCAGTAAGAGGATGGGGAGTGTGTGACAGTGCAGTAAGAGAACAGTGAGTGTGTGACAGCGCAGTGACAGGACGGTGAGTGTGTGACAGTATAGTGAGAGGACGGTGAGTGTGTGTGACAGTGCAGTTAGAGAACTGTGAGTGTGTGACAGTGCAGCAAGAGGATGGTGAGTGTGTGACAGTGCAGTTAGATGACGTTGAGTGTGTGACATTGCAGTGAGAGTACTGGAGTTTGTGACAGTGCAGTGATGGGACTGTAAGTGTGTCACAGTGCAGTGATGGGATGGTGAGTTTGTGACAGTACAGTAAGAGAACAGTGAGTGTGTGACAGCGCAGTGACAGGACGGTGAGTGTGTGACAGTATAGTGAGAGGACGGTGAGTGTGTGACAGTATAGTGAGAGGACGGTAAGTGTGTGACCGTGCAGTGACTGGACGGTGAGTGTGTGACAATGCAGTGAGAGGACGGGGAGTGTGTGGCACTGCAGTAAGATGACAGTGAGTGTGTGTGACAGTGCAGTGACGTGACGGTGAGTGTGTAACAGTGCAGTAAGAGGACGGGGAGTGTGTGACAGTGCAGTGACGGGACGGTGAGTTTGTGACAGTGCAGTGAGAGGACAGGGAGTGTGTGACAGTGCAGTAAGAGAATGGTGAGTGTGTGACAGCGCAGTAAGAGGACGGTGAGTGTATGACAGTGCAGTGAGAGAACGGTGAGTGTGTGACAGAGCAGAAAGATGACAGGAGTGTATGACAGTGCAGTGACGGGACGGTGAGTGTGCAGCAGTGCAGTGAGAGGACGGGGGGGTTGTGACAGTGCAGTAAGAGGACAGGGAGTGTGTGACAGTGCAGTGAAAGGATGGGGAGTGTGTGACAATGCAGTGAGAGGACGGGGAGTGTGTGGCACTGCAGTAAGATGACAGTGAGTGTGTGTGACAGTGCAGTGACGTGACGGTGAGTGTGTAACAGTGCAGTAAGAGGACGGGGAGTGTGTGACAGTGCAGTGACGGGACGGTGAGTGTGTGACAGAGCAGTAAGATGACAGGAGTGTGTGACAGTGCAGTAAGAGAATGGTGAGTGTGTGACAGCGCAGTAAGAGGACGGTGAGTGTATGACAGTGCAGTGAGAGAACGGTGAGTGTGTGACAGAGCAGAAAGATGACAGGAGTGTATGGCAGTGCAGTGACGGGACGGTGAGTGTGCAGCAGTGCAGTGAGAGGACGGGGCGGTTGTGACAGTGCAGTAAGAGGACAGGGAGTGTGTGACAGTGCAGTGAAAGGATGGGGAGTGTGTGACAGTGCAGTAAGAGGACGGTGAGTGTGTGGCAGTGCAGTGAGAGGACAGTGAGTATGTGAAAGTGCAGTAAGAGAACTGTGAGTGTGTGACAGTGCAGCAAGAGGATGATGAGTGTGTGACAGGGCAGTGAGAAGACGGTTAGTGTTTGACAGTGCAGTGAGAGGACGGGAGTGTTTGACAGTGCAGTGATGGGACGGTGAGTGTGTGACAGCGAAGTGAGAGGACGGGGAGTGTGTGACAGTGCAGTAACGGGACGGTGAGTGTGTGACAGTGCAGTGAGAGGACGGGGAGTGTGTGACAGTGCAGTAAGAGAATGGGGAGTGTGTGACAGTGCAGTGAGAGGACGGTGAGTGTGTGGCAATGCAGTGAGAGGAAGGGGAGTGTGTGGCACTGCAGTAAGATGACAGTGAGTGTGTGACAGTGCAGTGACGTGACGGTGAGTCTGTAACAGTGCAGTAAGAGGATGGAGAGTGTGTGACAGTGCAGTAAGAGAACTGTGAGAGTGTGCCAGTGCAGCAAGAGGACGTTGAGTGTGTGACAGTGCTGTGAGAGGACGTGTAGTGTGTGACAGTGCAGTGAGAGTCCGGGAGTGTGTGACAGTGCAGTGATGGGACGGTGAGTGTGTGACAGTGAAGTGAGAGGACAGGGAGTGTTTGACAGTGCAGTGACGGGACAGTGCGTGTGTGACAGTGCAGTGATGGGATTGTGAGTGTGTGACAGTGCAGTAAGATGACGTTGAGTGTGTGACACTGCAGTAAGAGGACGTTGAGTGTGTGACACTGCAGTAAGAGGACAGTGAGTGTGTGACCGTGCAGTGACTGGACGGTGAGTATGTGACAGTGCAGTAAGAGGACGGGGAGTGTGTGACAGTGCAGTGACGGGACAGTGAGTGTGTGACAGTGCAGTGAGAGGACAGGGAGTGTGTGGCAGTGCAGTAAGAGTACAGGGAGTGTGTGACAGTGCAGTGAAATGACGGGGAGTTTGTGACAGTGCAGTAAGAGGACGGTGAGTGTGTGACAGTGCAGTGAGAGGACGGTGAGTGTGTGACATTGTAGTGATGGGATGGTGAGTGTGTGACAGAGCAGTAAGATGACAGGAGTGTGTGACAGTGTAGTAAGAGGACGGTGAGTGTGTGACAGTATAGTGAGAGGACGGTGAGTATGTGACAGTATAGTGAGAGGACGGGGAGTGTGTGACACTGCAGTAAGAGGACAGTGAGTGTGTGACAGTGCAGTGACTGGACGGTGAGTGTGTGAAAGTGCAGTAAGAGGACGGGGAGTGTGTGACAGTGCAGTGAGAGGACGTGGAGTGTGTGACAGTGCAGTAAGAGGACAGGGAGTGTGTGACAGTGCAATGAGAGGACGGTGAGTATGTGACAGTGCAGTAAGAGAACTGTGAGTGTGTGACAGTGCAGCAAGAGGATGATGAGTGTGTGACAGTGCATTGAGAAGACGGGGAGTGTGTGACAGTGCAGTGAGAGGACGGGAGTGTTTGACAGTGCAGTGATGGGACGGTGAGTGTGTGACAGCGAAGTGAGAGGATGGGGAGTGTGTGACAGTGCAGTGACGGGATGGTAATTGTGTGACAGTGCAGTGATGGGACGATGAGTGTGTGACAGCGCAGTAAGAGGACGGTGAGTGTGTGACAGTGCAGCGAGAGGACGGTAATTGTGTGACAGTGCAGTAAGAGGATGGTGAGAGTGGGACAGTGCAGTGAGAGGATGGTGAGTGTGTGATAGTGCAGTAAGAGAACAGTGATTGTGTGACAGCGCCGTAAGAAGACGGTGAGTGTGTGACAGTGCAGTGAGAGGACGGTGATTGTGTGGCTGTGCAGTAAGAGGACGGTGAGTGTGTGACAGTGCAGTAAGAGGATGGTGAGTGTGTGACAGTGCAGTGAGAGGATGGTGAGTGTGGGACAGCGCAGTACGCTGTTGTATGGAGGGCTGTGTGATGTTACTTGTATGCAATGCATAACACTACCTGCTTGGCTTTGGGCACAGAAGACAGGCACAACCCCTACCCTGGTGCATCAAACTCAGAACTACAATAGCTGCAGAAAGAATGTTTCTTTTTCTGCGGTTAGTACAAGATATCTATACAGGGGTACTGGGTGTTCTAAATTTGAAATGAAAATGGCATATTAATTTGGTTTAGTTTAAAAAACAATGTATTAATCACACATCTCTCCTAGTGGCATGTATGCGATCAGTGCAGAACCTCATTGCACTTTTAAATATCCCGCCTCCCGCTCAGTGCAGTGAATAAATTAACTGACGTCACTGAGGGGGCGGGAGGTTTAAAACAGCTCTGTAACAGCCTAGTCTGGCACCACACACGGACTATTAAACTTTACAATGAGAACGATGTCAGGATTAGAAATATTAGTGTGTGTCCCCTGTAACTCCAAAACCCCAGCCATCCTCCCTGTATCCCACAAATATGACTAATATCTCTAGCTCACTGAGAAAAATTTCTTAGCGAGAGGGGATCAGCCATATTTGTACTCGCAAGTGAAGCCACTCTGAGTACACCCAGCACCAGTGTCGGACTGGGGCATGAAGGGCCCACCGGGGAATGTAGTGATAAGGGCCCACTACATTGGGGTGTGGTCAACTGTAAGAGTGGGTGTGGCCAGTCAAGGGGGTGTGGTCAGCCCATGGAGGGCAACTCACAACGTAAAGAACAAGGACACCTGGTAAATATATATATATATTCATAATAAGGTGCCATTTAGATGGGGTCTGCAGTATGTGTATTGATTCCATTCCCCCATTTCCCTCAGGGCTTCTCTGCTCCTTTCTGGTGAAAAAAAAATGACAGGCTGGCTGGCTTGGGATGGCACTCACCTACCTGTGTGGAAAACTCCAGCATCCTGCTCCTCTGGGCGGCCGTGATACCAGGAAGATGGCACACTCCTCCCCTGCTGAAGTGAAAAACACACTACTGCAAAGATGCAGAGAGCCCAGACACGGCTCTCTACACCTGCGCGGTAGTGAGTTTGTGACGGAAATGGCCCCGCCGCCCAGAGCTGGATTAAGGCTTTGGGAGGGGGCCCCTGATAATCTAAAATTAAGAGCGTCTTCATTGGGTATAATGCTGTAAACATTGACACATCCTGCATTACGACACCTGTAGCCCGCTAGTACGACATTTACAGCTCTCCCAGAGGGCTCACCTAGCTTGTCTGCACAAGAAAAGTCATTACTTCCACAAACTAAAATACTTTACATTAAAACAATCATCAAAACCCCACATTAAAATGGGCATTGACACCACACATTAAAACCAGCAATGATACCGCACATTAAAAATACAACTGATACCGCACACTAAAACTAGCAATGATACTGCACACTAAAACTAGCAATGATACCGCACATTAAAACTAACATAAAAAAATAAACATTGATAACATAACACCAATTTTGACTATATATGTCTGTATGTGTGTAGCTATGTTTGTATACCCTTATATAATGCAGCGACTATGTTAGAGGATCCTCTATTTTATTAATCAATAGTAAAGCAATTGTTGAAGCCTGCCACTTATATTAAATCTTTTAATTAGATTACACACACACTATATATATATATATATATATATATATATATATATATATATATATATATATATATATATATATATGTATGTATATATATATATACATACACTAAATTCTCATTCAAGCTTTAATATAAGTGGCTGGCTTATGTCATTACTTTACTAATGAAACATTAATATCAATGTTCAGTGTATATTTATTGAGATATAGCTGATAACAAAAATAAACATGTATATACATATTTAAGAAGACCCTTCATAGCATGATTATTACTTGACTGCTTGATTAAATATGTCAAATGTAGCCACCTATAGCAGCAAGAAAATATATATATTCTCACTGCTATAGGTAACATATTTAATCAAGCAATAAACATGCTATGCTGTGAAGGGCCTTCTTGATATTTATTTATATGTGATTGATTTGTTTTTAACTGTATAAATATGTGTCCAGTGAAACTGACACTCACCTGCTCACTTGTTGTTGCTTCCTGAATCTGCTTCTGCTGCACATGCGCAGAAGCTCCAATTCAGACATTTTTGACAGTAGTACAGCAGCACCGCAGCTGCTGTACTACTGAGGAGATCATCTGATGCGGGCAGCGGGGGGAGCCTCGGAGAGAGGGGGGCCCAAAGCACATGCCCCCTATGCCCCCCACGACGATAGCTGACCTCCGGTAAGCTCCGCCCCAACAGCGGAGGGGGCGGGGCTTAATCGCGCCCTGGCCTACCGGTGTATAGCCCGGCTGGCCGGCAGGCCAGTCCGAGGCTGCCCAGCACACACCTTTATCTGACATGTGCAACATTATGAAATCCCCAATCTTTAAAATGGGGCATATTTTACTAAATTGTAAAAAAACTGTAACTTTCTCAAACTTGTGAACCCTCAAAGGCTCTCCTCAGCCCTAATAGCTTTCTAACAGAACTTACCGCGTGTCTTTAAATGTTCTGTACACGAGTTACGCTCCCCCCTAAAACCCAGAAAAACGGTGACTGTTGCGAAACAGGATGTGGAAAAAAACGGCGAGATTTTGAAATTTAGATTGTTCCTAAATTGCCATTTTTTTTTTCTTTTTTTCTGATATTTGGCATGCGGAAACTGTGGACAGTTCTCCATTCGCATGCCAAATTTCAGTTTAATAGCTTTAATATGTTTTAAGATGTAGACCCTCAAACACCATGCCCTTCCTCTCACAGATTCCCTATGGCAGAATGACGTTTTTTAGATGTAACCTTAATATAAGGGCACAACTGTGCCCTTATAATATACTTCATATTTATAATAGTTCCATTCCACAGTCGTTTATGAGCAGATGTTATTTAGTGTATAGTTATATATTTTAAGGTTATATGTACACTTTAGTGATATTTTAGGTTCAGGTCACGGGAAGCATGTCATGTTTGGTATCATTCTAATCCCCTATTTATTCGCAGGCGTCCGGTTCAATCGCCGAACTGGTCACACCCTTGGAGGGGGTTGTTTGAACTGACCTATGAACTGTAAAACACTGGACCTTCCTGGAGCCTGAACTTATGGAAACTTGCCAAGGCATCTGTATTGTCTTCACTATATCACTAAATGTATATATACAGCTCCCTGTGACCAGCTAAACAGTCACTCTGACCACAGTCTTCTGGACTGAAGGACTGTAGCTGGTACCAGCGGAACGCAGGTGAGCATAGTGGGCGCAGCGTATGTATGTATAATATATCGGCTGCACTTACTCATTTATTGAACTACTAAACGTTTGCTTTTTGCCAAATAAATTGCTTGTGCTTTGGAACCACACAAATTGCTTAGACAATGCTTATTGAAAAACGATGAAATTACTTTAATTGGTTATACATTCGGACACCATAGTACCAATAGGGATGAAACCAATGCAAAGTGGTCCAGTTGGATCCTGGCCAGGTTTTGATATATATAAAAATGAGTACTGTGTGTTCCAAAAAATGCATTAAAAATAATCCTTATAATAAATGGCTATCCAGTGCAATCACCAGGGGCCCGATTCATCAAAGTTCGCAAACGCATACGCATCTGCATTGCATACTTTGAGTGACGTAAACCGAAATAAGCACCTCAAACAGCAAAAACACACCCCCATGTGGTCTAAGTGACGGAAATAAGCAGTGCAAACGTTAGAAAACACACCCACCTGCGGATCTTTAAACATGCTACAAGCACAAGCGACGGTACTCAACGGATTGACGGCAAGCCAAGCAATGCAAACCTCACGCCCACTGTGGGAGGGACCAACAGTTTGTTTACATACAACACAACACAAATGCCTGGGGCTTATTTTAACGAGATAGCTCTTAATACTCATTAATCACTGACAAATAACAATGATGTGTAACACTCTGAACGGTTGTTTTTTCTTTGCTACTAATTAGCGTAATACACACTTGTAATAAACACATTGCTCACGATCTTTCTGTGTTTAGGATTTCAAGTCGCCGTATAGTATGCAAAATGCATGGATATGGCTACATTAAAAACACATGAATAACGAATGTATCAAAATGTATGTGCTGTAAATACATCGTTTTGCCTTTTAAGCAAAATGCATAGCATACTCTTCCATAAAGGATACACACATGAGTGTATACAACCGCCACATAGAGGAAGGGTTTCTGTCAAGATTAGAACTCAGGAATGACTGTATGCAAAGTGGGACAGCTACCCACTACCCCAACCTCAGATGTAATAAAACACAGACAACACCAACAATACAGCATGCCTGCTACACAGACACCTCACACTTAATACTACTCTGCATTATTCACACAAATTACTCACAAAATACCTATCTCACAGGTAGCTCACTGGTTAGCACTTTGGGCTCACAGCACAGCATACATGAGTTCAAATACTGAGCATACCCATAACTAATGTGTGGACTGGAATCATTATCCTAACAAGAAATGTGACACAATGCTTTCTTTTTTGATTTGTTATACACGCTCAACCATATTGTAAAATATGCCCTCTGATTTATACTGTATAGAAAGTAAATCTTTATTTGGAGGGAAAATCCGAGAAGCCTCACGGCCTATACTTCACATGCACAGTATTAGGTGCATGCTGACATTGAGTATTCTGAATGGACTAAGAGGGGGGGGGTGTTGTAGGTGACAGCTTCCTTGGAGGTAAATGCAACATTGTCAGTAAATAGACTGTCATCTGGATCCATGGTGTACACGTTATGTCATGTACTCATCTTTATCCAAACAGGCCGCTCTCCACACTCCAGTACCATGGTCCTTTGCCTCGCTTGCACTTCTGCCTTATACCACTGACGCCACTTCTGGGTACACTTTCGAGGCTCTCTTCAATGTGTCACTGGCTTTGCTCTGTTACTTGAATGTAACCTTGGACTATCACTACAATGACATATGTATTTGGGGGAATTGGTAACTAGCTAGAGCGTTTGACATTTTTGGATTTTATCTTGCACACAGGACCTACAGATGCAATACCTCTTATAGGCGTGGCTTGTTCGTGGAGGGCACATGTTACTTTGGGATTACATGCAAACAGCTAAAGAAATCCTTTTGTGCTATACAAATGATGTTATAAGCAAATCATCTTTCTTCATTACTCTTTTCGGACTATTATTTATACCCACATGTTGTGTAATGAGATGAATAAAGACACACACACCAAGGTTTTGTTTTTTTATAAACTTATATATTTTTAAAATGCAACAATGTTTTGAAACTATTTACATATAAATCTGTACACAAAAAAAAAAAAAATATGATTGAAATGAGGCCCAGTAGGCCAATTTAAACCGAAGGTTGGCTAGAATATTGGCAATATGTAGGTGGAGGCCTTCCAGGTCCTCCACAATTTGACCCATGTGGGCCATAAGTTCTGCTGCGGTGGGTGGTGGTGGAGGCCAATTGCCAGCTTCCTCCGTGGGTGCTGAAAGAAATCAGAAATTAAACATTACATACGTGGATACATATTTCATCAAACAGACAGGATTTACTAGAGATGTTTACTGTTACATTACTTTTAAAAGTTAGGCCTCTGGCCACAAAACCATTTGCACGCACATTAGACGTTGAGAAGGCATTTGAATCAATGTACTAAATTCTGGTGAGCCACGGGGAGAGGGCCATGCACAGGGTTGTCTTATCCAGCATTATTGGCCCCAGGTCAATGCACTACATGGGCCACTACCTATACAATCACTCACAGGAATTCCAACGATTTTGGTGTATATTAGATTTTATAAACAAGTCATTAATATACTGACGAGTTGACCAGGCTAGCGGCCACATTTTTTTTGCCAATGCCCTGCGTGCCCATGTGTTAAGATGGCTATGGCTGTGGTTTGAGTGTTTAATGCGCCTAAAATTTATAGGCAGATATTATAAGTGTTCAACCTGTGGCATTTAAGGCACCATTTAATCAACATGTCACAGCAGGGATTATGCACAAGTTTAATGCACATGTCAATCTTATATAACTATGTCCATCACTTATCGCAAATACTTACAATCTTCCAACTCCACTGCCTCTTGGCTGCCCGATGTGGAGTCCTCAAAATCCTGGGGCTCCCGGTCAGCCTGCTCCTCATCCTGCTCCACCGTTGCTGCCACTGGCACCGGCACTGGCACCGCCTCCTCCTCCTCCTGCTCCTCCACTGCCACCGCATCCTCCTCCTCCTGCTCCTCCACTGCCACCGCATCCTCCTCCTCCTCCGATGACAGTTGCACTGCCACCGCTACTGGCTGCTGCTCCTCCTCCTCCTCCTCCGCTGCCTGCGCCTCCACGACTGCCCGGCGGCGTTGGCGCCGTTCCCAGCGTGCCCGGTCTGTTTGAAAAAAGAAAATATATACCAAAGGAAATGTTAACACAATCACCATTTGAAAAAAAAGATAGTATTTTGACAATCAGGTGATCATACATATTTAATAAACTTTACATTGTCAGCAGGCAGAAATATTTGCTAATAACAATGCAAGGAGGTAAACATGATGAACACAAAGCATTTTACATGACTTGTCGGCCCAGCACAGTGGTCTAGTGGTTAGCACATCTGCCTCACAGCACTGGGGTCATGAGTTCAATTCCTGACCATGGCCTTATCTGTGTGGAGTTTGTATATTCTCCATGTGTTTGCGTGGGTTTCCTCTAGGTGCTCCAGTTTCCTTCCACACTACAAAAACATACTGATAGGTTAATTAGCTGCAATCAAAATTTACCCTCATCTCGCCCTCTCTGTCTATGTCTGTGTGTGTGAATGTCTATATTAGGCAATTTAGACTGTAAGCTCCAATGGGGCAGGGACTGATGTGAATGAGTTCTCTGTACAGTGCTGCGGAATTTGTGGCGCTATATTAAAAAATGCTTATGATGATGACCTGGCACAAATTTTGGTATTTTACATAGAGATGTGGAATATCACAGTGGCCTAGTGGTCAGCACTTTGCTCTCACAGCACTGGGGTCAGGAGTTCAACTCCCTGATTAATGTTTCATATGTGTGGAGTTTCGAGGCTTCCTCCATATTTGAATGTGTTGTCTACCACACTCCCCAAACATACTACTGGCCGCCTAATTATGTGTTGTTCAAATTTGCCCGTAGTATGTTTTTTCATGTAGGTGACTTTGAGTCTGCAAACTCCCTTGGCCCTGGTAATGATGTCAATTAGTTCTCTCTTTACAGGACCACAGAATTAGTGGATGGAGCTCCAAATATTTGAATGTTGAGTATACTTTGGAAATCACCCTTTCTTGGGACTACCTCACAGTCTAAAAGAGTCTAAATAGGCAGTTAAGTAATGATTGATTAGCTATATCTAGTACACTCTCTAATCTGTGTGCATCTTATGGGAGCTTGCAAAAATGTGTCTAAACACTAAGGTGTTTTGTATTTGAAACGTGCCTTTTAAATCTTGGCCCAATAATGACAACACATCTTCCACTCCAAAATGTTTTTAAGGTTAGACTAGCAAGTTACAGCACTCGGGTCAAGACTTAGAATGCCTGTTTTTAAAAACCACACTTAATGGTGAGAATTGACACACAAAAACATTTAGGTCAGTAAATGGATAGCAGACACATTTAGGACACAGGAGCCAAAACTTTTTGGGTGCACTGGAAGGGGCATGACCTTTATAGTGTGCTTGCACATTGTTATGTAGGCCATGTCAGGTGTTTAGGGTGAACATATTTACAAACATAGGGCCTGATTCATTAAGGATCCTTAACTTAAGAAACTTCTTATTTCAGTCTCCTGGACAACACCATGTTACAATGCAAGGGGTGCAAATTAGTATTCTGTTTTGCACATAAGTTAAATACTGCCTGTTTTTACATGTAGCACACAAATATCAACTTTAATCTTCAGTGTACAAATAAGCTATCAAGTATCTGTGTGCTAAATTAAAAAACAGTCAGTATTTAACTTATGTGCAAAACAGAATACTAATTTGCACCCCTTGCATTGTAACATGATGTTGTCCAGGAGACTGAAATAAGAAGTTTCTTAAGTTAAGGATCCTTAATGATTCAGGGCCATAGAGCAAATATATATATGTAGTCATGTTTTTGCGATTAGTAGAGAACTCACTTATTCTAATCTCCCGACGGAGCTCTTCCAGAAGCTGGGGCTGGCGGCGCCGGAGATCTCTCCACCGCCGTTGGAGCTGAGCAGTGCTTCGGCGAATGTTATATCGGAGGCGGAGGTGTCTGCGGACCCTTTCATACGCCCGCACCTTGATTTCGTTGGACACATACCTCCCAGAGGGTACATTGTCCATACCCTCTGTAAGGACTCTCAGCTAACGCCTGGTGAAAATAGTAGCCCTCATTTTGGTATAATGTCTATCACACAAAATGGGGGCCTCTGCATTCCGATTGGTTCGCTGAGCACGTATGGGCGTGCTCACGTCACACGCGGAGCTTTCACACACCTGTGTTGTGTCTCTGATTGTCTCTCCCACCAAGAACATGGCGGGCGCCTGCACTGAGACGAGTACAGTGTGCTCCGCAATTAGAAAGAAGAGTGTACACCTGGTTTATTAATTCAACACTCCATTTAAACCCACCTGTGCTTTGGCCTAGTGCCTGTTCATTCGCTTTTTTTGCCTGGATAGAGCACAATCAAGATTTTATTAAATTTGGATGATTGGCCTAAGAAGCCAACAACAAACAGTAAGTACAAAACTAAATCAGAGATTGTAAGATTGTCATATTTTTTTTTTTCTCCTAATGTAGCAAACTGTTTGCTATGAAATATATGTGGCCGGACTGTAAATAAACTGGTATGGAAATGGCCCTTGGCCTCACATTTAACATGGAAAGTTTTCAATAGTAGCCTACAGTATGCTAAGTTCTTTTTAACCTTATCCATGTTCAACACCATAATAACTAGCTCATAGCATTGATGGACACATGGGTCCAAATGTATACACTTATTTTGGGCACATACCTCCCAAATTGCATTTGGAGTACACACTTAAGTGTGTTGCTGGCTGATTTGTAACCAAATATTAATAATAATTGCACAATATAGGGTTTGCAACTGAGTGATATCCTTCATTTTGGTGTGTTGGTAACCTGTAAACCAATGTTATGGTTTGAAAAGTGACGAGTAGTAGTAGTAGAATGTTGCAATAGTATTTGACGAATATGTCAGTCAAAATGCAGTGGCCAAACTCAATGCTCGTTAAATAGACAAGCCACAATGTTTATTATAATAAGGGGCATGTGTTTTAGACATAGTTTGAAGTTTGTGAAATGGTGGATGTGCTTAGATTCTGTATCACCACCTGACTGTGTGCATTGCCTATAAAGACACGACTTATCTTTGAAATAGGAATATGTCTGATGCTGGGCCAAGTAATGTGGAGGCACCAGGGCTGCCAACTAGGCGTAAAAACAATTTCATAGAGGAGGAGCTGGAGGTGCTGGTAGAAGAGGTTCTGGCGAGGTTCCACAGTGGCAACCGGCAAATAACCGGACGCGAGCGCCAAACGCATTATCAAGAAATCACACGGCTCATCAATGAAATATCTCCGTATGAGCGTACAAAGGTTGAAGTACAGAAAAGGTACTAATCCGATTTAAAAATAATAGCCCTATTTAACTATTCTGACTGTGTCTATTTGACAAAAAATATATATAGATATCGCTATAGATAAATATGGATATTGTGACATAATAGCATTAGGCACCTGTGAGGTGAAACCACCTTGTGTCTCCAATGCATTTGTTGATCTGGCCCTTTGTTTCCAGAAACTAACACCATGGCCCTTGGTCACATTGACATAATATGTTTACCACATTATACGCGCTTCAAAAGAGCAAAATCTGTATTACTGTATGTGAAGGTTAAATTGGTGTGATTAGCAAACGTGCAATGTATTTGATTGAAAAATGTGTCATTTTGAGTTGAAGGTACTATGTGAGGCAATAATGTTTGTCTATTCCACAGATGGGCAGACTATAAAGGACGCCTGAAAGGGAAGCTGGTTGAGATTCATAGGCATGCTCAAGGCACTGGTGGGGGGCCTCGACTACGTACTATTTTAACACCCCTCGAGGAGCGGGCGAGGGCTGCAATAGCCCTGGTGGAGATAGTTGGGGTGGGCGACATAGACACTGGCTCTAGCCCACCCCGAACAGGAGAGGCCGCTCCACTAGGTACATGATGAGTTTGCTTACTTAATGTCTGTAAAGCTTTGTATCTGTCTGAGTAAAAGTGTCAACTCTCAGGATGTGTGTGTGAAGGGAAACTTCAATTGCACAATGTGTTTGACTATCACATAGTAGGAAATTACATTTACACACTGAAGACAAATGGTCTCAATATGTAGGGCTCATCCTAACATGTGAGACCATAAGTGGCAATGTATGTATTTGGGGACCGGCAAGGGCTGCTAGCACATTCAAGGGAAGCTGACACTTTACCAATGCTACATCACGCGTTGTAAGATGTTTTTGCCAATATAATATCGCACCTTACTCTTTGATTCTAATTACTTTATTTTACTTATTATCTCTCTACAGAATGTGAGCAGCAGGCGCCTGCTTCACCAGTGCAGGAGGAAGTTGCCCGTGATGTGGAGGAGACTCAGCTGGCTCCAGCTGAATATGTAAGGCAGCGGGCACTCACACACGCAGCCCAAAATCTTAAAAACGCCACTGATGCACAGAATGTTCACCTGTCACAAATATTGACCACTGTCCAACACACGGATCAGCAAATCACCAGTCTCACTAACACACACTCTCTGTTTTCATGAGCACACACACCTCTTTACTGACGACACTCGCCACTAAAATGGATAATTTAAATACTTCAGTGACAAATATTGCAACACTCCTGGGTGATATCTTGCATGCCCACTCCCAACGCACCTCCGGCACAATCCCTTCACCCAGCTCAGATTATTTGTTGCCCAGCCCCCATACCCAGTTGTCTGTTGCCTCCAACATCCATGTTAAATCTGACTCCTCCCTCCCTGATGTGTCTGTCGCGTCCACCCTCCCTGGTGTGTCTGTCGCGTCATCCCTCCCTGACCCCGAACTATGTCGTCTTATGTGTTTAGCTTTTGCCCGTGGCTATGGCCAATCCCCTGTTGTGCCCACTTCCCCCTCGCCTGTCGTGGCCCCATCCCCATCCCCTGACCCTGACCCTGCACCTTCACTTTGTCGGAAACAACCCGCTTGTCTTGCCCCATTGCCTGGTTCCTCTGACTCCTCTACATCACGGGTGACAAGAAGTCGGAGTAGGGGAGCCTCCCTTGCAACCCCCTTCAAAAAGGCTCGGAACAAATAATTTGTATTGTTTTAACCTAAAAATATGATTTAATATATGGCAAAAATATGTATCGTTTTTGTTTGGATTAAAAAATTTCCTACTACTGAAATGTCTCTTTATTTGGTAAGGCATATTCCATTATGCTTTTTAAATAACAAATCTTCTTGTTATCAACTCTAACCAAAGTATCATCTCGGAACCAACAGGCAGATTCATTAACGTATTCAAACAAATATATATCTAATATCAGTGTGCTGACCAAAATCATGGCCCTGATTGAGTAATGAACCTAGATGTCAAGGATACATATTTCTGTATGCTGCTCAAAAGCCTTTTAAAATGCAAGTGGTGCAAATTAGCAATAGGTTTAAGGGCCAAAAAAAATTAATGTCTGTATCCTAATGTTCCACACAAATACTTGATAGCTTATTTGTACACTGAAATGTTCATGTCAGCTAGGACCTCTCCTACCCCAAAATTAGATCTCCAATGACATTTTTGGTTTACATTCCCCTCCAAACTCACATGCTTTGGCCTTGCTTAGTTACTTTGCCTTACCTTTACAGAATGATTCAGGGTCATGGTTTGCTCAAGAAGACGTAAACAAGAAGTGTATCAAGGTAAGCTTCTTAATGATTTTGCCACAGTGTTTCTTTATTTGCCTGAGTAAATTATTTCAAACAAAGCGTGCAACTACAGTGCCCCTTTAGAGGTAGGGCAAATCATCCTGTAAAGTAAGTATTGCATTTGCAAACTGTAACCTGACACAAAGGAGCCACAAAAGACAGGTGTCATGATGCCACATGATGCCACAGGACAATTATTGTTAACTACTAATTTGTACAGGCAAGATTCTGTGCTAATTCTAAATATCTTGTAACACCCCCTTGTGTATTAAGCGTTGTGAGGGTATATATATATATTGAACCACGCAGATGCTTCTCACCTTGGTACTTGGTTTTCAGTGCCTCCACCCGAATCTCTGCTTTCTCTTCTGGGGGGTGTTCAAAAGATACACCAGGGGGAGATTCGGGAAACCCCCTGCCCAGTATTAACACTCTGTGACAAAATGTGTGCTGCAAAAGCCAGCCAGGCACATTTATTTAAATGGAAATCCTAAATGCAGCTTTGTAATTTTATAGAAAAATATACTTTGGTATAATTTGAAATAATAGTGCAAACAATACAATACAGTAATAAAACAAGTGTGGATGAAAGTGGCGCACCACTTCTTACTATGCACACCAAGTTAACACAAAAACTCGCAATAAATCAATAACAGCATACAATATAATATAATATATAACAATATAACCATTAACTCATACTTGCCAACTCTCCCGGAATGTCCGGGAGACTCCCGCATTTTGCGAGAGTCTCCCGGACTCCCGGGCGAGTGTGGCAATCTCCCGAATTCTGCCCACTTCCTAGTGAAGTGGGCAGAATTAGATCCCAAACGCCGCGATTCCCGATGAATCGCGGCGTTTAGCCCCGCCCCCCGCTGTCAAATGACGCAATTTGCGTCATGACGTCACAGGGGGCGGGGCCGAAATGACGCGATTTTGGCCGCCCCGCCCCCTCACGCCCCCCTCCACTGGCTGGCTCCCGGAAGAGAGCTGAAGAAAGTAGGTAAGTATGCATTAACTGTCACAGCTTTATACACATGAAAAGATATATCAGATATCTTACTTGCTCCTGATACTGTGAATATCTTGCAGGGTGAATTTATATATTTTCCCTTATAGTCCTACAATGTACTGCCAAACACACACAGCAGTATTCAAACACACCACACAAATAGAGCAGTGCACTGCAAGTTGGGGCCCTTCTGTATGTATGCAGCATGGCATGGAAACATCATGTGTCCAGTTTGCAGATTTTGGAGGTCTTTAAATCACTTGCAGTGAGGTACAGCAGTCACAGTATGCAGACCCTCCTCTAGCAACAACTGTAAAATCCTTTCTAATTTGTATCCTGGGACTTGTAGTTCCACAAGTGCTGATTAGACACACACTTGGTGCATATTTACCTGCCCACCCATCTATCCCTAACTCTTCAGCCCTTGTGGCCAGATATAGTCCAAACCCCACTTGAACAACAACAGATAGATAAAAATAACCAGTAACTTATCTGCACCAGTGTGTCACAGGTCTGAACTTGATTATCTCCAAAATGGCTGACTTGTAAAATGTCCTTCTTCAGAGATGCATGCAAACCTCCTCCTACAGCTTCAAACTGTGGCTTCCAGCAGGTTCTGTTCAGAACTGCACCGAGCTTTGATATCTCTGCAGACTGCTCTCTCTGCTCAGATCACTCATCCAGTGCCCTTCTGCCTAGGGTCACCTATCTGAACTGGTCACACAGCTCAGTCTCTCCCAGGATGCTCCTCTCTCCCTCTCTCTCTCCGCCCTCTGGTTTCTCAGTCTTCTTAGGCTTCGCTCCCTCTTCATAACAGCTTTCTGGGAGATGTAGTTCCTTCTCCTTGACTGGTAAATAGCTATATGAATCTCTTTTCTTACTGATGCAATTGTGATTATTAGCCCCTGGGTGCTCAAGTCCAACTGCAGCATCCCCAGGGGTTACATCTAATAAGGGATTTGTATTTAAGAATAGTGCTAATGCACAGTGTGTGGTATACTGGACGTCCTTTAGCATAACACTTGTTTACATGTAACCTCATGACCTTATTGCACTAAGCACATATAGGTTGGGTCTTACATTTGTATCTTTGGCGCACTTACCCCATCAGCCGCTGTTATATCACGGCTACCTGGATCCCTTCTGGCCGCCAGCAACATTCCCGTCCTCCACAGCTCCGTTTGTAATCAAACACACACTGTTTGTTCAGCTGCATGTGCACAGGCATCTTGGATGCAGTCAGGTGATCCTTCCAGATCAAACAGATTCAGCACCTGTGATCCCATGAAGTGATCAGCCAATAGTTGCTTGGGACAACCTATTTAAACCTGCTGCTGTGATCTGTTCATTGCCTGAACAACACACTTCTCTCCAGAGGATAGTTATTGGCTCCAGTGTTTCTGGCTGCATTACAAAATCAGTGTTTCTGTCCACATTTTCAAACTGCTCATTCCCCTGCTAGATTGGACAATCAGCAAGAACATGAGCAGGAAGATAATCCAGGCTGCTCTGTTCAGATTCAGACCTGCTCCAGCTAGTCCCAAGGGTCCTGAATCGGGTCAAGAAATACAGACTAACGTGACCAATTGACACACTATAAGGGTGTATGTAGTGCTGTGTGTCTGACTAATCACGTAAGACGCAAATGAAAAACCTTGCAGTATAGATATGGTTTGCTGAGGCAAAGAAACACACTCTGTAATCCAAGTAAGTAGACTCCAAGAGGTAGTTTGTCCACCAAACTCCTCTATCCTGTAATGACTTTTCAAAACTCTATGATCTGATCTCCCCAATCCATGATAGTTTAAACCAATCTGGAACCTTGAATACATTATTAAAACAAACAGACCCTAGAGTTTCTTACGTTATGTACACTGATTCATTCATTGTTAGAGTGGGCACGGCCCTTGGATTTTGCTCCCTTCCAGTTTTGGAAAACATTTAAGCAAGGCCAAGCTATTTTATATAACGGGCAACATATTATAATTTGAAGTTTGGTATGTTGTGATTTCTTGCCAATACAGACACAGGTACCCATTGCACACGTTCACCATCTATAAGCCAAATAAAGTGGATGCCTCACCTAACAATGTAAACATCAACAATATCTACCAGACATTAAACCCTCAAATGACTGTGTGCTCGGCCCAACACTCTTGGATTAGATGGTGTTAAAGGAATTTGAACATGGACCCATCATCCTAAAGGGAGGATATCTGTACATTAAGGATTTGTACTTCCCTTGGCCAAGGCATGGGCAAATGCAAGAGCAGCAAATTATTGTTAACATTGACTAGCATGTTCAAACAGACATAGGTGGTATTAGGGCGCAAACTAACACAATTTACTCTACACACACACACGGTTTGAAGAGAAACAAAGCTGGAATGTGACTTTGATCACTACTTTCCACTTTCAGAGGGCAATCTACCTGAAAATGGTATTGAGAAACAATTACACATTTCTACAGCACAATAACATTGGAGACCTACATTGTCAGGTTCAGCAAACATGTCAAGTGACTGCTGCCTAACAATGTGTAATCAGACTAATGTAACTAGTTCTCATGTGGAGTATCTGTGTTGGCTGTAAGTTTACATATAGCTGCCTTGACCAATTAGCAAACTAGGGGCCTGAATCATTAAGGATCTTATCTGTCGTTTTTTGCTTATCTTAAGCAAATCCACTCTGTTCATGCTCAGAAAAGAGAGTTAAGAAGCAAAATCCACTGCATAAGTGAAGAATTTCTTATGTTAGGATGAAAATCCATCTTTACTTCACTCTTATCTCCCTGTTTCTTCGTAACAATAAGCATCTTACCTTTTGCACAAAAGAAGATCACTAATAAATCAGGCCCTAGGTGAGGTATTACATAACCCAGCAAATAAACATTGTAAAAACACCAAGAAAAGGGTGGGGACTGGAATATTTGCTACACCAAAGGTGGCTAACACATATTGGTATTATGGCCTCGTAGCAAGACTCCACTAGCTTAGTGCCCTAACGCATTCCCCATGATTGTTAGTGTGGGGTTTGTGTCTGGCATGTGGGTGTTGGACCACTTTGAAACAAAGTGCCACTAGCACAAGAGAAGAAGATTGTTATCCTGTTTGGGCAAGGGCCAAACATTGGTAGCATTTGATCTGACACTGCTAACATTTTGGCTTTATTTCTATACGTTTACCTGTAATGGAATGCCTATATTGCTAGTCACATCCCATGTTCCCTCTAAAAGCTTAAAATGTACAATATTTTTACTACTAAGCAACCAAACACACATACAAACCTCCACACTATGGACATTTTCTAAAACTGAACATTAACCCCATTGAGCGTGTTTGTAGGCTATGGTGTATCTGTGGCAAAGGACAAAAGAACCACACAGATTTAATATATTTTAAAAAAAAAAAACCCTTTCCACAATAGTTTTGAAAGCACTACACATGGATTTATGGGTATTAAAAGATTAATCAGTGCACTGTAGTAATGGTACAAAATGGCATGACAACTGATTGCTGAGACATATGCAGCATAGGCTAGATTTATTACATATATGAATCCAAACGTGCTGACAAAAACAAAGCAAACAAGTTAATGGTCTGTGTGTGTAAAAGTTCCTTGGATGAAGAGATGACAATCTGGTCAGACTGAAGAGACATAAGCAGGCTTGGAGCTCTGGAGAAATTCAACATGTAGTGAGACACGAATTGCACAAATCCAAAATCCACGCCAACACACCCTGTTGAATGAGAATCAACAAATTAATATGGCAATATTAGCTCACACAACTTGCATTTTGATATGAAGAGGTTGAGCACTGTATTGGCATGTGTAAAAAAGCTGGAAATATTATAGTGTATAATAATGGCTTGTGTGTTTGGACTATACCGAGGATTCTGAATGCACTATTTGACTTAATTACAAACACCAAAAACCCATATGTTACATAGCTAGCATCTGCCCATATGTTTTGTTTGTGCAACCACACATTGCAGGCTTAGTAACGACATTATTGTATGGAGCACACTCACTGGCCAATCACATTTTAGTGCAGATAGCACTATACTACTTACATTTGACAACACCCTTCACCATGGCAACATCCACCAACTCCAAAGGGAAGTGCAATGGCAGAAAAGCCAGCACTGCAGGCCAAGTGTAATCTAAAGGCTGTAGATATAAGAAAAACAAATAGTGTCAATAATGTGCACTTCTCAACACTATATGTGCTGATCAATAAACTGTAGAAAAACCAAACATCAATTATGTTGCCACATTAGGCTGTAGATTTAAACTACCCCATTAACGTGCATTTAGCAAAAGACATTAAGGCTAAACTTAGAGGCATGAAGCTATACTTTCTACACACATTGTAAAGGTAAAATACAGGTTGCCATGATTTTTCCCCCATTATTACACATATAAACCATTTCACTAACACACCAGCCCATGTCTATTCATATTCCCATTTTGAATTACCATACCTTAGATAATCAACCCTTGACTAAGCTTGCACATTATTTGACCACTGATCTTTTAAATGTGAAGATATTTATGTTTTGTTCCAAAAAAAGTAACAAATTTGCACCCCTTACATTGGAACATGCTTTGTCCACTAGAACATTTACTTATTTTTGATCCTTTGCTCTCCTTAATGACTCAAGCACAGAGTGTTAATGTATCTTTAAGGTAGGGTCCAAAAAACCACACTTCAAATAAAATTAGAAAAAAAAACAAAAAAAATTAAATAGAACAGCATGAACATTATTAATGCAAAGTGTTTTAACAAGGGGTATGTAATAAAACAATATCTGGTTTCTACTTACCACACACAGACAAATGTGGAATGTCAAAAAGCAATCACTAGACACCCAAAAAACACAATCCAGGACCAAGATCTGTGGGGGGAGGGTAAACAGGTAACAAAGAAATAAATATAGATGGATAATATTTATGTGTGTCACTACATTCGAGAGATCTCTATGCAGAGGCACACCCCAAGTCTACACAGTTGCCTCAATATTCAAACTCTGCAGGTAATTAAAGACTTTTCCACTAATCTTCAACATAAAATTCATTAGCATTAGGACCTTTCAGCATCATTTTCTATCTCACCAATACCTTTTCCTAAAAATAAACATGAGTGTTGAGCAAGGTACAGCAATAAACAGCATAGATTATGAAACACTTCACCATTAAGGACTACTTACCCAGCACTGTGACTCTCCCAACAACACAGAAGTGCAAGCAAGGTATTCTTAAGTAGCACTGTAATTAGTGAATTAAATGCAGGTGAGTAGGCCGGAGAGTATGCCGGACACGTCATTAGGAGCACCCAGGTGCGTTCTAATTATCCAAGTGTGTTTTTGTGTAAAAGTGACCTGACATGTTAGCAACGTTTATTTTCTGTAGGGTAAGTAGAGATTATAACGATTATTACAGATGTCATTAATGAGCTAAGCTGTTAGTTTTGTGGCAATAGTATGGGTAAAATAGTTTTAAGTACAATTATATGACGTACGAATCATTTGCATGTGCTTAATTTAGATGTGGCACGATAGTGTAGTGGTTATGTATTTCACACCCCCAATGCTAAGTGCAGAAGTTCAAGGCCCCAGGTCAACCCTAAGCACCAAGTGGGTTAATAAAACACATTATTAAGCATACTCCTAGAAGTAAAAAATAGTATGCAAATGCTTGTATTTAGCGTAAGATTCACAAACACACTTAATTCCCTTTTTTTTTTTGGTGAAGTTTTTGCAGCTCCTGCTGCTTTAGTAAAACAGTGTTTTTATTTATGTGTGTGTTTATCTAGGGTTAATATATTAATACCACGTTATCCATCATTGCTGTTCATATTAATTGCAACATGTCCGATTTATCAGGTCTAAGACAGCCATTCAGCTGTGCAAAATAGTTAATGTGCAGTTTGGTGTTGGTGCTTCAATGTGAAGTATACCTCAGTGAATAAAGAAATGAGCTTGCAACAAACAACAAGGTAATGAGTTTGAACCCCGAATGATGTGTGTATGTGGGTAACCTTGGTATATTTACAAGTTTCAGGGTATTTATTCCACTCTGTGACTTATCTAAGAGTGACTTAATATATGTTTTTGTGTGTGAGGTGGCTATATGTCATGTTCAACAGTGTTATCAGCTACAACACAGCAAAGCAGTTGTTGGCAAAGACTTTGGATTTCAAAGACATAGGAATTCTGTACTGGCAACAGTGGAAAAAGCTAAGTGCTCCACCAAATCAAATATTAGAAATGGGAGCAATAAATGTTATATTTTTGGTTTTCATTTATCAAAATGGATATATTTCGATATGCATAAATTTTGACTCTGCATGCACCAAATCTTTCTGGGTATAATATTTCCAAGTATTGGCATTTTTCCCCATGTTTTAAGGAAACCAACTTATGCTAGAAGTTGCTGATCATCTTTATTTTGTATTCTATTCCCTTGCCATCACCACTTGTACAGTGGTGTAGCAGTTAGGCAATCCACCTTGCAAGCTTGCTATGTGGGTTCGAGTCCTCACCAATTATCTTGGCTCTTAGGGATCATTAATCCTTACACTATTCATGTTGCTTTTAAAAGTGTCCCTGTGGTAATAGTACACTTGTTTTAAATTTGCATACATCATGTGTGTAAAACCCTAAAATATAGTTTAGAGTTATTATATGTCTATTATTATTATTTTTATTGCAAACGCACCATCACCACCTGTCAAATCAGGCATGTAACATATTGAGACTAATGATATTGGTAATTGTTGAGAATCGTAGGAGATTTATAATAAATATTTATGCCAAAGTCTATTGTTTGGCCAACATTTTAAATCAACTGAAGTAATTACCCATGCAGTGTGCACTCCATTCCGGCAGCCGGAATGAATGGGGAATGGAGTGTGCACTCCATTTTGGAAACTGTCATGAATGGGGAATGGAGTGTGCACTCCATTTTGAAAACTGAACTAAATGGGGAATGGAGTGTGCACTCCATTTTGAAAACTGAACTAAATGGGGAATGGAGTGTGCACTCCATTTTGGAAACTGTCATGAATGGGGAATGGAGTGTGCACTCCATTTTGAAAACTGTCATGAATGGGGAATGGAGTGTGCACTCCATTTTGGACACTGTCATGAATGGGTAATGGAGTGTGCACTCCATTTTGGAAACTGTCATGAATGGGGAATGGAGTGTGCACTCCATTTTGAAAACTGTAATAAATGGGGAATGGAGTGTGCACTCCATTTTGAAAACTGTCATGAATGGGGAATGGAGTGTGCACTCCATTTTGAAAACTGTCAAGAATGGGGAATGGAGTGTGCACTCCATTTTGAAAACTGTCATGAATGGGGAATGGAGTGTGCACTCCATTTTGAAAACTGTACTAAATGGGGAATGGAGTGTGGACTCCATTTTGGAAACTGTCATGAATGGGGAATGGAGTGTGCACTCTATTTTGGCAGCCGGAATAGATAGGGAGTGATAGTATAAAATATATCTGCCTAGCATACCAAACTGCAGTGTAGAGGCCTATAAAAGCCAAGCCTCTTTACTGAAGAGGCAGCAAGCAGCATAGTGCGCTATTTTATAATTTTTTTTTATTTTTTTTTTTCAAATTGTGAATAAAATACAAAATATTAATATGTGTGTTTATTTTGCATATTTTTTTAATTTTTCATACGCAGAGTATGCTTTGCAAGACTTTTAACAGCTGTCTGCGCTAGGGTGTTTTGGATTTAAACATGACCCTGACCTTCCTTAACTTTTGTGAAAGATTTGAGACAGGAGTGACGTCAGTTTCACTCATCTGGCCAGAGGGAACGCCTACTATTCTCAAGTGAAAAAGCATAACGCCTACTTTACTCAAGTACTATCTCATCTCCGCCCAGTCCGCGCCTACTCTCCGCCCATTCCCACCCATTTGTTCTCAAGTGGTCAGCAGTCATCTCAAATCTATTTGCGTTGGTGTTTGAGATTGCGTTGCCTTTTGAGAGCTGTATCTGCCGTGCTTGAGTAGCGTATGTAGTGTTTTGCGCTGCTTAAGTGTTGTTTCGCGCATGCGCAGAGCCATTTAGCAGATGTGTATGCGTTTGCGAACTTTGATGAATCGGGCCCCAGAAAAGTAAAATGCTTCAAGCATCTGCAAGAAAACATTTATTTTGTAACAATTTTGTAACAATTGTGTATGAGCCCTAAATGGGTCCAGTGATTGGTGGTGGTGGTGATTTAATAGTGCAGGGAGGGTTGGCAGACAATGGCATAAGTGAAGGTGAGAGCTATTCCAAAGGTTTGCTTGTGATATAGTAAATGCAAAGGAGGCAGGATTAATGATACTGTCAGTGCAATGGGGTCTGGCCATATGTTCAACAAATCTGAGAATGGGACCAATGCAAGGTATAAGGCAGGCAATGGATTCAAGGTGAGAATCACTAAAGTATTGTTAGAGCTGAAAAAGGCTCCGGGGAGCCCGGGGCACTTAAGACAGGGGGGTTACATATATGACAAATAAACAGCCAAAACTGTGTGCACGCAGCTCTGCCTTCACAAGTAGTACAGTGTGAAGTGTGACATACCTCCCAACTGTCCTTTCAGTCTGACCAAATCCTAAGAGAGTCAGTCCCCGCAATTTTGGAGTGCCCAACCAGATTCAGGACTGTTGGCAGAGTGTCCTGCTCTCTCCTACCTGTTCTTGTCACTTTCACCACCTGTGACTGCTGGATCAGTTGCTGCTTGTCTGGATCCTAGAATGTTGGAGGCCCTATTTGGAAAAAAAGATGTGTCCATGAAATTTAGAAAACTCCAACAACCCCTTGCATTCAATCAATAGCACCCACATTTAATAATTAGGCCTATTTCCCTCTCTACAAACAGCCCCAGTAATAAATTAAGAGCATTTACATTTAATCCCGGAAGATGTGCCAGCCACCTAGTACCACATTGTCCCCTCCCCCCCACAGGTGTGAGGGGGAGGGGGTGAGGGGGAGGGGGGCACTACATTTTTTTTTTCTTTTGAAAACCTCTAAAAAGACACCAGTCGGCCACCTGAGGCTATCGGCCTACTGAGACTTTTCCCGGTAGGTTACATGGCCAACCCTCCCTTACCTGCTACATTGGGTGAGATCGTTTTTTTTTTTTTTTATTTCTAACAATTACGTGAATATAGCTGTTTATATAGATCCAAGCAGGTTGGAGATATGGAATAAAGTCATTGGGCCTGAGTCATTAAGGTACGTATGTTCTTTTCTGTAGGTATCGTACGCAAAAGTCTTCTGCGCATGTCCAGCAAAGGAACGATCAGCCATCTAAGAACGCAGAACCTCGACGCTTGCGAACTCAATCGCCGCTTGCTTCGGCCTGCGAGATTGGGGGGTGAAAAGAGTGGTGATGGGGCGTGGTGCCATAGTCAATCCACAATGAAGGCATTCCCGTGTAAGGACGTCAAAGTCAGATTTGGTCGAACGTATGTAATTGCGTGGTTCTGGGCGTTTAGTATGTACCTCCTTAGGGTCTAGGGGCCTGATTCATCAGTTAAATACTGAATTTTTTTTCATGTAGCACACAAATACTTGATAGCTTATTTGTACACTCAAATTTAAAGTTGATATTTGTGTGCTACAGGAAAAAACAGTCAGTATTTAACTTATGTGCAAATCAAAATACTAATGTGCACCCCTTGCATTGTAACATGGTTTTGTCCAGGAGACTTAAATAGGAAGTTTCTCAAGTTAAGATCCTTAATGAATCAGGGCCTAGAACACTAGTGTAGACAATTAGGACTCCGAATCGACATGTGGTCGTGACGTATGCTCTCAATCACCTGCATATTAAACACTGCTATAAAACTCTGATTACAGTATGCGCCCTGTATGCTGCTATTACTGCATTTACATTTATGTTTGCTTTATATTTTTCAAGCTTTTAGCAAGGTTTGTTTGGTTTGTACATTTTTAAGTGTCTGTTTACTTATAGCCTAGATTTTATGATTTTAATTCTGTTTTTTTTGTTTTCCCCCTGAGACATATGTATGTGCTTGTTTGTTTATTGTTTGTTTCATGTCATAGTTTACTTGTTTTTACTTTGTTTCTTAGCCTAGTCATGGGGCTGTTTTTTCTGTTGTTTAGCTTTCCTTTGGCTTTGTTTTATAAGTGGACATTTACATCAAAGGATCACACTCCATTTTGTGGTAAGATGGCCCTAGGTGTGCAGGATTACAGAGCATATAAGGAGAAGGAATAATTTGCTTTTCTTTCTTATTAATGTTCCCCTCATCCCTGAAACATATGTATGTGTTCTTTTGTTTTTTTGGTTTTTTCTTACTTTGTTTAATGCCTAGTCATGTGGCACAATGGCAAATTATGTTCTCTGTTTTATTTGTTTTTGGGGTTTTTTCAGCCCCATTATGAGTTTGGTGTAAGTATATTGTAAATCTTTCCTGTGCAGACAGGAGTGACATTTCCAAAGTGATGAGGTAATGTATTATTTTGTAACATCCTTCTCTCTCAAAATAGAATTTCTTAGAAATGTCTGAGATACATGTGGCAGCGCAGGAGGGCAACCATCGACCACGCCTCCAAAACCAGCAACTAGTCCATCGTCGCTGGCCTAGGGAGCGTGTCTTCAGGCCACGTGTCAGCCTCTTTGGGATGTCTGATGCTGAGGTGGTTCGCCATTGTCGGCTCCCACCCTGTGTCATCCTTGACAACCTGAGCATTATGCAGAGTGATACAGAAGTGGAAGCTGCTCAAATCAATTTATAGGCCATAACAGGTGCTTGAAAGGGTGGGGTTATCCTGCAAGGAACGTACACACAACATTTTTTCTCCCCCAGCACACTGCTATAGCCAGCAACAGATCTGCCATTTCTACTGTAGATAAAAATGCAAAAGTCTTTGTTGCACACATTTGCAAATGTATGTTTAAGCCATCCGCCACGCCAAGGCGCTTTTGCTAATAGGATGGTCCTACTCTAAACAATGAGAGTCCCATATATTTGCGCCATACATATGTGTTTTTAAATTGAGAGCCAACTTACCAAAGAGGTACCCCAGAAGCCTCCAAACAGCAATTCAGTGCCAGTACCCCCTCTCAGCTACTGACACCAACATGCCTCTCAGACAAATACAGAAGTGGAAGCTGCTCAAATCAATTTATAGGCCATAACAGGTGCTTGAAAGGGTGGGGTTATCCTGCAAGGAACATACACACAACATTTTTTCCCCCATCACACTGCTATAGCCAGCAACAGATCTGCCATTTCTACTATAGTTAAAAATGCAAAAGTCTTTGTTGCACACATTTGCAAATGTATGTTTAAGCCATCCGCCACGCCAAGGCGCTTTTGCTAATAGGATGGTCCTACTCTAAACAATGAGAGTCCCATATATTTGGGCCATACATATGTGTTTTTAAATTGAGAGCCAACTTACCAAAGAGGTACCCCAGAAGCCTCCAAACAGCAATTCAGTGCCAGTACCCCCTCTCAGCTACTGACACCAACATGCCTCTCAGACAAATACAGAAGTGGAAGCTGCTCAAATCAATTTATAGGCCATAACAGGTGCTTGAAAGGGTGGGGTTATCCTGCAAGGAACATACACACAACATTTTTTCCCCCAGCACACTGCTATAGCCAGCAACAGATCTGCCATTTCTACTGTAGTTAAAAATGCAAAAGTCTTTGTTGCACACATTTGCAAATGTATGTTTAAGCCATCCGCCACGCCAAGGCGCTTTTGCTAATAGGATGGTCCTACTCTAAACAATGAGAGTCCCATATATTTGGGCCATACATATGTGTTTTTAAATTGAGAGCCAACTTACCAAAGAGGTACCCCAGAAGCCTCCAAACAGAAATTCAGTGCCAGTACCCCCTCTCAGCTACTGACACCAACATGCCTCTCAGACAAATACAGAAGTGGAAGCTGCTCAAATCAATTTATAGGCCTCCAAAACCAGCAACTAGTCCATCGTCGCTGACCCAGGGAGCGTGTCTTCAGGCCACGTGTCAGCCTCTTTGGGATGTCTGATGCTGAGGTGGTTCGCCGTTGTCGGCTCCCACCCTGTGTCATCCTTGACACCCTGAGCATTATGCAGAGTGACCTGGAGCCAATGCACAACATCCCGACAGCAATACCGTCATTGACCAAACTGTTGGCGGTATTGCACCTTTGCCCCACAGGGTCTTTCAAGACCACTGTGGGAGTCGTGACAGGGATGTTCCAGAAGTTCTTCAGTCGTCTGCTGAAGGTTGTTCTTCTGGCATTCCTATCGCAGCTCAGGCAATTCATACATCTGCCACTCGATGAGGAATCCCTTGTGCAGATCAAATGGCAGTTTTCAACCATAGTCAGTTTTCCAAACGTCATAGGGGCATTAGATGGTACGCATGTAGCCTTGGTCCCCTTGGGTTGGAATGCTGTGATTTATTTGAATCACAAGCATTTCCACTCGATAAAGGTCCAGGCTATATGTGACGCATCTCTCCAGATTTTTGACCTAGTAGATCTGTGGCCAGGGAGCACACATGACTCCTTTGCCTTTTGGCAATCAGGGATATGGCAAAGATTGCAACAGAGGCAAGGGGGTGCAAGGCTGAATGCGCCGACCACTGTGTGTGATATCATTGCTCTTTGTGTGGTGTTCTATAACATCGTCATTAGGAGTGAGGTTCCTTGTGTGGAAGAGGCTGAGGTTGCTGGCCAGGAGGTGGTAGATGCTGACCCCAGCCCTCCTGAATCGGTTGATGCTGTCTAATTTTAAGAATATGTCCTGGTATCCTACTTTTCTTGTAAGTTTTTTATTTTAACTAAAGAAAACATACATAACTGAGAAGTATATCATACTATATTTTATTTACACTGTAGGGAAAAAAAGCAAAGCACATTACTTTGATTTGTGTAGTCTCTTTGCTGGTACAAAAGTTGCTGCTGTTCTTGAATGAGTCTGGCTTTGGGTAACCCGTGATATGGAAGGCAACAGTGGGGAGGAAGCAGAGGCCAATGGAGCAGTTGAGAGTGGGTGTGCATCAGCAGTAGATTGTGTGGTATGGGGTTAAAGCATTGCACAGGGTGCAAGGGTAACACGGGGTGCACAGATGACAGAGATAGCAGGAGGGGCAGAGATGGCAGGAAAGGCAGAGATGGCAGGAGAGGCATGAGGGGCACATATGGCTGGAAGGGCAGCGATGGCAGAAATGGCATGAGGGGCAGGGATGGCAGAAGGAGTAGGAGGGTCAGAGATGGCAGGAGGGGCAGAGGTGGCAGGAGGGGCAGAAATGGTTGGATGGGCAGGTGGAGCCAAATGAGTGTTGAATGATGGATTGTAATGGGTATATGATTAATTTTTAAAAAATTGGGAAAACATGGTGTTGCATTTGGAGTTTTGCGCTATAAACAATGACTTGATAGGGGAGTGGTTCAGTATGTGAACACGGGTGCACGTGATAGGATCTACTTGTGGAACGATAATCAGGTGGGGTGCAGTATGGTTAAAGGATAGTACTGAGAGATGGAGAGAAAGAAGTAGGAGAAGATTCCTGGGAAATGGGTGCTAAAGAAATGTTGGTGATCTAGATTGAAATAAGGTCAGTGAGACTTGTAAGGGTATTGTTTATCGAGGTTAAGTTTAGGTTTAAAGTGTTCCCTGTGAAGGGTGGGGGAACTGTGTAAAATATGCACCATATGGGTGTATATCTATTCCAGTTGTTTATTATAAGTTATTTTTCAGATATCGATATCTGTTTATATCAAGTTTTTTTTATAATTATATTATTGGTAAAATATATATATTTTTTTAATGTATAGAAGTACACAATTTTCATCATATTTCTGAAGATTCTTTCCAGCTTTTGGTGCACCTTTCTAATTGTTTCAGGTTTTGATTCCATTAAAGGACTGGCACTGCTAAAATAGGCAGCGACAATAGCTCCTTATATTATAAAGTGTGAGTGCCTGAGAGATAATTTTTACTTACATTATTTGTATTGAGAGAAAAGCTGGTGGACATATGGGGTGGCATTTGAGTGAAAATCTGATGGGTATATGGGGTGGCATGTGAGAAAAAAGATAAAGTGCATGTGGGGTGATATATGAGAAAAAGCTGGTAGCCATGTGTTAGAATATGGTTGGCATATGGGGTGACATTTGAGAGAAAAACTAGTTGACATATTGACTGATATGTGAGAGAAATGCCGGTAGGCATATGCAGGTGACATGTGAGAAAAGCTGGTGGGTACATGGGGGCATGTTAAGGAGTGGGTAATTATATGGAATAAGGGTGTGTTCCCCAGGTCTTCGTACTGACTGAGGACACAGAGTGATGTATGATGTATGAAGGGTAGATTAAAGTCCTGGGTTTAATGGGGGTGTGAAGAGAGATATGGTCAGGGGTTCAAAACAGAATAAGTATAATATGTATTTTCTGATTTGAGATTGTTTATAGGTGTAGACAGTTTAGGCTGCTTCAAATGTTCCTGTGGAGCTTAAGGCACTTGAGGGGAATCAAGGAAGAAGATGGGTAATGTAGGGAATTATCAGAAAAGAAGGAGACAGGGAAATGATGCTGTTATTGTATGAGGTAATATATGATGTGTGTTCTCCCTCTTTTCTCATTGTGGTACATGCTGCTGAATTTGAAAGGTCATTGTTACTGTATATGGGAATACAGGATGTGTTCTCCCTCTTTTCCTATTGTGACTGATGTTGCTGATCTTTGAGGGTCAGAGTTACTGTGTGAGGTAATATATGCTGTGTTATACCAATCTTCTCATTGTGGCTGAAGCTGCTTGTGAATATACATGGGTTTATTTGGCCCAATTATATTTACTTCAGGCCAATGCATTTACAAAACTACAACAGTACATTTATTGTAATAAAAATGATCACTAGAGAACTATATATAAACAGTAATAAATAACAGGCAGGTTTACCACATTATCTGTCCTTTAGCCTACTAGCTTAAGGAGTTATAGTCACCTGGATGTCCTAGCAGGATGTTCAGTCCAGCAGAATCCTAGACTTCAACACTGAGGTTCTTCCCAGGATGAAAACAAAAAGAAACAACACCCATCCCTGGTTCTCACTCATTTTTCTTTTCCCTGAATATTTCCCATGCTCTAGGGGCTGGGTCAGGGGTGGCCTTAGTGGGGTCCTCTGAGAGTGGCTGTCTGTTAGAAGGGGCTATTACAGGGCTGTCCCTTTTCTTCCTAATATATCCATTGGTCCCCTGCCAGGCTGATTTCAATGTGTCTGCTGAATAAAACCTGAGACAATGGGGATATACTGAGGTAAATGAAAGGGTATGGCCAAGATGATTAAGTGACGCTCACAATGTAAACCCCTTACAATCTTTTTCAGCCAGAACTAGCTTCCAACTGGTCAAGAATTCCTGTAGAGAAAGGAGGGGTAGAATGAATGCTACAGCCCCCTCACCTGCATTCTGGAAACCCACCCAATCCTTACCCATAACCCAGCTGTTTCAATTTAAGAACAATGCATAACAGCATTGCTGCAATAACCACAAAACACATTTTTACAATGGGTATTATAGAATGAAAAAGTGTGCTATATAGGCATGGTTACAATGTACCATTAGCCCTAGTAAAAGAGAGGCTGTCCAGTGGGTTAATACTTTTAGTTAAATGTGACAGAAACCCTGCATTTGTCACATTTCTCCCCCTTCTTAATGCGGAAAGAGGTGTCTCATCCTGAGGGCAGGCAAGCAATGATGAACAGACCAAGTGGAAGTCGAGATAGAGGGTCCAGTTCCTTCTGTCTTAACGGTGAATCAGCATTCCCATGACCCCTGCCCTTTTTATGAGAAATGGTAAAATTAAAAGATTTTATGCCAGACTGCATCTGAGCAGATGCCCATTGTCACCTTCTATCCTGTGCAGCCAGCTTAGGGGATTATGGTCAGTGACTGCAGTGAACTCCCAGCATATAGTTAGAGCTGGAGCTTCTTGAGTGCCGATACTATACCAGGGCACTCTTTCTCAATGGTAGCATATGCCATCTCGCGATCCACAAGTTTCCTAGAGAGATAGGCCACAGGGTGTTCCTGACCATCCTCCCCCATCTGGTTTGAGAACTTCTCCTAATCAACAACCTGAAGCCTTAGTTTGCACATTGAACCTTCGTTGGATGTCAGGGACAGTTAATACAGCGCTCTGTGCTAAAGTGGCCTTCAGTTTGAGAAAATGAAACATGAAGGGTTTTGTCCTCACAATATTGTTAGTTTTTTTTTTTTTTTAAGTTTTTATTTTTGAGAAGGTCAACAATGAGCATCAGTCCAAGGCAAGATCTGTTACAAACAAGTTATACATATTCAGGGACTAATACAATCATTGTATATCATACCGAGTAGAGTCTTGATATTGACCAAATTTTAACTCTAAGGGTAGAAGAAACAAGAGACAGAAAAGAGAAGCTAGTCAGAGAAAAGTGGACAAGACAGATTGGGAGGCGGTGTGGCGGGCCGCCAATAGCAGAAACGAAAAAGAAAGCAGAGCGAGAGATAGAAGAGAAGTGGCAGGAGATGGGGGGGGGGGGGGGGGGGTGGTAGCTGGTTGAAGGGGGATATCAAGTGGAGTGTTTTAGATGAGTCATATGGCAAAAGGAATTTGAATTTGAAAAAATTATATCCACGGCTCCCATACTTTATTGAATGATTTAGAGGTATTCCGCAATATGCATGTCATGAACTCCATTTTGTATGAGTGCCAAACTCTATTAATAATTGTCTGCATAGTAGGCGCGGTTGGTTGTTTCCAATTAGTGGCAATTTGACACAGTGCTGCAGAAACTATGTGGCGGAACATTTTTGTTTGATGCTTAGGTTGCGGATGGAATTCCAAGTGGGAGAAGGAAAAATCTGGGAGAAATCGGGATGTCAATCTGCAGAATATGTGATGTGAAGTTCCGTTGTTCCAAACAAAATGGGGCAAATATTGTTAGTTTTTAAAGTCATTTTTAGAGTGATCTTTTACTGCTAGTGCAATGTTTGTGGATGCATCTCCACTCCCAACTACCATGTCCACATGGTACACTACTTCCCTTGTCTCTGGCACATTGGGATAATAGTACTCCTCATAGAACTTCAGGGGGTCCTCTTGACAACAAGCCACTATGGAACAGTTCTTTTGTATGTGCCCTAAAGCACATACACCAAAAGCATCTCTGTGGTTGGTCCAGCTCTGGTACCCGATGTTTGATGGGGCTAGTGGTTTGCAGGGTTGAAGATAGGTTACCCTGCAAAAAAAGGATTTGTTGTCAATCCCAGTGGTGGCATCTCTGGGCCCCTAATGGACCATCTAGACTGTACATGATACAGATTAACTGGATTCCTTCATCTGAGCCTGTTGGCCTCAAAATCGTCTGCCAGTAATGCAGCTTGTGTCAGGCTTTCTATCTGACACCCACTCCAGAGTCTTGGAGGCCATTTTTGAAAGTAGTTTTTCCACAATAATAAGATCCTGGATCTGCTGCATTGTGCGGGCCTGTCTGCCTTCCATTCATCTGGTGCAAGGTCTTCTCAGCTGGTGATTGTAATCCCTTCTTGGACATCATCTGGAAAATCTGCCTGTAGGTTTCTTACTTGAAAATGGGCCACCAATGGCCTCTTCACTTTTGCATATGTTCTGCAGGCTAGGGGGCTCTGGGTTTGGCAAGCTTCCAAAGTTTTCCCTGTTAAACTGGATCCCAAATATTTGGCCCACTCCTCCTCCCCCTCACAATGCATGGCTATCATGTGTTCATATACCTGTAGGTGAGTATCAATGTCTGTGTTTTTTTCATTAAATGTGGAGATATCCCTGTGTTCCAGCCTGTGTCCACATCTCCACATAAATGTCTGGACCCCGCAAGTTAACACTTAACCTGAAGGGTCTAGACATTGCCGATTTAAATTAACATAGATGTAAGTCGTGATGACGTGACAGTGAAGTGCCGGAGAGCTGTGTCTTTAGGATCAGTTCCTGTCAGCATGCCGGTGCCATAGGACATCTGGACCTTCGGTTTCCATGTAAGTATGTTTTTATTGCATTCATTTTGCAGCCAATTTTTTGTAGGTATTTGTAGGTTGTCGGAATTCTCGGCAGCATTAAACTTGTACCCAATCCAAATTAGGAACATGTGTATATATATATATATATATATATATATATATATATATATATATATATATATAAACCCTGGACATTGTTAGTTTGTTCAAAAATGCAAGTGAAGAGCAAGAGTAGATGAGAGCCAGTTAAAGTTAAGACAAGAAAGAAGGATCCTATTGTGATATCAACTAACAGGTAGCTATACTTTTTATTTTCTTGCAAGGAGACAATATGCATATTAATTATTAAGTGTTTTGTGAAATAGTCTTATGTTTTGTGTTTTGTTATGTAGTTAAGGAAGCAAAAGTAATTAGAAGACTTATTATCATTGTGTTTTTCATATTTTGTAATCTGTATAATGGTAAATAAATATGAGTAAAATAGAGCTCAGTTTCCATGTCAAATTACTTTTTGGAATCATTAAAACTATAACTATATATCAAAACTGCATACAAATATATTATGTCAGATTGCAAAGGTTTAGACAAAATTCTGCATAGTCAATAATATAAGATTATATATCAAATTACTTCTTGGAATCATTAAAACTCTAAATATATATCAAAACTACATAGGGGAGTCAGTGTAGAGGGGGAGACAGATGTATAGTTGAGAGAAAGGAAGATAAGTCTAGCAGCGACATTGACTATAGATCAAAGAGGAGCCAAATTGGAGTGGGGAAGGCCAGTAAGAAGAAGGTTACAGTAGTCCAAACAAGAGATGATCAGCAAATGAATGAGAGATTTGTTGGCATCCAGGAAGAGGAAGGGTCAGATGCGAGCAATGTTGCATAGCTGGAAGCAGCAGGATTTGGCAAAAGATTGAATTTGGGGGTTAAAGTAGAGAGAGGAGTCAAGGATGACACCCGGGAAGCTAATTGGGGAAACAGATGAGATAATGGTATTGTCAACAGTGATAGAGAGGTCAGAGGGGGAGGAGGTTCTAGATGGAGGGAAGACAATAAGTTCAGTTTTGGCAATGTTTAGTTTAAGAAATCTAGAGGACATTCAGGAGGAGATGACAGAGAGGCAAGCAGACACCAGAGAGAGTAGGGAGGGAGAAAGATCAGGAGATGAGAGGTAGAGTTGATTGTCATTGGCACAGAGGTATTACTAGAGGCCAAAGAAACTTATGAGTTTACCCAGGGAGGAGGCGTATAGTGAAAAGTGCAAAGTCAGGAAAAGAGCCCTGTGGGACCCCAACTGGAAAGGTGGAATTGGAGAGGAGGAACCAGAGGTGGAAACAGGGAAGGAGCAGTTGGCAAGGTAGGAGGTGAACCATTAAAGGACAGTGCTGGAGATGGCAATGGAGTGGAGAGTGTGAAGCAGGAGGGTGGTGGTCCACGGTGTCAAAGGCCACTGAGATTTGGCCAAGAAGAAATTGTTGGTGACTTTATCCAGGGCAGTTGTAGTGGAGTGGAGGCCTGATTGGAGAGGATCAAGGAGGGTGTGTTCAGAAAGAAAAACGATGAGACAGTTGCAGACAAACATCTCACATAATTTGGAAGCAAAGTAGCAAATAGAAATGGTAGTTAGAGAGTAAGGTGGGGTCCAGATTAGTTTTTTTAGAATTGGTGAGATGAGAGCATGTTTAATGGATGAGTGGAAGATGTCAGTGGAGAGGGACTGGTTAAAGAGGAGAGCAAGGTGGGAGCGGGTGTTGGCGAAGAGGGAGCGATCGAGGTGTGAGGGAATGGTTTCCAGGGGCCTGTTCAAAGGGAGAGAATGAAATGAGATAGTGGGCTTCACAATCCGAAGAAAGGCGGAAGGAGTACAGGAGTTGGTGGCTGGGGGAATAGGAGGGTTGAGTGGAGGAGAAAAAGAGTGAATGGAGGAGGGGATTTCAAATCTGATGACATTGAGTTTAGAAGAGAAGAGAAAAAGGAAGCAAAGTCGATGACAGAGAGGATTGGAGGTGAGGATGGGGACACGGGAGTGTGTTGAAGGTGGAAAAAAGGAGGCGGGATTGGAAGACTGAAGAGATAAGGGATTTAAAGACTGATTGTTTAGTGAGGGAGAGGGTAGAACTGTAAGTTTAGAGGATAAACTTGAAGCCTGATGCTGGTGTCTTTGATCTATACTCAATGCCGCTGCTAGACTTATCTTGCTTTCTCTCCACAACACAGAATTTGTGCAGCAAACAGATGACCAGCAACCACTGGGGAGAGAATATATGGGCCAGACAAAGGCCCCTCCCCTGTGGTTAATGTTGGCTGGAAGATGTCAGAAGACTTATGCCAGAATAGGTAAGTGAATGACTTCTGCACAAACATATGAGTTTAGGTGCGTTCGACTTATGGCTTCTCTTGTAAAAGTAATCACATCTGAGACACTGGTCAGATGAAGCAAGTCTCATCCTGTACAAACTTAAATTGTGTCAGTCTGTCTATGGCTGCCTTTGCAACTTTGAGAAGAGCACTCAAGATGTGCTCAATGTCTCTTTTCTTAAAGGCTCCCTCATAATTTTCCCATTTGACATTGATGTTGTCCAACCTGCCCTGTTTAGTCAAAATGAGGGGAGTTGTAGATATCTGATAGTGTCTTTATTAGACTTTTAGCCCTCAGCATGTCTAGTTTTATAACTGAATGCTATAATCAACAAACTCGACTATATGACTAGATGACTATAAATAGTGATGATGAAAGTAACATAGTAACATAGTAACATAGTTGATGAGGTTGAAAAAAGACACCAGTCCATCAAGTTCAACCTATTTTGGATCTCCTGCGATCCTGCACTTATATTTGAAATTGATCCAGAGTAAGCAACCGCCAATCTGTTTCCATTGTGAAAATCCCCCCAGACTCAATATTGCAGTCCTATTTTTACCATATATCCACTACTATCCTACATTTAAATTAACGGTCGTATCCCTGGATACACCTTTCCACTAAAAATTTGTCTAACCCTTTCTTAAACATATCTATTGAATCTGCCATCACAACCTTCCCTGGCAATGAATTCCATATCTTGACTGCCCTTACTGTAAAGAACCCCTTCCTTTGCTGGTTGTGAAATTTCCTCTCTTCTAACCTTAGAGCGTGACGACGTGTCCTTTGTATAGTCCTTGGGGTAAAAAGTTCTCTGTATTGACCCCTAATGTATTTGTACATAGTAATCATATCTCCCCTTAGACGCCTCTTTTCTAAGTAAACATGCCTAAACTGGCTAACCTTTCCTCATAACTTAATGACTCCATACCCTTTATCAATTTTGTTGCCATTCTCTGAACCCTTTCTAGTTCCAAATTATCTTTTTTATAGAGTGGTGCCCAGAACTGTACTGCATATTCAAGATGAGGTCTTACCAACGATTTATACAGTGGCAAAATTACCCTGTCTTCCCTTGCATCTATGCCCCTTTTTATGCATGCCAATACTTTGTTTGCCCTTGCAGCTGCTGCTTGACATTGAGCACTATTGCTAAGTCTACTGTCTACGAGCACTCCCAAATCCTTTTCCATTTTAGATTCTCCTAAATTAATTCCAATTAATTTATAGATTGTGTTCTTGTTTTTGATCCCTGAATGCATAACCTTACATTTATCTGTGTTAAACCTCATATTCCATTTGGCCGCCCAATCCTCCAGTTTATTTAAGTCCCTCTGTAGAAAAGCTACATCTTGCTCTGATTTTATTACCTTACAGAGTTTAGTGTCATCTGCAAAAATAGAAACTTTACTCTCTAAACCTCTAAAGTACTTCTCATGTAATGTGACAGATGAAATTTCAACCATAAAGATTCAAAACCATAGAAAATGCTGTAATTGTTTACAACTCTTGAGGTAATTGAACCGTTTTGAAGCTGAAATATAAACATTAGGAATACTAAGCACCCCAGGTGGGGCCGTGTTATACCATAGCAGGGTCATAGGGGACTATAAATTAGGATTGGACCTCCAAGCCTTAGATAAGGCTCTCTTCACTGTTTTCATTAGAGGTGATAAGGATCTATAATAAATATATACAGTACATGAGCCATTATTGCTAATGAGATGAAAGGAATTCTCAATTAATTATTTAATTTTTAAAAAAATAATAATATTTTTTTGAATAAATGTTTCATGTTTTCCTTCTTTTCTAATCTATATTTTATATTTTATATATTGATCCAGGCTTTTTGGAGCCTATTTCCTGTGCTGACATTGACATAAATAAATCCATTTCTTGATCCATTGTGAATTTATTTTTGATCAAGAAAATGGATTTCATTTATTTCAATAGAAGAATCTTCCTGTTCAGCACCAGATTATTGTGGAAAGTAACATTCCCCCCCCCCCCCCCAGTTCTCTCAGAGTCCCCGGTGCTGCCGATAGTTACTAACCTGATAAATGGCAGCAGCTTCTCCACGTCTTCTTTGAACAACTACTCCTGGTGGCAGCTCTACAACACGTATAGTTTTGCAATGTCTTTATCAGATGCAACACTTAGAGGTGCAGAGAGCCATTTGTCTCGGTTCTCAGCAGTTTTTGTAGCTTGCAGGACTTTGACACATGCCCAAATGTACGGAGCAGAGACACCAGGAATCAGTGCCTATGCAGGATTTTCCCTCGGTACTCCAGTGGACCAGTTTGGTTGTCATCATATTCAGAATATATCATGGCACCAGTTCTTTAGCACCCATAAGAGATATCATTCTGAGAGGCGTATATGGTTCTGTGTTAGGGCCGGACTGGCCATCTGGCACTTCTGGCAAATGCCAGAAGGGCCGATGGCAGTGTGGGCCGGTCTGGCTCCCTGCGATCCCCCGATTTTTTTTTTTCGTGTGTAGCCGTCAGTTTCGCGGCCACGCGATGTGACGTTTTGAGGTTTTGGGGTGGGATCGTTGGAGAGAAACCGAATATATATGCAGTGGGGGGGGGGGCAGAAATCGAATATATGTGCGGGGGGGAGAGAAATCGAATATATGTGCAGAGGGGGGAGAAATCAAATATATGTGCAGGGGGGGTACAGAAATCGAATATATATGCAGGGGGGGAGAAATCTAATATATGTGCAGGGGAGGGTACAGAAATAGAATATATATGCAGGGGGGAGAAATCGAATATATGTGCAGTGGGGCACAGAAATCGAATATATGTGCAGGGGGGGAGAGAAATTGAATATATGTGAAGGGGGGGCAGAGATCGAATATATGTGCAGGGGGGGAGAGATCGAATATATGTGCAGGGGGGGGAGAGAAGCCAAATATATGTGCAGGGAGGGGAATGGAATATGTGTGCAGGGGGGGGAGAGATCGAATATATGTGCAGGGGGGGAGAGAAGCCAAATATATGTGTAGGGGGGAAGTAATGGAATATGTGTGCAGGGGAGGAGGGAGAGATCGAATATATGTGCAGGGGGGGAGAGATCGAATATATGTGCAGGGGGGGAGGAATGGAATATGTGTGCAGGGGGGAGAGATCAAATATATGTGCAGGGGGGAGAGAAACCAAATATATGTGCAGGGGGGGAGGAATGGAATATGTGTGCAGGGGGGGAGAGATCGAATATATGGGGGGGAGGAATGGAATATGTGTGCAGGGGGTGGAGAGATTGAATATATGTGCAGGTGGGGGGAGGAATGGAATATGTGTGCAGGGGGGGAGAGATTGAATATATGGGGGGGAGGAATGGAATATGTGTGCAGGGGTGGAGAGATCGAATATATGTGCAGGGGGGGAGAGAAACCAAATATATGGGCAAGGGGGGGAATGGAATATATGTGCAGGGGGGAGAGATTGAATATATGTACAGGGGGGGAGAGAAACCGAATATATGTGCAGGGGAGGAAGGAATGAAATATGTGTGCAGGGGTGGGGGGGAAAGGGCCATTAAATGTGTGCAGGGGGGAAGGGGCATTAAATGTGTGCAGGGGGGAAAAAGGGCAATAAATGTCTGCAGGGGGGGGAGAGGGGCAATAAAAAATTTGAAAGGAGGAGAGGGGCAATAAATGTCTGGAGGGGAGGAGAGGGGCAATAAATGTCTGCAGGGGGGGAGAAGGGCAATAAATATCTGCAGGGGGGAGGGACTGAAAATGTCTGCAGGGGGATGGGGGGTGAGCAAAAATGCAGGGGGAAGGGGGGTTGAGTGAAAATGTCTGCAGGGGGAAGAGGGGATGATTGAAAATATCTGCAGGGGGGGGCAATGGCTGTAGGAGGGGGAAAATAAAAATAGCCAATGTGTGTGGGGGACACTATATGACTATAATGTGTGTGGGGGACAGTATATGACTATAATGTGTGCTATTAAGTGAATGTGGGGCTGTTTGGGGAAAATGAGGTATATTTATTAAATGTGATTATGAATTATTTAATGCCTGGGATGGTTGTGGGAAATGGTTATTTTTATTAAACATAAATGCTATTTAATTTCTTGCTGAGGTTGTTTGGAGGGAGGAAAATAGATTTGTTTATTAAATGGGAATACTATTATTTTAATATTGGAGCTGTAGTGAGGCCTAATTTTATAACGTGGGTGCTATATTGCGTTAACACCGGTGCTGGTTCGAGTTTTCTAAATTTCATGTACCCATTTTTTTTCCAAATAGGGCCTCCAACATTCCAGGATCCAGACAAGCAGCAACTGATCTAAAGACACCAGCAGCCACAAGTGGTGACAATGACAAGACAGGTAAGAGAGAGCTGGACAGTCTGTCAACTGTCCTGAATTTGGTGGGTGACTGTCCCGCTTAGTCAGGATTTGGTCTGACTGCAAGGACAGTTGGGAGGTATGTCCTTCTTCACATTGTACTGCTTATGAAGGCAGAACTGTGTGCACCTAACAGTAGTGCTCACAGTATTGCCTATGTATTTGTTGAAAATGTGTCTAATAACCATATTACATCATAGGAGCCCCCTGTCTTAAGTGCCTAGGGCCCCCTGAGCCTAAATCCAGCTTTGGTTAGCAGGAGGGAGCGGATAGCTGCTCCCAGTCCCTAGATAGGACACAGCCTGCAGAGCAAGCCGAGGAGCTCTAAGTCTCATGAGATTTATTAATCTTGTGAGACTAAGAGCTTCCCTGCTCACTCTACAGGAAGTTCCCACTGTGATGGATGTCAGCAGCATCAGAAGCATAGAAAAGTACAGTGGACTGGGGGTGTTGTAATGTGTTTCTGGGGTGGGGGGTGGCATGATAGGGAGGGCCTGATAAATGTAAAGTTTTATTATAATGTATGTATCAATGCCCCATGTTGACCATGTCCTCAGCATAATGTGGCCACGTCCTTGGCGGCACCGCTGCTGCGCAGCGGCACACAGTTTTTTCATGCTCATCAACAGAGATGGGCCTGAATGCTTGAAATGCCAGGGCTGATTTTTAGTCCCAGTCCGACCCTGTTCTGTGTACATGTCTACCTCAGTTACATTAATGAGAACATACCCTTGCTGTACTCACCCTATGTTAGCCTACCACTTCCCTCACTGATTATGCCTCACTTAGCATAAGGAGTCATAAGCGTAAGATGCAACTGAATCTGCATATGGACATATCTTTGGTGCAGAAGAACAATATAGAAAGCAAAGTGTACTTAAAGCCCAAAGTCTTTAATATATTCTACATGGTAAACAAATATTTGCGAAATCCAAGCTTTGAATATTTTTAATTTTGAGTTGTTGTTATATATTAAAATAATTGAGCAACTGTTGTTCTTTTGTTTTTATTTTAATAATACATTGTTGATGTTTGTAGATCAGCTATGGAGCGAGAGACCCGCTGCTAAGTGATAGGATTCTTTATCCAAATTTTTTTCGCACTGTTCAAAACTATCAGATACAACATGTGGCCATTGCAAAGTTATTGAGAAGTTTTGGGTGGAACTGGGTTGGAATCATCACATCAGATGATGATGCTGGAGAACGGGAGCTGCTACATCTGAGCAAACAATTGTATAATTATGGAATTTGTACTGAATTCAAAATTAAAGTTACTCCTTCACTGATTTATACCATTCATCCTTTTTTGCAAAATTCATCAACTGAAATTGTTGTTATTTGTGGAACTGTACATGTAACCTTTATGAGTGCTTTGAATAAAGCACATTATTATCTCTTTAACAAGACAATTATCCTTCCAGCATCATGGTCCAATGCAAGAGAACTCTTACATCACGATATGAATGAACTGGTGGATCGTAGTTTGGTATTTGCTCCTCCATTGCGTTATATCCCTGAATTACAGGAACGTTTATACCGTTGTCATCCATCCACCAATGCGAGGGACAAATTACTGGAAGATATCTGGATTTATTATTTTCGGTGCTTTTCAGTAAGTTCTCTGAAGAATTATCTCTTTTCACATTTTGCAAATTTAAAACTTCATAACTGCAATGGGAGCGAGAATTTTAAGCTACTGTTAAATTATTCTGGAGATTCAGCCACCTACCAAGTATATATAGCAGTCCTCAGCATGGCACAAGCTTTACATGATATGTATATGTCTTTCAGTATATATGGAGCGAAGGTTGGTTTAACTATCTCTGAATTTCAACACAAGGTGTGTAAAATTATATAAATTATATAAAATATTCCTGATATATAGTAGTCCTGTTGTTATTAGCGATGCGCGGTTTGGATTCTGTGAATTTTGACAGATCCGAGTTTTGGGGCTCTACAGATGAACCGAGTCATCTAACCAACTTCGGATCTGAAAACAAAGAAAAGCATAATTTCTGGTAAAATGATGGATCTCGCGAATTTTAGATTGATATAGCCCTCCCTCCGTTTCTCATCTGCCATGTGGATAGGAGGGTGGCTACAGTTTTGTGCTCCGAAAATCATATGTAGAGGGTTAGTTAGGGTGAAAGGTCATTTATATAACAAGTAATAGCTGTGATTTAACTGCAGTTTATGTAGAGATCAGTCTGCTAGAATAGTGTGCTGATCATTTGGGTGTCAGAGAGTTTGGAGTAGTGGCTACTGGTTTTTATTATATCTGAACTAGTGGTGAAAAAGATAGTGGTGAGAATACAGGGTACTGTATGAGTAGCACACCCAAAAAATAAATAGATTTCTTGCTTTTAAAATCCAAAGTATTTGAGAGTGTTTGAAGTGTTTCAGACATAAAACAGGGGGATATTTGAGTGAGATCAGCACACCCCAAAAATGTTAAATATTTCCTTCTTTTAAAATCCAAAGTGTTTCTAGTGAAAGCAATTTTGTGAAGTCAGTCTCAGTGGCATCTTGATTAAGCGGTCAAAAAAACCCAGGGTGTCCTTTGATTCTCAGCAGTTTCTCAAATAAATATACATTTGTTTTAGAACTAAGGGCCTGATTCATCAAGGCATGTATCTGCTGATTTTGAGTGTATTGTACGTAAAATCACTCTGTCCATGCCCAGTCCCATGAACGCAGCCCTGTTCCGTGTGCCAATGCAAGGAAGGGACACTTACTACAGACTATGATTTCAGGGAGTGATTGTGTTAAATTAAATCCTCAATTTAGCATATTGCTTTAGTGTATGCCTTTTGTCATAGTAATTTAAGCTCTGAGGAACTCAAAGTTACTTGTTTTTCTGCCGTATCTCTTGCTCCAGCTAAGGGGCTAGTCTAAGTCCTGAGTAGTAGGGATGACAGCCCCCCTGCATAATAAAACATGTGTGTTCAATCTCATGCAACTGTAAAAATGTATTTTATGCTCAGTAGACATTAAGATCATTTTAGAATGTATTTCATGGAAAAAATAATAATAAAAAAACCCTTTTATATTTTACTATTTTATCATAAATGCCTTATTAGTAGAGATGGGCGGGTCCAGTTCTCCGAGAACCGAACCCACCCGAACTTTGGGTATCCGAGTACCGAGCTGAGCAGCTCGGTACTCTCCCGCCCGTTCCGAATCCAAATCAAGGCCGAACGTCATTGTGACGTCATCGGATCTCGGGGCTCGGTTCTCGCGATACTTCAACTTTATAAATACACGCCTCCACATCAATCCATCGCCATTTGACAGAGGGAGAGAGCAGGGTGTAGTCATAGGCTAATTAGAGCAGGGACAGAGAATACAATATTGTTCTTGCAATTGCTCTAACCAAAATCGCTAGTGCAGAGAGGAGGATAGAGGTTTATTATTTTTTCTTCATATTTGGCACTCCCCAGCGCTTTTGGGGTGTCCCCCATAATTGTGAATTAATATTTCTGGCTGTCAAAAGTCATATCTGTCAGCAGTATCTACTAAATAATTTTTAGCACTCCTCAGTGCTTTTGGGGTGTCCTCCCTAATTGTGCATTAATATTTCTGGCTGTCAAAAGTCATATCTGTCAGCAGTATCTACTAAATAATTTTTAGCACTCAGTGCTTTTGGGGTGTCCTCCCTAATTGTGCATTAATATTTCTGGCTGTCAAAAGTCATATCTGTCAGCAGTATCTACTAAATAATTTTTAGCACTCCTCAGTGCTTTTGGGGTGTCCTCCCTAATTGTGCATTAATATTTCTGGCTGTCAAAAGTCATATCTGTCAGCAGTATCTACTAAATAATTTTTAGCACTCCTCAGTGCTTTTGGGGTGTCCTCCCTAATTGTGCTTTAATATTTCTGGCTGTCAAAAGTCATATCTGTCAGCAGTATCTACTAAATAATTTTTAGCACTCCTCAGTGCTTTTGGGGTGTCCTCCCTAATTGTGCATTAATATTTCTGGCTGTCAAAAGTCATATCTGTCAGCAGTATCTATTAAATAATTTTTTGCACTCCCCAGTGGTTTGCGCTCAGAATGGATTCAAAGCAGTCCACATATGATCTGAATGAGCAACCAGGTTCTGTCACCAGTCCTGATGTTAGTGTTCCCAGTACGTCATCTGGCCAAGGCGATGTCAAACAACAGAGTGTTTTCAAATTAGTGCAAAAAACAAAAACCAAAAATTTTTTTACTGTATTGAAGCGAAAAAGAAGTGTAACTGAGCAAAAGTTAAGTGACGATAAAAAAAAAAATTGCAAGCATGCCATTCTACACACGCAGTGGCAAAGAGAGAATGAGGCCTTCACCTTTGGCTATTAGTGGCAGATCCCAAAAAGTTACCCAGCCTACAATTGGTGCACAACTACTGTTACGCATCAAAGCCGAGCTGCAAGATAACAGTGAGGCATTACAGGAGAATATTTGCTCTGATTCACAAATGACAACAATCCCTGTGGAGAGTCCATCCAACAGTGGGATGTCTAATCGTGAGCATTCTGCTGATGTGTGCCTTAATAGCCCGAGTGTAGCCGGTGATACCCAAATTGAGGATGCAACTTTGGAATTAGAAGAGGATGAGGGAGAGATTTGTGTAGGCGACTAGGGCGCTAATGAGGATGTTGATGGGGATGAGGTTGTTTGTGTAAGTCCTGCACCAGTGGCAGCAGTTCTGGCACGTGACAAGAAAAAGGCCATTGTCATGCCTGGGCATAAAACAAAAAAATCCACTTCTTATGTGTGGAATTATTTCTACCCAAATCCAGACAACAATTGTATAGCCATTTGTAGTGTATGTCAAGCCACAGTCAGTCGAGGGAGGGACCTTAACCATCTTGGAACCTCGTCTATGTTACGCAATTTAACGAGAGTTCATGGCAAAGTGTTGGGAAAAGCTGAAAGTTCTTCCCAAAAGAATACAAGCACTCCCTCATCAGCTAAGACCCTCCGCTCACCGACATACCGACGGCTACAAAATACACCCACCACACCATCCTCATCAATATCCTCAGTAGCGCTCGGAGTTAGCCCGGCATCCCACTTAAGGCTGGATGACTCCGGCACTATTATTGATTCCTCTGAAGAAAGCGTTAGTCCTGCTGCTGCTGTTGCTGCTGCTGGGGGTGAATCGTCATCCCAGAGGCAGGTTAATAAAATGAGCAGTCCTACATTTCAGCAATTAACTGTGAAACAATCATTTGCGAGGGGAAGCAAATATGACAGCAGTCACCCAGTCGCCAAGCGAATCACAGACGCCATGGCTGCAATGTTAGTGTTAGATCTGCGTCCAATCTCCACAATAAACGCAGCTGGTTTTTCACAGTTAATTGAGGATTTGTGTCCGCGTTACAAAATTCCATCGCGACACCATTTCTCCCGTAAAGCTATTCCACAACTATACCAAAAAGTGTGTAAAAATGTAGAGATTGCGCTGAAAAATGCCATTCTGCCCACTGTTCACTTAACCACAGATATGTGGACAAGTGGAAGTGGCCAAACCAAAGACTATATGACTGTGACAGCCCACTGGGTTGGTCATTCACCTTCACCAGCAGGAACAGCAGCAGCATGTACACCACTACGTAACATTTGTCACAGGCAGGCCACTCTTTGTATCACCGGCTTCACTAACAGGCATACGGCTGACAATTTGTTACGCAAACTGAGAATGTGATTGATGCATGGCTTATACCACTCGGACTCTCCCCAGGGTATGTCATTTCAGATAACGCCAACAATATAGTGCGAGCATTACAGCTGGGTGATTTCCAACATATTCCCTGTTTTGCTCACACCATCAACTGCAGAGCTTCCTACGAAATAACCGTGAGGTGCAGGAGATGCTTTTGGTGGCTCGTAAAATTTCAGGTCATTTCAGGCATTCAGCCACAGCATGTAGGAGATTACAGCAGCTCCAAGAGCAGTTTAACTTGCCCTGCCACCAACTTAAGCAAGAGGTGGTAACTCGGTGGAATTCCACCCTGTACATGCTTCAGAGGATGGAGGAACAGCGCAAAGCCATCCAAGCATATTGCACAAGTCATGACATTGGGAAAGGAGGGGGGATGTATTTCACTCTTGCACAGTGGGGAATCCTTTCAGTGCTGTGCAAGGTGCTGAAACCATTTGAAGTTGTGACATGTGAGGTCAGTGCAGACTCTGCTAGTTTGAGCCAAGTCATTCCTTTAATTAGACTATTGGAAAAGCAGCTTGAGAAAATGAAGGAGGAGCTGAAAGCAAGCAATTCAGCAAAGTATGTTGGCCTTGTCGATCAAGTACTTAATTCGCTTCACAATGATCCTCGAGTTATTAAGATCTTGAACTCGGATCAGTACGTTTTGGCCACTGTGCTTGATCCAAGGTTTAAAACCTACATTGAGTCTTTACTTGTAAATGAGCGAGATGTGAACTTTTGCAAGGAGCTATTGCTCAGCAAGTTGGCCGCTGAACTGGGCCTCGGCTTGACGATGTGTCCTCCTTCACTTTCTCAAGCTGTTGCTCGTAAAAAATTAAATTTCCAAAAAAGAAGCAGGGAAGACACAAGGGGCAGACCAGAACAATTTAACATCTAGGCTGGTTTGAAGGATTTTTCAAAAAAATGTGTCACTTTGCCCATAACTCCATCCAATATGAGTATAAACATGCAAAGGATAGTGGAGGATTACTTTCAAGAGGTAGTCGATATGGAAATGTCAGACAGTCCCTTTCCTTACTGGGAAGAAAAGCAGGCCATTTGGAAACCCATGTACAAACTTGCTTTGCAATACCTAAGCTGCCCACCCTCCAGTGTGTACTCTGAACGAGTGTTCAGCACAGCAGGAAACTTAGTCAGTGATCGCCGTAGAAGGTTACTTCCCAAAAATGTGGAGAAAATGATGTTTATAAAAATGAACTACATCTTCCACGAGGAAGGCCTTCACCATCCAAGACATCCAAGCACTGACTGTTCTCTAATGGCGGATTCAAGCGGCGATGAATTGATAGTCTGTGATGATGACGTACACACTGATGAGGGTGAGGATTAAGCTGAAGATGATGCCGATAACATCTTTTTAAAACTTTCTATGTAAGTGTAGGGTGCAATCTACCCCCAAAGAGGAAAGGGACTTGTGGCATTTCCATATCACATACCATCTTGAAAGGCTGCTGTTAGGGCAATTTATCCTTAAGGGTAGGGTGTCATAGACAGAGTGACCCTAAACTGGCTTTGTCCATTTTTCATAATATTGTACAGTCTATAATGGCTGAATTTTTGGGTATTTTATACAAGTGGAGGGGGGCCTAGAGAGACAGAAACCAAACTGGCTTTTTCCATGTCAATTAATATTGTACAGTCTATAATGGCTGAATTTTTTGGTATTTTATACAAGTGGAGGGGGGCCTAGAGAGACAGAAACCAAACTGTCTTTCTCCATGTCAATTAATATTGTACAGTCTATAATGGCTGAATTTTTTAGTATTTTATACAAGTGGAGGGGGGCCTAGAGAGACAGAAACCAAACTGGCTTTCTCCATGTCAATTAATATTGTACAGTCTATAATGGCTGAATTTTTGGTATTTTATACAAGTGGAGGGGGGCCTTGAGAGACAGAAACCAAACTGGCTTTTTCCATTTCTTTACATATTTAACTATAAGTGTAGGGTGTAATATACATTCAAAGACGATGGCTGCATTGACAATATGCATAGATGGAGAGGAAGACAATCTGTTTTGTGTGTAGAATAGGCCTACCAACGAAGAATTAAACTGTTTTTTTGGATGATTTATTACCTCAACAATTAGATTACTTGTCTCTAAAACAGTTGGAGCACTAAATTGGGTTAATTTAGGCCCAAAAACATGGATTTTCCAAAAAAATAGCAAAACAAAACCAACCAAAACCAAAACCAAAACCAAAACACGCAATGGCGGTTTTGCAAAACCAAAACCAAAACCAAACACGACGGTAATCCAGATCCAAAACCGAATCCAAAACCAAAACACGGGGGTCAGTGACCATCTCTACTTATTAGTAATAGGTACTATTAATTCAAGATTTTTTTTTATTTTCTTCTGTGCGTTCTTTTGTAAATGTATAATCCATATAGGTATGGGACGCATCCTGCAGAGTCTTGTGCAGTAGAGCAGAGCAGACCTGCCCCCAATTTCAAAAGCACACAGATCCGCGTCTTGCTGAATTTGGGTGGACACAAAGTCTAGATACGTGCATATAACACTGAATGCCTGTTGCGCTCAGAATACATGTCTTCATGAATCAGGCCCCAATTGTCTACATTTGAATCACATTGTGGAGCAGTGTCAGAGGAATTGTATGGTAACATTCCCTCCTTTCCTTATCTCTTTGGGTTTTCACTGGGATACTCCTGATCTTCAGAGTAACCCAGTACACGTACTGGCAGTAGTATTAATTTTAGGGCCTCTACTAATAAAAAAGGTAGAGTGTACAAAAGTGTCCTCAGAATCGAAACACAATTTGTCAACTGCAATGAAAAATCAGCTCTTCATATAACGATTAATGAATGAGGTGAAATGTCCAAAATAAATTTAAAATAGGTAACATTCCATACACCACCCACAGTGGCACACCAAGACTCAGACCATGCACACTTTTTGCTAGTAGAGGTCCTGCTACTGCTGATACACATACTAGAATGCCTATTGCAAAAGTGATACCCAACACGGTCATGCATCTTCCTTAACTTCCCATGCACCATCTTCTCACTCAGAGTGTAGGTCTGTCACCTCCAAAACAGCCCCATCAGTGCATGAAAATAACACTGAAGCTGAAGAACAACTTAGGCACTCACGGAATCCTGAGGAGAGTCTAAGGGTGTCCACGAGTGCTATATGTGAGTCTTTCATTTCAGATACTGACACTGTAATTACACAGTGGAGCAGCCTCCTTCCAAAATTTCTCAACCATTTGGTAATGTGAAGATGAGTAGCAGCAATGATGTCGATTTACAGATAGAAATTGAGGATGCTAATTTGGAACTTGCAAATGTGGAAGAGGATGAGGGGGATAATTTTGGATCTGAAAATTAATGTGTTGTATTTGAACAAGATAGTGAGTATGACAATGATTGTGTTGAAGTAACGCAGCCACCTATGGCACCACCTCATGCCCATGATAAGAGCAATGCCAGGACATAAGACCAAAAAAGCAACTCTACTGTTTTTAAAACAAATCCACACAACATTTGTGAAGGTGTCTGTAGCTTTTGTGGCATTAAAATAAGTAGACTTGTTGATCATTTAGGCACCTTGTCCCTGTTGCATTATTTGCAGTGAGTTCATTCAAGTAGTTTTTCAAATGGTGGACAAATATGTATAATAGCAAGCAGCTCAGCATCTGGTAGCAGCCAAATGGATAGATACCTCATGCAATTATCACCATCAATACCTTCATTATCAACCTCCTCTTTATTAGAGTGTAGTCCAGCATCCAGTTTTCCAATTCTGACTCTCCTCATGCATTCCCTGATCCCCAAGAGGCATCCTTGCGCTCCACAGCTGCTGCTGCTGGGGATGATATTTCTATACATAAGGTGAATAAGAAGTGTGAGCATAGTTTTAAACAACAATTGTCTATGAAGCAAGCGTTTGCAAAAGGAACCAAGCATGACAGTCAGCATCCTGTTGCATAGTGGATCACTAAAGCCATGACAGCTATGTTAGCATTGGATGTGCATCCAATTTCCACCTTCAATGCATCAGATTTTAGCCGATTAGTTGAAGTCATTTGTCAATGTAATCAAATTCCATCTCAATTCCATTTCTCCTGAACAACAATTTCACAGCTGTACCATTTTAGGTTAAACAAAAAGTAATTCAGTTCCAAGAAAATTCCATTGTATTGATTATCTGCTTAACTACGGATATGTAGACAAGCAGTACTGATCAAACAAAAGACTACATTGTGTATCTTCTTTTGTAAAAGGAAAATTTAATTAATCTACACATCTGTGGTGAGGGTGATGACATTGTCACCATTGAGGAACATGGCCACTGCTAGCCAAATGCCCATTAGTACTTTGTTAAAATTCCTATCTAATCTCCAGGTCACGAACCAACAGCCAAAATGTTCTGTCTTGTAGGGGTGCAAATAAATCAAGCACTTCAGCCACAAAAGATGTAGTCCCTGTTGCTGAAGTTCTTGGTTTGTTAAACTATGTATCTGTTCTATCTAACATATGGGTGGGTGCGTGCGTCCAAGTATAATTCCATTTTGCACTATTTAACATTATGGCATTGGCCCATCATCTTGTGTAAAACGCTATGTGGTCGTCATCTAGACATATACATTTGGTCAACATTCGCAAAGTCGATAACATTAGGTCAGCAATTCACATTACTACTAGGTTGACATTTCAAAAGTTAACAGTATAATATGGTTAGTGTTAAGGTTATCGATAGGGTTAGGGATAGGGCTAGGGACAGGGTTAGGGATATTATCAGCGACTGACATACTGTCTACATTTGAATTTTCTACCTAACAATACTGTCTACATTTTAGTTGTCAGTCTAATAATACTGTCATGTCATTATTGTCAACTTTACAATCAGGTCTATATAATGGTACCCACCATATAAATGTTAATAATGTAACTTTTGAACATATGTATCACATCCGGGTGGGAGGGCCCAAGGACAATTCCATCTTCCACCTTTTTACCTTATGGAAGCTGAAACAAAGGAAATGTAGTGCTGTACAATGTACTTCTGACCTGGAGAATCAATCAAAAATGATCCCACTCAGTCACCAATCAATAAAATAGTAACATCTTTAAAAAAATCATAACAGTTGAAAATTAATTAGAATCAATTAAACACTTACACCCTTTAAATAGAACTAGAGTATTTTCCTTGATCAAATGACAAACTCACCAGGTATATATCAAAGGAAAAGTCCACTACCTGGAATTCTAATAAATACTACTTAATTGGATATCCTTATTTATGACTTACTTTGGGGCCAGAAAAAAATGATCTTAGTTGAGAATATAAAACATGATATGATCCTAATTCCTTAATTTTCTCTTGCAACTGTAACAATTTAATCAATAGATCCAAGTGAGAATTAATTAGTGAAAAAATTCTAAGATCAAGCAAACATAGGTCCCACTTATGATAAGGACAGTAGACTCCGTTAGTTAATAGAATAAACTTCAGTTGCCACTGTATAATAGATTAATAATCTGAAATCCAGCTAGAGACTTTATTTAGGAGAATTCATTTTTACACTACGACTTTGTTCTTTTAGCATCTGTTAAATGTATGCTGATGCTATCGCTGTTCGTCCAATGAGCTGCTGTCCCTCCCCAATGTGTCAGTGCTGCCCCTCTCCAATGTGTCAGTGCTGCCCCTCTGCAATGTGTCAGTGCTGCCCCTCTCCAATGTGTCAGTGCTGTCCCTCTCCAATGTGTTAGTGCTGTCCCTCTGCAATGTGTCAGTGCTGTCCCTCTTCAATGTATCACTGCTGTCCCTCCTCAATGTGTCAGTGCTGCCCCTCTGCAATGTGTCACTGCTGCCCCTCTGCAATGTGTCACTGTTGTGCCTCTTCAATGTGTCAGTGCTGCCCCTCTGCAATGTGTCAGTGCTGACCTTCTGCAATGAATCACTGTTGTGCCTCTTCAATGTGTCAGTGCTGTCCCTCTGCAATGTGTCAGTGCTGTATGGGCAGCACAGTGGCCTAGTGGTTAGCACTTCTGCCTCACAGCACTGGGGTTCGATTCCCGACCATTGCCTTATCTGTTAAGAGTTTGTATATTCTCCCTGAGTTTGCATGGGTTTCCTCCGGGTGCTCCAGTTTCCTCCCACACGCCCAAAACATACTGGTAGGTTAATTGGCTACTATCAAAATTGACCCTAGTCTCTGTCTCTCTGTGTCTGTGTCTGTGTGTGTGTGTCTATATTAGGGAATTTAGACTGTTAGCTCCAATGAGTTCTATGTACAGCGCTGCAGAATTAGTGGCACTATATAAATAAATGATGATGATGATGATGATGCTGTCCCTTTCCATATGTCAGTGCTGTCCCTCTTCAATGTATCACTGCTGTCCCTCTCCAATGTGTCAGCGATGTCTCTCTTCAATGTGTCAGTGCTGTCCCTCTTCAATGTGTCAGTGCTGTCCCTCTTCAATGTGTCAGTGCTGTCCCTCTTCAATGTATCACTCATGTATCTCTTCAATGTGTCAGTTCTGTCCCTCTTTGAAGTATCATGACATTCAGTTCACCAATGGATTTGGAAAAAAGATTGAATAAATTGGAAAGTTTCTATAGTTTGCAAATTGCATTTTCATCTTTGATATCACATAGAACTTTACAAATATTTTTATATCATTGATCAGTTGTATCACATAACATTCCCAATAGTATTAACAATCATCTTAATAAAAGAGATCATGCTTACAATATATCTTATAGTACAGGGTAGTATTTCTACAGCTGGTACATGACTGTGTACAACATGAGTTGTATTTAACAATTAACTTTTATTGTCTTGGGCCAGTTAGCTAGAAATTATTTCTCCAGTTTGGCCATGAATATGTTATCCATGTTACTATCCTTTTGGCCTGATTGCTCTATATTTATGACCTGTTCATAATCTGGACATTTTCTGAAAATTATCTAATCTACTAGAATCTTAAATTTCAATTTCATCCTAAAATGTAAATTAATCAAAAATAAATATTCTCAGATATGCCTCCAGGTTCGGCACTACCATTTGGCAATCCAAGGCTACTGCCTAGGGTGCCAATGTATAGGGGAGCCTGAAATACTGCTGTTATGCCAGTCATTCATTGTAATATCAATATGATGTCCATAACAATGAGCACCGACAGCGACATGGATGCCAGTATCCTTCTGCTTCTGACCAGTGTCAGTGATGTCAGTATGACGGGATTATGGTGCTAGGCTATGATGTTACTGCCAAGATCAACACTCCCAATCTGAGGAGCAGAAGATTGCAGCCCTGCTTATTCACTGTTACTCAATAAAGAAGAAATAGTTAGAAAAAATGAGATGAAAAAGGAAGCAAATCTGTAAATGTAGATTTTATAAAACAGAATTTATTTGGTCTTTCAACAATAATAGTAAGATGGAAGAGGGTGCGAGAACAAAAGAAAAAAAGGGGGGGGTGCAGTCTTAATAAAGCAAAAAATGTTTTTGCAATCTGGGGAACAGAGGTTAGAAGGGGTATGACAGGGGACATGTTAGTATGGGTAGTAGGAGGGGAAGTGACTAGAGCGAAAATGAGTAGGGTTCTAATGGTGCAAAAGCCTAATCTCTCACACGATGGGTAATTGGCTGCCATCATAATCATCATCATCAACATTTATTTATAGAGCGCCAGGAGATTCTGTAGCGCTTTATTGTTAGGAACAAACATTAATAAAACAATACTGGGTAATACAGACAGACAGAGAGGTAAGAGGGCCCTGCTAGTAAGCTTACAATCTATGGGACAATGGGAGTTTGAAACACAATTTTGCACATTGGACCAGCTAGAATGGAAATATAAAAATTATTGAGTGGGCTGTGTGACCAGTCACACAGTAATGTTGGTCAGAGGGTTGTTGTCTTGTGTTAGCTGTGTAGAGGGTGATAAATAGGGTAACCTAGGGAGATTAAGATGCTGGTTGAGGAATATCATAAGCTTGTCTGAAGAGGTGGATTTTCAGAGACCGCTTAAAGGTTTGAAGACTAGAGGAAAGTCTTATTATGCAAGGGAGGGAATTCCACAAAGTAGGTGCAGCCTGAAAAAAGAATTGTAACCAGGAAGATGAGGTTGTGATGAGAGTGGAAGAGAGACGCAGATCTTGCGCAGAACGGAGATGTCAATTTAGGCGATATTTTTAGACAAGTGAGGAGATATGGGCAGCATGGTGGCTTGGTGGTTAGCACGTCTGTCTCACAGCACTGGCATCATGAGTTTGATTCCCGATCATGGCCTTATCTGTGTGGAGTTTGTATGTTCTCCCCATGTTTGTGTGGCTTTCCTCCAGGTGCTCCAGTTTCGTCCTACACTCCAAAAAAATACTAGTAGGTAAATGGGCTGTCTTCAAAATTGACCTTAGTCTGTCTCTGTGTGCGAATGTGTTTGTTAGGGAATTTAGACTTAAAGCTCCAGTGGGGCAGCGACTGATATGAGAGGGTTCTCTGTACAGTGCTGCGGAATTAGTGGCGCTATATAAATAAATGATGATGTCAAAATGTATGTCAGTGCAATTTTGTTGATGACTTTGTATGTTAGTAGAAGTATTTTATATTGGATTCGTTGAAATACAGGCAGCCAATGTAGAGACTGACAGAGTGGCTCAGCATAAGAAGAACAGTTTGCAAGGAAAATCAATCTAGCTGCTGCGTGCAAAATAGATTGTACGGGTTCAAGTCTGATTTTGGGAAGACCAGTAAGGAGGGAATTGCAATAGGTGATGCGATAGATGATGAGTGCATGAATTAAGGTTTTTACGGTGTCTTGTGTGAGATATGTGCATTAGATGTATGTTACATGATTTAGATATAGAGTCAATGTGGGCAACAAAGGATAGTTGTAAGTCAAGGATTACACCTAGGCAGCGAGCTTGCGGGATGGGATTTATGGTCATGTTATTAACAGATACTGAAATGTCAGGCAGGAAGCTTCTGTATTTGGGTGGGAATATTATTAATTCAGTTTTTGAAAGACTGAGTTTGAGTTGGCGAGAAGACATCCAAGAGGAAATGGCAGAAAAACAGTGAGTAACGCGAGACAACACAGATGGTGAGAGATCCGGAGAGGATAGATAGATTTGTGTATCTTCCGCATAGAGATGATATTGAAATCCGAAGGAGCTTATTAGTTTTCAAAGAGAAGTGGTATAGATAGAGAATAGCATAAGAACTAGGACTGAGCCTTGTGATACTCCAACTGATAAAGGAAGTGGAGCAGAGGTGGATCCAGAGAAATTAACACTGAAAAATCGATTAGATAGGTAGGATGAGAACCAGGATTGACAGTGCCTTCAAGACCTAGGGATTGTAGAGTTTGTATGAGGAGAGAGTAGTCAACAGTGTCAAATGCAGTAGAGAGGTCCAGGAGCATTAGAAGAGAGTAATGGCCTTCAGTTTTTGTTGTGATCAAATCATTGACAACCTTGGTCACAGTCTCTGTGGAATGTTTAGAGCGAAAGCCTGACTCAAGGGAATCCAGTAGGTTGTTTGCTGTAAGAAAGTATGTGAGGCGAGTGTAGGCTATTCTCTAGGGAAGCTTGGAGGTGAATCAGAGCTGAGAGATTGGGTGGTAACTTGAGAGAGAGTTTGGATCAGGATTTTGTTTTTTCAAAATAGAAGTAATCATTGCATGCTTGAATAGTGATGGAAAAATACCAGTAGATAGAGAGATTGCAGATTTTAGTTAGAGGTGGAATGAGCACAAGGGACAGGAACCTACCAATTTGTGAGGGTATGGGATCAAGAGAATAGGAGGTGAAGTAGGAAGATGAGAAGAGAGTAGAAACTTCCTCTTCATTTGTGCTATCAACTGAAGAGATAGTGTCAGAGGGTGCTACAAAGGAAATAAGCTGAATGCTTGATGAGGGAGATGATACCATTTTAAGTCTTATTTATTTTGTCCTTAAAATAGGAAGCAAGATCCTCGGGACTGATGGTAGTCAGAGGGTTTGGGGTGGGAGGGTTTAGAAGAGATTTAAATGTGTTAAAAGTGTGTTTGTTGAGAGATTGGAAATATGTTTGTCTAGCAGTGTCCAGAGCATTTCTATAGTAGTGGTAGATAGCAGTATATGTGATGAAATCATTAAAGGTACAAGATTTACGCCAGTGACGTTTTGCTTTACGAGAATTTTTGTAGAGTTTGTGTTACTAGAATGTGCCACGGTTGTCAACGAAGTCTACGGGGAGTATGTAGACTCGCTGGAGCCACTTGATCAAGGACAGATGCTAGGGTTTGGTGAAAATGAGGTACTGCCAGTGGAGGAGAATGTAGAATAATATGTGGTCCTGGAGTAAATGAGAAATGAACAATAAAGTTTGAAATATACTGAAGTGTCAAGGATCATGGACCAACACGAAATATAGAGAGAAATCTTTGGAGAAGCTTTTGCCAAGCCTGCAGGCTCTTCACTCCCTACATGTAATACACATTAATTACACCTGATACAGATACTTCTGTAGTAATCTCTTTTACATTTAACACCCAATTCATGATTCAAATTTATATTTATATAAATTAACATGTCTTCATTTAGCTTACTTTGTGCACTCATTATTTGCAAGATGTTAGGACCATTTAACCCTGCCACCTTTTTGATGCTTTTCTGCTACCACAATAGTGTCTTCCAACACATTTTTTTTGCTGGTTATTGCTTTAAAACATCTGTATTTACGTATATTGATTCATAAACAAATGTAAGTAAAAGAAAAGACTGCAGAGGTTCTTACCTTGCATGGCTCCATGAACTTAAATATGGCTCTCTTGGTGTTACACCTATATTAGTTCTTGATGCAATCTAAACATTCATAATGACTTACTCTGTATTACAGTTTACAGCATATAAATATATATATATATATATATATATATATATATATATCTATATATCTATATATATATCTATATATATATCTATATATCTATATATATATCTATATATATATATATATATATATATATATCTATATATATATATATATATATATATCTATATATATATATATATATATAAAACACTTTCATACCAGATCATAACTTGCATGTTTTAAACCACTTATTTATCCTGACATCCTCTCTGATTTTTAAAGCTAAGAAAGTTTGTCAATAAAATTAACTACAGAGGTCCATATAATGAAGAACTATTTTTTAATGAAAAAGGAGAATTGCCTGAAACACTAGAGATTGTGAATTGGGTATGTACAAGAAATGGCGATACAAGGATTCCATTACAGGTTTATGTGGGTAAATTTGATCCATCACTTCCAGAAGATCAGCAGTTGAACATTTTACCTTGGAAAATAACATGGAAACATGGAAAGGTGAATTACACAATTATATAATAAATATGAAAACAAGTATAGTATAACTACTAAAATAGTAGTTATAAAAAAAGTAAAAACAATGAAAATAAATCTTTATATATATATATATATATATATATATATATATATATATATATATATATATATATATATAATGTGTGTGTAAAAGAAGAGGTTTGCTTGTTTGTTTCTTTGCTTGTTTGTTTGTAGGTGAATATCTTTGACTGTCCTGCACCACTTCAGATGCAATCAATGCAAAATGGTTCAATTGGATCCTGGGTAGATTTAAAGTGGTCTAGGGACCCGGTCGGACCTTCCGTTGGAGTACATCTGCCAGAACTTTGACCCACAGAGCCTACTCTGAGCCTGACACTGGATGGACTTGAACAAAAAATTCAAAAGACTTTGAACATTGGATCCCAGAAGACATACTATTATTATTATTAATATTATTATTATTCATTTTTATTTATAGGGTGCCACGAAGTGTCCGTAGCACCGTGCAAGAACAAACAATAGTACAGTACAAGTTGAAACAGCACGGTATAAATAGCTATAAGCAGTATAACTCAGGAAGCTAAAAGAAAGAAAGGCTGAAAGAGTGAGGGAGAGGAATATTCAGCACAAGCTGGTAATCTGAGCCCAAGAGGTTGGGCACGAATGACAGGGTAAGAGTTACTGGCACAGAGAAAAGTTAGAGGAGTCAGAGGGCAGGAGGTCCAAGAGTAGGTGGGCTGTTTAGCTGGAGAGTAAAGTTAAAAGTGGTGGAAACAGGCGGAGAGATGGCCCTGCTCAAAGGAGCGTACAATCTAAAGGGAGTGTAGACAGACTGAAAGACACAAGTGTGAAATGGAGAAACTGGTGAAACAGAAACAGAAGTCATGGAAGGGGGAAAAAGGGTTTAGAGGGTGATGTAGCTGACAAGATGGGCAGTTAAGCGGATGACTGAAAGGCTTTTAAGAGAACGTGGGTTTTTAATGCCTGCTTGAAACTGGACATATTGGGGTATGTTCTGATGGAGCAAGGAAGCTTGTTCCAGTGGAGAGGGTCTGCGTGGCAGAAGTCATTAATACGTGCGTGAGTAGAGGTAATCAGAGGGGAAGAGAGGCAACGATGATTGGCCAATCACAGTGGGTGGGATGGATTGTGAATAGAGATGAGGTTGGAGATGTAGGGAGCAGTGGAGTTGGTGAGGACTTCTATGTAAGTGTGAGGAGCTTGAAAATGATTCTGTAGGAGAAGGGAAGCCAGTGTAGGGCTCGGTAGAGGGGGAGACAGAAGTGGAGCAACGAGAAAGGAAGACGAGCCTAGCAGCTGCATTGAGTACAAATCGAAGAGGAGCGATATCAGAATCGGGGAGACCAATAAGGAGAAGGTAGTCCAAGTGGTAGATAATCAGAGAGTGGATGAGAGATTTGGTAGCATCCTGGGAGAGATAGGGTCAAATGCATGCAATGTTACATAACTAGAGGCGGCAGGATTTGTCAAGCCAGTTAATGTGAGGGGCAAAGGAGAGAGAGGAGTTGAGGATGACACCCAAGCAGTTAAGTTTGGGCACAGGATCGATAGAGGAATTGTCGACAGTGATAGAGAAATCGGAGGGGTAGAAGGTTTGAGAAGGAGGAAAGACAATGAGTTCGGTTTAAGCAAGATTGAGTTTAAGAAATCTGGAGGACATCCAGGAGGAGATGACAGAGAGGCAGGCGGACAACCCAGATAGGAGTTAGGGAGAGAGATCAGGAGATGATAGGTAGAGTTGAGTGTTGTAAGCATAAAGGTGGTACTTGAGGCCGAAGGAGATAATGAGTTCACTCCGGGACGAGGTGTATAGCGAAAAGAATAAGAGTCCAAGAACATAGCCCTATGGGACCCAAACTGAAGGGTGAAAGAGGAGGAGAGAGACCCAGAGATGGAAACAGAGAAGAAACGGTCGGCAAGGTAAGAGGTGAACCAGGAAAGGACGGAGAGGCCACTGGACCGGAGGGTATGAAGCCGGAGGATCAGAAGGAAGAAATGGCTCCTGGCTATAGCCAAGAGGAGATCGTTGGTAACTTTAGCCAGGGCAGTTTCAGTGGAGTTGAGGGGGCAGAAACCAGACTGATGAGGATCAAGGAGGGAGTGTTCAGAAAGGTAAGTGGTGAGACAGTACAGATGAGCCTCTCAAGTATTTTGGAGGCAAAGGGGAGAAGAGGAATGAGGCAGTAGTTAGAGAGTGAAGTGGGGTCAAGATTAGGTTTCTTTAGAATGGGTGAGACGAGAGCATGTTTAAAGGAAGAGGGGAAGATGCCAATGAAGAGGGACATATTAAAGAGGTGAGCAAGGTGAGAGTAGGTCGTGGGGGAAAGGGAGCAAAGCAGGTGAGAAGGGATAGGATCCAGGGGACAGGTAGAAGGGGGGAGGATGAAATGAGAGGACGGACTTCCTCACCCGTGGCAGGGTGTATATGTATACTAGGGGGTGTATGTCTCAGACGGACCTCCTGTTGGTGTACACTGGCCAGAACTTTGACCTGGGAAGCCTGTTCTGGGCCTTCCACTGGATGGATTTGTTTTTTTTGTATTCGGACACCCCTGCAATAATTGGAATTAAACCAATGTGAGATGGTGCAGTTGGATCCTGGGCAGGTATTAAGGGGATTAGGGTCAAGGTTGAACCTCCCGCTAACTTTGACAAAAAGAGCCTATTCTGAGCCTGTCACTGGATGGATTTGGATGAAAACTTCACAGACTGGTAACATTGGATCTCTGAAGAGGGGCTTAGGTCCGAAGTCAAACGTCCCACTAGCCAGAACTTTGACCCAGCGAGCCTGTTCTGGGCCTTCTACTGGATGGAATTGTGTTTTTTGTCTGTCCAGTTATGCATTTGGACACCTCTGCACCAATTGGCACGAAACCAGCACAAGGTGGTCCAGTTATTATTATTATTATCATTTATTTGTTAGGCGCCACAAGGTATCTGCAGTGCCGCACACAGTACGAACAGTAGACTAAACAGGACAATGAACAAAAAGTACCAATACTTCAGAAACTCCGGCCAGTCATATGCAGTAAAGACGGAGCGGAAGAACAGGTATGGAGACAGGAGGGGAGGGGGCCGTGCTCATACAAGCTTACATCCTAAGGGAGGGTAAACAGACCAGGCACAAGAGGAGCCAGTTGAGGCAAGAGGAGAGAAGGGAGGACGAGCAAAAGGGAGGAGATGGGGGTTAAGTAGATGGTTGGTAGGCTTTGAGGAATAGGTGAGTTTTGAGTGCACGTTTGAAGGTGCACAGAGTAGGAGAGAGACGGATAGAACGAGGGAGGTCGGATCCTGACCAGGTTTTAGGAAGTTTCTGGTCCAGATCAGACCTTCTGTTGTTGTACACCTGCCAAAACTTTCACCTGTGGACTCTGGACTGAGCCTTCAACTCGATGGAATTGGAAAAAACTTCCCAGACTGGTAACATTGGATCCCAGAAGACATATTAGGTGGTTGAGGTCATGGTCTGACAGCCGTTGGTGTATGTTGGCCAGAACTTTGACCAAGGGGAGCTTGTTCCTGGCCTTCCACTGGATGGATTTGGTTTGTTTGTCTCTCCGGTTATGCATTCGGACACACCTACACCAGTCATTATGGTAGCCCAGTGGGATTCTGACTAGGTTTTAGGGGGATTTGGGCTCTGGTCAGACATCTCTTTAGTGTATGCTGGGCAGAACTTTTACCCAGGGAGCTTGTTCTGGGCATTCCACTGGATGGATTTGTAAAACATCTATATAAATAAAAAAAGAAGTTTGTTTATTTGTTTGTTACAGAATATCTTCAACACCGCTGCACCGTTTGTGATGAAACCAATGTGAGTTGGTCCAATTGGATCCTGGACAGTTTTTAAATGGGGATTTGGAATCCATGTCGAAACTCCCGTCATTTTTTTGCTGCAGTATTGTGCACAGGAGTCTTGAAGAGTAGAAGGGAGAATAATAGTTGCTCAAACCAGTTGATGAATAACTGAATTTAAGTTAATTAGGAGCAACTCCCTGTTTTAACCTCTTGCATGCTTTTGTGACTTGGAGGGAGCTTCAAAGCCTTCCAACTTCTAATTTTCACAGTGGGAGGGACTTGCTGGTCAGGAAATAGGAAGGATTGTACTTCAAAAGGGACACTTGCATTTAACCTAGGATTTAAGTACAAGGTGGATAAGCCAGAACCTGTCTCTTAACCCAAGCCATAACAGATAACTTCAAGACTATCCATGAGGTTGTGTCTCTATAAGCAGAATAAACAAAGTTCATCTAAACAATTTAAATAAGCATCTTCCAAAGCAATGGATGGGGAGGAATGGTGGTTATCAGATCCATGCTGGGTCATAATCTTTGATTATTAATATAATAGTTGATGTCACAGGGGATGTTGTGTGAAGTCAGTGGCCTGTTATGTAATATTTTTTCATTTCATTTGTCATGTGATTTTCTGAATTTTTCCATAATTAAATCTTTGAGGTTGGATCAATTTTAGGTTGGTCACAACCTGTTCATCCAAAGTTTTGTGATATTTTTCTTTGCCAGAATTCATACATAACTGTATTTTATTAAATATTTCCTTTAAAGCAGCAATCCAATGAAAGACTGCATTTTAGCATAAATAACTGTGGCTGGCTATAGGATGCAGATTGGCAATTATTCTTTTCCCTTGGTTTGTTTTGTCAGACTGCTATTAATGTAAATAATTCATCTTAATTTTCACACTGTTACATGATTACCATGACAACAACAGTCACATACTACATGATCTCGAGAGCAGAGATTCTTTGGCACACTTCTCTGATTTCTGTTTTCACTTTGACATTGTTCCCTTCCTTCTGCCCCCTCTAACATCACATGACATGCTGAGAGCTGTAATTCTGGTGCAACATTGGTTAGCTCTATAGAGGTATAGAAATAAAATTATGTTCTGCTGGGAGATAGCTAAGTACAATTATTATCAAATGCATGCTTTAAAGGTTTTTAATTTTAACTGGGACAGCATAGAGGCATAGGGGTATATTTACTAAACTGCGAGTTTGAAAAAGTGTAGATGTTGCCTATAGCAACCAATCAGATTCTAGTTATTATTTATTTAGTACACACTACAAAATGACAGATATAATCTGATTGGTTGCTATAGGCAACATCTACACTGTGCTCACAGTGTCTGTGAAAGGAAAAAAATGCCAAATGTCAGTAATCTCTGTGTCTACGTCTGTAAGGTGTTTTTTACACATATTCAAAGAACGAAGAATGAAGCTGGATCCCAAGTCAGGTGAACGTATAATACTTCATATTGCCAGGAGAGTAAAGGATACAGCCTTTGAGACATTACAAATAAATATCTCATAAAATCCAGAGATGTGGTGTTTCATAAACAGCACCACCGTGCGGGATGATGGAAGAAGAACCACAGAAAAAATGTATAATGCTAGTTATACAGGTAGCAGAAAGTGTGTCTGAAGCTGAGGGTGTTAATGTTGTAATGTCAGTTTCCATCATCACCAATAAAGATTGTCCGATGCGATTATCATGGTACCACATCACAAAGAGATTTAATGCAAAAGAAAAATATCATAAAGTATAACCGATACATACGGGTGCGCACTGATTCCAGTAACAGCTCATTAATTCTGAAGTCTGTAGTCAAAGAGGCTGTTACTGTACCAGTAGCTAGTTTATATAAATTTTGGTTTGTAAAGAACAGTGATGAATTCACATCGTACACAAAGATAATACTAAGAAAGTTCTTAATTGGTTCAGGGTTTATGATGTTCCAGTAGAACGCTGGTCATCGGTCAGTTCAGTCGATTCTTCGGTAAAGGTGCAGGCAACTCACTTCAACAGCTGCATAAGTGTCTTGCCTCAGGGAACCACCAAAAATATAGTTTAAACGAACCCATTAACAGAGTATTTTTGCGATTTCTGGTGGCAGTGGTGGGAAGAAATCTGACAGGATGGACCGCCTGTGCCAGCCTTTCTGTTGTTGCTGGGAACTGGCTGAGCTTACTTTGCCACCGTTCCCTTTCGTTATCTCAATTGCGCCATTTTACCGCAGTAGGAGGGGCGTACAAAGGCTGCCAACACTGGACTCCTTATACTGGCATCCAGAACCGAGTTTCTTCTGGGTAACTGACGCTGCTAGCATATCTTGCTGCTGGTGTAACTAGGCTGGTACCCCTGACCTCTTACTATGGATCAGGGAAGCTGTGGATGGTACCCCCCTGGCCTATCACACTGACCAGGGCTGCATGGGTAGCACGCAGAGCGGTGGTACCAGAATGCTTGGGTCCAAACCTCAGAAACAGCTGGCAAACAGATTAAATTGTGGGTCTAATCTGCAGGTCACAGGAATTCAGCACTATGAAAGATGTTTTCAAGCAGATCTTTGAAGCAAGGTGTTTATTTGCTCTCACCTGGTTAAAGGTACCAGGCGAGCAGGTTAGATAAAATCAGAAGAACAAGTGTTCAATACAAGCCAGTACCTTTTATACAGTTTTAGACAGATGCGATTTTTAGAATCAGGATGGAATGTGTTTACACAAACATGGATTTACTTGCATTGCAATCCTAACAATATTTACACTTATCTGTGAAAATCTTAATTGAACATTCCTGCCTTCAATGTTGGACCCTCACACATCAAAAGATCCAACCAACATAAGTCCCTTCTCAGACAGTTCCGAATACACACTTCCACAGAACATCACAAACCCCAAACAACCCACTCCCCCACATCACAATACACAAAAGGTGTCACGGTCGTCTGAATTTATTGATCCGATTCAGGACCCTTGGGCCTAGCTGGAGCAGGACTGAAACAGAAACTAGCAGCCTGGATAATCTTCCTGCTCATGTTCTTGCTGAATGAAAAATATAGCAGGGGAATGAGCAGTCTGGAAATGCTGACAGGAGCACTGCACTTTAGTTATGCAGACAGGAGCACTGCACTTTAGTTATGCAGACAGGAACACTGCACTTTAGTTATGCAGACAGGAACACTGGAACCAGGAGCCAAGAACTATGCTCTGGAGATAAGTGTGTTGTTCTGGCAATGAACAGATCACAGCAGCAGGTTTAAATAGGATGTCCCAAACAACTATTGGCTGATCAGTTCATGTGATCACAGCTTCTGAATCTGGTTGGTTTGGAATGATCACCTGACTGCATCCAAGATGGTCGCACCCATGCAGCAGAACAAACAGTATGTGTTTGTTTACAAACGGAGATGTGGAGAACGGGAATGCTGCAGATGACCAGAAGGGACCCAGGTAGCCGTGATATGACAGCGGCGGATGAGGTAAGTGCGGCTAAGATCCCGATTTGTGACAAAAGGCTTCCATCCACAAAGGCTCATTGTATCAGATATATACATCAGAACTAAAGCATTTGCTTTAGAAAGGTAAAAACAGAAAAAAAAAAATTCTACCCTGGTCTCAAAAATAACGATTTCCTTTACCAAAATATACACAATATCAAAAATAAGTGCATGTGCAATTATATAAATAAGCGCCCTGCCATGCGCTATTTCCTTTAAATAAATTTATACCATAAGTTATTTATCAGTGATCCAGTCACACTCCTAACCCCCTTATCCATGTGGCAACCAGCGTGCCATGTCCAAACGATTTGGCTACTGGTCCGCCGTCTCCTAGGATTACCCGGAGGTTCTGCCTCTTCCTGCCGACAGCCCATCCATATTGCTGTGAGCCTTTCCTTGCTTGTGATTTATGTCAAATTCATCAATTTGAAGTGCAAGGCTCCAGCGCAACAAATGGATTTTTTCCCCTGAGGTGTGTTGCAGCCACTTTAAAGGATTATGATCAGTCACCACAGTAATATGTTGTCCATACAAATAAGGTTGAAGTTTTATCACTGCTCACACAATGGAAAAACATACCCCACCTCTCATTTTTGCAGTTTTCTGCTCAAATAGGCCACAGGGTGCTTCTGCCCATCTGGCCCCACCTGGCTAAGTACTGCTCCCAGTCAATACTGTAACGCTACTGTTTGCACAATAAAGTCCTTGTCATAATTAGTCGACAACAGTACAGGAGCACGAACCAAGGCTTCCTTTAATAAATGAAATGCCAGCTAACAAGCGGGTTTCCAGTCAACTTCTTTGGGGAGTTTATTCTTAGTAAGATCTGTCAGGGGCTTCGCTACAGTACTAAAGTCTGGGACAGAACATCTGTAATCCCCTGCAGTCATTAAGAATGCCAGTACATGTAACTGGGTCGAGGGCAGGGGCTAGTCTTGGATTGTCTATACCTTAGCTAGATCTTACCTAACCCTTCCTCCCCCTTCAAAATCACCCAGGTACTGTACCTCTGACATCCCCATCTAGCACTTCTCTGCCCTAACATCATCAGACATTGATGACATCATCAGACATTCCAGGCCAGAAAAAGTTCTGTGTTAGGCGCTTCAGTGTTCAGTCTCTGCCCTGGTGTCCCGCCATAGGGATTTCATGGGAAACTGACATTTGTTGCGGCCGAAAGCCCCGTGGTACCACCAGTTGAACTTGTTCCCAGACTGGTCTATGCCCATTTATCTTCCTAGCTACACGGTACAAAAACCCTTTGCGCCAGGTCACACTCCCCACCTCCCTCGCTGGAAGGCTGCCTTCAGCCTGGCGCCTCATACCTTCCAGTGAGGGATCAGAGAGCTGCGCTGCCCTGAACTCTTCCCTGCAGCCCTCACTATTGTCTAAGTCAGGATACGCTGCAGGGGGGTCTATGTAGTGTTGACTAGGGTCAGTCAAAGTGGGGTCAGTGAAAGGGGGTTCATTGTGGTCAGCTATACTCACTGCTGGAACTGGCATACTACTATGGACAGGAGATTCACTGGGCACCCTCACAAGATCAGGTTGGCACGAGACAACATCCTCTGCATTGCTAAGGGATGTAGTCTTTCCAGAGGCAATGGGCTGGCTGTTTCCTGAAGAGATAGTAGATGTGGTCTTTTCCTCTGGGGTGACTGAAGCTGCTGTACTGGTGATGGCTGTTTTCTAGCAGCTGTGGTCTTTTCCTCTGGGCTGGGCTTTGCGGGTGTAGATCCTGAAGACTGTAGTTTCGCAGCTTGGCTCCGGGTAATGGAGTTGAGAAATGCGGTCACAATTCCAACCCCAAAATCGTTGCCCAAAATCACATAAGTTGGGAGGATATCCATAACTGCCACATCTCGCAACTCCTGGCCATCTCTCCAGTCCAGAAACACTCTTGCAACAGACATTTCCTTCTCCAGTCCATCTGCCATAGTAACTTTGGCAGTGCGATCCTGCAATACTGCAGCAGGATCAATAAGATGGGGACTCACTACAGTGATTGAGGCCCCTGAGTCTCTCACTCCTTCACCCTCCAGGGGTGGACTCCTCCCACTTGGACCAGCTGCAGGTTTCCCCACATGTTTTTGGGGGTCTTTTGAACACACAGGTGACTCTCCACAGAGTCACTTTCAGACACGCCACCTTCCATTGGGCTGGCAGGGGTGCAAACAGTCTCTAATGGCTCACCTTCACCAGTTAAGCAAGTCAGCCGGGCCCCAGGACTCGAATTAGGGGCACGAGTCTGGGGTGCTGTTGCTGTGGAACAGTCCATTCTTAAATGACCGGTTTTCCCGCCGCTGTAGCACTTCCTTACCATGCTGGGCTCCGATGTTCTCTGATCATTTCCAGGGACAGGGCGGGCGGTGGCTAGTGAGTGGCACCCAAAGGGTTAGGTACTTGCTTTTGGGGTTGAGTAAAAGAGGGGTGTCCTCCTGATTGTACAGTTTTTTGGGGTTTGCTGTTAACATGGCGCTTCTCCCAGTGTGGCCTCACTGCCACATACTGATCTGCCAGATGGGCCACTTTTTCCACGGTTGCTAGGCTACGGTCCAATACACACTACTTCTCCTTCGACGCGCAGCGGCGGTGAAGTTGCTCTCTGCAAATTAAGTCCACTAATTCTTCCCAGGACTTGGTGTCAGTTCCATTATTCTATCTTATTGCCAACTACTACAACTGGATGGCAAATTCTTCAAAGCTGATATGGGTGCTTTTAGCCAAGTCCTGAAACTTCTGCCAGTAGGTCTCCGGGGTAATAACATAGCGCTTAAGGAGGGGCCATTTTACCATGTCGTAGTCTGCACAGTACTCTGGAGCCACTCTGCAATAAGCTTCGACTGCACGACCTTGTAGACACTTCACCCACTCCTGTTTGGGCAAGGCACGGAGGCTACAAGACATTTCAAACACATGCAAGTGTCCATCAATATCTAAAACCGTGTCATCAAATTTGGTAAAGTGAAGCGATCCCAATCTGGGCGCAGCAGATGACAGTTCACTGGCTGCTGCAGGAGGTGGTGTCCACTGTTTGCCCCACAACTTGATGATAAGCAACCGCTCCGCCTCAGTTTTTTTGTCTCCCAGGGACTCCAGATCCTGCATTAGTACAGAAAAGTTACCCTCATCACGCTGTTGAACTTGCATCACTGGTTCACTCTGTGAGAGGGGACTGTTGCTGAAAATAAGTGCTGTGTTCTGGGATGTTACTGCAGGTACCTGTAGGTGTGAAGGTAATGTCTCCTCCAGGTCACTGTTAGTTTCCTTATCTGCTGACGTATACTGTGCATCCCAGGTTCTCAGTGACTTTTTCATTTCGCTCCTTGTCGCTGTGTAAGAAATTTACAAATTCTTTGTTTGGCATAGTATCTCAAGGTCTCCATTACACTGTACTTCGACATCCTGTGCGTTCTCCTGGCTTCAGTTATTCCTCTCCTGAATAACTCGGCTCTCCTGACTGCTGCACGAAAAGCTGGCCGGGGTTATATTGCCGCTTGCCACCAGAATTCTATGATAGGATGGACCGCCTGTGTTACCCTGTCTGTTGCTGCTGGGAACCGGCTGGGCTTACTTTGCCACCATTCCCTTTCGTTATCTCAAATGCGCCCTCTTGCCACAGTAGAAGGGGCTTACAACACTGGACTCCTATACCAGCATCTAGGACCAGGTTTCTTCTGGGTAACTGGCTAACGTATCTTGTTGCTGGTGTACCTGGGCTGGTACTCCTGACCTCTTACTATGGATCAGGGAAGCTGTGGATGGATCCCCCCTGGCCTATCACACTGACCAGGGCTGCATGGGTAGTAGCCAGAGTGGTGGTACCGGAAAGCTTGGGTCCAAACCTCAGAAACAGCCGGCAAATGGATTAGATTTTGGGTCTAATCTACAGGTCATAGGAATACAGCAGAATTGAAGATGTTTTTAAGCAGGTCTTTTATGCTCCTGTTGAAATGTAGACTGGAACCTGCTTGATTGATTAATGTTGATATGTTTCACTGTTTGATTGTTTTGTTTATTAACCCCATGTTTTCTGGATACAGGAAAAAATTTATTTTGATAAAGTGTTATGTTTTACACATGTAACCATGTGCTGTCTCCTCTCTTACATTCTCTCTGTTGGTCCTCTAGTAAAATACTGGTGCAGGGGCGGTGATTAATGACATTAGCATCCTGCTGCTGTATGATCCTATTACCCTAATGTATGACCTTATGACCCAAACTGCATTCTACAACTGTTACAACTGCTGCAGCCTTTAACCCTGTGTGCACCTGCATCACAGCTGTTGTTACTGTTCTCAAATAAACCAATAACGCAGTTAAGTTTAACGCTGTTCGGAATAACATTCCTATCTAGCACTGCTGATACCTTGCAGACACCAAAAGGTTCTGCCAATATCAGTTTATAGCAGTCTGCATCTGGATTTTATTACGACATTGATTGGCGGACAAAAATCACATTAATGGGTCCTCAACATATAAATATAATCTCAAACTACAGTTTAGTACACTTGTGTTGAAGGATAATCACATTTGTGGGTATACTTTATGCAAGTCAGATTCTTTGCCTGGGTAAAATGTCTAATTGTCCATTTATTAAAAATGCTCTCTATTATATTGTGACAGCACAGTTAAAAGTGCACTGCATTCTTCTGTTCTCTCTGTCAGACACAACTATCAGCGGGAAATTTTTAAAAATGCCTTGATATTTTTCAGCTAAATAGGTTTAAGTGACGCTTTTTAATGTACAGCTAGTCTAGATGTTGCTTTGCAATGTTTTTTTTTCAGGGATAGCATTTGTTGTATCTCTCATATTATTGTTACAGGAAGTAGCTATACTATTGTGTTCTCTGCTTATAATGCACCCTTTATAATGTCACGTTTACTGGATAATATCTACACAAAATTTCATCAAAATGTATCAGTGCTGTTATAGATTACCCTTTATATAACACCATCCTCAGTAATGCACCAGTTCTCTCCTGTGCTCTAATCTTGAATTATAAAGAAGGATCACGTTATGAAACTGCTACAATAACACGATAATTTGATTTTAGTTAAAATAATGTATTTATTAGGCTCGAACAGAGTACACATTTAAATTACAAGTAAAACAATAACATACTTGGAAAGCAGGATTGCAATGACAATTTAATGTTTGTATTTCCTAGGCTCCACAAGGTTTGTGTTCTGCAATCTGTCTTCCGGGAAGCAGACGAGCAATAAGGAAAGGATCTCCCATTTGCTGCTATGACTATTCTGTGTTCAGAAGGAGAAATATCTAATACATCTGGTAAATATCTTATATTTTATTGGAAAATGTAAGTTACCTGCCTGTTGCACTGTGTCCATTGTAGAGAGAAGTAAAGAAGATCGATTTATTTAATTTGGCAATTCACAGTTCTGTAATATTCTGTAATATTCAATGTTAAATACATGATCCATTTACCAAACATACTGAATCTGACAATTAAATGACACTGAACTGAATGAAGCGAATCACCTACGTGTAGATTTCTGTTCAGCTCATGAAATATCACTAGAATATTACAGTGTGATCTACTCAAGTGTAATGTTATGTTATGTTATGCGTATGATGCATTTTCCATACCTCTTATATACTTACTGTGTACAGAGTTATCTATCAAAACTATACCCGTGCTCTAAAAATGTTTATACATTTTTGCTATATTACATTTTTCCAAATAAGCAAACATATTACTGTGATACAGTGTCAGACATACATTAAAGGTTATTATAGCAAATAACAACAGTAAAGTTACAGGCAAAACAGGAGGAAACCCCCACACTGCCAGGTACATTATACAATAACAAGCAGTGATCGTGTCTGTGGTAACTTGGGAATGGAAATGGTCACTGATGATTCCTCAACCAATTATTATATACTTCAAGAAAAATCCAATTTGTGTCAAATACGCATCAGTTGTATACAGTACAAAGTAATGTGTGTTTGTATTGCTGACATTTCCTGACTAAATGAAATTGCATAAGATAATCAATTTTCAGAAAGTGCTTCTGAAATTGTTTCAAGTGGTGATGATGAGGACATGTATCTTGATGCAGCTCCCCTATAGCAGAGACGTAAATGTAAAATAATCTAACTCATAGATAAAAAGATACACACTAGAATAGATGTAAAATAAACTAAGCTGCAACTGTTACAAACATGTAACTAAAATATTCCTGCAACCAACAACATCAAGGGAATGGATTGTAACTTACTGTCTATAATAGATAATAGAGCATGAATAAGATCTGAATCCTATAAATGCAGTTCAGTGTCCCAATCTAGCAGAGCAAACTCCGCACATAGGAGACCATGGAGCCAGTCTTGAATCTTACCACCCAAATAAGAAAGTTCTCCAAAGAAAGAGCAGCAGTTCAGCCTGGTCTCCCACTATTATCTTCACTTCTTCCCGAGATTATGATCAGATACCTGGTCACAGCTGTAATGGATGTTATAACCACTGTATTTAGGGTCCAACTGACAGGTCTTTGCTGGTGGTTAGGTAAGATATACTCTGTCTCCATAACAAGCAATAATGGAAGATAATTTCCAGGTATTTTTTCTAATATTATAGGAACCATAACATGGTAGAAATATAGCAAGCAGCATCAGTTTACAAATTTCCCCATATAATATGGATTCATCAGAGGTAATTAGAGTAGGAGACGATGGAGTATTTATTTCTGTGACAGCCAATCAGACTACTATTCATCTACCATTTACCCCAGCTATCACAAGAGAACTAGCAGATTGATTAGACTCAATTTTTAACAGTAAAATCTTTTTACATTTGAACAAGCTATAGATATTTTGTATATTTTGTAGTTTCCACAAAAATATAAATAGGCAAATCCAGAAATAACAGGGCATATGTACATTAATTTACCCAATATAAACAGGTACAAAACCATATTAAAAGTGTAAGCACATAGCAAATTCTAAACATTACTGCATCAACACCAATTGGAGATGTTTTACGTTTATTTATATTAAGCACTTCATTTAATTCCACGGGCGTCAGTGTTCCCAAAGTATATATCCAAAAGGATTCTCTCATTCATACTTTTTTATGCCTATCACCCCCTGATTTGTTTACATTGAACTGTTCAACTCTGCTAGTGACAGACCAATGGGGTTGCTTTCATGACCTATCATAAAGTGATTTGAAATAGAATGCAAATGGAATGATTATTTAATCATAGTTACATTTCTTCTCTTTCTTATACAGGTTACTATATTTTTACCATTGCCATGTTATGTCACTGCCCTATTTGGAACCAATAAACTTTTTTGCCCTTAACTTGTAATATTTTGATATGCGACAATTAAAACCTGATTATCCTCTGATTACACCACCTGATCTCTCTTTCAGTGACTTGTCCTTCTCCTGTACACACTGACCTCTCTTTCTCCTCCTTCAAGGTACATTTCTTCCTCCTCTTCCACCCAGCCCACCTTCATGTGACAGTTATCTACAATCCTCTTTCCTTCCCTTATCTTGGGGAACTTTAATACCCTTACAGAGAATATTACTGACCCTGCTGCATTCAAAATGATCTCCCTCTCCTATTTCCTTTATTTCTCTCAATAGACCTTCTCGCCCTCCCACATTGGCCACTCATCATCATCATCATTTATTTATAAAACGCCAACATATTCTGTAGCGATTTTCAATTGGGACAAACAGGGCTGCCAAGAGGAATTCAGGGCCCCGGTACAGAAAATTCATGGGGCCCCCCTTATAGTTGAGTATGCAAAATTTAAGGTAGGTTTGGTCATGCATTTGGGGGCGTGGCAAATGCACCATTGGGGCGTGGCTGACACATCAAAATCACTAGGCTCTCAATTCGCCCGAGCGTCACATATGTCCAAGTACTCCTGACTTTCGGGACATCTAGCACCACAGTGTAGTATAGAAAAAAAATGCAGTGTGTACACAAAGAGTTCAATCTTGGCCTGCATCTTACATTGGGCACAACACTCACCAAAAATTGAGATTGTCCCTACTAGAATCACAACATTTCACATACTGTCCTGCTCTCTCCTACCTGTTCTTCTCACTTTCACCACCTGTGGCTGTATCTTTCTTTAGTTGCAGCTTGTCTAGATCCTGGAATGCTGGGGGCCCTATTTGGAAAAAAATAGCTACATTTAGATAATTCCAAACAACCCTGGCGTTAAATCAATACCATCCACGATTAATAATTAGGCCTTCCTCCAGCTCCAATATTACAATAATGTGCCCCTTCTTCATCACCATGCCTTATGATCACACTGCACCCTCCATGCTGCTTTTGCCCTTTTCACCTGGCTCCCCTTCATCACTCTGTACTATGCTGCTACCCCCCCTTTTTTAATCCCACTGTGCCATGACTCCCCCCTTTTTAACCCCAATGTGCCATGCTGACCCCTGTTTTTTAACCCCACTGTGCCATGCTGTCCTGTTTTTTAACCCCTCTGTACCCCTCCTTATTTTTTAACCCCTCTGTCATGCTGCCCCCCTCCCCGTTTTTAACCCCTCTGTGCCCCCCTCATTTTTTAACCCCTCTGTCATGCTGCCACCACCCCCCCATTTTTTAAACCCTCTGTGCCCCTTTCGTTTTTTAATCCCTCTGTCATGCTGCCACCCCCCCTGTTTTTTAACTCCTCTGTGTCCCCCTCATTTTTTAACTCCTCTGTCATGCTGCACCCCATTTTTTAACCACTCTGTGCCATCCCTCATTTTTTAACACCTCTGTCATGCTGCCTCCCCGTTTTTTAACCCCTCTGTGCCCCCCCTCATTTTTTAACCCCTCTGTCATGCTGCCTCCCCGTTTTTTAACCCCTCTGTGCCCCCCTCATTTTTTAACCCCTGTCATGCTGCGTCCCCCCCCCCCTTTTTTAACCCCCCTGTGCGCCCCCCTCGTTTTTTCTCCCTTCACTTACCTTTTCTCCTGTCTTCTTTCTTGGTCTTCTCTGCTGCTCTGTGCTCCATTGCTCCAGACTGACTGAATGCTTGGCATGACATGATGATGTCACACCCGGCATTCAGACAGTCTGAATGGAGCACAGAGCAGCAGTGAGGAGGGACACCGGCTCCGCGATCACGTGAGTTAGTTTTGTTTTTTTTTTAACTACCCTGCTCCCCCTACCAACAACCGAGTCCCCCCACCGCAAAAAAATAAATAAATAAAATAAATCGTTTTGAAAAAAATAAATAAAAAATCGGCAGCGCAAGGGCCCGAGTAGGGCCCCCTGACATGCCCGAGCCCGGGTAATTAGTACCCACCCCCCCCCCTCTCGGTGGCCCTGGGGACAAACACAGTAATCAGCAAACTGGGTAAAACAGACAAAGAGATGAGACAGCCCTGCTCTCAGGCTTATAATCTATCGGACAATGGGAGTTGGATACATAGGGATAAATCTACATATTGTATTTCAGTCCCATCTGATTGCAAAGCTAAAATATAAAAAACGAAAAAAAACAAAAAAGGATTAGTATGCTATATGAACCGGTCACACATCAATGTTTGTCAGAGGGCTATTGTCCTGTTCGGATTGTTCAATGGGTGGTAATAGGTATGCGTAGACCTGAAATGAAGATGGTGGTGGCTGGGACAGAGGCAGCTGTTGGCGGTACCAGGTAAGAGCGCTGGGGATCAGGTGTGCAGCCCGATCACCCGACGTGTGACAGTACCCCCCTCCATTAAAGCTGGGCCCAGCGCGCCTACTGCTAGCCTTCATGGGAAACTTCTCATGAAACTTTTCCAAAAATAAAGTTGCGTGAATGTCGGAGGCACGCATCCAGGAGCGTTCCTCAGGGTCAAAACCCTTCCAGTCCACCAGATATTTTAGGCCACCCTTATAGTACTTGGAGTCCAAGATTTTGATTGATTTCAAACTCCTCTTTATGATGAATTGTTGGAATGGTGTAGGATGATACAGATGAAAAAAGATTTATAATCGAAGGTTTCAGCAGAGAAACATGGAAGGATTTAGAAAAAGGAAGAGAGGCTGGTAACTGCAATTTAAAACAGACAGGATTGATGACCCGGGAAATACTACAAGGACCAACTAACCGCGGAGCCAGTTTCATACATGGAACCTTGAGACATATATTTTGGGTGGATAGCCACACCCTATCTGCGACTTTAAAGACAGGAAATACCTGTCGTTTCTTATTTGCAAACAGTTTGTAGCGAATGGAGGATTTCTTAAGACAGGACCTTACTTGAGTCCAGATGGAGAGAAAATACCAGAGTAATATATCAGCAGCAGGAACATGGGAGGGAGGGATGAAAATTTGGGAAGAGAAGAATGATGTACATAGACCACAAAAAAGGCTGAAGTAGTGATAGATTCATGAAAAGCATTATATTGGGTGAATTCGGCCCAGGGTAGAAGGTCAACCCAAGGTAGGAGGTCAACCAAGACAACCCAGTTGTATTGGTTGGCTGAAGAAAACATCCTGAGGTCTCTAAATCCTGGTTCGCCCGTTCGGTCTGCCTGTTGGATTGGGGGTGGTATGAAGAGGAAAAATTCAATTTAATTTCCAACAGTTTGCAGAGAGATCGACAGAACTTAGACACGAACTGGATGCCCTGGTCTGAGACTGTATGGGCGGGATAGCCATGCAGACAAAATATCTCCTTAACAAAATGAGATGCCAAAACCGGAGAGTAGGGAAGACCAGACAGTGGGATGAAATGAGCCATTTTAGAAAACTGATCCACTACAACCCATATAGTGGTACATTTCTTGTTGGGTGGAAGGTCTGTAGTAAGTCCATACTGATATGGGTCCAAGGTTCCTGTGGAATGAGTAACAGAAGTAACTGGCAGGAGGGAGCCTGGTGGGCAGACTTGTGTTGGGTGCAAATACCACAGGAGAAACAAAATTCTTAACATTGAAGTGTAGGCTTGGCCAACAGTAGCCTCTAGACAACAATTTGATGGTTTTATAGACCCCCATGTGACCGGAAAAATGAGTAGAATGGAAATGACACAGGAGCTTTTTACGGAGACCAGAGGAAAACAAAAGTCTTCCCAGGTGGAGGGGTTGGAGATGTGAGCACTGTGGAGGATATGAGACATTTGGGGTCCAGGATGGGACAAAAAGGAGTTTCCTCCGAAAAAATGTCCAAAGAAAATGCACAAGATCAGCCCTCTTGTTATTCTCCCCTGGTTTGAAGGTTATGCAAAGGTAAAAACGGGAAAAGAAGAGTGACCACTGTGCTTGTCTGAGATTCAGACATTGTGCTGATTGGAGATATAGAAGGTTCTTATGGTCAGTAAAAATGATAACTGGGTGTTTTTTGGGTCCAGAAATAACGCCATTCGATAAGAGCTGCCTTGATGGCAAGTAATTCCTTGTTTCCAATGGCATAGTTCTTCTGCGCAGGAAGAAATTTCCTACAGAAAAAAACACAAGGATGAAACTGCCCTCAAGGTGACTTCTGCGAAAAGACTGCTCCTATGCCCACATTAAAGACATCAATCTCCAGGAAGAACGGTAAGGAGGTGTCAGGTTGTCTGAGGACAGGTGCAGACACAAAGGCGTTCTTAAAGAACTCAAAGGCCTCCAAGGCGACTGTAGACCAAGATTCGGGATTAGAACCTTTCCAAGTAAGAGCCATGATAGGAGCCACAATGGTGGAATAATCTTTGATGAAATGCCTTTGATAATTGGCGAACGCAAGGAATAGGCTTGAGGACTAATGGAAGCGGCCACTCCAGAATGCTCTAATGTTATCAGGATCCATTCATAATAAAGATCCAGACACAATGTAACCCTGAAAGGCATTTGATGAAATTCGAAAGAACACTTATCAAGTTTACAAAAGAGTTGGTTTAGGAGTAACCTGGAATGAACTTCTGCCACATGGAGGCGGTGAAAGGAAATATCTTTGGTGAAGATCAAAATGTCATCAAGGTACACGGCCACACATACATAGAGAAGGACTCTGAATATTTCATTGACAAAACTTTGAAAAACTGCCGGTGCATTGCACAGACTGAACGCATTACAAGGTATTAGTAATGACCATTGTATGTATTAAACGCCGTCTTCCATTCATCTCCTGCTTTTATCCTAATGAGTTTATAATCTCCACGAAGATCTAATTTGGTGAAGACATTGGCTCCTTTGATACGGTCAAAGAGCTCCTTAGTGAGAGGAATGGGGTAGTGGTTTTTGATGGTTATGGCATTGAGACCCCCGGTAGTCAATACACGGCCTCAAGGAGCCATATTTCTTCTTCACGAAGAAGAACCCCGCTCTGGCGGGCAAGGAAGAAGGTCTGGTGAAGCCCTGTTAAAAATTTTTTTTAATGTATTCAGACATGGACCGAGACCCAGGTAAACACAGGGGGAATACCAGGCCTCTGGAAGGAGTCTTCCATGGCTGAAGTTCAATGGGACAGTCCCATGATCGATTAGGGGGCAAATGCTTTGAACGGGTTTTATCAAATACGTCCAAGAATGAATGATATTGCTCGGGCAACCAATCGATGGTCGTAATAGAAACAGGAACCTCCAGGGGTGAAGTAAAGTAAGTGAAATAAAATTTCCAACTGCTCCTGAATCTAAGAGAGCAGAGATATAAATGAAACCCTAAGGCCATGGAGAATGCCAGAAAAGGAGCAGATTTTAGGAATTTCAAGAGAGGTAGAGGTTTTAGAGAGCCCTCATCTGACCTCTCGGGAGCAGGTTAGGGCCTGACATTTCCTAATCTTTGGGACAGACATTCAGCAGATGACCAGGATCCGCGCAGTACAAGCACAATTTATTCTTGAGTCTCCTGTCACGTTCTTCCGGAGTCAGACGAGAACGTCCTATTTGCATGGGCTCATCCTCCAACACTGGATGAAGGTGCACATGATTACATAACAAAATCATAGCATCTAAGGTGGTTGGAAGCTCCTGCAAGTCAAGGGGCGTCTTTAATTTTGTCTCAGAGGCCTTTCCAGAAGGTAGCCACCAAAGCATCAGTATTCCAGTGAAATTCAGATTATAAGATTTGAATGGAATAACGTATTGAACCACAAAACAGGTTCCTTGGCGGAAACGAAGAATACTGGATGCTGCAGTATTTACTTGTCCGGGGTCGTTAAACATTTTACAAAATGCAGCAATGAAGGCAACACGGTCTACCAGGAGTGGATCATCTTGCTCCCAGAGGGGGGAAGCCCAAGCTAAAGCTTAACCCGACAACAAAGAAATTAAATACGCCAGCTTGAATTTCTGAGTTGGAAATTTTTGTGGTTGCAACTCGAACTGTATGGAGCATTGGCTCAGGAAACCACGACAAGATTTGGGATCCTCATCAAACTTGGAAGGAGCTGGAATATGTAGGGTAGAGGTAGAAGCTGATGCTGCCACTAGCGCAGGAGGATTCTCAGCCGGTGGAGCTAGAAACGCTTGCAAAGTGTCAATGCAAGCCGCAAGCGTCTGAAAACACTGTAGGAGTTGATGTTGGAATGTCTTGTTGTTCCACTCAGTTAAGCAAATGCTGAAGCATGTCTTTGGCTGATGATTCCCCAGTCGGATCCGACATGGCCTGTTCTTGCTGTCACGGTTGGGTAATGGATTCTTTGATTTGCCTAGATTAGCACTATTTAAGTAAAACACAGAGTCTAACAGGGAGGCGGTTTTCACCAGGGCCCGCAGCAAGGCGGTTTGGTCTTTGCTGTGTCTGTCCTGCAGGTCACAGCCCCTACTAAGAATATCAGGCGCAATCTTTAGGAGAATGTGCAAGGATGGTTTGCAATGGCGGACAACACTATGAGATTAGAAATAAAGGTAGCAGTTTACCAATGGATGAATGGCAATGAAATAGTCTATAGAGCGTCATTTCTGCGGACAACAGGTTACCAATAGAATGGCGGCAAGTACACTGTGAAGTATGAACTCCGCGGAATGCAGGTTACCACTTGAATGGTGGCAAAATGCTCTCTATAGTGTCAGCTTTGCGAACAGTAGGTTACCACTGGAAAGGCGGCAAGTCCACTGTGGAAAGTCAGCTCTGCAATCAGCAGGTTACCACTGGAATGGCGATGAACTCTGTAGAATGTCAGCTCTGTGGCCAACAGGTAGAAATGGAATGTAGTCCACCAGAAGGGAGAAAACACAGCAGGAGAAAATGGAGCCACGTCTAGCACCTCAGAGGTAACTAAAACAACAGGTACCAAACATCTGAAGGAGGTGCCTTTTAAATTTGGAGCCAAAATACATCATCCAATAGGAAGGGAGCAGAGGGAATAAATAGATTGGGTCAATGAAGATGGTGGCGGCCGGGATTGAAGGAGTTGCCGGCGGTACCAGTTAAGAGTGCCGGGGATCACCTGACAATAGATGAGAAATTAGAAATATGTTTGTTTTGCAGTGTCCAGAGCATTTTGATAGGAGTGATATACAGAAGTATATGTGAAGAAATCATTAGAGGTACAACATTTACACCAGTGATGTTCTGCTTTATGGGAAAGTTTTTGAAGATTTTGTGTTACTTTAGAAAAGCTGACATTGGAGTCGACATGTAGTATGAAGAGTCACTGAAGTTAATTTGAAACTTGATCAAAGGCTGTTGATCTGGACTTTTTCACCTCTGTACAGTCTCTGATTTAACAATTCACCGTTCCCTATCTTTGACCACCATCTCCAATCTTTTAAAATGTCCCCGCCCTTCTCATCTTCCCCATCCCCTAAAGTTACTCTCACCAGGTGTAACCTGGACATCATTGATTCTACCAAGATTACCTCCTTTTTTGTCTTATCCCCTCCCCCACTCACCATCCTCTTACCACTGAACTTCACTCTGTCGGCCAGACTGTCAATACCTATGTCAGTACCCTCCTCAATATTGGCACTCCAAACTTACCCACTCTCTTTATAAATACTCCTATGTCGTTTAACAGCTCTGGAGAAAATCACACATTTATGCTTCTTCCTTCACTTCAAGTTCATTCTCTCCTATTACATTACTGCCCTATCATTCACTAAACAGTCACAGGCCTTCAAACCTCAAATTTCCCTCCAACCACCAACGCTTCTTTGCCACCTTCAACTCCCTGCTTTCCCCTCACTCACTCTCCTCCTCACTCTCTGTCATTAACTTTTCTACACACTACAGCTCCAAAATTGAGTACATACGTCACTCCACTTACCCCTTATCTACCCACCTTGTCCCCCCTCCCATCCTCCTCTTTGGATTATCTCTACCCCTGCTCTAGACTGTCACCCTGCTGGCAAAGCAGCCCACCTTCTTTTCCTTCACTCTGATATCTGATTAAGTCAACACCCTTCTATCACCCATTCCCTCCTCCACTTGCCCACTTGACCACATCAACTCTCACCTCCACTCCTCTCTCTCTCTTGATGCCTGCTCTAACCTTGCCCACCTCCTCAACCTATTTCTCCCTTCTGGTGCCTTCCCCTCCTCCTTTAAACATGCTCTTTCCTCAACGTTCTCAAAATACATCACTTGAGCCTTTCTCCTTCGAAAATGACCACCCTATATTCCTCCTCCATTTTGCATCCAAACTTCTTGAATTGGATATGTACAACCATCTCACCTCCTTTCTCTCATCTCATCATCTCATTCCCTTCTTGACCCACTCCAATCAAAATTTCGCTCCCTCCACTCTACCAAAAATTCCATCACTACCTTCTCCTTGCTAAGTGTAAGGGAGAACTCTTATACTTCTTGACCTCTCTGTTGCCTTTGATACTGTTTACTACTCCATCCTTTTGCAAACACTCCAATCGATATTTCCCTGTAATGCAGTCCTCTCCTGATTTTCTTCTTACCTCACCAACTGTTCCCTATCAATCTCTACACATGACTCCACCTACCCCACTCTTTCTTTAACTGTTGAAATCCACCAAAGTTCTATTATTGGCTCTCAGCTCTTCTCCCTCTACATCTCCTCCCTTGACAAACTTATCAGCTCATTTGACATCCACTACCACTTACATGATGATGACAGCCAAATCTATCTTTCATCCCCTAACCTCCCAATTTCCTTATGTATTAAGTTTCCTGCTGGCTCTCGGCCATCTCATCTGGGACGTCCCAGAGCTTTCATAACCTCATATGTCCAAGACTGTAACATTTGTCCTCACTCTACCCCCCTCCAAGGCTTCCTTACCCCCCCTCTTACCGTTGATAACACTAACCTCTTTTCTTCCCTACCTAGATGTAATCCTCTCCTTCAAATCTCACATATAGTCCCTCTCTAAATCCTAACACCTCCACCCCTGGAATATATCCAAGAATCAAACCTTTGTCACCATAGATTCCATCAAAACTCTTTTTCACTCTTTTGTAATCTCTCACCTTGATCAATGTAACCTCTTTCTTGTGTTAGTCTCTAAAATGTGCAACTCACTCCCACACCAATCACACTATCCACTAGTATCCAAGACTTTAAGCACACCTTTAAAACTCATCTTTTCATCAAAGCCTGCCACGTCTCATCTTAACTTATCCCCTGCTGCCCTCTCACACTTACTCACCCACTCTTTATCACCCATTTTGTGTCTGCCCCTTCTATCTAGATTGTAAGCGATCATGATCAGGGCCCTCTTACTTGTGTTTTCCTCTCTTCCCTATCATAGCTATTGTTGCACCTATGTTAATCACTTCCTGCCTTGTCTTATTCATCATCTCTTGCCCTGATTGTTGCACCCATGGTTGCTTTATACTAGTATGATAACTGCTCAGTCTCTATGTACTATGAAACTTATTTCTGTTTGCTCATCATGTAATTGCTAATTGTTGTGCCCTATTATGTCACTCATTGCTGTAGTGCTGTAGTGGCTTGAGTTTTGTACACATGCATTCATCAATAAGGTCACAGTGTACATATATATTCAGTTTTAACTAAGACTAAAAGTTTAATAGTTCTTTTTGTTTGAGGTTTCCATGGTAGCGTTATTATGGCAGTATAGAACCCTTAGCATTAGGAGAAATACAGAATCATCATCATCATTATCACCATTTATTTGAGTAGCGCCACTGATTCTGCAGCGCTGTACAGAGAACTCACTCACATCAGTCCCTGCCACATTGGGGCTTACAGTCTAAATTTCTTAACACACACACATACACATACACACACAGAGACAGACAGACAGACAAACAAACACACTAGGGTCAATTTGTTAGCAGCCAATTAACCTACCAGTATGTTTTTGGAGTGTGGGAGGAAACCGGAGCACCTGGAGGAAACCCACGCAAACACAAGGAGAACATACAAACTCCTTACAGATAAGGTCATGGTTGGGAATTGAACTAATGACCCCAGTGCTAACCACTATGGCACCGTGCTGCCCCAGAATAAAGATGTCTTGGTGTTTGTAGTTTTCCAGAGAAGCAAATTTAGATGCAATAAGAAACTTACATTTAGGATCCCTCTTTTAGTGTCTGTGGAGCTGTGTTCCTATGTGCATGTGCTGGCTGTATTTAGCTTTTTCCTTCCACTTCAGGGGTGGGAGGCACTTGCAAATTGATAATAGAAATAAATGAGACAACGTGGAAGTATTATGTTTTAACAGAACACATTTTTGCTTTATTCATTTTTTAGATAGTGAAAGCTGCAAGAAATGTCCTGATGATGAATGGCCCAATGAGAAGAAAGCCGCATGTGTCCCCAGGATAACAGAATTTCTATCATACAAGACGGACACAATTGCTATAGTTTTTTCTGCAATATCTGTGCTATTTTTTATCTTGACTATCTATATAATCAGAATATTTGTTTCATTTCGGGACACTCCCATAGTAAAAGCCAATAATAGAAACCTTAGTTTCATTCTTCTCATCTCCCTCCAGCTGAGTTTACTCTGTGTCTATCTGTTCATCGGTCGTCCAGTGGATATCACCTGCATGTTACGGCAAATTTCATTTGGAATAATTTTCACTGTTGCTTTATCTTCAGTCCTGGCCAAGACAATCATGGTTTACATCGCTTTCAAAGCCACCAGACCTGGAAGCTATTGGAGAAAATGGCTGGGTATTAAACTGCCAAATTCTGTTGTGTTGATCTGTTCATCTGTTCAAGTTCTCATCAGTGCTATTTGGTTGTCAGTTTCTCCTCCTTTTCAAGAGTTTGACTCTTACCCTGGGATGATCATCATTCAGTGTAATGAGGGTTCTGTCCTTGCCTTTTATTTCATGTTAGGTTACATGGGGTTTCTGGCAGCTGTGAGTTTTGGTCTAGCTTTTATGGTAAGAACATTACCTGACATCTTTAATGAAGCCAAATACATCACGTTCAGCATGTTGGTGTTCTGCAGTGTTTGGATCTGTGCCATACCTGCCTATCTGAGCAGTAAGGGGAAGCACATGGTCACTGTAGAGATTTTTGCCATTTTGGCTTCTGGTATTGGAATATTATGCTGTATATTCTTTCCTAAATGCTACAATATTCTACTGAGACCTGAAATGAACAGTAAAAGACATTTGTTAGAGAAACATTATTCATAAAATTGTTTCTTTGCAATGGAAAGTAATGTATTGTTCTATTGTGTTGTGGTGCAAATCAATTATTGTTTTAGGCAATATATAATTTAAAGAAACAATTAACATTAGTGTTTTCTATATGCATGCTATTAAAATAAAATTTTAAATGAAGTTTAAAATGTAATAATGTGTCCTAAGTATTCAATAAGGGTTATACCTGATGAATATTTCCTGTGATCTCACAACAAATGTTCCACAGATGAAGTATTTTACAGTGAGTCTACCAAAAAGGAAAAACACTAAGGGGTATATTTACTAAACTGCGGGTTTGAAAAAGTGGAGATGTTGCCTATAGCAACCAATCAGATTCAGTCTGTCATTTTGTAGAATGTATTAAATAAAAGATAACTACAATCTGATTGGTTGCTATAGGCAACATCTCCACTTTATCAAATCCGCAGCTTAGTAAATATACCCCTAAGAATCATATGCTGAAATAATTGCTCCTATAATCTAATGAAGGTCTCACTCCATGGAGAAGAGAACTGCACAAGTTACAGATAAAAGAAGCAGCTGCCACTATTGTCCTCTCCCTCCCTCCAGAAAAACCACAAAAACCTAACCAGAATACAGCGCTATATCAAGATTGCTAAATTATATATTGATAGAAACACATTAAAATATCCTGTTTGGCAGAATTCAAAGAATCAATTAATTTCCTTGTTTGAATCCTTCACTGTTTAGGAAAAGTTGGACTCTTTCTCAGAATAAACCTCAAATGTGCTCAGAATGAGTCCTACACCTCCTTGGCAGGAGTTCCAATGGGTGAAACACATGAAAGGCCCTTAAAGTTAGTAACTGCTGGTGGGAGCCAGGGAAGAGTGAGGCTTGATGACATCTTCACTCCTGGCATATTCTCTGGTAATCATGTGGGATTTACAGCAGAAATCATTAAGTATTAATAAATGCAGGGATCCCTTCATTTGAAAGAGAAAAGTCCCCTCTTTCAAATGATATGTCCCCTTACTAGTTATTCTTTATGAACAAGTTTTGATTCTCAATGGATCAATCTATCATATGAATTCTTTCTCTCTCTCTCTCTCTGAATATATATATATATATATATATATATATATATATATATATATATATATATATAGTAATAAAGGGAGGCATTTTGTTGGCAATATGCAGAAAAAGCATGCTAGTAGAGTAAAACATCTGTGCAGTAATGCACCTAAATTGGAGAAAGATTGCTATTATGAATGGCGCTATGATAAAGATAAACCGTTCAGAGCACAAATAGCTGCAGCCTGAGGAGAATTTATCTTCTCGGATTATTGAAGTTCTGGTGATAGATCACTGCGTCCGGGGGCTAAACCGTGGTCTGCAAAGGTGGGTGCTGCAATTAGACCCACAAACTTATGAAGAGTTTGCCACAGTGGTAGAGAGGTGCGCTACAGCAAATGACTAAAGACCTGCATTCGTGCCAAAGCCGATGCCACTTCAAAATCCAGGTTTGACAATCCTTGCTGCAGGGCCCAATGGCAAAACTGCTACGGACAGAGGGCCAGTTACAAAGGTGTCTAATCTGAAGTGCTTTAAATGTGGTGAGCCAGGCCCATTTAAGGCAGAGTGTCCTAAACTACCAGAACCCACTAACTGTTCTGTGGCACATATTGGCCTGCTTTCCCAAAGTGTTTTACCATGAGTCCCACATCAGTGAGTCCTTGTTTGTCCTGGGTGATAGTGCTAATCAACCAAAACCTTGCTGGCCTTGGTTGACTCTGGGAGTGAACTTTTGTTAGGTTCGAGCTCTGCCTTACCCAAAAACATAACTACTCGGTTGCCCAAGGTGAAGGTCCTTTGTGCACATGAGATGACTGAGATGACTGAGGAGTATAAGAGAAAACTTCTTCCTATCACACTCAAAAACCAAACAGTTATGGTGGTAGCTGCCATAGCACCTAAACTTCCATATCCACTCATTTTGGGGCAAGACTTCCCACTGGTTAATAATGTCCTCTGTGAGCGGGTTTGGCCGGTTATGGTGGCAACTGATGCAACGGACAGAAGCCTGGTCTTAAAGGAGCCGCCTAAGATTCCACAACATCTGGACCTCAATCTTTGGTAACTGCCAAACCAGAATGTCCTCCTGGAAGTCACAGAAGGAGTTCCACAAAAGCATCTACCTGCAGGGAAATATGGACAGTCCAAACTAGCATTGGTTGGTGATTTCACGGTTGAGTCCACCCCGCCTGTCAGTGAGGATACGGACTGGTCCGCAATACCAATTTTGTTTCCTCTACAGGACTGTGCATGGGACCAACTTAACGATGACACTTTGGAGCAGCAGCGGGCTCTTGCCACAAGTGGTGCCACAATAGCTATAAAAGAAGAAGCTTGTTTGTTTCTTTGTTTATTTGTTTAAGGCGAATATCTTCGACAATTCATGCACTTATTTGAATGAAATCAATGCAAGGTGGTCCAGTTGGATCCCGGCCAGATGTTGAGTGGTTTAGGGACCTGGTCAGACCTCCCCTTGGTGTACAGTGGAAAGAACTTTGACGTGCGAAGCCTGTTATGAGCTTTCCACTGGATGGATTTGGATGAAAATTTTTTAAAAAAACTTTTAACATTGAATCCAAGAAGACATACTAGGGGTGTAGGTTTCATTTGGACCTCCCATTGGTGTAACACGGCCTGAACTTTGACCTGGGGAGCCTGTTCTAGGCCCTCCACTGGATGGATTTAGTTTGTTTTCATTTGGACACCCCTGCTCCGATTGGGATGAAGCCAACATGAGGTGGTCCAGTTGGATCCTGGGCTTGTTTTAAAATGGATAGGGACTCGATCGAACCTCCCATTGGTGTACGCTGTGCAGAACTTTGACTGGGGAAGCCTGTTCTGAGCCTTTGTCACGATCTGCCTACAGCTTATGCATTACATGCTGCTTTGCATGGCAGCTCCTGCCTTTTTGTCCTTATTATTATTATATTTGTATTGGCAGTACCTCCATTCACCAGAGGTGCTGCTATTGTGCCTTATTGTGTGCATTAGGGGTTAACCTTCATGTTCACCAATTATCCCATGCACCTGGGTGTGGTTTTCCCTTTATATACCCTGTCACTCCCAGCACACATGGCTGGTTATTGTTGTCATCCAGATGTCATATCCTGTGTTTTCACCTTGTGATTCTTTCTCCTGCCTTGCTCCTGTGATTATGCTGCTTTGGGATCTATCTCAGCATACAATCTGCTGACCTGTTCCTTATTTGTACCTGGGACTTATCTGTGCATTTCCCTGTGGATGCTGCCTGGAATATTTCCTCACCTCCTATTTACCTGCATCAGCTGTATATCTGGTAAACTCTGCAAGATATTATGTAATCAACTGTTCCCCAGCAATAAACATTGTTTGTTTTTCACCTATCCATGACTCCTCAGCTATATTTCTACTCTGATCCGTGACAGCCTTCTACTGAATGGATTTGGATGAAAACTTCACAGATTGGTAACATTGTATCCCAGAAGATATACTAAGGGGTTAAGGTCACAGTCAGACCTCCAATTGGTGTACACTGGCCAGAGCTTTGACCCGGGAAGCCTGTTCTTGGCCTTTTGCTGGATGGATTTGGATTGTTTGTCTGTCCAGATATGCATTCGGACTCCCCGGCACCGATTGGGATGAAACCACTGTGAGGTGGTCCAGTTGGTTCATGGCCATGATTTAATGGGTTTACTGTCCCAGTCCTACCTCCCGTTAGTATACGCTTTGCAGAACTTTGACCTGGGGAGCCTGTTCTGAGCCTTTCACAGGATGAATTTGGACAAAAGTTCCTCAGACGGGTAACATTGTATCCTAGAAAACATGCTAGGGTGTTAAGGTCCTGGTTGAACATCCCATTGGTGTACATGGGCCATAACTGGGGAGCCTGTTGTAGGCCTTCCACTGGATAGATTTGGTTTGCTTCTCTGTCTGGTTATATATTCAAACACTCCTGCAACGATTGGCATGAAACTAATGTGAGGTGGTCCAATTGGATCCTTATCAGGTTTTAGGGGGGTTGGGTCTTGGTAGGACCTCCCTTTAGTTTACGCCAGCCAGAATATTAATGTTGAGTGCCTGTTCTGGGCCTTCCACTGTATGATTTTGGTTTCTATGTGTGTCCAGTTATGCATTTGGATACCCCTGCAGTGATTGGGATGAAGTCAATGCAAATTGGTCCAGCTAGATCCTAGCCAGGTTTTATGTGTTTTCGGGTCCAGATTGGACACTGCCGTTGGTGTACGCTGGGCAGAGCTTTGACCCGGGGAGCCTGTTCTGTTCCTTCCATTGGAAGCATTTGGACGATAGCTTCACAGACTGGTAACATTGGATCATAGAAGACATACTAGGGGCTTGAGGTTCTGGTCAGACTTCCATTGGTGTACCCCGGCCAGAGCTTCCACCCAGGGAACCTGTTCTTTGCCTTCCACTGAATGGATTTGGAAAACATTTATATATATATATATATATATATATATATATATATATATATATATATATATATATGAAGAAGTTTGCTTCTTTGTTTGTTTTATGGCGAATATCTTCGACACCCCTGAACCGATTGGGATGAAACCAATGTGAGGTTGTTCAGTTGGACCTTGGCCAGGTTTTAAGCCAGTTATATTTTATGTCAGACATCCTGTTGGTGTACAGTAGGCAGCACTTTGACCTGGGGAGCCTGTTCTGAGACTTCCCAGAAGACATACACGGGGGTTCAGTTCCCAGTCAGACCTCCCATTAGTGTATGCTGGCCAGATGTGTGTGAAGCCTGTTCTGGGCCTCCCACTGGATGGATTTGGTTTGTTTGTCTGTCTGGTTATGCATACGTAAATGCATTCCGATCTGCACTGATTGGGATGAAGCCAATGTAAAGTGGACCGGTTGGATCCTGACCAGGTTTTAGGGGGCAAAGGGTCCTGATCAGACCTCCCGTTGTTGTACGTTGGGAAGAACTTTGACCCAGGGAGCCTGTCTGGGCCTTCCACTGGCTGGATTTGGTTTGTTTATCTGTCTGGTTATGCATTCGGACACCCCTGTACCGAATGGTATGAAACCAACGCAAATTGATACAGTTGATAAACTAATGTGAGGTGGTCCAGTTTGATTCTGGACATGTTTTAGGATGTTTCAGGTAGCAGTCGGACCTCCTGTTGGTGTACGTTGGGAAGAACTTAAACCCGAGGACCCTGTTCTGTGCTTTTAATTGCATTGACTTGAAAAAAAACTTTATAGCCTGCTAACATTGGATTCCAGAAGACCTACTAGGGGGTTGAGGTCCTGGTCAGACCTCCTATTGGTGTATGCTGGCCAGAACATTAACCCGGGGACCAAGTTTGGTCTTTCCATTGGATGGAAGAGACCATTTGGAGAACATTTGGAAATTTGGAGATTGGAGAACATTTAATATAAAAACAAAAACAATACTGGGCAGCCACCTTATTGGTGTGTTGGAAGAGCTTCTAAGCTGTTAAATAATTTTAAACTGTTGACAGTTACATTCAACTCCATGTTAATTTATTAACTTGAAGATTTGAACCCAGGCAACGCCAGGTACTTCAGATAGCATATATATATATAATATATATATATATATATACACACATATATATAGGCAATTTTATGTTTATGTACAGGAGATTTTAATGTGTTTCTAAACTGTCAGCACTTTAGTGTATTTGATATAGTGCTGTCTTCTGTTGTGTGTTTGTAGTATAAAATTATGACCCAATCGTTTTTTGATTGGGGTGATAAAGGGATTCATTGAGCTTGTTATTTCCACTGCTGTTTGATTTCAAGTGCTGTTTGTTTAAAGTGTGAAGTTAGTTCCAGTAAGGCGTTGAATCCAGGAAGGGGCTTAATCTGTTAAGTAGCTAGCAAAGGTTAGTACTCTCGAGTTCACTGTAGGCTATAAGAAGTAAGGTTAGCCATAATAAGATGAGTGGGAGCAGGCTTGATGATCTCACTCAATGCATATCTTGTCATATGTATGCACACTTGGAGCAATTGTTCCAAGGTTTATACCTCTGTAAGAAATGTGTGCAATTGGTTTCTTTGGAAGCCTAGGTAACTGATCTAAAGGAGACCATTGCAAAATTGAGAGAGAGTGCGAACCTGGAGCAGAGTTTACAGCTCACCGTTGATGCGTTAGCTGAGCACGGTAGTGTAGAGGCAGAGGAGGGTGCACAGGTAGGCAGTTGAGTAACAGTTAATAGGGGTAGCAGAGGGAGGAAGAGGCAAGCCAGTTCTGAGCTAAGCAATCCCAGCAGAATTGCCATATTAAATGAAGATATTGTGGAAGGCAGTTCAGAATTGGTAAAGTTGGATGAGACTGCTTCCTCTAGCAACCAGGGGAATGGACTCTCCAGCATAGAGGAGACAAAGTTACTCAGGGACCCAGACAGATTGTGGTGGTAGGGGATTCAATTATTAGGAAGGTAGATAGGGCAATCTGTTACCGGGACCATTCATGCCGAACAGTGTGTTGTCTCCTGAGTGCTCGGGTTTGGCATATTGCGGATCGGGTGGACAGATTGTTGAGAGGGGTGGGAATGACCCAGTGGTTTTGGTGCATGTTGGAACCAATGACCGAGTTAGAGGAAGAAGGGGTGTCCTAAAGAATGATTTCAGGGACATAGGTCGCAAACTTAAGGCAAGGACATCCAAAGTAGTATTTTCGGAAATACTACCTGTGCCACGCTCTAGTCCAGGGGGCCAGCGGTAGATTAGGGAGATTAATGCGTGGCTAAAAGATTGGTGAAGGAAGGAGGGTTTTGGATTCTTAGAGCATTGGGCTGATTTCTCGGTCAGTTGCCATCTTTATTGTCGAGATGGATTGCATCTGAATGAGGAGGGGGCTGCAGTGCTTGGGGAGAGGATGGTTAGAAGGTTGGTAGAGATTTTAAACTAGGCTATGGGGGGAGGGGCAAGCAAATATTTATGGGAAAGACATTGAGAGTAGTAAGGAGGAATTTAACAAGAGTCAAGGGGGTGGAGAGGGGGGAAAGGAAAACATAGCCAATAAGGAGAGGTCTTTTTTAAAGCAAAAATAAATACCTAAGGGAGGCAATAGAACTAGTAGCAATGAATGAGCAGTATGATATTATAGGTTTTACGGAGACCTGGTGGATGATACACATGACTGGGCAGTCAACTTGGAAGGCTATTCTCTATTCAGGAGGGATAGGGTAAATAAAAGGGGAGGAGGAGAATGTCTTTGAATTAAGCCAGAATTAAAACCAAGTATTCAGGAAGTTATTTATGAGAATATTGGTGATAATATAGGCATTGTGGGTGGAAATATCCAGCAGAGGATAAAGTTCAGAGAAGCTTCTAATATGGATATGCTATAAACCGCCAGATATTATTACAATTGAGGAAACCCAACTTCTATAGCAAATTGAAAAGGCTACACAACTAGGTCAAATTTTAATTATGGTGGATTTTAATTATTCGGACATTGATTGGAGTACTGAGACCTGCGGTACAGCTAGGAGAAATAGGTTTCTGAGCACCCAAAAAGACCATTACATGTCCCAATTAGTAGAGGAACCAACTAGGAACCGGAATATACTGGACCTAGTAATAACAAACAATGTAGAAGTAATATCAAATATTCAAGTAAGGGAGCACTTGGGTAACAATGATCATAATATGGTCTCATTTGAAATTAGTTTCCAGAAGCAACGGTATAAGGCAGGGGTCAGGGAACTTTTTTACCTTTTACCCCCAAATATATTTAGATATGCCGACGTTACCCCCTTGATTTGAAAGGAAGGAAATCATAATTATTAATTATTGGAATTCAAAATTTCTTTGAAAGCTTCAACTTAAAAAAAATCAGGTTTTGGAGAAATGATGTTGCTTCATTTTTGATACGAGAGTATCAATATTGGGGCATTTTGATGTCAGAGCAATTTGGATACAGTCTTCAGCATCCAAAAATATGACAGATCTGTATTTTTTTTCAAGTGCAATACGTGCTTCATTATTGCAATGAAGCTCAAGAATTGCCTCTGCCAATCCTTGAGGCTCTTCTGGTACAACAGCAATTTCACATTTAAATTACCCCCAGGAATTTAATTATAACCTCATTTGGGGTAATTTACCCCTGTTCCCTGACCACTGGTATAAGGGATCAACTAATACTTTAAACTTTAGAAAGGCAAATTTTAATATGCTAAAGGAGTCTATAACGAGCATAGACTGGGACAAAGCCTTGGAAGGAAAAAATACGGAAGAAAAGTGGGCTGTCTTTAAAATGTTGTAGGAAACATACACATATACGTTCATTCCTATGGGAAATAAATGTAAAAGAATTAAGTCTAAACCAATGTGGCTAAATAAAAAGGTAAGGGAAGATATGCAAAGGAAGAAGCGTGCATTTAAATTGTTTAAGTCTGTAGGGTCAGAGGAGTCCTTCCATAGGTATAAGGAATGTAATAAAAGATGCAAAAAGGAAATTAGTTTGGCTAAATTAGAAAATGAAAGGCAAGTTGCAAAAGAAATTAAGACAAACCCCAAAAAGTTTTTTAAGTATATAAATGGCACTAGGATTAAAAAAGATTATATAGGACCCCTAAGAAGTTAGATGGGTGAATTGATAAATGATAATAAGGAAAAAGCAGAGGTATTAAACACTTTCTTTTCTTCAGTATTTACTAGAGAGGAACAAATGGTAGGAGTAATACATAAAAATGGAAATGAAACCATACCATTAATTAATACTGGGTTGCCAGAAGAAGAAGTCCAAAGGCGACTGAAGAATATTAAGATAAATAAAGCTCCAGGTCCAGATGGCATACACCCAAGGGTCCTTATGGAGCTAAACTCGGAAAAAGCTAGACAGCTATTCTTAATTTTCAGAGATTCAATATCATCAGACTCAATACGAAGGGATTGGTGAATAGCAGATGTGGGGCAGCTGTTTAAAAGGGACAAGATCACAACCAGGGAATTATAGACCTGTAAGCCTGACATCAATAGTGGGGAAACTACTGGAAGGTATTTTAAGGGATAGTATTCAGGATTACTTGGTGCACAATAAAATTATTAGTGGGAATCAACATAGATTTGTGAGGGATAGGTCATTTCAAACTAATCTAATTAGTTTCTACGAGGAAGTTAGTGGGAACTTAGACCAGGGCAGCACAGTAGATGAGGTCTACTTAGATTTGCAAAGGTCTTTGATACAGTGCCACACAAGAGGTTGGTTTACAAAATAAGGGAACTGGGTCTAGGAATCAACATTTGTACTTGGATTGAAAAGTTGTTAGAGAATAGGGAACAGAGAGAGTTGTGATAAATGGATTATTTTCTAATTGGTCAAAAGTGGAGTACCGCAAGGTTCCGTGCTGGGACCACTCCTTTTTAATATATTTATTAATGACCTTGGTGATGGTTTAGAGAGTAAAGTTATTATTTTTGCAGATGACACTAAACTCTGTAAGGTAATAAAATCAGAGCAAGATGTAGCTTCTCTACAGAGGGACTTAAATAAACTGGAGTATTGGGCGGCCAAATGGAATATGAGGTTTAACATAGATAAATGTAAGGTTATGCATTTAGGGATCAAAAACAAGAAGCAATCTATAAATTAAATGGAATTAAATTTGGAATCTATAATGAAAAATGATTTGGGAGTGCTCATAGACAGTAGACTTAAGCTGGGTACACACTACAGAATTTTCCACCAACTTTTTATGCCAATCAATTTTACATGCAATCGATGGTCCGATCGCTCGGTCCATGGACTGCATACACACTAGCCTCGTTTTAGACGATAAAGGGAAGAGCAGCTTTCCTGTTAGCGACTTTTTACAGCTATGTTGTCGTGAGCAATGACTGTAATTTCGTACTCACTGTTGTGGATCGGTCGGAAGTTTATACACACTACACAACGGAAACGAGATTGGATCAAAAATATTTAACGGTACGACCAACCAAATGAGGCGACAATCGTCCATTTGGGCAGACTTTCGACCATAGTGTCACTACACACACTGACCCGACTTTTGAACGAGCGGTCGTATGCCGGCTGATTGAGCCGATTATTGGACGAAAACCGTGTGGTGTGTACCTAGATTTAGGAATAGTGCTCAATGTCAAGCAGCAACTGCAAGGGCAAATAAAGTATTGGCATGCATAAAAAGGGGAATAAATGCAAGGGAAGACAGTGTAATTTTGCCGCTGTATAAATCGTTGGTAAGACCTCATCTTGAATAGGCAGTACAGTTCTAGGCACCACTCTACAAAAAAGATAATTGGGAACTAGAAAAGTTTCAGAGAAGGGAGACAAAATTGATAAAGGGTATGGAGTCATTAAGTTATGAGGAAAGGTTAGCCAGTTTAGGCATGTTTACTTAGAAAAGAGGCGTCTAAGAGGAGATATGTTTACTATGTAGAAATACATTAAGGGTCAATACAGAGAACTTTCATGGGAACTTTTTACCCCAAGGACTATACACAGGACACGCGGTCACCCCCTAAGTTTAGAGGAGAGAAAATTTCACAACCAGCAAAGGAAGGGGTTCTTTACAGTAAGGGCAGTCAAAATATGGAATTCATTGCCAGGGAAGGTTGTGATGGCAGATTCAATAGATATGTTTAAGAAAGTGTTAGACAAATTTTTAGCGGAAAAGTGTATCCAGGGAAATACCGTTAATTAAAATGAAGGATAGTACTGGATATAGGGTAAAAATAGGACTACAATATTGGGTCTGGGGGGATTTTCACAATTGAAACAGATTGGCAGTTGCACACTCTGGATCAATTTCAAATATAAGTGCGGGATCGCAGGAGATCCAAATAGGTTGAACTTGATGGACTGGTGTCTTTTTTCAACCTTATCAACTATGTTAAATATATTGGTAACAGATTTGTTTTGGAAACAATCTTAGATTACTTATGGCTGATATAAAATGAAACACATTTTAGCAAGTTTGCTGGTAACAAATGTGGAGACCTCTGTTATTCGATACACACCAATAAAGATGTTGAGTGCAACCTGTGTTGGCTTGTTAAATATTCCTACACTTGAAAATGTTGTAATAATGAGAGAGCTGATTCTATAAAACCATTTGGAACTGTTCAGTTAGGTGGTAGGCATTTAAATGACTACCAAAACTCCGACCTACTTTTCAATGACTGCAAAAGAACGATACCTATAAGGCCTACAATAATAAAATTACTACTTGGCATAAAAGTGAAAAAGCCAATACCCGGACCTTACCGGTCGGTAAGGAGTATGAAGTTTGCTATCAATTCCTATTAGTTTACACATGATCTGAAATATATCACCAGTAAAATGAGTACCCCTATCTCTTTCTATGATTCTATGGATACCATATCTGCATACAAATTTCTGAACATTGTTTTTAGCAGTAAAAACAGCAGTATTAATGGCAGCTTGAAATGCATCTACCCAGTTAGAAAATACATCAATACATACTAACACATGAGATTCTACAGGGTAGTAATTGGATGAAGTCATTTGTATCACCTGGAAAGATCCATCTGTAGGAGGGATATGGGACAGCTCCATTGGTATTGTCTTTTTGACATTTCAAATTCAAACAATTAAGACAAGACATTGCCTTCCTACCAGCTTGAGAAGATAAGCATGGTGCACACCAGTATGCTCTAACCAGCTTACACATATCTTCTTTACCCAGATGAGTCAGACAATGTGCTGCCTCAGCTAGGCCTGGGGAATATTCTCTGGGAGCCACAGGCCTACCTTGTCCATCTCTCCAGAATCCAGAGGACTCTTGACCACATCCTTTCTCCTTCCAGACTTCCTTTTCCTGTAGGGAACACAAATCTTGCATTTCAATAAATTTTTGTGTGTTTGTTGTTTGGAAAGCCATCATCTTGTCAGTTGACATGTCTACAGATAAACCTGCTGCCTACTTGGTAGCTTTGTCTGCCCTGCTATTACCCACTGATAATGGGTCTTCTTCATATGTGTGGAATTTGCACTTGATGACGACTACCGCCTTTGGTAAATGTATTGCTGTTAAAAGTACTTTTATGTGCTATGAGTGTGCTACTGGTGTGCGCGCCTTCGTCATAAAGTTTCTAAGATGGCAGAGGTGCCCCAAAGTCATGCAGTACCCCAAAGGCGTACCTAGAGTCAGTGTATATATTAGCTGATTTACCCTCTGCCAACTCACATGCTCTTCTCAATGTCACGAGTTTAGCCTCTTGGGCTGAGTAAGGACAACCAAGGCATTCAGCTTCTATAACATCCTCGTCATCTACAACAGCATATCAAGTACATATTTCTCCTGTGTCAGTTGTCTATGACAACTCCCATCCGTATAAAGTGTAAAATCTAAATTTTTTTACGGGGTGTCATGTATGTCAGGTCTCGCAGTAAATCTCTCGTTCAGATATTCCATACAATCATGCTTATCAGTGTACCTGCCAAATTCACCCAACATCTAGAGTCTCCTCTCTTCCACCCATTGTGCATGGTAGGTATGTAGCTGAAGTAAAAATTTTGCACCATTTAATGGTGATATTTGCGGATGCCATCACAGCTAATTCCCATGTTGTGATCCTTGCTGACAAGACATGTCTAGTTTGAGCATAATTTAACAGAACTGATACTACATGTGGTGTATAGACAGTTGAATCATGTCCAAGTACTACGTACTTGCTCTTACTTACCAGGAGAGCGGTTGCTGCTACACTTCTCAAACATGTAGAGAGAGATCTTACCACAATGTCCAATTGTGCACTATAGTCTGCTACCGGTCTGCTAGCATCACCATGTTTCTGTGTCATAACACCTTCTGCACAACCATCAGCTTCCATACAATATAACTCAAAAGGTTTTTCATAATCAGGTATTCCCAAATCAGGTGCTATAGTCAGACTCTCTTTAATGTTAAAGAATACTTGCTCTGACTCCTCTGTGTGTGTAACACGCTCAGGATTTTAGGATGAGACTAACTCCTGTAATGGCAAGGCCAAAATAGAAAAATCTGGGATCCAGGATCTACAGTACCCACACATCCCTAAAAAGGTATGGATCTGCTGGTGGTTCTGCGGCAGTGTCATGTCTTGTATGGCCTGAATTCTATCCGTTGTCAGGTATCTTAGCCTCTGGGTGAGACAGTGACCCAATTATATGACCTTGGTCTGACATGGCTGTAATTTATCCTTTGCAACCTTGTGTCCTGTCCGTGAGAGATGAAGCATCAACAGTTAAATGTCAGACACAGGTGACAAAAATGAATCATAGCACAGCAACAAATGTCAATCTATTGTATTAGGACAGACCCATTGCTTGGTTGGAAGGATTGTAAATAGTCATGCAAGGCCTAGGAGAAAATACTGGGGCTGTCAATAAACCCCTTGGGAAATCTTGTCCATGTGTATTGTACACCCTTATAGGTCAAGGCAAAGAGATGCTGACAGTCAGGACGAAGAGGAACAGAGAAGAAGGTAGAGCAAAGATCAATTACCGTAAAATGACTGGAAGATGGTGGAATCTGCATAAGGATGACAGCTAAATTGGGCACTTTGGGGAATTGGCTCTCAACTACTTTATTAATTCCCCTTAAGTCTTAGGGGTATATTTACTAAACTGTGGGTTTGAAAAAGTGGATATGTTGCCTATAGCAGCCAATCATATTCTAGCTGTCATTTTGTAGAATGTACTATATAAATGATAGCTAGAATATGATAGGTTGCTATAGGCAACATCTCCGCTTTTTCAAATCCGCAGTTTAGTAAATATACACCCAATAAGAAGGGCGCTGAATGACCTTAAAATATAAAATAAACAGTTCCCGGTTAAGCTGCAGCCAAGAGAAAATAATGATTGGTATGCAGGGGCCCAATAGTAACCTCTGCAAATTTAGTCAAAGGGTAATGTAGCATTCTTCCCGCTACTCCCATAACTGAATCAGTTTTGTTAGTAACCTGTAAACTTAAGAGAGAATTTATCACTGACCTGGCCTCCCCTGTATCTACAAGAAAGGTTTATGCTACACCAGATACATCAACTGTCACTGTGGTTTTTTCCTTTAGATTTGTAGTTAATCTAACTGCTTGTAGGATACAGGCATGACCTAAACCCTAGTGTTGGAGAAACCTCTGAGGCTTGTGTATGTCTCATTTGTTGGTACCTATGTGATTTTTTCCTAGTTGGCCCAAATCTTCTATTGTCCCTCTGTTCTCCTCTCTCTCTTCTTTTACTACAGTTCCTTGCTACATGTCCCTCTTGAAAGTATGTGAAGCATCTCCCTGTCATCCTGCCATTTCCTTTCCACATAATAAGTATTGTGATACTGTGGTCGTGTGTGTGCAGTCATGGACAAAAGTTTTTAGAATGACAAAAGTATTGGTTTTCACAAACTTTGAGGCTTCAGTGTCTTTAGACCTTTTTGTCAGATGTTACTATGGTATACTGAAGTAAAATTACAAGCATTCAATAAGTGTTAAAGGCTTTTATTGACAACTACATTAAGTTTATGCAAAGAGTCAATATTGCAGTATTGACCTCCACAATTCGCCCTGGAATGCTGTCAATCACCTTCTGGGCCACATACTGACTGTGGGCTGTCCATGCTTGCCTATTCAATGCTTGAAGTTTGTCAGAATTTGTGGGCTTTTTAGTCCACCCACCTCTTGAGGATTGATCACAAGTTCTCAATGGGGTTAAAGTCTGGGGAGTTTTCTGGTCAAGGGCCCAATATTTAGATGTTTTGATCCCCGAGCCACTTAGTTATCACTTTTTCCTTATGGCAGGGTGCTTCATCATGCTTTAAAAGGCATTGTTCTTCACCAAACTGTTCTTGGATGGTTGGGAGAAGTTGCTCTAGGAGGATATTTTGGTTCCATTCTTTATTCATGGCTGTGTTCTTAGGCAAAATTGTGAGTGAGCTTACTCCCTTGGCTGAGAATCAATCCCACACATTTATGGTCTCAGGATGCTTTACTGTTGGCATGACACAAGACTGATTGTAGAGCTCACCTTTCCCTCAGACAAGCATTTTTCCAGATGCCCCAAACAATCTGAAAGGGGATTCATCAGAGAAAACGACTTTACCCCAGTCCAAAGAGGTTTGTACCCTGGCTTTTAGATTCTCCCTAACACCCTCCGTTAGTACTGTAACAGCTACCTCCCTGTGATGCACATCATCCTTTATGGTTGATATCCCAGTGTAGTTGGTCATAGCTGTCAGGGCTCTGAAAAATAATCTGATGTAGTTTCACCATCTTTTTGTCTATAGTGAAAATTTTGCTACTACTGTAAAGTATATACCCAATTGGGAGGTTATATAATTTATATTGGTTTGGTTATCTTTATCTGTTAAGGACTTATCTTCTTCCAACATACAGTCCTTAATAAACTTTTATATGTCAGTTTTGGGAGGAAGACAGTCCCTCAACACCACTCACCAATCTTGACTTGTTGGCTCATGAGCATTACCCAAATCTTTAACAAAATTCTTACATTTGGCCAAATCTTTTCCTTGAATCAGACATAATTGAAAGAAGCTCAGACATAGTCCAAGGACAATTCATTGTTACATGCTTTATAGTAACTACACCATCCTTGTCCGCCTTCCTATTAGGAACTGTTATTGTACGGACTGGATGTAAGCAAACTAAATCACTTCATTCAGGACTAATTGCTGTAATCACTGTTTCAGTACACTGAATGTTCCCCTGCCTATTGGTTTCTACACCAATCTCACTGATTTCAGCCGCTGCCCCTGCTGGTGGGACCGTTCCCTTTCCTTGTCTAAGTGGCAATTCTTGCATATTAATTGCATGGGCAATGGCTGAAATAGCAGTGGGTTCGTCATCTTCTTCAGAAACATTACCTTGCATACCTCTCAATATGGGACATAAGTTACTTATGTTATTTTTATCATTTTTGGTATCAGTTGTACTTTTCCCCGTCCACATATGGTTGCGAGGGTGCGCTTGCTCTTGTTTCTCTTCGCTTCACAATGCTACATTCTGCTATGCATGCGCTCTCGTATCACATACTCCCTTCCTGTTGCCAACAGTCCGTATATTTAATTCTCAGTTTTAGTGACTTTATAAAAAAAAGATTTTATCTCTAACAGTTCTTAATACCTCTGGATCAAAACTACCAACTTTGGGAAAGGGTTTCACAATTTCATCAGTCATTTTGACCCATTTATCACAGTAAGCCGTTGCGTACGCACCGTATTTCACACTCATAATATACTTCACAGAACCCAAAGACCTTCACTTGACCTTTACATCGGCCATCTCACATGTTTGTTTAACACCCATGTGGAAACAGAATCCTCAATGCTTCGCAGTGCCAAACTCCTGCTAGAGATTTGTGGTGGCAGTGGACGAATTCTTTAAGCTGCGTCCACTTACTTCTTCTCCACTGTGTACCACTAAACTATTCACGCGATTGCCAGCATACCCAGCAAGGTCCCTAACACAGTCACTTTCAACTGGGAGAACAGAAATATCAACGTTTAGTGCCCGTGTGAAAACGCAATCATCAATGTCTCGCAGCACTAAACAATACTCCGCCTTTCCAGTGAAGTTCCTGTTGAGTACTTTACAACTGGGAGCACTAAATATTGAATAATACCAGCCTTTCCAGCGCATTTCCTCCCACCACGCACAATTTGACAGTCACGTGTATATGGAAGACGTGCGGTCCGATTGCACAGGCTGCAGGTACTAATTAACTGCACACTCTGTAATTACAATTGGGATTATGACGAAAACCCTTGTTTTCATATCACCATATACCTTGTATACTATCTCAACGTCTTTTATACCTTGTTTTTTTCCAAACAGAACGTCCCCAAAGGTTACTGTTTCCTCAACAGTAACCTTTGTCCTTATTTCTCAGGGGTTTTAACAATTCCTTTTACTATAAAATACAACTGCAATATCTATCAATAAAACTGTTTAAACATGTGGTAAATATACAGAGAAACATATGCATATGCTATGCAAATAAACCACGTTTAAATAGCAAAATGACATATAAAAGAAAAAAATTCTCTTTCTTGTCCATAAGTCCTCGACAGCACCCCTAAAATTGCACAAAGCAGATATTCGGTTTGGCAACACTGGATGATAAAAAGTATAGAACTCTTTGCATTCTTACCTGTATATGAATCGTCTCCATCCTTTGTTGGTAAACCAAAATCCGTAGGTTTTACGCATTCTTGAGCATTGTAGCGCTGCTCAACGAGCACCCAAATTGTTATGTTTGTTTTGTTGCTACTAATAAATATTGTCCGATGTGATTAATGTGGTTTCAAAGCACAAAATAGATTTAATAGCAAAATTTAGCAGAACACAATAATAATAGTACAAAATACAACCGATACATACGTTGCGTGGCCCTGGTTCCAGAAACAGCTCGTCAATCCTGATAACTGATGGCAAAGAGTGAGTCTGTTCCTGAATCAGAGGCTGATTTTATGGTGTTAAAATTACAAAAAACACTGATGATGTCACAAAATATACACAGAAAACACTAAGAGAGTTCTTCATTGGTCCAGGATTACCGATGTTCCAGTAGACTGGTGGTTATAGGTAAGTTCATTTGATCTTCTCCCAAAGGAGGGGGCAACTCACTCCAACTGTTGAATATGTGTCTTCCCGCCGAAGAACCGTTTTAAACTGACTCATAAGAAGAGCGCTTTTGAGTATTAATCTCATAGTGCTCATTTCTAGCAACCACTAGATGTGTTTGCTACTCTTTCGAAACCGGTTTTATGCTGGTGTAATATGCTTTAATATGAGACCAAACTCTTAACATTTTAGAGGACCTGACTCATAAATACCTTTATTGTAATATTATCTGTGAATAAATAACCTTTAATTCATCTATTTAATAATCGAGTGTGAATGTAACTTTTGGTGTGTACTATTTACAAGTATAAGTGTGAATGTAAGTGTGTGTGTTGTTAATCCATGCAATTGCGTCATTACACGAGGCGTAGTAATCGCTGTCACACAGCAAAGCAATATTAATTCATTTAGCCGACTTCATCCAATTATTTGACTTCCACACTGATCACAGAAATTGCAATATATTGAATCTACTAAGCTATTGAATCCTACCCATGTTTGTTGGGCTCTTTTTTATCAAAAATCTAGTGGGCATTACTTGGGTTTAAATCTAATTCAAAAGTTATTATGTATGAATTAGTTGGATGTAACTGTCAAAATGTAAAATAATGTTAGCAGCTTAGCAGCTCTTTCAGCACACCCATGAGGTGGCTGCTCAGTGTCGTTTTTGTTTTTATATTAAATGTCATCCAAATCCATCCAGTGGAAGGCCCAGAACAGGCTACCCAGGTCAAAATTCTGACCAGCGTACACTAACATGAGGTCTGACTATAACCTCAACCCCCTAGTATGTCTTCTGGGATCCAATGTTATTGTCAGGTTGAGCACGAGGGATGAGTGGGATCCTGCTGTCTCAGCTGGTATTGGCTAGATTCCACCCAGAGGCGCGGAATCTAACAGAGCAGAAGGTATTCACCAGGAATCCCTGCAAGGAGATTTGGGCTCAGCGGCTTCCACCCTGCAGGTCACGGCCCTCTAGGGAAGTTCCCAGTGAGACAGAACAGTGAAGTGACTCGAGAGGTGAGATGAGACTGAAGAATGGAACCCAATGATGGGTAGAGCACCGGAGTCTATATAGTACACAGGAGAGGACAAGAGGATGACCCAGGATAGTGCTATCCACAAGTGGAGCAGATAGGCAGAGGTCAGCAGTGCACAGGATATACTGCAAACGATGAACCACAGCTATTACTACTTGGGAGTGGAACGGGTCAGTAGAGGTCAGCGGTGCGTGCAGGATACGTAGCAGGCGTTGATCACAGCGATTAGCACTAAGGAGTAGAACAGGTAGGCAAAGATCAGTGGTATACAGGATATACAGCAAATGGTGAACCACAGCTATTACCACTTGGGCGTGGAACGAATCAGCGGAGATCAGCGGAGATCAGCGGTGCATGCAGGGTAGGTAGTGGCCGTTGATTACAGTGATTACCACTAAGGAGTGGAGCAGGTAAGCAGAGATCAGAGGTGCACAGGATATGCAGCAGGCAATGAACCACAGCTATTACCACTTGTGAGTGGAACGGATCAGCGGATGTCAGCGGTGCGTGCAGGATAGTAGTGAGCGATGATTACCACAAGGAGAAGGGAGATGCCAGATGAAGATTCGCAGAACCAACATTGAAAAGGTGAGGGGAGGAGGGGAGGAGCCTTATAAAGCAGCACTGACCAATGGGCGGATAGACCAGGTAAAACAAATGAGGCAGTTTACTGCCGACAGGATGACATACATGATGGGGAATCAGGATGAGGACAGGCGCGCCGATCCTCGAGTGGAGGTACCAGGAGACCGGTGTGTGACAGTTATCAGTCTCCCTGGGTCAAAGTTCTGCTTAACGTACACAAATGGGAGATACAACCGGGACCCTAATCCCATTAAAACCTGGCCACCTCTTTGCGTTGGTTTTATCCCAATCAGTGCAGGGGAGTCTGAATACATATACCCGGAAAGACAAACAAACCAAATCCATCCAGTAGGAATCACAGAACAGGCTCACCTGGTCAAAGTTCTGGCCAGCGTACACCAACGGGACGTCTGGCTGGGACATCAACCACCTGGTCTGTCTTCTGGGATCCAATGTTAGCAGTCTTTTGAAATTTTCGTCTAAATTCATCCAGTGGTTGGCTCAAAACAGGCTCCACGAGTCAAAGTTCTGCCCAGCATGCGCCAACTGGAGGTCTGATCCGGACCCTAACTACCCTAAAACCTGGCCAGGATCCAACTAGCCAACCTTGCATTGGTTTCATACCAATCTGTGCAGGAGATGTCCGAATGTATAACTGGACAGAAAAACAAACACAATCCATCCAGTGGAAGGCTCAGAACATACTCCCCGGGTCAAAGCTCTGACCAGCTGATACAGTTTGGTAAACTGGATTCTTAGGTCTGCCCAACTTAGCACTACTCCCAGTAAGGCGCGCAGTCTAACGAACGGGAGGTTTTCCCCAAGAGCCACCGCAAGGTGGTTTGGGCTTAGCTGCTCCCGTCCACAGGTCTTGGCCCTTACCAGGAGTGTCAGGCGAAACCCTATATGGGAGAGAGTAGAATAAGATGCTGTACAGAGGCAGGAACACAAGGCCAGAAGACAACAAAATAATGGAGTCAGATGGAGCGTTAGATCTTAAGCCAGCAGCACAGTAGAGACAGGTAGAGCATGAGCTTTTCAGCCAATGGCTACAATGGATACAGAAGGAATGTGAGTTCTTTAGCCAGCGGTACAATGGAGATAAGTAGAGCGTAAGCTCTTTAGCCAGCGGCATAGTGGAGCCAGGTGGAGCGTAAGCTCTTTAGCCAGTGGCACAATGGAGACAGGTGGAGCGTAAGCTCTTTAGCCAGCGGCACAGTGGAGACAGGTGGAGCGTAAGCTCTTTGGCCAGCGGCACAATGGAGACAGGGGGAGCGTAAGCTCTTTAGCCAGTGGCACAGTGGAGACAGGTGGAGTGTAAGCTCTTAGGCCAGTGGCAAAATGGAGACAGGTGCAGCGTGAACAGTTCAACCAGAGGTACAGCGGAGACAAGTGCAGCATGATCAGTTCAGCCAGCAGTATAGCGGAGACAGGTGCAAAATAAGTAGTTCAGCCAGCAGTGTAGCGGAGACAGCTGCGGCTTGAGAAGTACAGTCAGCGGCACAGCGGAGACAAATGCAGCGTTAACGGTTCAGCCAGCAGTGTAGCGGAGACAGGTGCAGCTTGAGTAGTGCAGTCAGCGGCACAGCGGAGACAAGTGCAGCGTGGACAGCTCAGCCAGCAATATATCTGGAACTGGTGCAGCTTGAGCAGTTCAACCAGCGGCACAGCAGAGACAGGGAGGCGCTGAGGATCCAAGGTAGAACACACAGGAGACAAGATGGTAAGTCTAACCAGGCAAGTAATTTGATCAACAGGCACTGAGAAGGGGGAAGTGCCTTTTGAAGTTTGGAGCCAGACTGAATGCCAATAGGAAACTTGCAGAGAACATCAAGGATAATTTCCACGCATGCGCAGAACTAACATCAGAACGCCAACAGCTGCGGCTTGAATCAGGGAGGAACAGGTGAGAGTGGGGCAGACTTCGGTTATGGAAGCCGAATGACTGTCGTGTGACACCAGTGTATAGTAACGAGTGGATTAAGACCCGAAACCTCCTAAAACCTGTCTAGGATCCAACTGAACCACCTCGAATTGGTTTTATGCTTATTGGTGCAGGTGTTTCTGAATGTATAACTGGATAGACTAACAAACCAAATGCATCCAGTCGAAGGCCCAGAACAGGCACCCCATGTCAAATTCTGGCCAGCATACACTAATTGAAGGTCCGACCGGAACCATAACCCCCAAGTAGGTCTTCTGGGATCCAATGTTGAAAGTCTGTGAAAGTTTCTTCCAAATCCATACAGTGGAAGGCTCAGAACAGGCTCCCCGGGTCAAAGTTCTGCCCAGCATACACCAACAGGAGGTCCGATGGGGACCCTTACTCCCTTAAAACCTGGCAAGGATCAAACTGGATTACCTCATATTGGTTTCCTCTCAATCAGTGCAGGGGTGTCGATATTATTTGCCAACAAACAAACAAACAAGCTTCTTCCGTGTGGCAGAACGGTGGCTAAGTGGTTAGAAATTCTGCCTCACAGCGCTGGGGTCATGAGTTCAATTTCTGACCAAGGCCTTATCTGTTTGGAGTTTTTATGATCTCCCTGTGTTTGCGTAGGTTTCCTCCGGGTGCTCCGGTTTCCTCCCACACTCCAAAAACATACTAGTAGATTAATTGGCTACTATCAAAATTTACCCTTGTCTCTCTCTCTCACTCTCTCTCTCTCTCTCTCTCTCTCTCTCTGTGTATGTTAGGGAATTTAGACTGTAAGCACCAATGGGACAGGGACTGATGTGAATGAGTTCTCTGTACAGCGCTGTGGAATCAGTAGCGCTATATAAATAAATGGTAACGATGATGATGATAATATATAGATGTTTTCCTAATCCTTTCAGTGAAAGATGAAGAACAGTTTCCCTGCGTTAAAGTTCTGGCCAGTGTACATCAGTAAGAGGTCTGACCAGGACCTCGACCCCCTAGTATGTCATTTGGGATAAAATGTTACCAGTCTGTAAAGTTACCATTCAAATCCATCCAGTTGAATGCTAAGAACAGGCTCCCCTGGTCAAATTTCTGCCCAGTATACACTAATGGGACTATAGACCGGGACTCTTACCCCTGAAAAACCTAGCCAGGATCCAACTGGACTACCTCGCATTGGTTTAATCCGAATTGGCGCAGGGGTGCCCGAATGCAAACCCAATCCATCCAGTGGAAAGCTCAGAACAGTCTCCTCGGGCCAAATTTCTCCCCAGCGCACACCAATGGGAGGTCTGACATGGACTCTAACCCCCTTAAAGCCCCCTTAAATCCAACTGGACCCCCTAGCGTTGGTTTCATCTAAATCGGTGCAGGGGTAGTAGGAAGAGCCCTAGTGCTATCAGCACTGGGCTGGTTCTTTCTAGGGGGGGCCCGCTCGTTTTTTTCGGCGGACCCCACTCCATAGGGAATTCAGCGCAGCGCTGAACAGTCTAGGGTTGGTAAGTCATTATGGCAGGGGGACCCCTGCCGCGTATCTCCCTGCTATAGTGCCGCCAACCCTGGCTGGTTTGCCTAGTGCTGGTAAAGTGAAAATCGGGGGGACCCCACGCAAAATTTTTCCCTGATTTTCACGGGACCAGCACTAATCAGGCAGCACTAGGATTAAGCATGAATAGTGGGGGGACCTCACACTTTTTTTCCCCCAAATTTTATCTGTTCTTTACCATTTTGACAGCTGTCGGAGTGTCAAAATCGCAGCTTGATACATTTCAGGTTTTTTTTTTTTAAACTCGTGGGTAAACAACCGCGATTTGCCCCGATTTAAACACGCTGGCAAACTCGCACTTTGATACATTTACCCCCAGATCTACTATGCCGGCTTGATAATCTGCCAAACATAAGCGTATATGACATACTCACATATTAGCCGCAGCTGCAACAGCACAGAACTTTGAAAACAATATTGAGTCATAAGAATTTGAGGACCAGATGTTTAAGCAATCTACGTGCAGGAGAGTATGAGGCCTTCTGATTATAAATGGTCTTGACCACCACAAACTATTGAACCAGAAAATAATGCTCTTGTCATGCATATAATGACTCCAGAATTTAGCAGCTACAATGATCGGAAATAACTCTAAAAGAAACAGATTTGTGAGTCCCTACTCATGCCAATCAAGGGACCAGGGTGCATGGCACCAGTCACCATCCAGGTAAGCCCCAAAGCCTGGAGACCCAGCTGTGTCAGTAAACAGCTGAATGTCCCTGTTAGCTGCGAGAGGGGATACCCACATGCGAACCCCATTGAAATGTTGCAAGAATATACGACACATCGCCAGATCATCCCTAATCTCACCAGAAAGCCTGATAAAAGGATGATTCATAACAACACCAGCAGCAGCCCTTTCAAACTTTCTCAAATAAATCTGCTCCATCAGAAGCACGTGACATGCAAATTTCAACAGCCCCTGTAGAGACATAACCTGTTTCTGTGTGCCCTTGCTAACCACAGCAAAAAAAAATCCAGAATGCCCTTCAAATTAGTCACCTTGGCCGCCAGCAACTTGCAACAACCCACCATTGAATTAATCTCAATGCCCAAATACAACAACTTGATCATCAGTCACTCAGTTTTGTCAACCACAATCGGCATAGCAAGGCCTGCACTGAAACCAAAACTGTCTCACAATCAGCAGACTCACCTGGACCTACAAACAAAAAATCATCCAAGTAATACATCACAGCACGGTGGCCTGTCTCAGCAATGATGCACCAGTAAAGAAACAAACTAAAACACTTAAAAAGGCACAGGACACCGCAGAACCCATAGGCAAACCTTTATTCCCATAAAACCCATTATACAATTTAAAACCCATGTACTTAAAGAAATGGGGAGCAGGGGAGAAGACAGATAGCTGATTCCACATCTGGCTTTGGTAGCAATGCACCTGACCCATACTCTTGAACCAAAGCCAAAGCCTCTTGAAATGACTGATATACCACCGTGCAAACATCCCCATCAATCACGCCATTCACCGACAGCCCAAGAGGGTGGGACAAATTGTTAAGGCAGAGTAACATGAGAGCCTCAACTACTAGAACCTCTTCATGAGATTCTCTTCTTTAGCAACCCCTTTTCCAAGGAAGTAGTTATGTTCTACAGTACTCGGTAGCCCCCAGGACCAAAGTTTGGGTAGTAGCAGTTGTTGATCTAGCACTTGCCCGGTGGAGTGGATGGAACACGGTAGTGTCACGGCACCAATGAGGGACAACTGGATCCTGGTAGTTCAACCGGGATTGGCGTGACTTCAGCTAGGGGCGCGGAGTCTAACAAGAGAAAGGTGTTCACCAGTGATTCCCGCAAGGGATATGGACTTTGCGGCTTCCACTTGCAGGTCACGGCCCCCTAGGGAAATTCCCAGTGAACCACTGTCACGGGCACTAGGAGTCTTGCCCAGGAATTCACCAGATGACTGGGCTTAAGAGAGTAGTGAAGCTCTCACAACGGTCCTCTGGTAGCGGGGTGACTAGAGGAACAAATATCACAGCAGATAAAGAGAGAGAATGCCAATAAATAATAGGAAAGTCAGTGACTTGCAGCAATCTTTGGTCAATGAATCAGCGACTAGCTGATATAATGGAAAGGCAGATTTGAACACGGAGATCAGGATGGACATGAGTAGATGCAGGGAGGTAGCAGGGAAGTCAGTGGTCTGCGTACAGCAAGATGTACCACTGCTTATGGTGAAGAGACTTCTCCAGGTGCAGGTAGGTAGCGGGGAAATCAGTGGTCTGCGTACAGCAAGTTGTACCACTGCCCTGTGTTGATAGTGCTAGGGCTCTTCAGACACCCCTGGATGGTGGGAGGTAATACATGGCTAAAAAAAAGAAAAGATGAATGAAACAATTTTTACATTAATGAATTACAACTCCCATCAAGCCTGGGGTGCCATGAACAGTCTGGACATGCTGGTGCTTGTAGTAATACCTATGGCTCCCATAGCATGCTGGCACTTGGGGAACCACAATTGTCAGCATGGCCTGACACCCAGGGCCCACTGTGTCCTGTAGTGCACCCATGCACAATGTAAATAAAAGACATCACTTGTTCAAACCTCCAAATTTTACTAAAAATATTTTTTAAAAAATCATACTTATAAACTCTGTTCTTTCTTCTGTATGGTCTAGTCTTGTAAGCTTTTAATCCAAATTGATATTTGAAGAAAAAAAAACCCGAAAAAAATATTCCAGTTGTCTTTACCCAAAAAAAATGTTGTCTGGCATCTCAGACCCCAAAAGTCTAGCCGAAACATGCTTGGCAAAAAACAACGCTTTTCCGGAGACACCGCAACTGCTTTTGAATACAGAAGCAACCCGCCACTTAAAATTTTAATAAATGGCAGGTCTATTTATAACCTGGGTCTTGCACCACTGACAGCATGGGAAAGAGTCACGGATGTTAGCGTTTCCACACTTTCTCACTCTCTTTTAGAAACGCAAGCCTCAGGTTGTAAATAGACCTGTCAGCAATGGACCCGCTGGAATTGCCATTTTAATGTTGGCATTGTGAATGTCTGCATTTTGACTGTCGGCAATCACACTATCGGTATTGTATCCCTGTCGGGCATATTTACATACTGGCATTTGGAATGTCTGCATTTTCATGTTGATCATATTTCGGTCTGTAAATTTACTGTCAGAAATATGACTACCAATTAACTCCATAGTATATGAGAAAAACGCAGTCATATTGAAAACTAATATTAAATTTGAAACAATATTTAAACAATATTAAATGAAACAACGCATAAAAAATATATATGCATATATATAAAAATATAATAAAAATAATAAAAAAAATAATAAAAATAAATAAAATATATTTATATATTTTATTGATAATAATAATAATAATAATAATAATAATAATAATAATAATACCATTATTATCTACATATCTCAGGCACCATTTAATTATCAAACAATATTCAAAACAATAACCTATACTGAATAAAATTCATCCAAAGAAAATAAATTGCAGCACCACAGTTATTTGTTAAATATTATTTAACTCCAACGCTTCAGTACAGCAACCTGGATAAAAAGAGTTAATCTGTTAATCTGGTGCATCCAAAATACCTCTTGTCTACACAGTTTCCTAAACTTGTCCACTCTTTTCTCAGTTATCTGAACATGTTCAATGCCAATAACAAACAAACGCGTAGGCTCTACATTAAGGATGGAGGCATAATGAAGAGAAACACTATGAGATAGAAAAATTCATTTCTGACATGGCAACACTTAATATTTCGTGATGGAGATACCATTTAAAGTACATTTTTGTGGCACTACAAGTGTCAGCATGCATGTTGCCAGATTCTCATATGGATAAGTCATGCCAAAGAAAGGAATGCCAGGGACGTGGCTTGGGTGCTATAACGGTCACTTCATTAATAATCACCTCTCTGTCCAATCCGTTTTCCATCCTTATAACGGCCCCCTTTCCGCCCACCCTCTTTCTGTAAGGCGCCGTCGCCGCTGATCCCGTCAGTCAGGGACGGACGCCTGCCTTCCGGGCCGTAGCGCTCTGTTGCTAGGCAACATACGCTACTCTCCCCTCCTGAGTGCCGCCTCCTGGCTCCGCCAATCACCACATAGCTTGCCTTATTTAAACCTGGCTCTGGCGCCATTAGGGTGCCAGAGAAACAGGTTCTATACCTTGTGTTCCTGGTTATCCCTGCTCCAGTCCTCCTGATTGTGCTCCCAGTGTTCCTGCTTCTTCGTTGTGACCCAGCTTGGCGACCATCCCTCGTTCTGTGTGACCCATTCTGCTCCGCGACCTCGGCTTGTTGACCATCCCTCTGTATTCTCCCTGGTACCTTGCATTTCCAATTGGCTTGACCCGGACCATCTGACCCTTCTACACTACACCGGCAACTGGCTAGTAGGATCGTGACCTACGTACCCTGTGTTCCTCCTTGCTGGGGTCCCTGGCGAATACCAGGGGTACGTTAGACTCCGCACCTGCTAGTTCAGTAGCGCTAATACCGGTTAGTGTCCTGCTTTTATAGTCTTCAAAAGGCCTACGGCCTGACAGTTTACTCTGGCCATGACTGACGGTTCTGGGGAACCCTCTGCTCGAGATCTCCTCCTCCATTTAGGGCAGCGAGTAGAACAGCAAGAATCTAACCAGGCTTAACTCCTGCAGTGCATACAAGGAGTGATTTCCAGTCTGGATTCCCTGAATCTTCCTCAGGCAGCTGCTCTGGCTCCTTCTTCCCCTTCTATTGTGAATGTCCCTACACCCAGGACTCTATGGATTCCCACGCCTGAAAAGTATGACGGTAGTCCCAAAGGATGTCGAAAATTTCTCAACCAATGCTCCATCCAATTCGAACTTGCACCGGAGAATTTCTCTTCTGAAAGAGCTAAAGTAGCCTACATTATTTCCCTTCTCACTGGACAAGCCCTGGCCTGGGCCTCCCCGCTTTGGGAATGAAATTATGTATCCCTCTATAATTCTGCCCCTTTTATCGAGAATTTTCGAAAGGTATTTGACCAGCCTGGCCGGGTGTCTTCTGCCGCTTCTAGTCTTCTGCATTCACCACAATTTGATTGGCTTCATGCCCAGGTATACTCCTGGGGTACTTTGTGTTTCAACCGGTGTCTCTCTAAGGTACTCCCACCTACCCACCTACATTGTCTCTCTTTTGACTCCCAGGTCAAGCTTCCGGAACCGTTCTTGGAGCTCCTTGACGTATTCAGCAAAAGTGCCGCTGAGAGTCTTCCCCCACAACGTGCGTGAGATTGTCCCATCGAACTCATGCCCGGCAAAACCATTCCTAAGAGTAGTGTTTATCCACTTTCTCTACCTGAAACGAAGGCAATGTCACTGTATGTCTCTGACAATCTTGAAAGAGGATTTATCAGGTGTTACGAGTCGTGGCGGTGCTCAGTCGACACGACCCTCTCTTCCGCGTCTCGGCCGTCGCTATGACGACCGGGACATCACTTCCGTACGGTTGAACCCAAGTTGAATCTACCGGATCGGTTCTCCGGAGATAGAACCTTATTCTGCAACTTTAAAGAAAGTTGTAAGTTGTACTTTTGCCTCAGGCCTTGGTCTTCAGGATCGGAAATCCAAAGGGTCGGCATTATTATATCTCTCCTGCAGGGTGACCCGCAATCCTGGGCATTTAGCCTGGCACCTACAAGTCCTCCTCTCCAAACTGTGGATGCGTTCTCCTGTATGATGATCCTGATAGAGTAGCTTCGGCTGAGACACACCTCAGGGACCTGAAACAGGGTCGCCGTATGACTGAGGAATACTGCACAGAGTTCAGGCGCTAGTCCACAGACAGCGAGTGGAATGACCTGGCACTCTATTGTCAGTTCCGTTTGGGCCTTTCTGAACAAATGAAAGATTCTCTGGTACAATATCCAGTACCAACTACACTAGAGATTCTCATGCAGCTGGTCATCAAAATTGACCGCAAATTCAAAGAAAGGAAGGCCGAGAAGGACACCATGTTTTCCTCAAGTTCTTTGTTTTTTCCTCCTGCTGCACATTATGAAGCAGCTGAGCCCATGCAGCTGGGTGCGTACCGTCTCACTTCCAAAGAAAAAACCCGGAGACGTACCTTAGGCCTTTGTCTGTATTGTGGCAACAGGGGCCATCTCCTTCATGCTTGTCCAAACAAAGCAGACAAATCGGGAAAAGAGAAAGCCTAGAGAACATGGAAGAGGTTCGTCTAGGCTTACAAATCATATCTTCCAAAAATGCACTCCTGGTTCCGGCGGTTATCTTCTTTGGAGCACAATCTGCTCCTGTCTCTGCCTTCCTAGATAGTGGTGCCACTGGAAACTTCCTGGATCTAGATCTGGCTCATTCCTTGGGGATACTCATCATAAGGCTTGAATCACCCATCACTGTCTGTGGTTTGAATGGAGGTCCTCTACCAGGTGGGAAAGTGTGTTCTCAGACGCCACTATTACAACTAACCGGGGGGGCGCTACATTCTGAAGCCTTGTCTTTTTTCCTTATTAGGTGCTCTTCCGTTCCGGTGATCCTGGGACATCCTTGGCTTCAGCTCCACAATCCGGTCATTGATTGGAACAAGGGAGACATTATCCACTGGAGTCCATCCTGTTCTTCGTCCTGTTTGTCTATGCCTGTTCATTTGCTCCAGTTCTCCTTGGATCAGTGTCACTCACCGGACTGTGAGTGCTAATTCTGGTGTGTTTAGGAACCGTGGCCGTCCGCCACACTGAGGGTCTGCGCGTGTGCAGCCCTTTCAACCCTTCAGTACATGTTCCTTTTAGTTAATTGGCTGATCAGGCAACACTCCCTATTTAAAGCACCTGAGGTCAATACCTCGTTGCCTGATCTTGGAGTCACATTCCTCATGAGCCTCTGAAGGTGTTCCTGTGTTTCCTCGTGTATTCAGCTCCTGCTGATTCCTGTTGTTCGTTTGTGGTTTCCATACCACTTCAACTCTCCTGTGTTTCATCATGACTGCACCAGCTGATTCCTATCCGCTGCCTCCGTGCTTCTACAGTTTCCAGACCACTTCAACTCTCCTGTGTTTCATCGTGACTGCACCAGCTGATTCCTATCCGCTGCCTCCGTGCTTCTAGTTTCCAAACCACGTCAACTCTCCTGTGTTTCATCGTGATTGCACCAGCTGATTCCTATCCGCTGCCTCCGTGCTTCTACAGTTTCCAAACCACTTCAACTCTCCCGTGTTTCATCGTGACTGCACCAGCTGATTCCTATCCGCTGCCTCCGTGTATCTACAGTATCCTGCTCACCTCAACTCTCCCGTGTTTCATCGTGACTGCACCAGCTGATTCCTATCCGCTGCCTCCGTGTATCTACAGTATCCTGCTCACCTCAACTCTCCCGTGTTTCATCGTGACTGCACCAGCTGATTCCTATCCGCTGCCTCCGTGTATCTGCAGTATCCTGCTCATCGCAACCCTCCTGTGTTTCATCGTGACTGCACCAGCTGATTCCTATCCGCTGCCTCCGTGCTTCTAGTTTCCAAACCACTTCAACTCTCCTGTGTTTCATCGTGATTGCACCAGCTGATTCCTATCCGCTGCCTCCTTGCTTCTACAGTTTCCAAACCACTTCAACTCTCCCGTGTTTCATTGTGACTGCACCAGCTGATTCCTATCCGCTGCCTCCGTGTATCTACAGTATCCTGCTCACCTCAACTCTCCCGTGTTTCATCGTGACTGCACCAGCTGATTCCTATCCGCTGCCTCCGTGTATCTGCACTATCCTGCTCATCGCAACCCTCCAGTACTCATCGTGTCTGCAGCCAGCCGATCCACTGTCTCCGTGCTTCTACAGCGTTCCTGCTTGTGTCAACTCGCCTGTCTGCATCGGATCAACGCTCCGCTGCTTTCATCTCAGCTAGACCGCCTCAACTCTCCCGTGTTCTCCAGGTGTCCAGTTCTATATACTACTGCTTCCTGAGTATTGTCTACATCCTTGCTGGTCTACCTACCGTGCGCTGCACCTACTTGGTTACCGCTTCCACCCTCCTGGGACTTCGCATCCTGCCGGCCTCCAGCCGTTCAGGTATCCCTGCACCTCTCTCTGACAGCCTGCTCTCCTGAACCACGGTATGCATACTTCTCATTGACTGTGCTGGTGTATTGCATATCTTGCTGGACTGAGTGGCTCTCCTCCGGAGTTTCCTATCCACTGGGACTATTGCTATCATTTGACTGTGTTACCTCTTAGCCTGGATAGTTCTAGTGACTTTGTATATTTGTGCAGTGCTGCTCAGTTATTATTATTGTGTGCATGTCATCGTGGGATCAAGTTCAGTGTGCCCGTGTATACTCTGCATTACATTTATATTACCGTGCTCCTCCTCACTTATATATTTCAGTGGTACAACTTGCTAGAGGCAGACCACTGTTCCCTGTTTTCTGAGTCACCAGTTTCCAGTATCCTTTCACATAGCAGTGGTACAACTTGCTAACGCAGACCACTGACTCCCCGGATACCTTCACCTGGATTCCATTCCCTCACCCAGACAGCGGTACAACTTGCTATACGCAGACCGCTGACTCTCATCACCTCCTCGTTACTCCTGGACATTCCTCTTCTTTATAGCAGTGGTACAACTTGCTACACGCAGACCACTGACTACCCTCACGTTTCCTTGTCTATCCAGTTCCTCGTGTACAGTTATCTACCTATTACCAGTGCTGCTAGTCATAGACTTTCCTCGAGCATTCTCTTATCACCTGCTGTCTCCTGTTCCGTGATCACCCCGCTACCAGAGTACCATATTACCAACTATACTGCTCTGGTAAGCCTATCATCTGGTGATACCTGGGTAAAGACTCCTAGTGCCCGTGACAATCAGCTGCCGGCACCCTACCATGAGTTTCAAGATGTATTTTCTAAACAGGCAGCTGACACGTTACCGCCTCATCATGATTACAATTGTGCTATTGACCTTGTCCCTGACTCTAAACTTCCTAAGGGGAGACTATACTCTCTCTCGATTCAGGAAACTCAGGCCATAAAGGAGTACATTAAAGAAATTCTGAAAAAAGGCTTCCTTAGACGGTCCAGATCCCCGGTAGGAGACGGGTTCTTCTTTGTGTCTAAAAAGAACGGCTCTCTTAGACCCTGTATTGATTTCCGTGGGTTAAATAAGATAACTATCAGGAATACCTACCCACTTCCACTCATATCGGTCCTGTTTGATCAACTTAGAAGCGCCTCCATATTCACCAAGATTGATTTACGAGGAGCATATAACCTTATACGCATCAAGAGTGGAGATGAATGGAAGACCGCATTCAATACCCATACAGGCCACTATGAGTACCTGGTCATGCCTTTTGGTCTATGCAACGCACCTGCTGTCTTCCAGGATTTAATTAATGATGTGCTACGAAAATTCCTGGGGCGCTTTGTTGTAGTATATCTGGAAGATCCTAATATATTCTTCATCCGTGGACCAGCACCATCTCCATGTAAAACAGGTCCTTACTAAACTTTGACAACATCAACTCTTCGCCAAGAGAAGTGCGAGTTCGAAGTCCAAAAAATCTCGTTTTTAGGATATATTATATCTCTGGAGGGTTTCTTTATGGATCCCAGCAAAGTCCAAGCAGTCTTAGATTGGGTACGCCCAAACAATCTGATGGCCCTACAAAGATTTTTGGGCTTTGCAAATTATTACCGCAGATTTATTCATTCCTTCTCCAATATTGTGGCTCCTCTTACGGCCCTAACTCAGAAAGGGGCTGATGCTACTAATTGGACCTCGGATGCTATTGCCTCTTTTGAAGCCCTGAAGTCTGCCTTTGCCTCAGCTCTAGTCTTAAGACATCCCAATCCTGAATTACTGTTCGTCGTCGAAGTGGATGCCTCTGATAGAGGTGCTGGTGCCATCTTGTCCCAGAAGTATCCCAGGCATCATAAACTGCACCCATGTGCTTATTTCTCACGAAAATTCTAGGCTGCTGAGAAAAATTATGATGTAGGTAACAGGGAACTTTTGGCTATTAAATGGGCATTTGAGGAATGGCGACATTGGATGGAGGGTGCTGTTCATGTCATCTCTGTGCTCACAGACCACAAAAATTTGCTGAACTGTCTGAGGCTCATAACAACAAGGTTGCTGGATATCCTGGAACATTCAAGACCACTGAAAGCCTCCTAAGCACAGTTTGGTGGCCCTCCTTGACCACTGATATTAAAGAATTTGTTCTCTCATGTAAAGATTGTGCTAAAACCAAGACTACCTGAAGTTCTCCATCGGGTCTACTCATGCCGTTACCCATTCCTAGTAAACCTTGGTCGCATCTATCGATGGATTTTATTGTAGATTTACCCCGGCAGTAGAGGCAGCCGGGCGCGCGCGCTAATATTCAGGTGTGCTATCTGGGCAGCCCATAGGGCTAATTAAATCTGCACACCCATTGGCCAGCTTTTCTTTATAAGGCAGGGAGTACATAGCCTCCCTGCCGGTTATAGCTCAGTGCTCCTGTGCCTAGCCTGCTCCTGTGCCTCAGTGGTGTATTACCTTTTGAATTCTGAATACCCGTGTATGACCCCTTGCCTGTTTACTGGATTTTTGCCGTCTCGCCTGTGTCCCCGATCTTTGGCCCGTACTCCGGATTCTGCTGACCTGCTCGTGACCCTGATCTTTTGGCGTGTTTTTGACTATCCCTTTCTGCAAGTGACCCCTGACCTCGACTTGTTCTCTGGAAATACGGTCTGCCATGACTCTCCATTCCTGGGTTCTCTGCAAGCCAGTTTCCATCTCACGACCCTCCATTCGTCTGCAGCCAAGCCTGTCCCCACCACTAGGGGCAACAGTGAACACCATACTTTCGGAGTAGACTCCGGGTTTTGTGGTACTGGCTGCTGGGGTTCCTAACATCAGGAAGTCCTCCTCTCCCGCGGGGGCTGGATTTTTTTTTCGTAAAAAAGAAAAATGGCTCCTTAAGACCCTGCACAGATTACCGTCGCCTGAATGCAATCACTATCAAGAACCGCTACCCTCTTCCCCTTATTACAGAACTGTTCGATCGCATTCGGGGTGCTAAGATCTTCTCCAAATTGGATCTCAGAGGGGCTTACAATTTGATTACTCAACCGAAGGGGTGATGAGTGGAAAACAGCATTCAACACCCGCGACAGGCACTACGAGTACCTAGTGATGCCCTTTGGGCTCTGCAATGCTCCTGCCATTTTTCACGATTTTGTCAATGAGATCTTCACGGATCTTCTGTACCAATCCGTGATTGTCTACCTGGACGATATTCTAATATTCTCATCCGATCTATACTCTCATCGTCTCCATGTTAAGGCGGTCCTCCCCGTCTCAGGAAATATTCTCTATATTGGACAAATGCCTCTTTGAATGTTCTCAGGTTCCCTTCCTCGGTTATCTGGTTTCAGGCACTGGTCTCCAAATGGGCCCCAAGAAGGTGGAAGCCATTATCAACTGGCCACTTGCTGCTGGTCTGAAAGCTACGCAACGCTTCATCGGCTTTGCCAACTATTACCGTCAGTTCATTAAAGGATTTCCTTCCATCATCTGTCCTATCACGGCATTAACCCGCAAAGGTGTCTGCTACAAATCATGGCCTACTGAGGCAATAATGGCCTTCAAGACCCTTAAGGAGGCATTTATTGCAGCTCCCATCTTCAAACAGCCAGACCAGTGCAGACCTTTTCTTCTTGAGGTTGACGCCTCTTCTGTAGGAATTGGGGCTGTCTTGTCCCAAAGATCTTCTTCCGGCACTCTGGAGACTTGTGGATTCCTTTCTAAAAAATAAATTACGGTGGTTAATTAAATTATGGGATCAGAGACAAGGAGCTCTTGGCTATTAAAATGGTGCTAGAAGAATGGCGCTACCTTCTCGAAGGGGCAATACATCCCGTAACCGTGATGATAGACCACAAGAACCTTACCTACCTCCAGGAGGCACAATGTCTCAACCCTCGACAGGCTCGCTGGTCTCTTTTTTTTCTCGGTTTCAACTTATCCTTACTTTTCGTCCTGGTTTCAAGAATTGCAAGGCCGATGCACTATCTAGATCATTTGAGAATACGGATTCCCTAGCCTTCTCAGACAACAAAACCATTCTGAATCCTATTCAGGTGGTGACTATTACCAATTCCTCATCCATCTCTCCTTCTTCTGGACGCTCCTTCGTAGAACCATACCTCCGCCCTAAATTACTATGCTGGGCACACAAATCTAAGTTTGCAGGTCATGCTGGCTACAAGAGGACGAAGGAATTCCTTTCCAGATACTACTGGTGGCCTACTCTGGGTTCTGATGTTCGTAAATTCGTGTCAGCATGTTGTATATGTGCGCGTCACAAGACTCCTAGACAAGGTCCCCCTGGTCTTCTACTTCCTCTTCCCATTCCCGACTCTCACTGGATCAGTATCACAATGGATTTCATCACCGATGTCCCTCTGAGTCACAACTACAATATCATCTGGGTCGTGGTAGATCGCTTCTACAAAATATCCCACTTCATCCCTTGTAAAGCTCTTCCCTCAGACCCTAGGCTCACAGACCTGTTTTTAAAAAATATATTCCGCCTCCAAGGGTGTCCCCAGGAGATCATCTCCAATCGGGGGGTACAATTTTTCGCTAGGTTCTGGAGAGCCTTCTGCACCAGGATTGGGGTTAAACTTAAATTCTCTTCTGGTTACCACCCTAAGACGAATGGACAAATGGAGCGAGTGAATCAGGACCTGGAGTGTTTCTTGCGGTGCTTTGCCTCTGACCATCAGACCTCCTGGAGTGACCTCCTTTACTGGGCCGAATTTGCTCAAAACAACCTCCTACATTCCTCCTCAGGCCATTCACCTTTCTTCATTGTCTATGGGAGACATCCTACTCCTCCTCTCTTATCTGAGGCTCCACTTTCTCCTGTGCCGGCTGCTGACTCCCTCATCCATGACTTTTCACAAATCTGGACCCAAACTAAAACAGCACTTTCTACTTCAGTGCAACGACATAAGAGAGCTGCTGACTGCCGTAGGAGGAATCTTCCCGTTTTGAAGGTGGGAGATCGTGTGTGGCTGGCAACTCGCAACCTCCGACTCAAAGTTCCATAAATGAAATTGGCTCCCAGGTTTATCAGTGCTTTCAATATTTCTCAAATCATTAATCCTGTTTCTTACAAACTCTCATGACCTCCTTCCCTCAAAATCCATAACAGTTTCCACATTTCCTTGCTGAAACCTCTAGTCCTCAACGAATTCTTCAAAGACCCTGTCTCTCCTCCACCCATCAAGACCTCTCTGGGAGACAAATTTGAAGTACAGAAAATTTTGAAGATCCGCTTTGTTCAATGCAACCTCCCAGTATCTAGTATACTGAAAAGGCTGTGGTCCTGAGGAGAGATCCTGGGTCCCAGAAGCTGATCTTCATGCTCCTCGTCTCCTTGCCAAATTCCGGTAGAGAACTAGTCTTTCTTTGAGGCAGAGGAGAAGGGGTACTGTCAGGCGCAGTCACCGCTGATCCCCTGTCAGTCGGGGACGGATGCCTGCCTTCCGGTTCGCAGCGCTCTTTTGCTAGGCAACAGACGAGCTGCGACTTATGCTGTCTGGTTCTGTCAGGCGCTACTCTACGCTACTCTCCCCTCCTGAGTGCCGCCTCCTGGCTCCACCAATCACCACCTAGCTGGCCTTATTTAAACCGGCTCTGGCGCCATTAGGGTGCCAGAGTAACAGGTTCTATACCTTGTGTTCCTGGTTTTATCCCTGCTCCAAGTCCTCCTGATTGTGCTCCCAGTGTTCCTGCTTCCTTGTTGTGACCCGGCTTGACAACCATCCCTCGTTCTGTGTGACCCATTCTGCTCCGCGACCTCGGCTTGTTGACCATCCATCTGGATTCTCCCTGGTACCTTGCATTTCCGATTGGCTTGACCCGGACCGTCTGACCCTTCTACACGACACCGGCAACTGGCTAGTAGGACCGCGACCTGTGTACCCTGTGCAGCGAAGTCCAAACCTCCTTGCGGGGGTCCCTGACGAATATCAGGGGTACGTTAGACTCCGCCCCTGCTAGTTCAGTAGCGCTAATACCGGTTAGTGTCTTGCTCTTGTAGTTCTCAATAGGCCAACAGCCTGACACTTTTATCTCTGGCAGAAACCTCCAGTTACCGGTGGTGTCTGTCATTCCAACCGCCAACACTGTCAACTGCGGCCTGCATCCTGCCTCTCAGCCACTGTCTCCAGTGCCGCCTATGACTGGCCAGCCGAACTTCTGGTTTTCGACGCTGGACTTATGGTAGGCGCAAACACTGATCAGCACTGGTTAGATTATGCGTGGAGGTAGGCCAGAGGGAATCTAGCTCTCCCCGACCCTCTCTGCTCATCCTCACAGCTCCCACCACTCTATGATTTGATTGGGTCCACTGACTCAAACCAACACCTCAGCACCACCTCAAAGGGGAAGGAGAGACCAAAGGGAGACCTTGAGCATTGCCAGTACTTCCCGTCCACCATACTTGGCCCCTCCACTACTGCCCACAGCTCCAGGTTCTTTTACATAAAACTATGCAGCACTTTGTGGTGCTTACATTGCAGCATAAGACCTGGATATCCTTGGCATCCTCACAGGTCATTTCTGCCTAATAATAGCCTGACACCACACTGAAGGCCTAGCATAAGCTCTGCACCGACCCTGACCAGGGGCATGGTTGCAGCTTTATTCTAATAGGACCAGTACAAAACCCTGTTACATCTATTTCTATAATGCACGGTATCCTGGATATCATTGATTGATCATTTGTATGACACGGCCATCCATTTCAAGTGTCTCCGGATCATCACATTCTGCCAACACTATTGTTCTATACTCTGGGCTTCCTATGTTATTCTAAACATCATTGACTTGCGGGAGAGGGTTACTCATTTATCTGCTACCGTGAAAGTACCCCCACATTCGGTCACCACTGCTGTCTTTTTCTTTGAAACTTGTTGTCAGCCCAACCTTTAATGGTACACAAGCAGATAAAGCAGTCAATACTGCAGACACACAGCATGTTTTCTAGAAGCAGCAAGGTGAGTCATCCCCTACTTCGGCTCCAGAGTGACTTGGACCCGGACTCTCCACAACATACTATGGCCTAACTCATGAAACAAGTAAAGGCAACTATTCCAACTGAACTCATTAGGATCACGCATGGACTCCCTTGAGCGTACAACAGATGAACTCTGTTCATTCCAAACTCAAACTGACCAAGACATAACAGCTCTTCGTGGTGAACTCGACCTTCTCAAGGAACAATTTGAGAATCAAGAAATAGCTCCGACTGTAATAATGACAGACTCAAAAACCTCCCAGAGTCTGTCACGCAGATGATATTTCCTCTTACCAACAAGGCCTCTACAATTCTTTGGTACCCGATATGTCAGCCTCTTATCTTGGACTGGACTGTGCACATTGGGCCAAACTTAAACCATCCGTTCCTCCTTGAGACATTATAGTGTGCCTACACTATTACCCTGCAAAGGAATAGATTCTACTTGCAACCCGTGACCAGCAAACTATATCCTACTCCGGGACTACTTCACTTTTATTTCAGGACTTATCACCCATTACGCAGAAGAAAGGCCGCAACCTCAGTGAAATCAACTAGTGCCTACAATCTGCTGGTGCCAGGTACTGATGGGGTTTCCCTTTTCAGTTTTCCTTCACTCACAATAATCACAATTACTCACTCAAATCTCACACACAATGCCAGGAACTTTTGCATTAGCTGAAACTCACTGACTCTATGGGTATTCCCTCCTCATCACAATCTGCCATTAGAAAGTGCCATCCGCAAGCAGAATGGTCCTCCTCATAAATAATCTTGTTAGTACCCCTTTGATGCAACTTGTTCTCTGACCACTGCAATGACGGTGTTTAGTGAGAATCTCTAACAGATAATTTCACCAATAGACAATGATGTTAAAGTTACTACCTTGATGACTTTACTACTTACTGTTTCCAGATTGTCGCTATGTCTTATATAAGCCACGTGTTACCTTGTCTCTCATGAGTTTACATTGAATGTATGTCCTTTGAGGTTTCCCTGGAGCGTGAAACGCTTGGGAGCTCCCCTCAGCCTGTATATCACCCTTGCGGACACTTGTGTCCACTTCCCTTCCTGCACTCGTGCTCCCAAAAACCTCCCTTCTCTGACATTGGGTTAACACCATGTGTAATTCCTTAATTTGCTGTTGTTTGAATGTTTGATTCTCACATTGCTTTTTGAGACACTTACTTTGTTATAACCATCCCTTGCTGTCCTTCTTAGAGATCTATCCTCCACTCTTCCTATTTCTTAGTACCTTCTAACCTATTGCTTTCCTCCCGCGGTCTGGCCCTGGTCCCCTGACCTGTCCTCAGTCTCTTTTGGCTACCCAAGCCTCCTCTCCTCATTACCGGTACCCATGCTTTACATTTCATTTCGAGCATGGACACATTCCATGCTCTCCCTGTCCACTATAAAGTAACGGTTCTCCTCTCACATCCTTTCTGCTTGGACCCTCCATGACTCTTGGAATCCTCTCTCTGAATGCCAATGGCTTGAACTCCCCTGAAAAATGCACTATGGATCTCCAACATTTTAAAACTCACTGTGCAAACCTGGTTTTTACACAAGAGACTCAATTTAAGATCCCCCACCTGACCTGTAAGACATATCCCAGCACTAACTATGCATCCACAGGTAGCAAACAAAGAGGTACTGCCATCCTTATTAATCATAATCTATTCTTCTCCATTGACACTCTTTTTGCTGACCCACTGGCAAGATATTTCAATCCTGTAGGGTCCCTCGGACTCACTAAACTCACTCTAGTTTATCTTTATGCTCCTAATGTGGGGCAGGGTGCCTTTCTCAGTGGCAAATGAACTTATTTTGCTCAAGGACACGTTATTGTCTGTGTTGACTTTAACACCACGCCGGACCAAGGTATGGATCGCTCCTTCGTGTCCTCCTCCCCTTCCTCCTCACACCAAGAATCTAGAGATGTAGCTTCACTGCATTAATCTCATGACCTTCATGATTCATGATGACTCTCCCACCCCACAGGTAGACACTATACCCATTTTTCAGCTCCCCACAATATATACACTTATATTGACCTCATTCTCATTGATTGTTTAACCATGCAAGCTCTTATTGACTCTGACATTTCCCCAATAACATGGTCAAACCATGCCATGGTCTCTCTCGAGATTGCCCTACTTCGCCCTCGTACTTTCCCTTACAAACTGGAGCCTAGATGATACCGTGCTGGGGAAACCTGTCCAGGTGTCCTCAGATTACAACTCCATTAATAATTTTGTCTCTATCAACTCCTCCCCAGATATCTCCCCTGCTCTCCTTTGGGAAGCTTATAAGGCCTCCATTTGTGGCATGCTTATTGGTCTATCAGCTGCCTGATGCAAGGTCAAATTGACTGGCTGAATGGGAGACTCAACATTCGTCGTTTACGGTCTTCCGTTATGTTACGGTTCCCAAATGTAAAACCTGGCTTAAATTAATTTCCCTGTGCATTCAACTATACCAACTGCTCTCTAAAAAGGAACCCAAAACTCTTCAATGGTTACGCTAAAATTATTATGAAAAGGGAGATCGTGCGGATAGAATACAAAGCCTAAAATTAAGGGATAAAGGTATGCGCAATCACATATCCTCTATTAAGACCCCTACAGGAGACATCACATATGACCGTAAAGTCACTGCTTATACTTTTAAGAACTTCTTTTCAGAACTCTATAATCTTAGTCCCACTCTAAGATCACTAATTTCCTCTCTTCCCTCTATCTACCCAAACTTATTTCGTCTGATTTCGACTCTCTGAATCACCACAGAAGAAATTGGCCAAACCATCAAATAATTGAAAAATGCCTCGACCCCGGCCCCGAAGACACCTTCTGTACCTTCTGTACTTTTTTCACACCATCCCCATTAAGGTCCCCTCAAGTTCCTTCTCCATCAGCTAGCCCCTAAATTTATTTGGTCAGCAAGCAAGTCGAGAATTCGCATGAACATCCTCATTAAACCCTGTCAGGATGGGGGACTTGGAGTCCCTCATTTTCTTAAATACTATCGAGCCACTCATCTCACCCAGTGTGTCCTTCTTCATTCGACTCCCCACCTCAGAGTCTGGATTGATGTTGAAGCTGCTCTCACCAACACTTATTCTACAGCCTCAATCCTCTTGTTAAAGCTCCACCACCACCACCTCCCCCTCTCGCCTCTCCCTACCAACCTGGTGTTCTTGCTCACAAGCTGGTCCTACAGAGTGACATCATATGATCTGGCTCCTAATACCTGGCGCATGGAATCCTTCCTTCCCTACAGGTACACACCCGACTCAATAATCATTTTGGATAAGACGTGACCTTAAATTCCTTAAGGAAATAGCCCCCTTTCAAATGTTCCCTACATTTGCTCACCTACAAACTCAATACCGTATCCCCTCCTCTTGCTTCTTTCAATATTTACAGCTTCGCCGCTTTTATGACACAATTAGATGTACAGTGACTGATATCCACCAGACTTCTCCTTTAGTATCCTTTTGCTCTCTTCGCTCTTCCTCCAGAGCCCTCATCTCCACCTTCTATTGTGTCATTCTACAACACAAACACCCACTTAAAGAGCCACGTGAACTCAAATGGGAGGAGGACATGTGGGTGATGCTCGCTCTGGAGGACTGGGACAAAATTCATATGAATGTGGCCAAAACCTCGATTTGTGTAGAATTAGAGAAAATGCTCACAAAATCTATCATCAATGGCATATGGTCCCACACAAGCATCATATTATCAACCAAGTGCCTCCCTATTGTGTTGGCGCCTTTGTGGTAAGGTGGGTACCCTGTCCTATGTTTGGTGACACTTTCTGAGTTTACTTTCCTTCTGGGCATCTATTCATCGCTTTATCTCCAACATTACTCAGGTTTCACTTCCTGCTTCTCTTTCCTACTCCTTACTATCAGGCCCCCTGCCCAATGTCCCTAAACACACTCAAAAGCTCATCACACATATACTCAGTGGAATCAAATGTCATCTTACTTTATCTTGAAAAAATCCTGAACCCCCTCATCACTTTTCCATTATCAACTGCCCATGGCAGGTCTACCACATGGAATACATCACAAACTTCCTACTACACACTCATGCTCCCTTCAATTGGGTCTGGAATTCCTGGACCGATATGCCACAGTTCCTATACACCCTCTGCGTCTGATCACTTACCTCTTACATAGTTAGCACAACATTTCTACTGCTTACTCCTACCTATACACATCATAGTGCACAGTGACTTTCCTTCCTTTTCCTTTCTTATCCCTTTATTTCTCTATCTTCCCCCCTATCACTTTCTCCACTTACAATATTGTTTATGTATAGCTAGCTACGTTTGCTCCTCTCAATGTCTGACATATATGCACATGTGTTCACTTATATTTCCTTGCGTGTAATTTTCTATTATCATGTATGCCTGGCTCAATTGACCAATCTGTATCCAGCTATGCTGTAATTACTTTTTCAAAAGTTAATAAAAATATTTTTAAAAACAAAAGATAAAAAGAAGGGAATGATAGAGTCACAATCTGAATTCTCACATTTTAGATTTTCTATATATCACAGAAAAGGAAAACTGCAAAGAAAAGCTAATGCTTTATCTATGGTATATTGACTTTCAGCCAGAAGTGTTTAAACCGCATTTGAATGGAGAGGTGGTGGGGTGACTGTTAGAGTGACATTTTTCTTCCAGGACATCGTTCTATGTTTTATAAAATAAGGGGTTAATTATGCTATAAATAACATGGGGACTGATCTCTTATTAGAAGGGTTTGTCTATGGAAATGTTTGGTGAGTATTTGTGAACTGACATATGATTCTGTTTAGTGACCATGGTTGGTAGGGTAGGGTACAATATATATTTAGAATTTCTTTTGCTGTTAGAGATCAGATGAGAAGGTTTTTATATTATTGTTTGATTGTGCACAGCCCAGAAAGCATTGTGAACTTTGTCAGGCAGAATGGGTTTAAACTTTACCTATGGACTATATTTCTGTTAATTCAGCTAAAATCCTGCTGGGCCTACCTGATGAAAGAGTTAATACCCCACAACACATAAAGAAACATATTTTATGAGAGCATTAGGCAGCACGGTGACTCAGTGGTTAGCACTTCTGCTCACAGCAATAGGATCATGAGTTCAATTCCTCACCATGGCCTTATCTTTGTGGAGTTTGTATGTTCCCTCTAGGTGCTTCGGTTTCCTCCCACAGTTCATAAACATACTAGTAGATTAATTGGCTGCTATCAAAGTTGACCCTAGTCTCTCTCTGTCTGTGTGTGTATGTTAGGGAATTTAGACTGTAAGCTCCAAAGGGGCAGGGACTGATGTGAATGAGTTCTCTGTACAGCGCTGCGGAATCAATAGCGCTATATAAATAAATGGTGATGATGATGATGATGCTAATAAAACAGCCCCACTGAAAGCAGTTTTGTCACTGTGCTAGTTTCTCCCAGGAGAGAACCATATGTCTGGGGTAGCTATCAGAGACACACCATGATAGAACAAGCCACTTACTCTTGAGAAGATGAATTGTGTTTGTAGTCAATGTTTGGAGAATGTAGAATAGTGAAATTGAGAAACAGGTAAAGAAAACAAGACTTATTAAAGCGCCAGCAGAGAAAGGAACTTCCAATTTTGTTCAGGCAGAGATTGGCAGGAGTGCGAACCCTATAAATGCTGCATACTGGGACTGAGGATATGATGCTGAAAATAGATATTTGTTACCAATCCATAGTAGCTGCATTTTTAAATGTCTATGTTCATTTTTTCAAAGTTGATAACAGATTTCTGTTCTCAATTGCTCCTTGTACGGTTGCCTACTGCCTAGAGATTTAGTAGCTAAAAGGCTGCAAATTCTGATTGTCGGGTACAGCTGGCCTAAAATACTTAGCTAATCTTTACCTTATGGCAAGAACTTATGGCCTATTTCCCTCTATCTCTCTTTCCACTGGTATCTTCATCTTGTATAATATTTACAAGTTGCCATCACAATCTATGGTGATACATTGTATAAACACACTTGTTCCACATTTCACTTTTTCAAAGGTTTGGAGAAGTTATTAACGTTTATCTATATAACTCCAACATATTAAATAGTACTTTTAAAAGGGATATTTAAGAATCCGTTTCTGCCCAACTGGAGCTGAGAGTTTAAATTCTGTAGAAAACCAACATACTGTACCGAGGAAACACGTAAACATGTGAAGAACATACAAACTTCGCACAGAAAGAGCACTATTGATAAACATAGTGACATCACAAAGAAATGTTTTTAACACTTTAAACTTAGTTTTCATAATTATGACTGAGGCAACACAAAAGTTTGTGAATCATATGATAAAGTGTACGTAGCAGTCTTTAATCAATACAACTGGTTAATGCTACAATTATAAATGCAGATGTAATGTTGAAAATAATATACCAGATTCACTTGTGAGCTGCTCCCTGGTGTGTTATGTCTAGTTTGTTGTTTGATTTTATCTGTAAGTATAACTCTTCTTTTTTTTCTAAGCATATTAATAAACCACATATCGTATAAAAACCTCTCCGTCTCATCTTGTACCAGAGAGCTGAATACATCATTCACATCCCAAGCTGCTGTCAGTGCTGAGGACACAATGTCTCCAATGTGTCAGAAATTTAGCATCATTCTGTCTGCTTTATCACTGAAGCTGTTCTGGTTGTTGGTCCTGTGTGTTTCTATCTGCAAATCTGCTACACCGAGCTCAACACCCGGATGTCAACTTGCAATAAAGAGATATGTGTTTGACTATAGATATTTCATGAGAGGAGATATAATTATAGGAGGAATATTCACTGCACATTCTATGGTGACAGAATTTAGCCTTAAAGATGAGAACTACATTCACAAGATGTGTACATTGTAAGAGCTGTTTATGTTATTTCACTGTTATTTAAAAAAAAAATCTAGGATAGAAATCTCGTTCCATATCAGCTGAAAATAACAGTTTAAGTGCAGGAAACTGAAACATTTAATTACATGTAATTTTGTATTTCTCCTGTGATATTTCATCATTTCTGCATAATTGAAGAATGTAGAAATGTTTTTATTGCATACATTGGATTATCTTACCCCTATGGCAATTTTTTGTTCAGCAGGTGAGTTTCAGCTGAACAGCCAATTAGAAACATTTTAAAGGGATAAATTCAGGCAGGACATTGACCCAGCCCAATGTAGCCCACTATGTGACCAGCCTGGTCAGATGCCCCCAGCCCCGATCCTTGTGTCATGTGTTAAACAACTGTCTGGATGTCTATAAGTTGGTCCTTTACAAATGAATAACAATATACCCTATATGTATCATTATTTATTATTATTCATATGTACATGATAATGTAAAAGTGTTGTAGAAGCTCTTTAAGAACCAGCTTACTGAGTTTGCTTTCTAAATAATATTGTTTAAGCCAATTTTTTTTCACATATAAAAATCGGTTTCATAAAGAACATTATTTATGTGTTGGCCTATTTATGTCTAGAATGGAGAGGGGCTTTCTTCAAGGAATATTCTGAAACATACACTGTTATTGACATCATATCGGATAAAATAAAACAATACCCTTTACATTATTGTTCCCATAATTACTTTAATGCAACTATTGGAACACACACATTTCAAGTGTTAGAGCACCAAATATTTGTAGTTTACTCTCAGCCCAACATGGTTATATGACCCAGGAACACAACTATACAGTCTATTCTTATATCTATTTCCCCCCTTCCTACGTGTACTCTGACTGCACACAGATGCACAGCATGCATTCTTAGGGGGATGGGTAAAGAATTAGAGCCATGTATTGGGTTGGAAAAAACGAAATTTTGTGTATGATGTCTCTTGGCTTATGATGTATCACAAATATGGCAGAATACAGCATGGAAGGGTGAACAAGAATCAAGTGATTTGTACAGAGACACAAAAGATGTTTTACAGCTGCTGCATCAGGTCTTAGCCATGATCACTGAATTGTTTCTAAAATGAGAATAGACAAAGGGAAAATGTCTTTTACCAATCAGGTAACTAGCAATGTTCATTCAATCTGATTTATGTATCATGAAAGTGAAGTTTTATTACCAATGAAAAATCAGCTGTAAGACAAGATCTGTGTCTGTCTGTTTGCTTAATGAAAAGTCCAGAAAATCATAAAAAGAACCATGAATGTTTGTAGATATAATTCATCATCATCAACATTTATTTATATAGCGCCAGCAAATTCCGTAGCGCTATACAATTGGGAACAAACATTAATAAGACAATACTGGGTAATACATACAGACAGAGAGGTAAGAGAACCCTGCTCGCAAGCTTACAATCTATAGGACAATGGGAGTTTGAAACACAAGGGCATGTGCTACATCATATTGCACAATGGACCAGTTAGAACGCAAAGGTAAAAGTATTGAGTGGGCTGTGTGTGTTGCAATGTTGGTCAGAGGGTTGTTGTCTTGCATTAGCAGTATAGAGGATGGTACGGGCAGCACGGTAGCTAAGTGGTTAGTACTTCTGCCTCACAGCACCGGGGTCATGAGTTCAATTCCCGACCATGGTCTTATCTGTGAGGAGTTTGTATGTTCTCCCCATGTTTGCGTGGGTTCCTCCGGGTGCTCCGATTTCCTCCCACAGACAAAAAAAACATACTAGTAGCTTAATTGGCTGCTAACAAATTGACCCTAGTCTGTGTATTTGTCTCTGTGTGTTAGTGAATTTAGACTGTAAGCCACAATGGGGCAGGGACTGATGTGAGTGAGTTCTCTGTACAGCACTGTAGAATTAGTGGCGCTATATAAATAAATGATGATGATGATAATAGGGTAATCTAGGGAAATTAAGATGGTGGTTGAGGAATATCATAACCTTGTCTGAAGAGGTGGGTTTTCAGTGAACGCTTGAAGGTTTGAAGACTAGAGGAAAGTCTTATTGTGCGTGGGAGTGAATTCCACAAGGTGGGTGCAGCCTGGAAAAAATGCTGTAACCGAGAATGGGAGGATGTGATGAGAGTGGAGGAGAGACGTAAATCTTGTGCAGAACGGAGGTGTCGAGTAGGGAGATATTTCGAGACCAGTGAGGAAATGTATGTCAGTGCAATTTTGTTGATGGCCTTGTATGTTAGTAGAAGAATTTTATATTGAATTTGTTGAAATACAGGCAGCCAATGTAGAGACTGACAGAGTGGCTCAGCAGAGGAAAAACGGTTAGTAAGGAAAATCAATCTAGCCGCTGCGTGCAAAATAGATTGTAGGGGTTCAAGTCTGACTTTGGGAAGACCAATAAGGAGGGAATTGCAATAGTCGATGCGGGAAATGATGAGTGCATGAATTAATGTTTTTGCAGTGTCTTGTGTCAGATATGTGCGTATTCTGGAAATGTTCTTTAGGTGTATGTAACATGATTTAGATATAGAGTTGATGTTGGGAATAAACGACAGTTGTGAATCAAGGATTACACCTAGACAATGAGCTTGCGGGGTGGGATTTCTGATCATGTTATCAACAGAATTACAAATGTCAGGCAGGAAGCTTCTGTTTTTGGGTGGGAATATTATTAATTCAGTTTTTAAAAGATTGAGTTTGAGTTGGCGAGAAGACATCCAAGATGAAATGGCAGAAAGACAGTCAGTAACGCGAGACAACACAGATGGTAAAAGAGCAGGAGAGGATAGATACATTTTTTTTATCATCCACATAGAGATGATACTGAAATCCAAAGGAGCTTATTAGTTTTCCAAGAGAAGTGGTGTAGATAGAGAATACAGAAGACCTAGGACTGAGCCTTGTGGTACTCCAAATGATAAAGGAAGCGTAGCAGAGGTTGATCCAGAGAAATTAACACTGAAAGAGCGATTAGATAGGTAGGATGAGAACCAGGATTGACAGTGCCTTCAAGACCTAGGGATTGTAGCGTTTATATGAGGAGAGAGTGGTCAACAGTGTCAAATGCAGCAGAGAGATCCAGGAGAATTAGAAGAGAATAATGGTTATTATTTTTTGCTGTGATCAAATCATTGACAACCTTGGTCAGCGCAGTCTCTGTGGAGTGTTGAGAGCGAATTCATACTATTACATCTGCCATTCCTCTGAGCAGGTTTTCTGTGTTGAAAGATTTCATGAATCAGAAAGATCTTGTATGTGTGAATTTACTATTGCACATATTACTTGCAACAATAATGTTTTCTGTTTGCTGCTGATTATATCTTGACAACATGAGTGTGAAAAGTAACAAGTGTTTCAAATAATAGTAAAGGGTCCATTGTTGAATGGGGAATAGCTGCATCACTGATTGTTCATATCCCAGACCTTAGATAATCAGTGGGCTCCTCACCGGCAGTATGGCCAGAGTTATAGAATTGTGAATGGAAACGGCTGCTGTTGGTTTAGGGATGGAATCACTGTGCGGGTCTGAGCTGATTGGAGCAGGGGAGTTGGGAGGAATTCTTCTAACTGCTTCTTCTCTGCAGAATCGTTCAGGAAATATTTGCTCTTTAAGAGAAATAAATGATGTAATCAGAGACATTTCTTCTACTAAGATAAAGGTTACAACTATCAAAGAATAAATAAATGAGTTTTTTTGAGCCCATGATGAATACAAGGATAAATAGAGGAACAGGAAAAGTAAACCTGCATTAGTGTCCTATCAATTAATTATGCCGACTTAATCAATAAATAATGACTGCCCCCACCATAATTCATAAGTCTATGGTGACCCCTCTTTATGTTTTGAATGGAAAGATAGCTCAAACAACATGTGGCTTTGGTTATCTAGACTATCAGATGTAGGTATAAAAATACCTGCCTTTTTTCTGGTGGTTTTTACTAAACAAGCAGTTTAGGTGTTTTGAAATCCTCGACACATCACCATACATTGCCAGCGGTTTGGAGGGCAATGAGTGGTGGTTTCAAAACACCAAATTAAAAATACATTCTAGTAAATTTCCACCTAATGTTCTAAATCACCAAGGTGTTCTGTGGATACATAATGGCATAGACCATAGACCAGTGCTCTTATACGGGTTACAGAAATCTGAGGCAGCTTCTAATCTTCAGAATGATTCACAATAGGGGGTGTGTTATTCTGTTATTCTTTCTAATGCACAATGGACACTGAAATGACAATATTAGATCAAGCTGATTCTATATCTACTATTTTAAAAAGTTTATACTATGCTACTGCTTTATATATTACCATCCCTTGTATATTATATGTATGTATATTGATACTAACCTTGACAGTTCTAACATGATGAAATACATAATTTAGAGATATGTTTTTGTCCACAGTGTTCATCCCAGAGAATATCAGCAGCTCCAAGCTTTTATATTTGCCATTAATGAGATTAACAGGAACCCGGATATTCTACCCAATGTTACTCTGGGAATGTATGCATATGATTCTTGTGGACATACAATGAAAATTATAAAAGATGTTATAGAGATAATGTCTGGGCACGAGACAGAAGTTGCCAATTATGTATGTATGGGAAATAGAATATTGGCTGGTTTTATTGGAGATCTTCATTCTGAAACTACCTATACAATTGCACAATTACTGAACTTCTATGGATATACACAGGTAATTGCTGTAAATATTTTTCTGCAAAACTGTTACTGATTTACTGGAAAGTTAAGTTACCCTTTTTTATAGTTAAAATATTGTTTAACATGGGTAACCTAGTATTCTAGAAAATATGGTAAAGATTGTGAAGTATACAGTATATGGGGTTGATGCAGACTGGGACTCACAGCTGAGCAGTATAAAATGCATGCATATGCACACATGATGATATGGTCGCATCTGACACTTGCACTCCCTTACAGTTGGAGAGGCAGAACTGGGGAGGGAAGTAGTGGTCTAACATGTGCAACTGCGGCAGACCTGTCAGTAGCTGTATCTCTTGTGGCTGCTGGAGGGCAGGTGCTGATACATGCTGATAGTGATGACCGGCACCACTTGCTAGTTGAATGATTGTGGATCCAACGTTCCATCTGACAGCATTTCTTTCATCGCTCATGGTTACATTGTAGTATTTAGCATCTGTTTCTGTCACATTTTTCTATTTACGGTTACACCTACACAGCACTGGAGGTCTACAGGAGAATGTATTTCTTTTGATTACACAAGTAGCGAATACATTTCATTTTAGAAAAATAAATGGCAGCAAACATTTATGTTAGGACATTTGTATTACAATTATGTTTGTGCTTATATAGTTAGTTTGCTATGATTGATACTTTTAAAACTAGTAATCTAATTTTTTTTTCTTTTTTTTTCTTTTGTGCTTTGGAAATACAACATGTCAAGTTAGCTACCAATATGGGGGGAATTCAATTTTCGGCGTTACTTGAAAGAGTAACGCTGCCTGCACACTAAAATAACATTATTACGGTAGTTTTAAAGCCGGCCTTTTGCTTGCAGCAACCTGAGCTGGGAGCAGAAATAATAACGTTAATATGTTTAAAACGGCGGTACTTCGGGAGCAACTTCATAAAAAAGTAGAACTACAAAAACCCTGCAGAGCATTTCTCAATCCAAGACTGTGCCAGCTCCTAGAAGATACCTGCAGAACATAGCTCATCACCAAACAGTATCTGCTCCCTGCAATGCATCCCTCCACCCAAAACATTCCCCACAGCTGACAGACCCCTGCAGAGCATTCTTCCACTCAACATACTAACCTCTCCTAAGAGATCCCTGCATAGTGTTCCTCCCACCAACACTGAACATGCTTCCAACAATTCCCTGCAGAATATCCCTCCTCCTGAAAAACAATACTTGCTCTTGACATACCCCTGTAGAGCATTCCTCCTTCCAAGACTGTGCATGCTCCTAGAAGATACCTGTAGTACATAGCTCATCACCAAACAGTATCTGCTCCCAAAAGAATCCTGCAGAGCATTCCTCCACCCAAAGCACACCCTGTAGCTAACAGACCCCATGCAGAGCATTCCTCCACTCAACATACTAACCCCTCCTGACAGATCCTTGTAGAGCATTCCTTCCTCCAATATTGTGCCTGCTCCTAAAAGATACCTGCAATCAGGGCCGGTGCTAGGGTCCATGGCGCCCTAGGCATTTTGAAAAAATTGCCCCCCCCCCCTGCAAAAATCGGCACCCTCCTCCCCCCTCACCCCGTCTTTCCTTACCTAGTCACACCACCGCCGCCTCTCTGCTCCGTCTCCTCCCCTCCACTCACTGAGTGGAGGGGAGGAGACGGAGCAGAGAGACGGCGGTGGTGAGCAATAGCCTCTCCCCCCTCCCCCGTGCATCTGAATTCTGTGCGGCGGCCATTACAGGTATGGTCAGCGGTCGCCGCACAGTTTTAAAGTAATTTACATTCTTGTGGCGCCCTCCAGAGCCCGGCGCCCTAGGCAAGTGCCTAACCTTGCCTAATGGGAGCGCCGGGCCTGCCTGCAATGCATGCCTCCTCACCAAATATGGTTCCTGCAAGTGACAGATCCCTGCAGAGAATCTCTATGTGCATTTGGATTACACTATTGTGCAGTTTGATAAAATAGTTCCCGATAAAGTCTTGTTGACTTTATGAATCCTTAAAAGTTAGCTAAGGACTTGTAGAAGAATGCAATGGCAAACTGCGCTCACTGAAAACCAAACTAAGCAGTGGATTATACACCAATTTAATGTAATTTAACTCTAATATTATTTTGTAGTACTACATTTTTTATGAAGTTGCTCTACTGTCTCTTTCTAAGACACGCAAACCCTAAAATACGATAAAGCTAAACTAAGAAAATATAATAGTACTGCATGTGTGTGTTCCAGTTAGAGATGAGCGGGCTCGGATTATCGCAATCCGAGCCCACCCGAACAGTGTGGATCCGACGGCGATCCGAGCACTGTTCGGGTATTCCCGGCGGGGAGAAACACTGAAAGCGAGGCTGAGCTCCAAATCCCGCTGTCGGATTCTCGCGAGACTCGGTTTTTATAAATTCGCCGTTTGCCGCCGCCATCTTCAGTCGGGCTCAGATCAGGGAAGAGGGAGGTTGGGTTTATTATGACACAAATTTATTTTAAAGACTGCTTGTATTATATTGTATTGTGTGTGGGATATTTATATAAGGGTGCATGCATAGGTTTTAAAAGAGTCACATATGCCCTACAGCAGCCACAAGGAATGAAATGTCAATTTGCAAATGTGTCATTAAAAATTGAAAGATGGAATTTAATGCAGTAGATTAGAAGGGAAAAGAGTTGTACTTTTTTGTGTTAAGTGGCAAATCATTAAAGGTAGCTGAATATATATGAGAAATAAGCAAGTCAAGAGAGCACTATGGTCTTATTAACAAAAGATTTGTCGATACTCAGTGTACATAGGATCAAATAGATTATATACTTCTGTAATAGTTTGCAGCAGCCCAGCCTCAGTTTGCCCTTACACTGCATATATTGTCTTGCTAATTGGATGTTATCCTGCAGATATTACATTACACTTCACTATCTGTTACACTAGCTGAGGCCCATGGCAAGATTAATGATGGAGCCCTCATATTTAAAAGGTAGATAAATACTGCACTCCAGTGTACTGAGCAAAATAAATGGTGATGCCCATTTGCGCAGACACACACAATAAGTCAGTAGTTTATGAATTGCAAACTGAAGACCAGAAGTGTTATTGTCTACCTATCCAGTATATATTAAGAATGATGATTACTACCATACAAAGTAAAAAGAATAGGAGATAATCAGTGTTGCAATGAATGTGCAACTTTGCACATAACTAAGCAGGGAATGGAAGAGTAAAATGTACATGTGCAAACTATTGGTCCAGTATCTTATACTAGATGCTGAGAAAGCTCTGTCCTGCTAAGTCCATTGTTATAAAAAAATTCTAAAAAAATGTTTAACATTTTTTAAAAAAATGATAAAAAAATTATAATTTTTTTTTATAAAGGAATTATAAAAAAAAGTCCCAAAAAATTTCTACTGCAATATCTAACTATGTTCACTGTTCCTGCAGTAAAAAGGAATTTCTACTGCAATATTAAACTACGTTCTCTGTTCCTGCAGTCCAGAAATATTATTACTGCAATATTAAACTACGTTCACTGTTCCTGCAGTCAAAAATTGTTAAAGTGCACATGTCCTATTTCACCAACATAAGGGTGGGTGGGAGGGCCCAAGGACAATTCCATCTTGCACCTCTTTTTTTGGCATTATGTGCTCTTTGGGGCCTAGCTTTTGAAACTGCCATACTGTCTGCCACTGCAGTGCCACTCCTAGATGGGCCACGTGTTTGTGCCGCCCACTTGTGTCGCTTAGCTAAGACATCCAGCTACCTTGGTGCAACCTTTTGGACTAAAAACAATATTGTGAGGTGTGAGGTGTTCAGAATAGACTGGAAATTAGTGGAAATGAATGTTATTGAGGTAAATAATAGTTTAGGAGTGAAAAAAAAAAAATGGATTTTAGCACTTTTTATGCTTTTTTAAAAAAAAAAATCAGAACCCAAAACCCAAAATCAGAACCAAAACCTTTTGTGGGGTGTTTTGGCAAAACAAATAAGAACCCAAAACCTCAAGCTAATCAGAAGCCAAAACCCAAAACCCAAAACACCAAAAGTGGCCGGTGCACACCCCTAGTTCCAGTGAACACACAAATCTGTGAATTAGCAGCTCCACCATTTTGTGAGTGACAGCAATCTGACTCCATGATAGTGCTGAATCTGCAGCTAACCACAGGATGTGATGACATACCATGTCTGTATTGTGTGCAGGGCCGGATTAACCCGAGGTCTAACTGGGCTACAGCCCAGGGGCCTTGGGCATCCGTAGGGCCCTTTCTTGGAAGTATAATTTTTTTTTTTAAATCTTTAATTGTAGCGAGCCGCCGGCCGCGCTACTGCCTGTACCGCGGTCGGCGACTCCTAATGAATGAAGGTAACGTCACTGTCTGTGACTCACCTGAAATGACAGGCTGCAGCCTGCAGCCAATGGTCCGTCCGCTGCGCTCATAAATCTCCTTAATGAAGAGATCACGTGAGAGTGAGATAGTCTCACTCTCACGAGATCTCCTCAGTAAGGAGACAGCTGGGCGCCGTGGAACGGACAGTACACAGACAGCAGGGAGTGACTGTGAGCTGAGTCAGAATATCGAGGTAAGCGCTCAGCCCTGGCCTGTACAACATTGTATTTTTGGGGGAGAGAATTATAAGGGGGGGGGAGAGAATTACAAGGGGGGAGAGAATTACAAGGTGGGGGGGCTGGCACGCATGCATAGTGTGAATTATTTGTTGGGGGAGATAATTGCGGGGGCTGGCTGGCACAGCAGAGTCCTCTCTTGGGGAAGATAAAAGCAGGGGGGGGGGGGCTGGCAGGCACAGTGTGCATTGTTGGGGGAGATAATTACAGGGGGGGGAGTTGGGAGCTGGCTATAAAATGCAGACTTTGCACTGTTGGGGCCCAGGGGAGATAATTGCAGGGGGCTGGCTGGCACAGTGTCCTCTTTTGGGGGAGATAATTGCAGGGGGGTGGCTGGCTGGCAGGCACAGACTTTGCACTGTTGGGGGAGATAATTGCAGGGGGGGGGGGGGTTGGGAGCTGGCTATAACACACAGACTTTTCACTGTTGGGGCCCGGGGGAGATAATTGCAGGGGGCTGGCTGGCACAGTGTCCTCATTTGGGGGGGGATAACTGCAGGGGGGGGGGGGCTGGCTGGCAGGCACAGACTTTGCACTGTTGGGGGAGATAATTGCTGGAGGGGGGGGTTGGGGGCTGGCTGGCAGGCACAGTGTGCATTGTTGGGGGAGATAATTACAGGGGGGGGGGGTTTGGAGCTGGCTGGCACACACAGACTTTGCACTGTTGGGGCCCAGGGGAGATCTTTGCAGGGGGCTGGCTGGCACAGTGTCCTCTTTTGGGGGAGATAATTGCAAGGGGGGGGGCTGGCTGGCACACAGAGACTTTGCACTGTTGGGGAGATAATTGCAGGAGGGCTGGGCTAACACAGTGGCACTGGGGTAGATCATTGTAGGCATGCAGGGCCTGATTAAGGGTTCCAGCCGCCCCAGGCTAACACAACCCTTGCCGCCCCCCCCCCTCCTTCCCGCGCCGCCCCCCCAACCAATACCTATATTTCTATAATTATACACAGTCTTCAAAGTGGAAGCTTAGAACAGTTTTACAATTAAGGCAGTAGAAGTGGAGGTATGGAATTACACAGTCTACCAGCCCACTTCACCACTGTGTGTGTGTGTGTGTATATATACATGTGTGTATGTGTATATATACATGTGTGTGTGTGTGTGTGTGTGTGTGTATATATACATGTGTGTGTGTGTATATGTATATATATATGCACAAAATTGTAAAATATTAATACATAAAAACACATAGTCCTGATTCATTAAGGAAAGGAAATCCCCCAAAAATTGTAACTTTGCACGTGGGCAAAACCATGTTGCATTGGAGGGGGATATAAATTAAAATGTGGGGAAAGGTTTATAGTTAGGGTAGGGCATGTTCTAGATCAACTTTAAATTGCAGTGTAAAGATAAAGCTAACAAGTATTTGTGTGCTACATGAAAAAACAGCCAGTATTTAACTTGTGTGCAAAATAATAAACTAATATGCATCCCTTGCATTGTAACATGGTTTTGTCCAGGTGAAAACTTACTTATTTTTTTTAATTACTTACATTCATAAACAGGCCCACATTAGTTTGAAAACACATTAAAATGTCACTAAAGTAAAAATACACATTCAAAGTTAAGACAGATTGCACTGTTCTCTCTTACCTGATCTTGCAGCGTAGACTACCTGATGTTCTCTCTTACTGGATCTTGCAGCGTAGACTACCTGATGTTCTCTCTTACTGGATCTTGCAGCGTAGACTACCTGATGTTCTCTCTTACTGGATCTTGCAGTGTAGACTACCTGATGTTCTCTCTTACTGGATCTTGCAGTGTAGACTACCTGATGTTCTCTCTTACTGGATCTTGCAGCGTAGACTACCTGATGTTCTCTCTTACTGGATCTTGCAGCGTAGACTACCTGATGTTCTCTCTTACTGGATCTTGCAGCGTAGACTACCTGATGTTCTCTCTTACTGGATCTTGCAGCGTAGACTACCTGATGTTCTCTCTTACTGGATCTTGCAGCGTAGACTACCTGGTGTTCTCTCTTACTGGATCTTGCAGCGTAGACTACCTGATGTTCTCTCTTACTGGATCTTGCAGCGTAGACTACCTGATGTTCTCTCTTACTGGATCTTGAAGTGTAGACTACCTGATGTTCTCTCTTACTGGATCTTGCAGCGTAGACTACCTGGTGTTCTCTCTTACTGGATCTTGCAGTGTAGACTACCTGATGTTCTCTCTTGCTTGTTCGTGAAGCGTTGTTGTCAGTTGGCTTCTGGAACCTTGGGGTCCTGTATTGAAAATGTGCAAAAATGCTAAATGTTAACAAACCCTGAATGATTCAAACACAACACTCCATTATGACCAAATAAAACAACCCCTTACTACAGGCATATATAGATAATAAAAGATATGAAAATTATTTATAATAATATACTAACATCTACCAACCCATGACAGTCAGTTAATTAGCCCCCCAGCCCTTAGCCAATTTATAATTTTTATGCCCCCTGCAGCTTATTTACCCCCCCCCCCACCCCCCGAGTCATGGTCTCATTTCTGGCCCCCATATAGAGAAAAATATTTATCCCCCTGCACCTTATCCCCGCGCCCAAGTCATGATATGTGCCACTCCCCCCCACCAGTCATGATCTGTGCCTGAGCCCTTCCCCAGTAATTATTTGTGCCTGAGGGCCCCCCCAGTAATTTTTGGTGCCCGAGGGCCCCCCCTGAATTTTTGGTGCCTGAGGGTGTCCCCCCATGAATTTTTGGTGCCTGAGGGTCCCCCCATGAATTGTTGGTGCCTGAGGGTCCCCCCCATGAATTTTTGGAGCCCTAAGTTCCCCCCTCCATGAATTTTTGATGCCTGAGGGTCCCTCCTCCATGAATTTTTGGTGCCTGAGGGCCCCCCCCATGAATTTTTGGTGCCTGAGGTTCCCCCCTCCATGAATTTTTGGTGCCTGAGGTTCCCCCCTCCCCATGAATTTTTGGTGCCTGAGGTTCCCCCCCCCATGAATTTTTGGTGCCTGAGGCCCCCCCCCATGAATTTTTAGTTGCCTGAGGTTCCCCCCCCCGCATGAATTTTTGTTGCCTGAGGTTCCCCCCCATGAATTTTTGTTGCCTGAGGTCTGTCCCCCCCATGAATTTTTGTTGCCTGAGGTTCCCCCCTCCATGAATTTTTGTTGCCTGTGGTCCCCCCCCCATGAATTTCTGGTGCCTAAGGTTCCCCTCCCCCTGGGTTATTATCACTCCATGGGCAGCCCACAGTGCAGTTTACTTTTTTTACTCACCTGCCGAGAAATCTTCTGTGCGCTCCGGCGTCCAGCAGTGACTGTTTCTTCAGTGCAGGCACGCTCTGTCTGCTTAGTGTGGTCTCGTGAGATGTTAACATCTCACGTGACCACACTGAACAGTGCACCGTGCCTGCACTGGCAGCTTCTGATGCTGTTAGCTGCGCCTGCCGTCTCTGTTGTTGGAGCTGTCACTGACTGTGTATGGAGTCATAGATGGACTACATACACAGGAGCGGACCCCAGAAGGGGGCGGACGAGCGGGTTGAATCTGCAACAAAAAAAAAAAAAAAAAAAAAGGAAATTTTTTTTTTACAACTTAACCAGCGATGCGCCCCCCCCCCCCCCCCCGACCCAGCGCCCCAGGCTGCAGCCTGGTCAGCCTGTTGGCTGATCAGGCCCTGTAGGCATGGCTGGAACTGTTGGGAGCTTATCATGACTGGGGGGGAGGGGTGGGAGAGCATTGCAGCAGGATGGCTGGCACTGTTGGGAGCTTATCATGACTGGGGTGGGGTAGATCATAAATAACAAAAAGGCTAAAAGATAAGAGAAAAAATATATAGTTTATTATGTGTAAATGGATTATGACATCACCATGTATACAGTGATTCCCTTGCATTCACACCCAATAGTCCCAAAATAGACCAAAACAGGTGAGATACCCCCATTATTATTATTAGCACCATCTTTTATACCTCTCTATCTCCTGGTTTCCTGGTTTCTTGAGCTATTTGAATTTCAGCTTGCACACTTATTTGGAATACTTTAGAACTATTGGTGTGCATGCAGGGAAATCACTATATACGTGGCGATGTAATAATCCATTGGAGCACAATACACTATAATCTTTTTTGCTGTTCATTTTTTTGTGAGAACTCTGGACCCACACGGCTGGGAATTATTAAAGTAGAAGACGTTTCATCCCTTATGTGCTGTCTATGTTGTGAATTGTGCCATAATATTGAAGCCTCTTTGCCATGATCTGTTAACATGTTAGATATTACATCATGTCGCTATTATAATGGACTCATGCTATTGCAAAATATCTTTGTTAATATATGCTTGTTGCTATTGGCGAAGGACTATAGAATATTTAATGTGCAGAGGGTCAGTGGCAAGTGTCTATAATCTGTATTAGTTTAGTATCTCCATATCTTTAGGGGGCTTTTGATGAAAGCCAGTTTGGATATCGACAATGGCTGCAGATAGACACTTTCTTATTCTACAGAATCATTTTTAAGTTTACTGAGGTTGGCTGTTGTACAATTTATTTCAATGTTAGATTTTTCTGTCTGCATGATAGCTAGGTATGATTTAATCATCTAAGGGTGTTGTGCGCTGTGAACTTTTGTTATAAGATATGATTTAATGTAAGTCATTTTAATGTCTCAGCTACAATGGTAACCTCAGCTAAAAAATATATAATGTTAATGTGCTTACATTTTATTTCTTCACATATATATTTTTCTTAGTTATATGACTTGAGCATTGAGTGAATATGTTGTGCAATTAATTATTCATCAATGTGGTGAAGTCTACATGGTTAACTCCATAATTAAGGCTATTAATCCAAATGAAATAATATTTAGTTTGGTCTGTAATAGGTTGATATTCTCTTTCTGTACTGACTGAAACCAAATCCTGGGGGTCGTGTCTGTCTGCCCTTCCTCTGCTTTCTGCCATTTTCCAGTTCTTTGGGCCTGGCTTTGAAAATTGATGCTATATCATGCCCTCAAGCTGTAGGATTGACAGGACGGCTTTAGGAAGAATAATTCTGGTGTTGGCAACATTTATGTCCCCTTGATTGCTATTAAATATCCATATTTATCGGCATATTTTGTTTATTATGATACGTGGAAGCTTGCATATTACCTTATAGAAAAGTTACAAGTAAAATTTGATATATACTAATGTACATGATGTTGTTCCTTACAGTGCAATTTGTCTCAAGCTAATTTATTTATGGCTTGTTTTATATTGCTAAGGGTATCCTAAAAAGAAAATTATTTACCATCTGGATGAAAGTGTTCTTTCCTTCTAGCCAGTACATAATGAATAAAAAGTCTATAACGCTACTGGTACAATGTCTTCAAATATGTTACTGCAGTGGTTCCCAAACTGTGCGCCTAGGCTCCCTGGGGTGCCTTGGAGATCTCACAGGGGTGCCTTGGTCAGGGCCAGTGGTAAGCAAGGTGGGGGACTACTTGGTAATTATTTTGGCTAAGGGGTGCCTTGAAAATGTTTTGGAGACCCTAAGGGTGCCTTGAACTGAAAAAGTTTGGAATCCACTGTGTTACTGGGTAGAAGAAGTGGCTGCTGAGGTGATACATTGCGTCTGAGGTTGGAGGGCGGGGTAATGACTGGGGAGGTGACGTGGCAGCAGCAGGGACATCTGATGATTTGGCAAAGGGTGAGGGTCTGATGGACTGATATTTTTTAATAGTTTCACCTTTTCAGATTCATTATGTCAGAGAAGAAGAAGTTTGAGAGTGGAGCAAGCAAAAGAAAAAGACAACAGGAGAAGACACGAAAGCATGAAGAACTGCTCAGCCAATGTCCAAAATTATTTGATCTTGGATTCAAACCCAAGGCAGGCACAGCAGCTTTACAGCAGCCAGAGCTAACAGTAGCTGAAGAGCAGCCAGAGCCAACAACAACAGGAGAAGAGCAGCCACAGCCAACAACAAGTGCATCACATGATAAAACAATAACTGAGGTTGTCTCTACTGAGGATGTCTCTAATATTGATGCCACAGGGATTGAATCTGAGATTGTTCATCTGAGAAAAGATAACCTTGCATTTGAGTATCAAAATGACATTGGATTGTGGACAATTGACAATATAACAAATGAGGTACGTGACTTTTTGTGCAAGCAAGGTCCCGTGGAATGCCAGCACCATGATGATGACTTTTCTCTATCCGAAAGAGTATACTCCGATCAGAGAAGAAAATGTTCACGTGCTTTGATATTCCGAAAACACATAACTGGTGAAACAATTAAAAGGGAATGGCTAGTGTATTCTCCTTCAACAGGGAATGTATATTGCTTTGCTTGCGTTCTCTTTGATGGTATTCATGGAGTGAAAACACAGTTTTCTCATGGTGGATTTTCAGATTGGAAACATGCTTCTACACGCATTTCAGAACATGAAAAAAGCAATGGACATAGGACCTCGATGATGACATGGATTTCTAAGGGAAAATATCTTGGACGAATTGATTCCATAATGGAAATTGAATTCACAAAGGAAAAAGAATACTGGGCAAAAGTACTGCAAAGAGTAGTTTCTACTATCAAATTTCTGTCATCCCGTGGATTAGCTTTTCGTGGTGATACAGAACTCCTCAATTCTCAACACAACAGCAACTTCCTTGGCATTCTTGAATTACTTGCTGAATATGATCCTTTTCTTAGTTCACATATAGCAAAATATGGTAATCAAGGAAGAGGAAAAGCTTCATATTTATTGTCAACAATATGTGAGGAAATCATAGAGATTATGGGAAACAAAGTTTTGAAAACCATTGTAGAAGAAATCAAGGAAGCCAAATACTTTTCCCTAAGTGTTGATTCAACACCTGACAATTCTCATACTGATCAGCTGACTGTAGTTGTTCGGTATGTTAAAAAATCAGATTATAAGGTTGTTGAACGTTTTCTCACTTTTATTCCCATCATGGTACGTCACACTGGAGAAGCTCTTGCCAACATTATCTTAACATACTTCCACCAAATATGTATTGATGTAGCTAATCTAAGAGGACAGTCCTATGACAACGCATCAAACATGTCTGGATGCTACAAAGGGCTGCAAGCACTTATTACAAATATCAATCCTCTGGCGCATTACATTCCATGTGCTGCACACTCCCTCAACTTAGTAGGTGTATGGGCTGTGGAAAGCTGCATTGGAGCTATATCATTCTTTAATCTAATACAAAAAATGTACAATTTCTTTTCTGGTTCCACTCAACGTTGGTCAGTAATGCTTCAGTGCCTCAAGGATGAATATGGAAGTCAGTCTACATTAGTAGCTAAAAGGACATCTGATACTAGATGGTCTGCAAGGGCTGATGCTGTAAAGGCTCTGTCTAAAGGCTACAGCTCTTTTCAAAAGGCTTTGCGTTTAATTTCAGAAGATTGTAATCAGAAAGCTGACACATGTTATGAGGCAAATATTATTCTCAAACAACTGGCAAAATTAGAAACCGTTCTCTTGGCAGACTTCTGGGCTGTCATACTTGAGAGATTCAATCAAGTCAGCAAATCACTTCAAGGTGAAACACTGGAGCTTCAAACAGCTATTAAACTTCTTAAATCTCTACTAGATTTTTTGATGGCGCAGCGAAATCAGTTTGAAGTGTTTGAAAGTAAAGCACAAGATAAAGTTGGAGATGCACAATACTGTGATGAACATAAGCGACAATCGAAAAGAAAAGGAAGCAGTGATGGTAATGCTGAAGATGTTATTTTGCGAGGAAGAGAGAAGTTTAAGGTGGAAACATATCTACCCATCATAGATAACCTATGTTCAGCTCTTGCACATCGCATTGAAGCATACAAAAATGTTCACTCTGTATTTGGTTTCCTGGTTGAATTCCCAACAATTAATGATGCAGACATTTCAATAGCAGCAGCCAAATTTCAGCAGATTTACTCAGGTGACACTGAGCCTGAATTTGTGGCCGAAATTCTTCACTTCAAGAACTTTGTAGCGGAATTTGATGAATTCAAGCAAAATGCTTAATCTCTAAGGGCTTCTGATATCTACAACCTTGTAGCAAACAATGGATTAACTTCTTCATTCCCCAATGTTGAAATAGCTATGTGGATTTACATGTGCTTGATGATAACTAATGCGACTGGAGAAAGGAGTTTCTCCAAGATGAAACTTTTGAAGAATGCCTACAGATCCCCAATGGCACAAGAAAGACTCAATAGACTTGCCTTAATGGCAATAGAAAATGATATTCTAAAGGACTTACAATTTAACGATGTTTTAGAGCAATTTGTTTCACAGAAATTACGCAAAACAAATTTGTGATTTTTATTTGTTTATAAGTTACCGCGTAAGAAAAAATAAAAATTTGTATTTAATTTCTTTTTGACATTTTTAAAATAATGATTGGGTATATTAAAAGGAACACAGCTCAAACTACTTATGCCCAATCCGATATTACTGGGGAGCCCCCAATAATATCGGATTAGGCATAAGTCACTTGAAAAATGGGGGCCTCACAGTACCCCTAGCCCAGGGGCCTACAGTGTCTTAATCCGGCCCTGATTGTGTGAGTGACAGTAATCTCACTACATGATAGTGCTGAATCTGCAGCTAACCACAGGATGTGATGACATACAATGTCTGTATTGTGTGAGTGACAGCAATCTCACTCCATGATAGTGCTGAATCTGCAGCTAACCACAGGATGTGATGGCATACCATGTCTGTATTGCATATGGAACACATCCATTAATCCTTAGTCATCGTAATTTCATTGCTTTTTGGAGTTTGAGTGGAACAGTTTCAATACATTTTAGATTGTGTGTAACTATAAGAAACCTTAATCACACGCGTTAAACCGCAAGGTTTTTTGTCTATGAAATTTCATAGCTTTTTGTAAAGTGAAAATATTTATATTTGTCAAATTTTATGTTTCGAAATTTGAAATCACCAAGCTATTCACTAGCTTACTATTACATACCACCCGCTGCCCACCAACATTTCTCTCACTTGCCACCCAGTGCCCACAAGCCTCTCATATTTGCCTGCATGACACAGTTATTCTTTCACATGGCACCCTGCCCCGTGCATTATTATATGCCATACCTGCTGTCTACCAGTTTCTCTCACATGACATCCACTGACAAGCAGCTGTTCTCAAATGTAACCTGCTGCCCACCAGGTTTTCTTTTACATGACACCCTGCCCACAAGCTCATTAGAGGCATACTCTTTTCATCAGCATTTCACACATATGTGCCCTTGCTGACCAGCTTCTTTTTCATATGCCACCTCCTACCCAACCGATTTTCTTCCATATGCCTCTCCCTGACCATAAACCTCTAACATCTGCCCTGCACACCAGCTATTTTATCACATGCCACCTCATATCCAACAGCTTTTCGCTCATGTTACCACACAGTTCACCAGCTGCTCCCTCACATTCCACCAAGTTCACCAGCTGTTCCCTCACATTCCACCCAATTCACCAGCTGTTCCCTCTCATGCCATCCCATGTCCACCAGCGTTTCTCTCATATACCAACCTCTGCTCTGCCAGAGACCCCTTTACAAGCTATAATCATTAATATAATCAGAATTCAAATGACTTTATTATCACAATATAATTGATCCCATTGACTCAGACTGTAGCTCTTCATTTTGATGTGGTCTTTCTAACTGCGGTTACATGCAGATACATTCAAAACAACTTCAATTAGCTTCTGTGACTGGATCACTGATAAACAACATCTGGTAAGAATTTATTTAAAGGAAATAGCGCAGGGCGCTTGTTTATATAATTGCATATGCTCTTATTTTTTATATTGTGTATATTTTGAGATAGGAAATCGTTATTTCTGAGACCAGGGTAGAAATTAGTTTTTTTCTGTCTTAATTAGGATATGCCTTATTTCTGATGTATATATCTGGTCTTTGTTTACAAAGTCTTTTGTGTATTAGGATGTGTTTTGGTATGGAAGCATCATTATTTTGGATTTGTAAGGTTGCTAGTGGAAACCTTCAATTAGGCATATGTGGAAGGTAGTCTGATAGCAGGAATTGCTAACGAAGTTTTGTGATAAAGTGTTATGCCTGCTCTGACCAAAGGCCCATCAGGGGGTGGTTACTGTGTGGCCTTTTGTCCAGAGTGAATTTAATAGATAAGCGCAAATTTTGTTAGCTTTGCAATGCATGTAAATCCATGTTTGTGTAAATAGGGTACATCCTGATGCTAAAAATAGCCTGTGTCTGAACTGTATAAAATGAACTAGCTTGTATTTGAAACTTGTTTTCATCTGCCCTGATCACACTGGTACCTTCAATCAGTGTGCGAGAGCAAATAAACATCTTGCTTCAAGACCTGCTTGAAAACATCTTCAATATTGCTTTATTCCTGTAATCTGCAGATTAGACCCAAAATCTAATCTAATCAGTTCTCTGGCTGTTTCTGAGGTTTGGACCCAAGCATCCATCCACAGCTTCCCTGATCCATAGTAAGAGGTCAGGAGCACCAGCCCAGGTATACCAGCAATGAGATACACTAGCAGCGTCAGTTACCCAGAAGAATCCCGGTTCTGGATGCCGGTATAAGGGTCCAGTGGTGGCAGCTTGTGTAAGCCCCTCCTACTGCGGCAAGAGGGCGCATTTGGGATAACAAAAGGGAACGGTGGCAAAGTAAGCCCAGCTGATTCCCAGCAACAACAGCCAGGGTGGCATAGACGGTCCATCCTGTCACACCTTCATTTTCATATAACCTCAACAGAATCATGTGTTTTAAAGGTTTTAAAATTATAATCATAGTATTTTATTTCATACACTGATGGTAGATGCTTTTCGGTATCAGGTATCAGTAACTAAATCACGATAACTTCAGCAACATTCGTCATCATCAACATTCATTTATATAGCGCCAGCAAATTCCATAGTGCTTTACAATTGGGAACAAACATTAATAAAACAATACTGGGTAATACATACAGACAGAGAGGTAAGAGAACCCTGCTCGCAAGCTTATCTATGGGACAATGGGAGTAGGAGTAACTTGCAATGAGAATAACATGTTTGTTCTTATTATAATACTTATGGATGTCCTTTGTAATATTTAGTATTTCTGATAATGTGAATGCATTAAAAAAAAAAAAATTATGTAGAGATGAGCGCACTCGGATTTCGTGAATCTGAGCCCACCCGAACCTTTCCGATCCAAGCCGGATCCGAGACAGATCCGGGTATTGGCGCCAAATGAAAACCTGAAACCGAGGCTCAGAGTCATAATCCCGCTGTCGGATCTCGCGATACTCGGATCCTATAAATTCCCCGCTAGTCGCCGCCATCTTCACTCAGGCATTGATCAGGGTAGAGGGAGGGTGTGTTAAGTGGTCCTCTGTCCTTGTAGATCTCGTGCTGTGCTGTTTAGTTCTGTGCTGTGATGTGCTGTGCTGTGTTCTGCAGTATCAGTCCAGTGGTGCTGTTGGTCCTGTGCTGTGTCCTGTTCAGTCCAGTGGTGCTGTGTCCTGTGCTCTGTCCCTCTAAGGGCATAGTTATTTCCCCATTATTCCCCATTTTCAAAAAAATTTAAAAAAGGTTATAAAAAAAATACAAAAAGAAAAATAATAAAAAAAATTATTTACAACAAAATTTGCAAAACCAATCCTTCAGTATAAGTCCATTGGTACTGCAATATTACCAAGTTCACACATTCAGCAGTAAAAGTCCAGTGGTACTGCAATATTACAAAGTTCACACATTCTACAATATCAGTCCAGTGGTGCTGTGTCCTGTGCTCTGTCCTTCTGAGTTCAGTGGTGCTGCTGGGTCCTGTGCTGTGTCTTGTTCAGTCCAGTGGTGCTGTGTCCTGTGCTCTGTGCTTCTAAGGGCATAGTTATTTCCCCATTATTCCCAAGTTTTTAAAAAAAAAAAAAAAAAACTTGTAAAAAAAATACAAAAAAAAAATATAAAAAAAAGTAATTATAACAAAATTTGCAAAACCAATCCAGCAGTATAAGTCCATTGGTACTGCAATATTACCAAGTTCACACATTCTGCAGTATCTTGTGCTACATATAATGGATACCAAAAATTTGGAGGATAAAGTAGGGAAAGATCAAGACCCACTTCCTCCTAATGCTGAAGCTGCTGCCACTAGTCATGACATAGACGATGAAATGCCATCAACGTCGTCTTCCAAGCCCGATGCCCAATCTCCTAGTACAGGGCATGTAAAATCCAAAAAGCCCAAGTTAAGTAAAAGTAGCAAAAATAGAAACTTAAAATCATCTGCGGAGAAATGTAAAGTGTCCAATATGCCATTTAAGACACGCAGTGGCAAGGAACGGATTAGCCCCTGGCCCGTGTTCATGACTAGTGGTTCAGCTTCACCCAAGGAACTAAGCCCTCCTCCTTCCCCCCCCTACAAAAAATTTAAGAGAGATATGCTGTCAGCAACAACACAGCAAACAACTTCTAAAGAGACATTATCACAAATCCCCAAGGCGAGTCCAAGGGTGTTGGTGGTTGTCAAGCCTGACCTTCCCATCACTGTACGGGAAGAGGTGGCTCGGGAGGAGGCTATTGATGTAGCTGGCAGTGTGGAGGAACTTGATGATGATGATGCTGATGTGGTTATTGTAAATGAGGCAGCAGTGGGGGAAACAGCTGATGTCCATGGGATTAAAAAGCCCATTGTCATGCCGGGTCAGAAGACCAAAAAATGCACCTCTTCGGTCTGGAGTTATTTCTATCCAAATCCGGACAACAATTGTATTGCTATATGTAGCTTATGTAAAGCTTAAATAAGCAGGGGTAAGGATCTTGCCCACCTAGGGACATCCTCCCTTATACGTCACCTGAATAACCTTCATAGTTCAGTGGTTAGTTCAGGAACTGGGGCTAGGACCCTCATCGGTACAGGGACACCTAAATCCCGTGGTCCAGTTGGATACACACCAGCAACACCCTCCTCGTCAACTTCCTCCACAATCTCCATCAGATTCAGTCCTGCAGCCCAAGTCAGCAGCCAGACTGAGTCCTCTTCAATACAGGATTCATCCGAGGAATCCTGCAGCGGTACGCCTACTACTGCCACTACTGCTGTTGCTGCTGTTAGTCGGTCATCTTCCCAGAGGGGAAGTCGTAAGACCGCTAAGTCTTTTACAAAACAATTGACCGTCCAACAGTCGTTTGCCATGACCACAAAATACGATAGTAGTCACCCTATTGCAAAGCGTATAACTGCGGCTGTAACTGCTATGTTGGTGTTAGACGTGCGCCCGGTGTCCGCCATCAGTGGAGTGGGATTTAGAGGGTTGATGGAGGTATTGTGTCCCCGGTACCAAATCCCGTCGAGATTCCACTTCACTAGGCAGGCGATACCAAAAATGTACAGAGAAGTACGATCAAGTGTCCTCAGTGCTCTAAAAAATGCGGTTGTACCCACTGTCCACTTAACCACGGAGATGTGGACAAGTGGTTCTGGGCAAACAAAGGACTATATGACTGTGACATCCCACTGGGTAGATGCATCCCCTTCCGCAGCAACAGCAACAGCTGCATCAGTAGCAGCATCTACAAAACGGCTGCTCGTGCAAAGGCAGGCAACATTGTGTATTACAGGCTTTAATAAAAGGCACAACGCTGACAACATATTAGAGAAACTGAGGGAAATTATCTCCCAGTGGCTTACCCCACTTAGACTCTCATGGGCATTTGTGGTGTCAGACAATGCCAGTAACATTGTGCGGGCATTAAATATGGGCAATTTCCAGCACGTCCCATGTTTTGCCCACACCGTTAATTTGGTGGTGCAGCATTACCTGAAGAGTGACAGGGGTGTGCAGGAGATGCTTGTGGTGGTGCGCAAAATTGCTGGACACTTTCGGCATTCAGCCAGTGCCTACCGCAGACTAGAGGCATATCAAAAAACCATGAACCTGCCCTGCCATCACCTCAAACAAGAGGTTGTGACGCGCTGGAACTCCACCCTCTATATGCTGCAGAGGATGAAGGAGCAGCAAAAGGCCATTCAGGCCTACACAGCCACCTACGACATAGGCAAAGGAGTGGGGATGCGCCTGAGTCAAGCGCAGTGGAGACTGATTTCCGTGTTGTGCAAGGTTCTGCAGCCGTTTGAACTTGCCACACGAGAAGTCAGTTCCGACACTGCCAGCTTGAGTCAGGTCATTCCCCTGATCAGGCTGTTGCAGAAGCAGCTGGAGAAAGTGAGGGAGGAGCTGGTAAACCATTGCGATTCCACCAAGCATGTAGCTCTTGTGGATGTAGCCCTTCGTACGCTTTGCCAGGATCCGAGGGTGGTCACTTTTTTAAAGTCAGAGGAATACATTCTGGCCACCGTGCTTGATCCTCGGTTTAAAGCGTATGTTGTGTCTCTGTTTCCGGTGGACACAAGTTTACAGCGGTGCAAAGACCTGCTGGTCAGGAGATTGTCCTCTGAAGATGATCATGACATGCCAACAGCTCCACCCTCATTTTCTTCCACATCTATGGCTGCGAGAAAAAAGCTCAGTTTTCCTAAAAGACCCGCTGGTGGGGATGCTGATAACATCTGGTCCGGACTGAAGGACCTGCCAACCATTGCAGACATGTCTACTGTCGCTGCATTGGATGCTGTCACAATTGAAAAAATGGTGGAGGATTATTTTGCTGACACCATCCAAATAGACATGTCAGACAGTCCATATTGTTACTGGCAGGAAAAAAAGGCAGTTTGGAAGCCCCTGTACAAACTGGCTTTATTTTACCTGAGTTGTCCCCCCTCCAGTGTGTACTCGGAAAGAGTTTTTAGTGCAGCGGGGAACCTGGTCAGTGAGCGGCGAAGGAGGTTGCTTCCTCACAACATTGAAAAAATGATGTTTATAAAAATGAATAATCGATTCCTCAATGAAGTACAGCACTGCCCTCCAGATAGTACAGAGGGACCTGTGGTTGTGGAGTCCAGCGGTGACGAATTGATAATGTGTGAGGAGGAGGAAGTACACACTGTAGGGGGAGAGGAATCAGAGGTTTAGGATGAGGACGACATCTTTCCTCAGTAGAGCCTGTTTAGTTTGTAAAGGGAGAGATGAATTGTTTTTTTGGTGTGGGGGCCCAAACAAACCAATCATTTCAGCCACAGTTGTTTGGTAGGCCCTGTCGCTGAAATGATTGGTTTGTTAAAGTGTGCATGTCCTATTTCAACAACATAAGGGTGGGTGGGAGGGCCCAAGGACAATTTCATCTTGCAATTCTTTTTTTGGCATTATGTGACCATTCAACAGTCGTTTGCCATGTTCAAAAAGTAAAACAAAATGTCAACAAATTCAAAAAATTAAACCAAAAGTAAAATGCCCTGTCATAATTTAAAACAAGAGGTATTGACGTGCTAGAACTACTGTAGTGTTTATATGTACCAAATTTAGTACCGGGGCCACTCCACTATGCAGTCCAGATAGAGGTGTATCAGATATTAAACAACGTTGACTGTTGCTGCAAAATTTTTAAATAATATTGTGGGGAACACCCCACTACGCAGTCCAGAAACTTTTTTTTGGGAATTCAGACCCGTGGAGGGTTTTTTAATTATATTGTGGCCCTGGTAAAAATTGTGTACCGGTGCCACCCCACTACGCAGTCCAGAAACTTTTTTTTTGGAATTCAGACCCATGGAGGGTTTTTTAATTATATTGTGGGGAACACTCCTCTACGCAGTCCAGATACAATTTTTGTTGTAATTAAGACCAGTTGATGGTTTTCTTATTATATTGTAGGGACCACTCCTCTACGCATTCCAGATACAATTTTTGGTGTAATTAAGACCAGTTGATGCCGGTTTTCTTATTATATTGTGGGGACCACTCCTCTACGCAGTCCAGGTACAATTTTTGGTGGGATTCAGACCATTTGAGGGTTTTTAAATTATATTGTGGTGACCACTCCTCTACGCAGTCCAGGTACAATTTTTGGTGTAATTAAGACCAGTTGATGGTTTTCTTATTATATTGTAGGGACCACTCTTCTACGCAGTCCAGATACATATTTTGGTGTAATTAAGACCAGTTGATGCCAGTTTTCTTTTTATATTGTGGGGACCACTCCTCTACGCAGTCCAGATACAATTTTTGGTGTAATTAAGACCAGTTGATGCCGGTTTTCTTATTATATTGTGGGGACCACTCCTCTACGCAGTCCAGATACAATTTTTGGTATAATTAAGACCAGTTGATGCCGGTTTTCTTATTATATTGTGGGGACCACTCCTCTACGCAGTCCAGATACAATTTTTGGTGTAATTAAGACCAGTTGTTGGTTTTCTTATTATATTGTGGAGACCACTCCTCTACGCAGTACATGTACAATTTTTGGTGGGATTCAGACCATTTGAGGGTTTTTAAATTATATTGTGGTGACCACTCCTCTACGCAGTCCAGGTACAATTTTTGGTGTAATTAAAACCAGTTGATGGTTTTCTTATTATATTGTGGGGACCACTCCTCTACGCAGTCCAGATACAATTTTTGGTATAATTAAGACCAGTTGATGCCGGTTTTCTTATTATATTGTGGGGACCACTCCTCTACGCAGTCCAGATACAATTTTTGGTGTAATTAAGACCAGTTGTTGGTTTTCTTATTATATTGTGGAGACCACTCCTCTACGCAGTACATGTACAATTTTTGGTGGGATTCAGACCATTTGAGGGTTTTTAAATTATATTGTGGTGACCACTCCTCTACGCAGTCCAGGTACAATTTTTGGTGTAATTAAAACCAGTTGATGGTTTTCTTATTATATTGTGGGGACCACTCCACTACGCAGTCCAGAAAGATACCTCGTTGCAACATTTTGGACTAATACCAATATTGTGAGGTGTTCAGAATAGACTGGGAATTAGTGGAAATTATTGTTATTAAATGTTATTGAGGTTAATAATAGCGTAGGAGTAAAAATAAGCCCAAAAACTTGATTTTTGAACTTTTTATGCTTTTTTAAAAAAAAATCCGAATCCAAAACCTTAAATCCGAACCAAAACCTTTCGGCAGGTGTTTTGCAAAACAAATCCGAACCCAAAACCTCAAGCAAATCCGAATCCAAAACACAAAACACGAGACACCAAAAGTCGCCGGTGCACATCCCTAATTTTATGTAATCTTGCCTAATTGACTCATATTTTGTTGTTAAATGTATGGTTTGTTAAAGTAATTCTATCGTTTTCCAAAAAGCATTGCCCAAGCGATTGTATTGTGTTTCCAATGCACAAAGTAATTTATTTTAGCAGATGCAAAGTTTAACAGTTCAATACATGATTATAATATAATACAGTGCAGTACAGCCAATACCAAAGGATAAATACATACCGCTGCGTTCGCTAACATCAATAACTATAGTATGCAATGTGCGATCTCTTCGCCGAATGAACCGGACAGCTGCTGATGAATAGGGGATTAAAATGATATCAGATATGACACCTTTCCTTTAACCTGAACCTTAAATAACACTTAAGTGTACATATAATCAATATATATAAACTAATAATAAACTAAATACTATCTGCTGATAAATCACTGTATAATGGAACCAATATGAATATGAATTATATAAATTACTAAATGTTGTAATGCGAGTGTGTGCGTGTGTATTTTACCATGCGATCGCTGTATGCCATTTGTAGGGTGAGTGCAATCGCACAATGAAAAAATATTAACCAATATACTTTCGTTCATCCAATTATACTACTTCGACAGGTCCTATATAAGTATATTTGTTCCTATATAAGTATGTACAGTCCTATTTAAGTATATGTGGTCCTATATAAATATTTACAGTCCTATATATGTATGTGTGGTCCTATATAATTATGTATGCGCCTATAAAAGTATGTACACGCTTATACAAGTATGTACGCTCCTATATTTGTGCACTTGACACTAAAAAAGGAAGAAAAACTCGCTAAATCAATGGATTTGCTACTGCCCAACTAAAAAGCAAATAAACAAGAATCATTGAGAAAAATGAGTGCTACGTGTTATTATAAGATATAATATTGTGTATATGGCAGAATTTATAATCAAGACAAAGAATTGGATAACTTAAAACATTCTTAATATATTACATACAACATATCAGTTATCAGTTATAAAACATACTGAACCATGTGCATTAAAATCAATATTAATTTCACACATATAGAGACCTTATTTTTATATATACTGATCAGCCACAACATTATAAGCACTGACAAGTGAACTGAATAACATTAATTATCTTGTTATAATGGCACCTGTCAAGGGGTGGCAGATAACAGGCAGCAAGTGAACAGTCAGTTCTTGAAGGTGATGTGTTGGAAGCAGGAAAAATGGGCAAGCGTAAGGATCTGAGGAACAGGGCCAAATTGTGATAGCTAGACGACTGGGTCAAAGCATCTACAAAACAGCAGGTCTTGTGGGGTGTTCCTGGTATGCAGTGGTCAGTACCTACCAAAAGCGGTCCAAGGAAGGACAACAGGTGGAACCAGTGACAGGGTCATGGGCACGCAAGGCTCATTGATGCCCGTGGGGAGCGGATGCTACCCGGTCTGGTCCAATCCCACAGAAGAGCTACTGTAGCACAAATTGCTTAAAAAGTTTAATCTGAGTGTGATAGAGAGGTGTCAGAACACACAGGGCATCACAGCTTGCTGCGTAGTCACGCATACACAGGCATTCATGTGGATGTTACTTTTACACGTACCACCTAGATAAACATTGTAGCAGACCAAGTAGAACACTCTAGGCTGGCGTACATTACCGTATGTGTTATTTTTTAGCTCTGCTCCAAAGAGCAGAGCTGAACAGCACATGTGTAGAGGGATCATATGGTCCCTCCCTCTCACATGCTGCATCACTTCATCAGATACGTTTGTGCACATGCCCATGGTTTTTGGACGGCGCATGCACACATGGGCTTTCACGCTTGCTGCAGATCGCATATGTCACCGGGAGAGAAGAGACAGTGAAAAAGATGAGTTTGCAGAAACAGCAGTTTTTCGTGACTGCTGTTCCTAATGAACATTTTTCATCAATACTCATGATATTTTAATTCTTATCTTTGCAATAAGGATTGAAATGGATCGCGTTCAAAATGTATTTAATAATATACACTATAGGACAAAAGTAATCAGACGCTTGAGCATTACACCAACAGGGACTCTATGTCACGGGCACTAGGAGTTTCTACCCAGGATTCACCAGATGTGATTATGCTTACCAGAGGGGCAGAGTTTATCACAGCGATCCTCTGGGCAGTATGGTGAATGGTTGGAGCAGTACAACAACTTAGGATCAGGAATGTCAATGGAGAGTCAGCGACTTGCAGCTATGCAGCAGGAGAGTCAGCAACTTGCAGCTATGTAGCAGGAGAGTCAGTGACTTGCAGCTATGCAGCAGGAGAGTCAGCGACTTGCAGCTATGCAGCAGGAGAGTCGGTGACTTTCAGCTATGCCGCAGGAGTGTAAGCGACTTGCAGCTATGCAGCAGGAGAGTCAGCGACTTGCAGCTATGCAGCAGGAGAGTCAGCGACTTGCAGCAGGAGATAGGTATAACAACTGAGGAACAGTGAAGGCTCGTGCCAGTGCAGGTGAGTAGCGGGGAGAGTCAGTGGTCTGCAGACCGCAAGTTGTACCACTGCTGAAATGAGAAGAGTTATCCAAGTGCAGGTAGGTAGTGGAAGCGTCAATGGTCTGCGGATAGCAAGTTGTACCACTGCGGTGATGGGAAGAGTTGTCCAGGTGCAGGTAGGTAGCGGGAGCGTCAGTGGTCTGCGGATAGCAAGTTGTACCACTGCGGTGATGGGAAGAGTTGTCCAGGTGCAGGTAGGTAGCGGGAGCCTCAGTGGTCTGCGGATAGCAAGTTGTACCACTGCGGTGGAATAGCGGGTAGTCTGTAGCGGCAGGTATACTCCTGATGAGCAAGGGAGACTTGTCCAAATGCCGGCAAGCAGCTGAATAGCAAATAGTCTGTGGCGGGTACGTTACCACTGATGAGCAGAGCAGTCTTGTCCAGGTGCATGTATGTAGCGGAATGGCAAGCAGTCTATAGCGGGTACGTTTACCACAGAAGAGCAGATAAGGCTTGTTCAGGTGTAGACATGCAGCTGAATAGCAAATAGTCTATGGCGGGTACGTTACCACTGATGAGCAGAGAAGGCTTGTCCAGGTGCAGGTATGTAGCGGAATGGCAAGCAGTCTATAGCGGGTACGTTTACCACAGAAGAGCAGATAAGGCTTGTCCAGGTGTAGGCATGCAGCGGAGTAGAGATAGTCTAAAGCGGGCAAGTTTACCACGGATGAGCAGAGAGGACTTGTCCACAGCAAAGCCGATCACACGAGCAGAACACAGGAAACACCTAGGAGTCTCAAGGGAATGAGAACCAAGAACAGGCATTGATACTAAGGACACAGGTGCCTTAAAAATGAGTGGTGATTGATTCACCAATAGGATTAAAAGCAAGGTTTTAAGTTCAAGAGGCCTGCACATGCGCAATCCAGTCAAGATGGCGGACGGCCGCGGCTTAGGACAGGCACCGGCAGGAATGAGAGAGAGCCACGTACCAGACCAGAGGCACTCATCGTCCGGTGAGTGACAGTACCCCCCCTTTTAAAGGTGGGCACAGAACACTTGGAACCGGGCTTGCCCGGATATTTGGAATAAATTTTTTTTAGGAGAGCTGGAGCATTGAGATTTTCTGCGCGGATCCAAGAGTGCTCCTCAGGGCCAAAACCCTTCCAATGCACCATGAAGCGAAGGACTCCGTGAGAGATTTTGGCATCCTGTATATGGGTGATCTCGAACTCCTCCTCTTGATGAGCTTGAACTGGACGAGGTACTGAAGGAGGGATCGAGAATTGGTTGATGATGAGAGGCTTGAGTAATGAAACGTGGAAGGCATTGGAGATCCAAAGGTTCTTTGGTAATAACAACTTGAAACACACGGGATTAATCACTTGAGTGATTCTATATGGACCGATATAACGTGGGGCAAACTTCATGGAAGGAACCTTCAGGCGAATATTCCTGGTAGAAAGCCATACGCGGTCTCCAATTTTGAGTGGTGGAATTACTCGCCTCTTTTTGTCAGCAAAAAATTTATATCTGCAGGATGCCTTCTTCAGGGAGGTTTTAACCTGAGACCAGATAGTTTTAAATCCCTGGCATAAATTCTCCACAGCAGGAAACTCTGGGAGAGATGGATGGTGACCGTATACCCAGTGCCGGTGCTAGGGTCTATGGCACCCTAGGCATTTTGTCAAAATCGGCGCCCCCCCACGCAAAAAACGGCGCCCTGCTCCCTCCTCCCCCCTCACCCCGTCTTTCCTTACCTTGAATCACCAGCGCCGCCTCTCTGCTCAGTCTCCTCTCCTCCACTCACTGACACTGTCGGGCTGTGAGGATGATTTCACAGCCCGACAGTCAGTGAGTGGAGGGGAGGAGACGGAGCAGAGAGGCGGCTGTGGTGAGCAATAGCCTCTTCCCCCCTCCCTGTGGATGTATCTGCATGCTGTGCGGCGGCCGTGACAGGTATGGTCAGTGGTCGCCGAACAGTTTTAAAGTAGTGTTCATTCTGTGGCGCCTCCAGGCGCCCTCCAGAGCCCGGCGCCCTAGGCAAGTGCCTAACCTTGCCTAATGGGAGCGCCGGGCCTGCGTATACCACAAAGAAAGGTGTTTTCGAAGATGACTCGTGATACATATTATTGTGGGCGAATTCAGCCCATGGAAGCAAGTCTACCCAATTGTCCTGGTTGGCTGAGGAAAACATTCTTATCTAAGTCTCTAAATCCTGTTTGAGTCTCTCGGTCTGCCCATTCGACTGAGGATGGTATGATGATGATAATGACAGTCGAATGCCCAAGGTTTTGCAAAGGGCTCGCCATAATCTGGAGACGAACTGCATTCCTCTGTCCGAAACGATCTTAGATGGACATCCATGAATCCGAAAAATTTCCTTGATGAAATGGTCAGCCAATGTAGATGAAGAGGGTAATCCTGTCAAAGGAATGAAATGGGCCATCTTCGAGAATCTACCTACCACTACCCAGATGGTATTACATTTCTTGCTGGGGGGAAGATCGTTGACAAAATCCATACTTATATGGGTCCATGGTTTGGAAGGAATAGGTAGTGGTTGGAGTAGTCCCGCCGGTGTTCTACGGGAGGTTTTAAATTGGGAACAAATGTCACAAGCAGCCACAAATTCTTTGACATCTTTCCTAATCGAGGGCCACCAATAACTCCGAGAGAGAATCTCTAGTGGTTTTCGTTCTCCAGAATGTCCAGTGAAACGAGAGGAGTTATACCACAACAAAATCTTTTTACGCAGAAATGGTGACACAAGGGTAGAACATTGGTGGAAGAAGTGGCCAAACTCACAGATTTGGGATCCAATATAGAACGGTCAAAACAATCCTCAACGTCAGTGGAAGCAGCAACCGCCCGAGACAATGCATCAGCTTTTTAGTTTTTTGAAGCCGGTTTGAAGGTTATGATTAAATCAAAGCGAGAGAAAAAAAAGTGACCATCTTGCTTGTCGGGGGTTCATACATTAAGCTGACTGTAGATAGAGAAGATTTTTGTGGTCAGTAAAAATAGTTAAGGGATGACGAGCCCCCTCGAATAAATATCTCCACTCCTCTAAAGCCACTTTTATGGCCAATAGCTCTTTATCCCCGATAGTATAGTTCTTCTCGGCACGTAGAAGAGCTCGGGAGTAGAACGCACATGGATGGAATTTCCTTTGTTCTGATCTTTGGGATAGAATAGCCCCTAGTCCAATATTAGAAGCATCTACTTGGAGGAAGAAGGGAAGAGTCACGTCAGGTTGTCGAAGAACAGGAGCGGTGGAGAGCGCCTTCTTAAAGAATTGAAATGCTTGAAGTGCCTCAGCCGACCATTGCTTGGTATTGGCGCCCTTACGGGTCAGAGCCACGATTGGAGAGACAATGGAGGGGAAACCTTGAATGAAGCGTCGGTAATAGTTCGCGAATCCTAAGAAGCGTTGAATAGCCCTGAGAGTAGTTGGCTGGGGCCAAAGCAGCACTGCATTGACTTTCTCCGGATCCATCTCTAGACCAACTCCAGAAACAATATATCCCAAGAATGGAATCTGGGATAATTCAAAGGAACATTTTTCTAACTTGCAGAATAGTAAATTTTTTTGGAGTCTAGATAGGACCTCTGCCACATGCTGTTGATGGGAGGACAGATCTTGCGAGAAAATCAATATGTCGTCCAGATAGATGACGACACAAACATACAACAGATCCCGGAAGATTTCATTCACGAATTCCTGGAAGACAGCTGGGGTGTTACACAACCCAGAAGGCATGACTAGATATTCATAGTGTCCATCCCTGGTGTTAAAAGCTGTCTTCCATTCGTCTACGGCCTTGATCCGAATTAAGTTGTAGGCGCCACGAAGATCTAGTTTAGTGAATATGCGAGCTCCCTTGATGCGGTCAAACAGTTCGGTAATTAACGGAATAGGGTAGCGATTTTTGATGGTAATGGCGTTAAGGCCTCGATAATCTATACAAGGTCGTAATGACCCATCCTTCTTTTTAGCAAAGAAGAACCCCGCTCCAGCGGGAGAGGTGGACGGCCGAATAAACCCACGATGGAGATTTTCTTTGATATAGTCAGACATCGCCTGAGTTTCTGGTAACGACAGAGGATACACACGACCCCTAGGAGGGTTCTTGCCAGGTTGTAAGTCTATCGGACAATCCCAAACCCGATGGGGTGGAAGGCGTTCTGACTGGGCTTTATCGAATACATCCGCAAAGGAGGCATACTGTGGAGGAAGGCCTGGCGGACAAGGTGCTATAGAAGATTTATTTATTTTTACTGGAATGACTCGAGTCAGACATTTGTGATGACAATTCGGACCCCAGGAATTAACTTGCGGAGTGTTCCAGTCAATCTGAGGAGAATGAAGTTGAAGCCACGGAAAGTCAAGTACAATAGGACTGGTAGCCACGGGAAGGACCAAAAAAGAAATTTGTTCTTGATGTAAAGCTCCAATTTAAAGGGTCAAAGGAATAGTACGTTGAGTAATAACTCCATTGATAACTCTTGAGCCATCTATAGCGGTGACAACAATCGTTGTTTTTAAAGGAATCACTGGTGAGGACCACTGATACACTGGGGAACTTGAAATAAAACTACCGGCAGCACCAGAGTCCAGAAGTGCTTGAGATGTAAATGACTTGGTAGAAGTGGAAACGGTAACAGCGAAAGAACAAATCTTAGAGTCCATGAGACATGGGGCCTGATTCATCAAGGTACGCAAACTCATACGCATCTGCTAAACGGGACTTGAGCTACATAAAACACCACATACGCAGCGCAAACAGAGCAGATACGGCACTCAAAGTCAACTCAATCTCAAACTCCAACGCAAATATAAGGGTTTGCGTTACTCAAAGTATGAAACATGAGTTTGCGTACCTTGATGAATCAGGCCCATGGAGAGGATTCCAGGGACCCTAACCTTACCTCTCCGAAACAGGTTAGGGACTCGCGTTTTCCGACTTTCTAGGACAAGAGTTCAGCATATGAGTAGGGTCAGCGCAATAGATATAGAGTCTATTTTTCACTCAACGCTCTCTTTTCTTAGAAGTTAGTCTAGAGCATCCTATCTCCATGGGTTCCACAGGAGGTGGCAGGCGACGAACTCGAGATGTCGGGTGAACGGAGACTTTAGATGAACTTTCTCTTTCAGAATCTCTTTCTCGAAATCTCATGTCTACTCTGTGGCACAGAGAAATTAAATCATCCAAGGAAGAGGGTAACTCTTGTGAGGTTAGAGCGTCTTTTATTTTGTCAGCAAGACCCTGCCAGAAGGCAGCTATCAGCGCCTCACTGTTCCATTGGAGTTCAGAGGCAAGTGTACGGAGTCAGAGAATACTGGAGGCAGCAGAAATAACACGACCCGGTTCGTCAAAAATTCTTCGGAAAGTTGAAATAAATATGGCACTATCTTCTAATAGAGGGTTATTTCTTTCCCACAGAGGGGTGGCCCATGCCAGAGCCTGTCCGGAAAACAAAGAAATTAGATAGGCAACTTTAGAGCGATGTGTAGGGAAATTGTGAGATTGAAGTTCAAAATGGATGGAGCACTGGTTGAGAAAACCCCTACAAGTTTTCGGATCTCCATCATATTTAGCAGGAGTAGGCAGGTGTAGCGTAGAAGTGGTAGACACCTGGGATGGCACTGGGGGAGAAGAATACACTGGAGGGTCAACAGTAGCTGATACATTTTGCACAGGGTCTCCTCGGGCGGCTAGGGCCTGAAAACATTGGAACAGCTGTTGCTGCCAAACATCTTGTTGTTCAATCCGAGTAACCAGATGCTGCAGCATCTTCCTAGCTGTTGGTTCCGATCCTGGGTCTGTCATGGCTTGTTCTTACTGTCACGGGCACTAGGAGTTTCCACCCAGGATTCACCAGATCTAATTATGCTTACCAGAGGGGCGGAGTTTATCACAGCGATCCTCTGGGCAGTATGGTGAATGGTTGGAACAGTACAACAACTTAGGATCAGGAATGTCAATGGAGAGTCAGCGACTTGCAGCTGTGCAGCAGGAGAGTCAGCGACTTGCAGCTATGTAGCAGGAGAGTCAGTGACTTGCAGCTATGCAGCAGGAGAGTCGGCGACTTGCAGCTATGCCGCAGGAGAGTCAGAAACTTGCAGCTATGCAGCAGGAGAGTCAGCGACTTGCAGCAGGAGATAGGTATAACAACTGAGGAACAGTGAAGACTCGAGCCAATGCAGGTGAGTAGCGGGGAGAGTCAGTGGTCTGCGGACAGCAAGTTGTACCACTGCTGAGATGAGAAGAGTTATCCAGGTGCAGGTAGGTAGTGGAAGCGTCAGTGGTCTGCGGATAGCAAGTTGTACCACTGCGGTGATGGGAAGAGTTGTCCAGGTGCAGGTAGGTAGCGGGAGTGTCAGTGGTCGATAGCAAGTTGTACCACTGAGGTGGAATAGCGGGTAGTCTGTAGCGGCAGGTATACTCCTGATGAGCAAGGGAGACTTGTCCAAATGCCGGCAAGCAGCTGAATAGCAAATAGTCTGTGGTGGGTACGTTACCACTGATGAGCAGAGCAGGCTTGTCCAGGTGCAGGTATGTAGCGAAATGGCATGCAGTCTATAGTGGGTACATTTACCACAGAAGAGCAGATAAGGCTTGTCCAGGTGTAGACATGCAGCTGAATAGCAAATAGTCTATGGCAGGTACGTTACCACTGATGAGCAGAGCAGGCTTGTCCAGGTGCAAGTATGCAGCGGAATGGCAAGCAGTCTATAGCGGTATGTTTACCACAGAAGAGCAGATAAGGCTTGTCCAGGTGTAGGCATGCAGCGGAGTAAAGATAGTCTGTAGCGGGCAAGTTTACCACGGATGAGTAGAGAGGACTTGTCCACAGCAAAGCCGTTAACACGAGCAGAACACAGGAAACACCTAGGAGTCTCAAGGGAATGAGAACCAAGAACAGGCAACGATACTAAGGACACAGGTGCCTTAAATAGTGAGTGGTGATTGATTCACCAATAGGATTAAAAGCAAGGTTTTAAGTTCAAGAGGCCTGCACATGTGCAATCCAGTCAAGATGGCGGGCGGTCGCGGCTTAGGACAGGCGCTGGCAGGAATGAGAGAGAGCCACGTACCAGACCAGAGGCACTAACCGTCCGGTGAGTGACACTCTAATGACATTGTATTCAAATACATATACTTTAATAAGGAGTTAGTCCCCCCTTTTGCAGCGATTTCAGCTTCCTTTCTACTTGGAAGGCTTTCCACAAAATGTTGGAGTGTTTCTGTGGGAATTTCTACCTATTCATTCTGTAGAGCATTTATGAGGTCAAGCACTGGTGTTGGACGAGAAGGCCTGGCTCACAATCTCTGTTCAAATCATCCCAAAGGTGTTCGATAGGGTTGAGGTCAGGGCTCTGTGCAGGTCAGTCAAGTTCTTCCACACCAAACTTATCAAACAATGTCTTTGTAGTCCTTGCTTTATGCACTGGGGCACAGTCATGTTGGAATAGAAAAGGGCCTTTCTCTAACTTTTGCCACAAAGTTGGAAGCATAGCATTGTCCAAAATGACTTGGTATGCTGAAGCATTAAGATTGCCCTTCACTGGATATAAGGGGCCTAGTCCTAACCCTGAAAAACATTCCGATACGATTATCCCTCCTCCACCAAAATTCACAGTTGACATAATGCAGTTAAGCATGTAATGTTCATCCGGCATCCATCAAATCCAGACTCGCCCATCTGACTCTCAGAGAGCCGTGATTCATCACTCCACAGAACACGTTTCCACTGCTCCACAGTCCAGTGTTGGTGATGTGTGGCTTGCATGCAGCTGCTCGACCATGGAAACACATTCCATTAAGCTCCCGCTTAGTTAGCACTTAGTTTTTGTGCTTACATTAATGCCAGTAGAAGTTAGGAACTCTTCAGCTATGGAATCAGCAGAGCATTGGCGACTTTTACGCACCATGTGCCTTAGCAGTCGTTGACAAGAAGAAAAAAAAAAGAGAAGAATGCGCAAATGACACCCTAATGTACGAATAGTTGTAATTTAATGACAGTTAAAATCGCTATATTGTAACAGTTCTACATAGGCCTACGTACAAAGAGGAGGCCTAACACTACCTCCGTTGAATTGCTGCATTTGACACCTTATATTAATTATTTAACATCTAACAATTTTAGCGCCAGAGATTTTGTAGTTTTTTTAGCAGTCATTGACCCCGCTCTATGATTTTAGGTGGACTTCTGCTTCGTGACTGAGTTGCTGTTGTTCCTAAACGCTTAAACTTTCTAATAATATCACTTACGGTTGACCGTGGAATATCCAACAGGGATGAAATTTCATGAACGTCTTATTGCAAAGGTGGCATCCTATCACAGTACCATGCTTGAAGTCACTGAGCTCTTCATAACCACCCATTTTGTATCACAAATGCTTGCAAATGGAGACTAGATGGCTAGGTACTTGATTTTATACACCTCTGGCAACGGGTCTGATTAAAACACCTCAATTCAATAATTGTCAAGTGTGGCCAAATACTTTTATCCCTATAGTGTATATGGACCTAGGGTGCTCAGAATATCAAAGTTAAGATCAGAAATCTGAAGCAGCCACAATTTAATTAGTGGCACAATTGTTTAGTTTATTTAATCCATCCCTTCTGCATAATGATGATAAGGATAGAAACCAGATTATACATTGAGGATTCCTGAAACTAAATATATACTAATTCTAAACCTTGAAAGTGATCATTTCACTAAATAGACCAGTTGTATGGTAATTACTATTAAAGTTGGAATCATCAAAGCCTATACAGATTAATGCCTTATTGTCACGAATCAATGTAGGAATACAGCTAAGGAGCAATGAATAAGGTGAAAAACTCACACAATGTTTATTGCTGAAGAGTCTGAACAGATGATGAAATAATGAGCTTGCAGAAATTATCAGATATACAGCAGTTGCAGGTAAACGGGAGGTGTGGAAAGATTCCAGGCAGCAATTACAGGGAAATAAACAGGTAAGTAGCAGGTTCACAAATAAAACAGGTCAGCAGAATGTATGTTGAGATCCCAATGCAGCATAAACACAGGAGCACAGCAGGAGGAAGTAACCACAGGGTATAACATCAATAACCAGCCATGTGTGCTGGGAGTGACAGGTATATATAAGGGAAATGAGAACACACCCAGGTGCTTGGGATAATAGGAGAATGGGTTAACCCCTAGTGCAAACATGAAAGGCACAATAGCAGCACCTCTGGAGATCAGAGGTACTGCTGCAAATACACACTAATAAAGTCTAATAGCCCAGGAGGCAGGAGCTGCCAGGCAAAGCAGTATGTACTGCAAGGGGCTTGCAGGCAGATCCTGACACTTCTGCATTGCAGAACTGAACGCAATATTACAGTGATCCCTTTTAATGTGTTTCCAACATAAATGTCAACTGGTTTTATTACTAAAGCAGGAAGTTGCCTTATAACACCAGTCTGAGACAATTTAATGATTTCACCATGTACTACATTATATGTATTGCTGTTTATGCTAGATGAGGTCTATTTTAATTAGCAACAATTATATGGAACTTTGTGCCGAGATATGAGCTAGTTCATTAACCCTGTGTATGTATTATACTATTTCCGAAAGTATCACTCTCTGCGTGCAATCATCAGCACTTGTAACGTTGTATTTAGGTTCTGCCAACACAGACAGGCTCAGACCCCTGTACACTGTACCCTTACCCCCATGCTGCCGTACATTGTACCCTCATGCCCCTGAATAAATGCCTAGTATAATAATGTTCATTCATAGTTCCTGAACACATTCATACATTTTGTAAATGAAACCGCAGCTAATTCCACTGATACTCTTACACACTTAGCACTGCTGTTTATGCCGAGGACTCTAACTAGAGAACTGGTATACAGTATCCTGACAAATGAATAGTAAATCAAATAGTTGTAAGATAGGCAACTGCCACTGTGGCGCTTCACTCAAACAGCAGCCAAAATATGTATATGTGAAGATCCACTAATGCTTCAGATTTAAACCTTTATACCACACAATTATATACATATATATGGCGCTGTCTCTACGCACATGAGATAGAGGATGGACGTTGCTGACAGAATCTTCTAAACAGTGAATAAGGGATGACCTTCATATATACTGCTGAATATAGAAGTAGATGCAGACACAATTTGTCCCTCCGTAATCTGAAATATATGGTATTGATATACCCAACAAAAACAGGGATGATAGTGCAATCTGTATTTGCGTGTTACATAAAATCACAATTAAAATAATCACTCCAAGTGGATCCCGTATGTGGATTATTACAGCAGAACCCTGTTCGTGACACCTCCCTTATGGGTGTATGCTTACTCATTTACTCAGATATGAAGATAATAACGCCTTCAAATCACAAATAAGTGTTCCTTCTCCACTCTTGATGTCATACTCGGATTTTTCACCCAAAGAAAAAGCGAAAGGAACAAATCTGGCGTAATACCCTTTTATTAAAACAATGAGGGTAAAAAACACATGAGCAAATGGACCTATACCTTGGGCAGATGAAATGCTCGCGTCACAAATGATAAGAGATGGTTACAAAGTCCTATCACCACTGCAAACTCCACCGCTAGGCCCCACTCGGTCGGGTAGAAACAGCTTTGAGTGTTGAGTTCACGTATTCTACAGAGTGCGGTACCGGTTATGTGCACAGGTGCGGTACAAGCTGCTGCCGGGGTGTGAGGTCTGGGGGAGATGAACCGGGGAGCTCCTGTGCACATAACCGGTACCGCACTTTCTTTTCTAATCTATATTTTATATATTGATCCAGACTGTTCGGAACTCCACCTATTTCCTGTGTTGACAGGAAGATTCTTCCATTGACATAAATAAATCCATTTCTTTACTCATTGTGAATGTATTTTGGATCAATAAAATGGATTTAATTTATTTCAATAGAGGAATCTTCCTGTCAGCACCAGATTATTGTGGAAAGTAAACCCCCCCCCCCACGTTCTCTAAGAGTCCCTGGTACTGCCGATAGTTACTAACCTGATAAATGGCAGCAGCTTCTCAACGTCTTCTTTGAACAACTACTCCTGGTGGCAGCTCTACAACACGTACAGCTTTGCAATGTCTGTATCAGAGGCAACACTTAGAGGTGCAGAGAGCCGTTTGTCTCGGTTCTCAGCAGTTTTTGTAGCTTGCAGGACTTTGACCCGTCCCCAATTGTACAGAGCAGGGACACCAGGAATCAGGGCCCTTGCTGGATTTTCCCTTGGTACTCCGGTGGTCCAGTTTGGTTGTCATCATGTTCAGAGTATATAATAGCACCAGTTCTCTAGCACCCATAAGATATATCATTCTGAGAGGCGTATATGGTTCTGTATACATGTCTACCTCAGTTACAGTAATGAGAACACACCCTTGCTGTACTCACCCTATGTTAGCCTACCACTTCCCTCACTGATTATGCCTCACTTAGCATAAGGAGTCATAAGCGTAAGATGCAACTGAATCTGCATATAGACATATCTTTGGTGTAGAAGAACAGTATAGAAAACAAAGTGTACTTAAAGCCCAAAGTCTTTAATATATTCTACATGGTAAACAAATATTTGCGTAATCCAAGCCTAGAATATTTGCAATTTTGAGTTGTTGTTATATATTAAAATAATTCAGCAACTGTGTTGTTTTTTTTTATAATACATTATTGATGTTCTTAGATCAGCTATGGAGCGAGAGACCCGCTGCTAAGTGATAGGATTCTTTATCCAAATTTTTTTCGCACTGTTCAAAACTATCAGATACAACATGTGGCCATTGCAAAGTTTGAGAAGTTTTGGGTGGAACTGGGTTGGAATCATCACATCAGATGACGATGCTGGGAGAACGGGAGCTGCTACATCTGAGCAAACAATTGTATAATTATGGAATTTGTACTGAATTCAAAATTAAAGTTACTACTTCACTGATTTATAACATTCATCCTTTTTTGCAAAATTCATCAACTGAAATTGTTGTTATTTGTGGAACTGTACATGTAACCTTTATGAGTGCTTTGAATAAAGCAAAATATTATCTCTTTAACAAGACAATTATCCTTCCAGCATCATGGTCCAATGCAAGAGAACTTATACATCGTGATATGAGTGAACTGGTGGATCGTAGTTTGGTATTTGCTCCTCCATTGCGCTATATCCCTGGATTACAGGAACGTTTATACAGTTTTCATCCATCCACCCATGCGAGGGACAAATTACTGGAAGATATCTGGATTTATTATTTTCGGTGCTTTTCAGTAAATTCTCTGAAGAATTATCTCTTTTCACATTTTGCAAATTTAAAACTTCATAACTGCACTGGGAGCGAGAATTTTAAGCAACTGTTTAATTATTCTGAAGATTCAGCCACCTACCAAGTGTATATTGCAGTGCTCAGCATGGCACAAGCTTTACATGATATGTATATGTCTTTCAGTATATATGGAGCGAAGGTTGGTTTAACTATCTCTGAATTTCAACACAAGGTGTGTAAAATAATATAAATTATATAAAATATTCCTGATATATAATAATCCTGTTATTATTAGACATATGCAGTTTGGATTCTGTGAATTTTGACAGATTCGATTTTTGGGGCTCTATAGATGAACCGAGTCATCTAACCAACTTCAGATGTGAAAACAAAGAAAAGTGCCATTTCGGGTAAAATGATGGATCTCGCAAATTTCAGATTGATATAGCCCTCCCTCCGTTTCTCATCTGCCATTTTAGAAGAGATAGCATGTGGATAGGAGGGTGGCTGCAGTTCTGTGCTCCGAAAATCATATGTAGAGGGTTATTTATATAACAAGTAATAGCTGTGATTTAACTGCAGTTTATGTAGAGATCAGTCTGCTAGAATAGTGTGCTGATCATTTGGGTGTCAAAGAGTTTGGAGTAGTGGCTACTGGTTTTTATTATATCTGAACTAGTGATGAAAAAGATAGTGGTGAGAAAACAGGGTACTGTATGAGTAGCACACCCCAAAAAATAAATAGATTCTTGCTTTTAAAATCCAAATTATTTGACAGTGTTTGAAGTGTTTCAGACATAAAACAGGGGGATATTTCAGTGAGAGCAGCACACCCCAAAAATGTTAAATATTTCCTTCTTTTAAAATCCAAAGTGTTTCTAGTGAAAGCAATATTGTGAGGTCAGTCTCAGTGGCATCTTAACTAAGCGGTCAAAAAAACCCAGGGTGTCCTTTGATTCTCAGCAGCTCCTCAAATAAATATACATTTTTTTTAGAACTAAGGGCCTGATTCATCAAGGCATGTATCTGCTGATTTTGAGTGTATTGTACGTAAAATCACTGTGCCCATGCCCAGACCCATGAACGCAGCCCTGTTCCGTGTGCCAATGCAAGGAAGGGACATTTACTACAGACTATGATTTTGGGGAGTGAATGTGTTAAATTAAATCCTCAATTTAGCATATTGCTTTAGAGTATGCCTTTTGTCATAGTAATTTAAGCTCTGAGGAACTCAAAGTTCCTTGTTTTTCTGCTCCAGGTAAGGGGCTAGTCTAAGTCCTGAGTAGTAGGGATGACAGCCCCCCTGCGTACTAAAACATGTGTGTTCCATCTCATGTAACTGTAAAAATGTATTTTATGCTCAGTAGACATTAAGATCATTCTAGAATGTATTTCATGGAAAATATAATAATAAAAAAAAACCTTTTATATTTTACTATTTTGTCATAAATGCCTTATTAGTAGAGATGGGCGGGTCCGGTTCTCCGAGAACCGAACCCACCCGAACTTTGGGTATCCGAGTACCGAGCTGAGCAGCTCGGTACTCTCCCGCCCATTCCGAATCCAAATCGAGGCCGAACGTCATTGTGACGTCGTCGGATCTCGGGGCTCGGTTCTCGCGATACTTCAACTTTATAAATACACGCCTCCACAGCAATCCATCGCCATTTGACAGAGGGAGAGAGCAGGGTGTAGTCATAGGCTAATTAGAGCAGGGACAGAGAATACAATATTGTTCTTGCAATTGCTCTAACCAAAATCGCTAGTGCAGAGAGGAGGATAGAGGTTTATTATTTTTTCTTCATATTTGGCACTCCCCAGCGCTTTTGGGGTGTCCCCCATAATTGTGCATTAATATTTCTGGCTGTCAAAAGTCATATCTGTCAGCAGTATCTACTAAATAATTTGTAGCACACCTCAGTGTTTTTGGGGTGTCCTCCCTAATTGTGCATTAATATTTCTGGCTGTCAAAAGTCATATCTGTCAGCAGTATCTACTCAATAATTTTTAGCACTCCTCAGTGTTTTTGGGGTGTCCTCCCTAATTGTGCATTAATATTTCTGGCTGTCAAAAGTCATATCTGTCAGCAGTATCTACTAAATAATTTTTAGCACTCCTCAGTGTTTTTGGGGTGTCCTCCCTAATTGTGCATTAATATTTCTGGCTGTCAAAAGTCATATCTGTCAGCAGTATCTACTAAATAATTTTTAGCACTCCTCAGTGTTTTTGGGGTGTCCTCCCTAATTGTGCATTAATATTTCTGGCTGTCAAAAGTCATATCTGTCAGCAGTATCTACTCAATAATTTTTAGCACTCCTCAGTGTTTTTGGGGTGTCCTCCCTAATTGTGCATTAATATTTCTGGCTGTCAAAAGTCATATCTGTCAGCAGTATCTACTCAATAATTTTTAGCACTCCTCAGTGTTTTTGGGGTGTCCTCCCTAATTGTGCATTAATATTTCTGGCTGTCAAAAGTCATATCTGTCAGCAGTATCTACTCAATAATTTTTAGCACTCCTCAGTGTTTTTGGGGTGTCCTCCCTAATTGTGCATTAATATTTCTGGCTGTCAAAAGTCATATCTGTCAGCAGTATCTACTCAATAATTTTTAGCACTCCTCAGTGTTTTTGGGGTGTCCTCCCTAATTGTGCATTAATATTTCTGGCTGTCAAAAGTCATATCTGTCAGCAGTATCTACTAAATAATTTTTAGCACTCCTCAGTGTTTTTGGGGTGTCCTCCCTAATTGTGCATTAATATTTCTGGCTGTCAAAAGTCATATCTGTCAGCAGTATCTACTAAATAATTTTTAGCACTCCTCAGTGTTTTTGGGGTGTCCTCCCTAATTGTGCATTAATATTTCTGGCTGTCAAAAGTCATATCTGTCAGCAGTATCTACTCAATAATTTTTAGCACTCCTCAGTGTTTTTGGGGTGTCCTCCCTAATTGTGCATTAATATTTCTGGCTGTCAAAAGTCATATCTGTCAGCAGTATCTACTCAATAATTTTTAGCACTCCTCAGTGTTTTTGGGGTGTCCTCCCTAATTGTGCATTAATATTTCTGGCTGTCAAAAGTCATATCTGTCAGCAGTATCTACTCAATAATTTTTAGCACTCCTCAGTGTTTTTGGGGTGTCCTCCCTAATTGTGCATTAATATTTCTGGCTGTCAAAAGTCATATCTGTCAGCAGTATCTACTAAATAATTTTTAGCACTCCTCAGTGTTTTTGGGGTGTCCTCCCTAATTGTGCATTAATATTTCTGGCTGTCAAAAGTCATATCTGTCAGCAGTATCTACTAAATAATTTTTAGCACTCCTCAGTGTTTTTGGGGTGTCCTCCCTAATTGTGCATTAATATTTCTGGCTGTCAAAAGTCATATCTGTCAGCAGTATCTACTAAATAATTTTTAGCACTCCTCAGTGTTTTTGGGGTGTCCTCCCTAATTGTGCATTAATATTTCTGGCTGTCAAAAGTCATATCTGTCAGCAGTATCTACTCAATAATTTTTAGCACTCCTCAGTGTTTTTGGGGTGTCCTCCCTAATTGTGCATTAATATTTCTGGCTGTCAAAAGTCATATCTGTCAGCAGTATCTACTCAATAATTTTTAGCACTCCTCAGTGTTTTTGGGGTGTCCTCCCTAATTGTGCATTAATATTTCTGGCTGTCAAAAGTCATATCTGTCAGCAGTATCTACCAAATAATTTTTAGCACTCCCCAGTGGTTTGCGCTCAGAATGGATTCAAAGCAGTCCACATATGATCTGAATGAGCAACCAGGTTCTGTCACCAGTCCTGATGTTAGTGTTCCCAGTACGTCATCTGGCCAAGGCGATGTCAAACAACAGAGTGTTTCCAAATTAGTGCAAAAAACAAAAACCCAAAAAAAATTTACTGTATTGAAGCGAAAAAGAAGTGTAACTGAGCAAAAGTTAAGTGACGATAAAAAAAAAATTGCAAGCATGCCATTCTACACACGCAGTGGCAAAGAGAGAATGAGGCCTTCACCTTTGGCTATTAGTGGCAGATCCCAAAAAGTTACCCAGCCTACAATTGGTGCACAACTACTGTTACGCGTCAAAGCCGAGCTGCAAGATAACAGTGAGGCATTACAGAAGAATATTTGCTCTGATTCACAAATGACAACAATCCCTGTGGAGAGTCCATCCAACAGTGGGATGTCTAATCGTGAGCATTCTGCTAATGTGTGCCTTAATAGCCCGAATGTAGCCGGTGATACCCAAATTGAGGATGCCACTTTGGAATTAGAAGAGGATGAGGGGGAGATTTGTGTAGGCGACGAGGGCGCTATTGATGATGTTGATGATTATGATGCAGACAGATACCAAATTGCCTTTCTCAATTTCTATTTATATTCTAGATTATATAACGGCTGAATAGTTTTCTATTTTACTCCTAGTGGAGAGAGGATCTGATGCAGACAGATACCAAACTGGCTTTCTCCATGTCAATTAATATTGTACAGTCTATAACTGCTGGATTGTTTAGTATTTTATACAAGTGGAGGGGGGCCTAGAGAGACAGAAACCAAACTGGCTTTCTCCATGTCAATTAATATTGTACAGTCTATAACGGCTGGATTTTTTGGTATTTTATACAAGTGGAGGGGGGCCTAGAGAGACAGAAACCAAACTGGCTTTCTCCATGTCAATTAATATTGTACAGTCTATAATGGCTGAATTTTATTTTTTTTTAAAAAAAGTGGAGGGGGGCCTATAGAGACAGAAAGCAAACTGTCTTTTTCCATTTCTTTACATATTTAACTATAAGTGTAGGGTGTAATATACATCCAAAGACGATGGCTGCATTGCCAATATGCATAGATGGAGAGGAAGACAATCTGTTTTGTGTGTAGAATAAATGAAGGCCTACCAACGAAGAATTAAACTGTTTTTTTGGATGATTTATTACCTCAACAATTAGATTACTTATCTCTAAAACAGTTGGAGCACTAAATTGGGTTATTTTAGGCACAAAAACATGTATTTTCCAACAAAATAGCAAAACAAAACCAAACAAAACCAAAACCAAAACCAAAACACGCAATGGCGGTTTTGCAAAACCAAAACCAAAACCAAAACACGACGGTAATCCAGATCCAAAACCGAATACAAAACCAAAACACGGGGGTCAGTGACCATCTCTACTTATTAGTAACAGGTACCATTAATTCAAGATTTTTTTATTTTCTTCTGTGCGTTCTTTTGCAAATGTATAATCCATATAGGTAGTGGACGCATCCTGCAGAGTTTTGTGCAGTAGAGCAGAGCAGACCTGCCCTCAATTTGAAAAGCACACAGATCCGCGTCTTGCTGAATTCGGGTGGACACAAAGCCTAGATACGTGCATATAACACTGAATGCCTGTTGCGCTCAGAATACATGTCTTCATGAATCAGGCCCCAATTGTCTACATTTGAATCACATTGTGGAGCAGTGTCAGAGGAATTATATGGTAACATTCCCTCCTTTCCTTATCTCATTGGGTTTTCACCGGTGTAGTGGATTACTCTGAAGATCAGGAGTATCCCAGTATCAGTACTGCCAGAAGTATTAATTTTAGGGCCTCTACTAATAAAAAAGGTAGAAGGTACAAAATTGTCCTCAGAATCGAAGCACAATTTGTCAATTTCAATGAAAAATCAGCTCTTCATATAATGATTAATGTATGCGGTGAAGTGTCCAAAAAAATAAAAATAGGTAACATTCCATACACCACCCACAGTGGCACACCAAGACTCAGACCATGCACACTTTTTGCTAGCAGAGGTCCTGCTACTGCTGAAACACATACCAGAATGCCTTTTGCAAAAGTGATACCCAACACGGTCATGCATTTTCCTTAACTTCCCATGCACCACCATCTCACTCAGAGTGTAGGTCTGTCACCTCCAAAACAGCCCCATCAGTGCATGAAAATAACACTGAAGCTGAAGAACAACTTAGGCACTCACAGAATCCTGAGGAGAGTCTAAGGGTGTCCACGAGTGCTATATGTGAGTCTTTCATTTCAGATACTGACAATGTGTCAGGCGCCGTCTCCGCACTGACACCTGGTGCAGGAGACGGATGCCTGCACCTTCTCAGCAACCACGTACTGTTGCCTAGAAGCGGGACGCTATCTCTGCTCACCTGTCTGCAGCCAGCATGTCTTACCGCCAAAATCTCCCTAACCCAATTAGGAGGCACCTTAGGGTATATGAAGCAGCCTCTGACACATGTCTAGTGTAAGAGTATTGGTTCACTCCAGATCCAGCGTTTCCTGAACTTCTGATCCTGTGTGTTATTCCGTTCTGACTCGGCTTCCTGTGACTACTCTCCTGTGTTTCGTTTTGGTACCTCGCTGCCCGGCTGATTTGACTATTTGGCTTGACCTGACTTCTTTCTGGATCCTCCCTCTGTACTGCACCGCTCGGTTGGCTCTGACCTGGATTGTCTGACTACGCCTGTCTACTACTGTCGCTACACCGGTGACTGTCTTGGAGAACCGTGACCTGGGTACCCTCTGCAGCTAAGCCCAAAACTCTTTGTGGCGGTCCCTGGTGAATACCGAGGGTACGTTAGACTCCGCGCCTCCCTGTTCAGTTGCGCTAATACTGGTTAGCGGCCATCTTTGCAATTCCGTGACAGTATACTCTGGCCATATCAGTGGACAGGACGAACCCTCAGCTCGGGACCTTCTGCTCCACTTAGCCCACAGGGTGGATCAGCAAGACTCCAATCAGGCACAACTCTTGAAAAGTCTACATGGGGTTGTTTCTCGTTTAGACACCCTTCAGGGGTCTCTTCCAGCAAGCCAGACAGCCTCAGCAGTAACGCTTAACTCCGCAGCCACTTTGTCTACTGCCAGCACCGCTAGTTCCAGAAGCCTACGTTTTCCGCCGCTGGAGAAATATGATGGCGATCCTAAGAATGTGGTGGGTTCCTTAACCAATGCGGTATTCAGTTTGAACTTTCTCCAGAAAATTTTGCCTCCGAGAGGACTAAAGTGGCTTATATAATTTCCCTCCTCTCTGGTCAAGCCTTGTGTTGGGCTGCTCCCAACCCTTTTTTTTTTTTTATCGAAAAGGGTTATCTGAGTTTTTTAAAGATGAATTATCTAGAGCTGATGCACCCACTGAATTTGAATCCTTTGTTAAACATTGTTTTCGTATTGATGCTCGTCAAATGGAGAGGAAACAGGATAGATGGGGTTCCATGTGGACTCGCCCCAATTATTCAGAACCATAAATATCAAATTACTCTGCAACTCCTGCAACACAACAAATTGAGGAGCCTGAGCCAATGCAAATAGACACCATTCACAAGCAGATTTCTATTGAAAGAAGGGATCAATGACGACAAGATAATCTCTGTTTGTATTGTGGTAAATCTGGACATTATGTATCTAACTGTTCTCAATGACCTCGCAAGACAGTAGCTACATTAATGGAACCTGAAGATTCTGACCAGGAATTTATTATTTCATGCTGTTCACATCAACTGAATGCGATTATTCCTTAAATCTCTTTGCTATCTACAATTGAGAGAGAGAACAGAAAAATTAAAAATCATTTTTCAATTCCAATACAACTTGAGATAAACTCTTGACTTATTTCAACCATGGCAATGCTGGATTCTGGAACCAATGGTAACTTCATGGATATAGATTTTGCTAAACAAAACCATATAGTATTTCAAGAAAGAAAGGCTCCTATATTGATGGAGACAGTCGATGGATCCTCTCTGAATTCTGGTCCCATCACACATGAGACAGAACTTATGTCCCTGATAATAGAACCCAATCATAAGGAGGAACACACTTTTTTCTCATCTCTTCTCCAAAATTTCCCATAGTTTTGGTTATCCCTTGGTTCACTAACAATTACCCAGCCATTAATTGGGAGTCTCAAACCTTAAATTTTCAAGAAACTACCAGTGTGGTCCATCTTGTTGTACAAAAAGAGAATCAGATCTCAGTGTCCCTCTCTTCTGTGGATGAACAATTGCCTGTTCAATATCAGGATTATTCATATATCTGTAACAAACAGAATGCTGACAAGTTACCCCCCCATCGATCATATTATTGTCCCATTGACCTTTTACCTGGGGCTGCTATTCCTTTCAGTCAGATTTATCCATTAGCTGAACCTGAATTAAAGACACTAAAGAAATACCTGGAGGAAAAAGAAACTAAAGGTTTTATACGTCCTTCAAAATTCCCAGCAGGGGCTCCTATTTTTGTTGTGAAAAATAAAGATGGATCTTTGCGTCCATGCATTGATTATAGAGATTTAAGTAAAGTTACTATAAAGAATAGACATCCACTTCCTCTCATCCCAGAATTATTGGAAAGACTGCAGACAGCAAGTATTCTCACAAAGCTCGATTTAAGAGGAGCTTACAACTTAATACGCATTCGACCAGGTGGTGAATGGAGAACAGCTTTTCAAACAAAGTATTGGCAATATGAATGTCTTGTGATGCTGTTTGGATTATGTAATCCCACTGCTACCTTCCAACATTTTATAAATGATGTCTTTCGAGATTTGCTTGATCTATTCATTATTGTATATCTTGATGATATCCTTATCTTTTCTAATTCTTTACAAGAACATCAAGAACATGTTCGAATTATTCTACAACGGCTACGTATAAACCAATTATACATTAAGATGGAGAAATTCCATAGCACACAAATAAAATTTTTGGGTTACATTATATCCCCTCAAGGACTATGTATGGATCCCTGCAAAGTACATGCTGTGTTAGATTGGCCCATACCTAAAAATGTCAAAGATGTACAACGATTTATGGGCTTTGCTAATTTTTATCGACACTTTATAAAGAACTTTTCTGGAATTGCTGCCCCCATTACTCAGCTCAGAAAAAAAGTGGTCACCAGTAGTTGATAAAGCTTTTTCCATTATGAAAACAAAGTTCAGGTCAGCTCCTATATTAATTCATCCTGATCCTACACTCCCATTTGTTTTGGAAAAAGATGCTTCGGATTCAGCTATAGGAGCAGTAATTTCGCAAAGAGTAGGAGAAAAAATGTTACTTTACCCCTGTACTTTTTATTCAAGGCAAATGACTGCTCCTGAAAGGAACTATGATGTGGGAAATAAAGAACTTCTTGCCATTATAGCTGATTTTTCAGAAAGGAGACATCTCTTAGAAGGTGCAAAGCATCAAGTGATAGTCCTCACCGATCATCGGAATTTGGAATTCCTTAAATCAGTAAAAGATTATCTCCCCGACAAGCTCTATGGGCACTCTTTTTAAGCCTGTTTTGATTTCCTAATTTCCTATAGACCTGGATCGAAGAATGGAAAAGCTGATGCTCTTTCAAGAGCCTATGCGGAGAATCCTCAACAGGTAAAGCCTGTTCAAACAATAATTCCTGATTCAAATTTTGTGGGGGTTATTTTTAAAACTGAGTTATTAACAGAGATCAAGAATGGATATGATACGGATTCTACCATCACGAATCCTCGAAAAAATGTTAAATTAATTTATGACAACAGAGAGGTCAAAGGTTAAAGGTCAATCTTAAATTTCAATTTCTTCCTAAAATGTAAATTAATCAAGAAGAAATATTCTCAGAAATGCCTCCAGGTTCGGCACTACCATTTGGCAAACCAAGGCTACAGCCTAGGGTGCCAATGTAGAGGGGAGCCAAAAATACTGCTGTTATGCCAGTCATTCATTGTAATATCAATATGGTATCCATAACAATGAGCACCGACAGCCAACATGGATGCCAGTATCCTTCTGCTTCTGACCAGTGTCAGTGATGTCAGTATGATGGGATTATGGCGCTAGGCTATGATGTTACAGGGAAGTTTAACACTCCTAATCTGAGGAGCAGAAGATTGCAGCCATGCTTATAAACTGTTACTCAATAAAGAACTAATAGTTAGAAAAAATGAGATGAAAAAGGAAACAAATCTGTAAATGTAGATTTTATAAAACAGAATTTATTTGGTCTTTCAACAATAATAGTAAGATGGTGGAGGGTGCGAGAACAAAATAAAAAAAGGGGGGGTGCAGTCTTAATAAAGCAAAAAATGTTTTTGCAATCTGGGGAACAGATTAGAAGGGGTATGACAGGGGACATGTTAGTATGGGTAGTAGGAGGGGAAGTGACTAGAGCAAAAATGAAAATGAGTAGGGTTCTTATGATGCAAAAGCCTAATCTCTCACACGATGGGTAATGGGCTGCCATCATAATCATCATGATCAACATTTAATTATAGAGCGCCAGCAGATTCTGTAGCGCTTTACAATTAGGAACAAACATTAATAAAACAATACTGGGTAATACAGACAGACAGAGAGGTAAGAGGGCCCTGCTCGCAAGCTAACAATCTATGGGACTATGGGAGTTTGAAACACAAATGCACTTGTTACATCATATTGCACATTGGACCAGCTAGAATGGAAATATAAAAATTATTGAGTGGGCTGTGTGATCAGTCACACAGTAATTTTGGTCAGAGGGTTGTTGTCTTGTGTTAGCTGTGTAGAGGGTGGTAATAGGGTAACCTAGGGAGATTAAGATGGTGGTTAAAGAATACTATAAGCTTGTCTGAAGAGATGGGTTTCAGAGACCGCTTGAAGGTTTGAAGACTAGAGGAAAGTCTTACTGTGCAAGGGAGGGAATTCCACAAAGTAGGTGCAGCCTGAAAAAAGTCCTGTAACCAGGAAGAGGAGGATGTGATGAGAGTGGAAGAGAGACGCAGATCTTGCGCAGAACGGAGATGTCGATTTAGGCGATAATTATAGACAAGTGAGGAGATATGGGCAGCATGGTGGCTTAGTGGTTAACACGTCTGTCTCACAGCACTGGCGTCATAAGTTTGATTCCCGATCATGGCCTTATCTGTGTGGAGTTTGTTTGTTCTCCCCATGTTTGTGTGGCTTTCCTCCAGGTGCTCCAGTTTCCTCCTACACGCCAAAAAAATACTAGTAGATAAATTGGCTTTCTTCAAAATTTACCTTAGTCTGTCTCTGTGTGTGAGTGTGTATGTTAGGGAATTTATACTAAAAGCTCCAGTGGGGCAGCGACTGATATGAGAGGGTTCTCTGTACAGCGCTGCGGAATTAGTGGCGCTATATAAATAAATGATGATGTTGAGATGTATTTCGGTGCAGTTTTGTTGATGACTTTGTATGTTAGTAGAAGTATTTTATAATGGATTTGTTGAAATACAGGCAGCCAATGTAGAGACTGACAGAGTGGCTCAGCAGAGGGAGAACGGTTTACAAGGAAAATCAATCTAGTCGCTGCGTGCGAAATAGATTGTACGGGTTCAAGTCTGATTTTGGGAAGACCAGTAAGGAGGGAATTGCAATAGGTGATGCGATAGTTGATGAGTGCATGAATTAATGTTTTTGCGGTGTCTTGTGGGAGATATGTGCATTAGATGTATGTAACATGGTTTTAGATACAGAGTCAATGTGGGGAACAAAGGATAGTTGTAAGTCAAGGATTACACCTAGGCAGCGAGCTTGCGGGATGGGATTTATGGTCATGTTATCAACAGAAACTGAAATGTCAGGCAGGGAGCTTCTGTATTTGGGTGGGAATATTAATAATTCAGTTTTTGAAAGACTGAGTTTGAGTTGGCGAGAAGACATCCAAGATGAAATGGCAGAAAAACAGTGAGTAACGCGAGACAACACAGATGGTGAGAGATCCGGAGAGGATAGATAGATTTATGTATCTTCCGCATAGAGATGATATTGAAATCCAAAGGAGCTTATTAGTTTTCAAAGAGAATACAGAATAGCATAAGAACTAGGACTGAGCCTTGTGATACTCTAACTTATAAAGGAAGTGCAGCAGAGGTGGATCCAGAGAAATTAACACTGAAAAAGTGATTAGATAGGTAGGATGTGTTGAAGTCGTATAATTGGATGAACGAAAGAATATTGGTTTAATATTGGTTTGCCGTGCGTATTGTGAAGCGTACGCCACGTGTTACGTGGCGTGATGCGATCGCACGGTAAAATACGCACGCACACACTCGCATTACAACAGTTAGTTATTTATATAATTTCATATTGGTTCTGTTACACTGTAATTCAGGAGCAGATAGTATTCGGTTTATTATTAGTCTATATATATATATATATATATATATATATATATATATATATTGATTATATGTACATTGTAGTGTTATTAAAGGTTTAGGTAATAGGAAAGGTGTCATGCCTGATATCATATTGAAGCCCTAATCATCAGCAGCTGTCCGGTGCAGTCGGCGAAGAGATCACACATTGCATACTTTAGTTATTGATATTAGAGAGTAAACCTTTGTATGATACTGGCTATGAAAAGGAGCAGACCCCCTGGAGAGAAGACCCCCACCTTTGGATTCCTTAGATTGAATCAACCTATTACCTGTCTGGCCTGGACCCACCCAACGTCTGGACCTATAGAAACAATCTACATCATCTCTATTGTTCACAATGAAACACTGACTGTATATACATTAGCTGCATCTCACTGGGGCCTCAGTCAACTCTGACACAATATTCTATACAGAATATTGTCCATCGGGTCCCGTGGATGCGCAGCGAGCGCATGCGATTGCAGCGGTATGTATGTATTATCTTTTGGTATTGGCTGTGCTGTACTGTACTTTATCATTATATAATAATGTATTGAATTGTTGACTATTTACATCTGCTAAAATAAATCACTTTGTGCTTTGGACACACAATACAATTGATTGGGCAATGCTTATTTTAAAACGATAGAATTACTTTAATAGATGAGAACCAGGATTGACAGTGCCTTCAAGACCTAGGGATTTTAGAGTTTGTATGAGGAGAGAGTAGTCAACAGTGTCAAATGCAGTAGAGAGGTCCAGGAGCATTAGAAGAGAGTAATGGCCTTCAGTTTTTGTTGTGATCAAATCATTGACAACCTTGGTCACAGTCTCTGTGGAGTGTTTAGAGCGAAAGCCTGACTCAAGGGAATCCAGTAGGTTGTTTGCTGCAAGAAAGTATGTGAGGCGAGTGTAGGCTATTTTCTAGGGAAGCTTGGAGGGACCCAGAGCTGAGAGATTGTGTGGTAACTTGAGAGAGAGTTTGGATCAGGATTTTGTTTTTTCAAAATAGAAGTAATCATTGCATGCTTGAATAGTGATGGAAAAATACCAGTAGAGAGAGAGATTACATATTTTAGTTAGAGGTGGAATGAGCACAAGGGACAGGAACCTACCAATTTGTGAGGGTATGGGATCAAGAGAATAGGAGGTGAAGTAGGAAGATGAGAAGAGAGTAGAAACTTCCTCTTCATTTGTGCTATCAACTGAAGAGATAGTGTCAGAGGGTGCTACAAAGGAATTAAGCTGAATGCTTGTTGAGGGAGATGATACCATTTTAAGTCTGATCTTATCTATTTTATCCTTGAAATAGGAAGCAAGATCCTCGGCACTGATGGTAGTCAGAGGGTTTGGGGTGGGAGGGTTTAGAAGAGATTTAAATGTGTTAAAAGTGCGTTTGGACTTAGAAGCCTGAGCATAGATGAGAGATTGGAAATATGTTTGTCTAGCAGTGTCCAGAGCATTTCTATAGGAGTGGTAGATAGCAGTATATGTGATGAAATCATTAAAGGTACAAGATTTACGCCAGTGACGTTCTGCTCTATGAGAAAATTTTTGTAGAGTTTGTGTTACTAGAATGTACCACGGTTGTCAACGAAGTCTACGGTGAGTATGTAGACTCGCTGGAGCCACTTGATCAAGGACAGATGCTAGGGTTTGGTGAAAATGAGGTACTGCCAGTGGAGGAGAATGTAGAATAATATGTGGTCCTGGAGTAAATGAGAAATGAAAAATACAGTTTTAAATATACTGAAGTGTCAAGAATCATGGACCAACACGAAATATAGAGAGAAATCTTTGGAGAAGTTTTTCCCAAGCCTGCAGGCTCTTCATTCCCTACATGTAATACCCATTCATTACACCTGATACTGATACTTCTGTAGTAATCTCTTTTACATTTAACACCCAACTCATGATTCAAATTTATATTTATATAAATTAACATGTCTTTATTTAGCTTACTGTGTGCACTCATTTTTTGCAAGATATTAGGACCATTTAACCCCGCCACCTATTTGATACTTTTCTGCTACCACAATAGTGTCTTCCAACACATTTTTTTTGCTGGTTATTGCTTTAAAACATCTGTGTTTACTTATATTGATTCATAAAAAAATGTAAATAAAAGAAAAGACTGCAGAAGTTCTTACCTTGCATGGCTCCATGAACTTAAATATGGCTCTCTTGGAGTTACACCTATATTAGATCTTGATGTAATCTAAACATTCATAAGGACTTACTCTGTATTGCAGGTTACAGCATATATATATATATATATATATATATATATATATATATATATATATATATAACAAGTTAACCCGTGCATGATACTCATGCATTCTAGTCAAATCAAGCTACTTAAGGTCTTAAAAAGGTTCTTGTCATGCATTTGGACCTAGCCCAGGCCTCCTCAGGGGAAGAGCGTTACTTCCCGACGCAAGCGGCCTTTTTAATGTGTGTTCATGAGGTAAAATTACCTCACGAAAATGAGTTTGACCCCTCAACTCGTAAATTTAGCCTTTACTACCCCTCCCACGGGGGGAAGGGGGGATGATGGAAGTTAACTGACTTGACTATTCTCATTTTTTTGTCAAATAATGTCAGTATACCAAATTTCAGGTCAATTGGATGAGTCCTTTCTGAGAAAATAGTTTTTTCCACACACACACACTAACGCACTCCTCTACACATGTGTGTTCATGAGGTAAAATTACCTCACGAAAATGAGTTTGAGCCCTACCAAATTTCAGCCCTTTTTGAATTTTTTCTCCCACACACACTAAGAATTTAGTAGGTCAGTGTATAACTCTGCCCAGCAGGTGGCGCTGCAACTTGTTTTTTTTTCCACACACACACAGACGCCACTAAGCATTTATATATTAGATAATATAATACTTTCATATTAGATCATAACTTGTATGTTTAAAACCACTTATTTATCCTGACATCCTCTCTGATTTTTAAAGCTAAGAAAGTTTGTAAATAAAATTAACTACAGAGGTCCATATAATGAAGAACTATTTTTTAATGAAAAAGGAGAATTGCCCGAAACACTAGAAATTGTGAATTGGGTATGGACAAGAAATGGCAATACAAGGATTCCATTACGGGTTTATGTGGGTAAATTTGATCCATCACTTCCAGAAGATCAGCAGTTGAACATTTTACCTTGGAGAATAACATGGAAACATGGAAAGGTGAATTACACAATTATATAATAAATATGAAAATAAGTATAGTATAACTACTAAAATAGTAGTTATAAAAAAGTAAAAACAATGAAAATAAATCTTTATATATATACATATATATATATATATATATATATATATATATATATATATATATATATATATACACACATATATATATGTATATATATAAATATATGTATATATATATATATATATATATATATATATATATATATGTAAAAAAGAGGTTTGCTTGTTTGTTTGTTTGGTTGTTTGTTTGTAGGTGAATATCTTCGACACTCCTGCACCAAGTCAGATGCAATCAATGCAAAATGGTTCAATTGAATCCTGGACAGATTTAAAGTTGTCTAGGGACCCGGTCGGACCTTCCATTGGAGTACAGCTGCCAGAACTTTGACCCACAGAGCCTAATCTGAGCCTGACACTGGATGGACTTGAACAACAATTTCAAAAGATTTTGAACATTGGATCCCAGAAGACATACTATTATTATTATTAATATTATTATTATTCATTTTTATTTATAGGGTGCCACGAAGTGTCCGTAGCGCCGTACAAAAACAAACAATAGTACAGTACAAGTTGAAACAGCACGGTATAAATAGCTATAAGCAGTATAACTCAGGAAGCTAAAAGAAAGAAAGGCTGAAAGAGTGAGGGAGAGGAATATTCAGCACAAGCTGGTAATCTGAGCCCAAGAGGTTGGGCACGAATGACAGGGTAAGAGTCACTGAGAGGCGCAGAGAAAAGGTAGAGGAGTCAGAGGGTAGGAGGTCCAAGAGTAGGTGGGCTGTTTAGCTGGAGAGTAAAGTTAAAAGTGGTGGAAACAGGAGGAGAGATGACCTTGCTCAAAGGAGCGTACAATCTAAAGGGAGGTGTAGACAGACTGAAAGACACAAGTGTGAAACGGAGAAACAAGTGAAACAGAAACAGAGTCATGGAAGGGGGAAAAGGGTTTAGAGGGTGAAGTAGCCGACAAGATGGGCATTTAAGCGGATGACTGAAAGGCTTTTAAGAGAAGGTGGGTTTTTAATGCCCGCTTGAAACTGGACATATTGGGGTATGTTCTGATGGAGCAAGGAAGCTTGTTCCAGTGGAGAGGGTCAGCATGGCAGAAGTCTTGAATACGTGCATGAGAAAAGGTAATCAGAGGGGAAGAGAGGCAACGATCATTGGCCAATCACAGTGGGTGGATGGATTGTGAATAGAGATGAGGTTGGAGATGTAGGGAGCAGTGGAGTTGGTGAGGCCTTGTATGTGAGTGTGAGGAGCTTAAAAACGATTCTGTAGGGGAAGGGGAGCCAGTGTAGGGCTTGGTAGAGGGGGAGACAGAAGTGGAGCGGCGAAAAAGGAAGATGAGCCTAACAGCTGCATTAAGTACAAATCGAAGAGGATTGATATGAGAATCGGGGAGACCAATAAGGAGAAGGTAGTCCAAGTGGTAGATAATCAGAGAGTGGATGAGAGATTTGGTAGCATCCTGGGAGAGATAGGGTTGAATGCATGCAATGTTACATAACTGGAAGCGGAAGGATTTGTCAAGAGAGTGAATATGAGGGGCGAAGGAGAGAGAGGAGTTGAGGATGACACCCAAGCAGCAAAATTGGGTGTTACGACTCTTCCTGTGTTTTGTATTTGGCAGCAGTACCTTGTTCCACCAGAGGTGCTGCTGTTCTGTCCTAGACTCTTCTGCATGCCTGAAGGAGTTTATATCCTTACCTGAGACCTAATTGGAACTGCACCTGTCACACTCCTTTAAAGACCTGCTTTAAGCTGTGCTCTGTGCAGTTCATCCCGTTTGTTCCTGGCTGCTACTCCTGCTCCTATTCATTTATTGTATACCTGCTGGACTGACCTTCTGTGTATGACCCCTGCCTGTTTCTTGGACCTTGCCTGCTTGCCTGAGACCCCGAATCATTTACCTGTACTTTGGACCACGCTGTTTTGCCTGTTGCCCTGATCTTTTTGCTTGACTTCTGGACCTCGCTTATTTGCCTCATCTCAACCTGGCTATTTGGATTTATTGTCTGATCACTGCTTGATCCCTTGACTCTGTCTGCTCTCCTGGACTGCCTTGTGCCTTTTGGACTGGGGTAACATTTATTTTATCAGCACCTGCCATTGTTACTATATAGTCTCTTTAGGAAACCTGTTTAAACCTGTGGATCTTTTGTTTGTGTATTTACTTTAATAAAGAAACTTTGCTTTACATTTTTGTTGCTATTAGTAAATACACTGGGATTCATAACATGATGAACTGCCAAAAAGAAAACCTTGGAATTGTGTGAAAGAACCCTGATTTCTCTTGAAACTCTTTTTGCAATTGATTTCATTTGTTTTCTCCCTGCAAATATGTCTGCTCTACAAATGGCGGAACAGTCTCTGCTACAGTGTCTACAAACTGACATAATTCTGTTACGCTCTCAGCTGGCTCAATTATCTGCTATACTTTTGGAACCACTCAGGAGACTATCAGAATCTGTTTCTCTGAAGTCCAATACTGTTGATTTGATTCAGCCAACTCTGTCTGCTGCTGAATCTGTGCTGCCAGCACCTTGTAATAATATCATGACAAATTTTCATTTAACTAACAACTACAGTTTAACAAATGCCTGGTTCACAAGTGGTTCACGCCCCCACCTAACCGAAGTGGAGCGACAGCGCAGAATAACCAACAAACTGTGTCTCTACTGTGCAAGTAATACACACTTCTTACAAGCCTGTCCTCTCCGCAGACCACGACAGCTTACCAAACCATCTTCTGTTGTTACTTCTCCGCATCCTGGATTTGTTTACACTTCACCTATTCTGCTCCCTGGGATGAAACCCAATCTGCCAACCCCAGTTACCAGTTCTGAGGCGCCAGCTCCAGCCGCCTGTCCTGAGGCGCCGGCTCCAGCCGCCTGTCCCGAGGTTCCAGCCTATGTCTCCTGTCCCGAGGTTCCAGCCTATGTCTCCTGTCCTGAGGTGCCAGCCTCTGTCTCCTGTCCTGAGGTCACATCATCTGCCTCCAGCTCTGAGGTCACATCATCTGCCTCCAGCTCTGAGGTCACATCATCTGCCTCCAGCTCTGAGGTCACATTATCTGCCTCCAGCTTGGAGCCTGTTGCCACTGTGTCCGGTCTGGAGCCTGCTGCCGCTGTGTCCGGTCCTGAGTCCGCTGTGTCCGGTCCTGAGTCCGTTGTGTCCGGTCCTGAGTCCGCTGTGTCCGGTCCTGAGTCCACTGTGTCCGGTCCTGAGTCCGCTGTGTCCGGTCCTGAGTCTTCAGCCGCTGCCTCTACTGTCGAGTCTTCAGCCGCTGCCTCTACTCCCGAGTCTTCAGCCGCTGCCTCTACTCCCGAGTCTTCAGCCGGTGCCTCTACTCCCGAGTCTTCAGCCGCTGCCTCTACTCCCGAGTCTTCAGCCTCTGCCTCCAATTCCAAGTCACAAGCTGCTGTCGTTGTTCCTGAGCTACAGTCTGCTTCAGAGGGGGCGCTGCCCTTCCAGTCTGCTTCAGAGGGGGCGCTGCCCTTCCAGTCTGCTTCAGAGGGGGTGCTGCCCTTACAGTCTGCTCCAGTGGGGGCGCTGCATTTAAAGACTGCTCCAGAGGGGGCGCTGCCCTTACAGTCCGCTCCAGAGGGGGCGCTGCCCTTACAGTCCGCTCCAGAGGGGGCACTACCCTTACAGTCCGCTCCAGAGAGGGCGCTGCCCTTACAGTCCACTCCAGAGAGGGCACTGCCCTTACAGTCCACTCCAGAGAGGGCGCTGCCCTTACAGCCTGCTCCAGAGAGTGCGCTGCCCTTACAGTCCGCTCCAGAGAGGGCACTGCCCTTACAGTCTTCTCCAGAGGGGGCGCTGCCCTTACAGTCCGCTCCCGAGTTGCCAGTCCAATGCTGTTCAGCCCGAGTTGCCTGTCCATGCGGTTCAGCCCGAGTTGCCTGTCCATGCGGTTCAGCCCGAGTTGCCTGTCCATGCGGTTCACCCTGAGTTACCACTTGGTGCTGTCTGCTCTAAGGCATCTCACAGTGCTGTCTGCTCTGAGGCATCTCACAGTGCTGTCTGCTCTGAGGCATCTCACAGTGCTGTCTGCTCTGAGGCTTCTCACAGTGCTGTCTGCTCTGAGGCTTCTCACAGTGCTGTCTGCTCTGAGGCTTCTCACAGTGCTGTCTGCTCTGAGGCTTCTCACAGTGCTGTCTGCTCTGAGGCATCTCACAGGGCTATCCATCCGGAGTGCTGTGCCCAATCCAGGCTTCCCGTCAAGTGTACTCAGCTTGCCGTCCCAGCCGGGGACCCCTGCCCTGCCGTCCCAGCTGGGGACTCTCTAGAGTCTGCCATTGAGCCTGAACGCCCAAAAGCTTCTTACGAAATCTTCAGACCCTCCTCCAGCCTTCTTTGATGATCCCATTACCCACAACACCATAGACTTTATAAATGCACTCTGTCAGAAATTTCTTTCATCTCCGGTCAAGTCACCTGATCGGGGTCTCTCTATGCCACCTTAGTCTCCACAAGCATCAACCTTGGTGACTGGCTTTTTGGGCATACCGCCATCTTCTGATAGAATAAAGGGTCCTGTCCCGACCCTTGGCTGGGACTCGGACTCGGAGAGTGAATTCATTGAGGATACAAGAGACTTAGTGGTGAACTGGCCAATTCTTTTGTTTTTGAGGAATTGGGTCTTATCTGTACTCCTTTGGAGAAGAGCCCAATTGGATCTTCAGGATGATCCCATAAGATGAAAAAAGAGAAGAGGAGGAAGACCTGAAGGGAACTTGTTTGGAGCGTCTGGAATCCGCTCCTTAAAGGGAGGGCTATGTTACGACTCTTCCTGTGTTTTGTATTTGGCAGCAGTACCTTGTTCCACCAGAGGTGCTGCTGTTCTGTCCTAGACTCTTCTGCATGCCTGAAGGAGTTAATATCCTTACCTGAGACCCCTATTGGAACTGCACCTGTCACACTCCTTTAAAGACCTGCCTCAAGCTGTGCTCTGTGCAGTTCATCCCGTTTGTTCCTGGCTGCTACTCCTGCTCCT